>NC_042995.1:2992233-3592233 GCF_901001165.1 Salmo trutta | reverse complement strand
GGAGTGATCCGTCCGGACCACAAACGGCAGGCCCCCCAGGTAGTACTTGAAATGGCGTACTGCTGCCACGACAGCCAAAAGCTCTCTCCTTGTCACGCAGTAGCGTTTTTCAGCCTTATCAAAAGTTCTGCTGTAATAAGCTACTACGTGTTCCCCATCATGACCACGCTGAGCCAGCACAGCCCCCAAACCCTCATTGCTTGCGTCGGTGTCCAGGATGAACGGACGGTTCGGGTCTGGTGAGGCCAGGACAGGGGCCTCCATCAGGGCACGTTTGAGGGCCTCAAACGCCCGCTGGTGCTCTTCGGTCCACTGAAAAACAGTGTCCTCCTTGAGAAGGTGGTTCAAAGGAGCCGCTACCCCCGCAAACCCCTTCACAAACCTACGATAGTAGGATGCCAGCCCCAGGAAGCTCTTAACCTCTTTTTTTCCCCCTGGAACTGGCCACCCCCTCACAGCCTCTACTTTGTCTGGCATCGTGCTGATGCCCTCACCACCCAGCTGATGCCCCAGGAACGCCACCTCCCTTTGCATGAAATGGTACTTTCCCGGATGTAATTTTAGCCCCGCCCCCGAGATCCTCTCCAACACTCACCTAATTGCCCCCAGTGCCCCCTCAAACTATGTGCCGTGCACCAATATGTTGTCTAGGTACACAACACACTCGTCTCTCGGAACCCCCGCCAGCACTCTGTCCATGAGCCTCTCAAAGGTGGCAGGAGCATTACAGAGCCCGAAGCACAGCACCTTGAACTGCCAATGGCCCCTATCTGTGGAGAAGGCCGTTTTTCACGTGCCCCTGGCGAGAGGGGCACCTGCCAGTAGCCACTGCGCAGATCAAGGGAGGAGAACCACGAGGACCCTCTCACGTGGTCTAGCGACTCATCAATCCTCGGTAGGGGATAAGAGTCTTTAGTGGTGACAGAATTTAGGCCCCTGTAGTCAACACAAAACCTAAGTTTACCCCTTTCTTAGGCACCATGACGACCGGCGCGGACCATGGGCTATCTGATGGCTCAATGAAATCAGCCCGCAACATGTCAACAATAGCTGTGTCTGCTGCTTCCCTCCTGGCAAGGGGAATACGACGGGGCCGAATTTTAATGGGTCGGGCGTCCCCAGTGTCTATTTCGTGCTGAACTAGGTGCGTTTGTCCTACCTCATCTTCCCCCCAAGCGAAGCTATCTTTAAAGTCCAACAGCAGCTGCTTTAACTGTCTCTGTTGTCTCTCATCCAGACCCTGACAGTTCTTCAGCCACACAGCCTCGACGGCGTCGATAGCTTCCTCCTTCCCCCCGTCGGGCTGATGGGGTGAAGGAGCCAGTGTGTTTTGGGCTACTGAGCTGCCTGTGCTTGCACCATGATGGGGAGTGAAGGCCGTCGCCGCCGGAGACAGCTGCTGGAATGGCACAACGACCAAGGGAGCAGCCGGGATGACCGGTGGAGTTTCTGCAAGCTTGGAGGAAGACGGAGGGACAGCCCTGCCCCCTGCTGGCCCTCCCGAAGGCGACATTCCCACTGTGGGCCCCCCCGACAGCCTCAAAGTGCCCGACGCTAAGTCCAACTGAGCCCCACAGTTTTTCAAAAAGTCCATTCCCAGTATACAGGGGTCCTGCACCGCTGCTACCCACGCCGGACACCCCACAGTTCTCCCCCCCACAGTCACAGATAGCTGACACTTACCTAACATGGGGGCTAGCTCCCCCGTGACAGTCCGTAGCTGGACAAGGGTCGGCTCCACCTGCACCCCAACAGGTAGTATGTCTGGTCTCACCAGGGTTACTGTAGAGCCCGTGTCGACCAGGGCCAAACATTCCACCCCCTCTACCTTGACGATGACATTGCAGAAGTCCCCAACGGTGATACGTCCCACCACAACTACCGGACTAGGAAACACGGCGGCAGCTACACGCTGGGGGAGCAGGTCCCCACCCTCTTGTCTGCGCTGCTGGGTACCTCTTTTGCTTACAGTAGGTTCGGGGGCGGGGGGGTGGGTCCGCGCTGCCCCCTGCGCGAGAACCCGCCGTCGTTTCCCTGGTGACGGGGGAATCTGCCACACTCCCGCTGAATGTGGCCAGGCTGGCCACAACCCCAGCAGACAATAGGAGTTGAGCTGACACTGCGGCGCTGCCTGGAGCCCCTCTCCATGACAAGCGAAGCAGTCTTGACTAGCCCGCCCAACTCGTCGACCCACTCTGGTTTCGTGACCCCTGGCACCCCAGCCACCGCTGCTCTCACCTCTGGTTGACTGGTGACTTCCACTCTCACTCCCTCACCCCAGATCAGCTCCCTCTTCCTGGCTATCTCCACTGCAGCCCGCAGAGATGGTGGGTCCGCCATCTGAACATGCTTACCCAGTTCGGTGGAAGAGAGCGCTCTAATAAAACTGTCCCGTGCCAGCTCGTCTTGCACCCCAATCGGCATAGTTGCATAAGCCCGCCTGGTCAGGCTCAGAATACCACTTGCCAACGTCTTTAATGATTCCCCCTGAAGTCTCTTTTTGTTACTCAGTTCAATCCGCAGCATGTTGGGCTGCGCGTCGCTGCCGAAACGGCCCCCCAATGCCTCCACTAGCGCACCGTAGTCGCCCCTCTCGTCCGGTGCTAGCGTTAACAGGCATTCCGACGCCTCCTCTGCCAGGCTCAGGGCAAGCTGTAACGCTTTCGTCTCGTCAGACCACCTCCCGGCTCTAGCCAACAACTCTAATTGAGTGAAAAAAACTTCCCATTTACCTTGTCCATTGAACTTTGGTAGTTTAGCCGCTACCGTGGCTAATGGCAATAGGCCGCTGCCATCTCTGTTTACATAAGCAGGCCCTGCCATTTCCGCCGATTTCCGCCGACGTCGATATCCCCGTCGCCGTGACGTCTGCTCTCGAGCGGTGTGAAAGAAAACCCGCCAGTTCTGCCATCTTGCTGACTTGACAATTTAACTCCCGCCATGTGGCCCTCCAGCTCTTCTACGGCAGTCGCCGCCCGACCCTCCCAACCGGGTACCCCCGAGCCCACAACGGACACTTTGTCCGACTCTTCCTTAATTTTCCGCCTCGCCCCAAGCATCATGACCGTAGATGCGAGTTACGCTAAAGCCAACCCGGCCTATACTGAACAGCTAACTCGCCTAGTCTCGATCCCGTAGTTCGAAAGCACTTCTGACGCCAATGTAATGACCCGGCTGGGTCATAAAAGGAAAAGAGACGGACTCTAGGTGTGCAGGTCAGAACACAGGTTTATTCCTAAACTGGGCTATTGTTCAGGCCACAGCCCACGCCGCTAAATGCCGAACGTACACAATTATGCCATGTCGAGTTAAGGGTCACTCCCATAGGAACAGATCAAGGCCCCGAACAGAAAGAAAGATAGATGAGACAGTAATCCCTATTTATGAATTTCCAAATCCCGCGGGATTACCCATCATACCCCCCCAACCTTTCCCTCTGTCCTGACATATTTAACCCCTGCTAGTAGCCATGAGAACCATAACACACCCACAAACACAGAACACAATACCGGGTCGTTACAGAACATTTGATCATATACATTAATTGCAGAAGCAGGTAGACAGTAGCCTGCAACATTTCTACATCCCTTGTTTCAAAATTACGCGAAGGGAAACATTGTGATTTGATTATGGCAGTTCAATGGTAATTTATTTTATCAGTCTTATTTTCATTTGGATAGAACCCAGGGAAGTTATTTGAAAGGTAATATGCCCTGCCAAATTGTGTTTTAAAGTTGAATAAAAGCATTTATGCTGGTCGATTATGCGCACATACAATAGTATACACTGTTACAATCTCTAATCTGATTGATTGATTGCTTCTGTGGACAGGTGTCTTTTATACAGGTAACAAACTGAGATTAGGAGCACTCCCTTTAAGAGTGTGCTCCTAATCTCAGCTCGTTACCTGTATAAAAGACACATGGGAGCCAGAAATCTTTCTGATTGAGAGGGTGTCAAATACTTATTTCCCTCATTAAAATGCAAATCAATGTATAACATTTTTGACATGCGTTTTTCTGGATTTTTGTTGTTATTCTGTCTCTCACTGTTCAAATAAACCTACCATTAAAATGATAGACTGATCATTTCTTTGTCAGTGGGCAAATGTACAAAATCAGCAGGGGATCAAATACTTTTTTCCCTCACTGTAAGAGCAGTTGGAGGCCACGGAAGGAGAGTTGTATGGCATTGAAGCTCATCTGGAGGTTAGTTAACAGTGTCCAAAGAAGGGCCAGAAGTATACAGAATGGTGTTGTCTGCGTAGAGGTGGATCAGAGAATCACCAGCAGCAAGAGTGACATCATTGATGTATACAGAGAAGTGAGTCGGCCCCCATAGAGACTGCCAGAGGTCCGGACAACAGGCCCTCCGATTTGACACACTGAATTCTATCAGAGAAGTAGTTGGTGAACCAGGTAAGCAGTCATTTGAGAAATCAAGTGGGTTACTGTAATGGAAATTATATGTTTAAAGGTTTGACAAAAAAATGTCACTCAGAAAACCTATAACCTGTTGGAATGTATTGGAAATAAGGCTATAATAATGGGTTAAAAACTATATTCCAATACTGTGTGTGAGTAAGACACTGTTACCACTTCAAAATGAGCAGGGCAGAGTTGATAAGACGACCTTGGGAAAGGAACAGGAGAAGATGCCTCCCTAAGTTAGGGAGAGAAACAACGGCCTGTGAACGGCTCGTTGGCAGGAGATTAGAAGACAGGTGGCAAGGTTGATAAGGAATGTATGTGTACTGTGGAAAAATACAGCTGCCTAAAGCGGGGTGGAGTTCTCTACTGATGTGTGTGTGTGTGTGTGTGTGTGTTAATATAAAAGGCTTTGTGCATTGTAAGGATTTTCAGAGCTCTTTTTGACGTTTTGACCATTGTAGGCTGGCTATCCGTCTGCTTCATTCAACCAGAATCTTACACACTCTGGGGGGGCAGACTGAGTAGTTTAATTGAAGTTCGGTTTAAGAACATTGATAACTTAATTCACGTAACAGTTACACACAATGAAAGGTAATACCCTATAATACCCACACAATACCCTATAATGTGAAAGTTGAACTATGTTTTTAGAACATTTTGCAAATTAATAAAAAATGAAAAGCTGAAATGTATTGAGTCAAAAGTATTCAGACCCTTTGTTATGGCAAGTCTAAAGTTCAGGATAAAATGTGCTTAAGTCACATAAAACGTTTAATGGACTCTGTTTGCAATAATAATGTTAAACATGATTTTTGATCATCTCTGTACCCCAGACAGTTATCTGTAAGGTCTTTCAGTCAAGCAGTAAATTTCAATCACAGATTAAACCACAAAGACCAGGGAGGTTTTCCAATGACTTGCAAAGAAGGGCACCTATTGGTAGGAAGAAAGAAAAAAACAGACATTGAATATCCCTTTGAGCATGGTGAAGTTATTAATTACACTTTGGATGGTGTACATTACAAATATAGAGGCGTCCTTCCTAACTCAGTTGCCGGAGAGGAAGGAAGCCGCTTAGGTATTTCACCATGAGGTCAATGTAGGTAGCCTTGTGGTTTGAGCATTGGATTAATAAATGAAATGTGCTCAGATCGAATCCCTGAGCTAACAAGATAAAAAACCATTATTCTGCCCCTGAACAAGGCAGTTAACCCACTGTTCCTAGGCCGTCATTGTTAATAAGAATTTGTTCTTAACTGACTTGCCTAGTCAAATAAAGGTAAATTTTTTTTACTTTAAAACAGTTACAACGTTTAATAGCTGTGATAAGAGAAAACTGAGGATGGATCAACAACATTGTGGTTA
Source organism: Salmo trutta (assembly GCF_901001165.1). Lineage (NCBI taxonomy): Eukaryota > Metazoa > Chordata > Actinopteri > Salmoniformes > Salmonidae > Salmo > Salmo trutta. Next base: position 3,586,438 of record NC_042995.1, on the reverse strand, counting down.
CTCCACAATACTAACCTAAATGACAGTGAAAAGAAGGAAGCATCTACAGAATACAAATATTTCAAAACATGCATCCTGTTTGCAACAAGGCACTAAAGTAATACTGCAACAAATGTGGGAAAGGAATGAACTTTTTGTCCTGAATACAAAGTGTTATGTTTGGGCCAAATCCAATACAACACATTACTGAGTACCACTCTCCATATTTTCAAGCATATTGGTGGCTGTATCATGTTATGGGTATGCTTGTAATCGTTAATGACTGGGTAGTTTTTTAGCATAAAAATAAACGGAATGGAGCTAAGCACAGGCAAAATCCTAGAGGAAAACCTGATTTTGTCTACTTTCCACCAGACACTGGGAGATGAATTCACCTTTCAGTGAATGTTCTTGAGTGGCCGAGTTACAGTTTTGAATTAAATCTACTTGAAAATCTATGGACAATGGTTGTCTAGCAATGATGAACAACCAATTTGACAGAACTTGAAGAAATGTTAAAAGAATTTGGGGCAAATGTTGCACAATCCCGGTGTGGAAAGCTCTTAGAGACTTACCCAAAGGTGTTCCACAAAGTATTGACTCTGGTGTGAATACTTATGTAAATTATATATTTCTGTATTTCATTTTCAATACATTTGCAAACATTTCTAATAACATGTTTTCACTTTGTCATTATGGGGTATTATGTGTAGATGGGTAAATTTGATAAATTTTGAAATCAGGCTGTAATACAACGAACTGTGGAATAAGTCAAAGGGTACAAATACTTTCTGAAGGCACTGTATCTTCCTCAGTGACAGGTCTGTCTTCCCTCCCTCAATGTAAAGTGTTAGTTCTATAGTGGCAATAGACTACATTAATATTGATGTGGGCAGTTATTTTAGGAAGTTGCATTGAGGATATGTTGCCTCAGAGCCATTATAGCTTTCTGCACTGTAAACTATACTGCCTTACAAAGCAAAAGAGCAGTAACTGCACATTTGATCAAAAATGAGTTATTTACATTTTTGATACATTGAATACATGCTTTATCATGTGGACAAATATCCTGCCTCCACTGTGTTGTCATACAACAGCACCTCCTGTTGGTGTGATACTAGTAATGCCTCCTTGGCTCCAGTCCAGTCACTGTATTTCACAATGTTAGTCTCCCAGCCAACTGCCCCGTGGGTTTACCCTGATACATGTTCTGTCAGGGAGGGGAGAGAGAGACTGATTTGCTGTTTGTGTGTTTGTGGAGTATGTGTTTGTGGGAGGACTGAACTTGGGTCGAGCCCTGAGAGCTCAGTAATGGAGTCGTCTACGACCACGGACGCTCTGAAAGTGAAGCTCAGCCACCTTATCCTGCTGGCCCTCTGTATCCCAGCCTGCACCGGACTCCCTGGAAGTGAGTCTCAGATCTGAGGATGTAAATTACTTTGGTGGTTCTTGGATCAGCCCTGTACCTTTCAAATACAGCACCACACGCTGCTGGCTATTCAATGCCCTGCTTGACTTCCTGTCTGTCTGTCTATCTGTCTGTCTTTCTGTCAGTCTGACTGTATTTGTGTACAGAGACTGTTTACAGCCTTGTGTGTGCAGTAATAGAAACTTTTCAACCACCCATGGTCTTCATCAGGATTCTTCTTCATTTTCCTACTATTTGTACTCCGTTCCTGTGGAAGTTTGTTGGATGTCTATCAATTTAAAGTCGATGTAGTGTGAGCAGTCATGTCCCGTCCTGGCAGCTCCAGTATTCCTGAGCACACAGGAGGCCAGTGGGGTGCTCCATCATCAGCGCTCGCGGCGTGCTAACAGCCTGCTGGAGGAGCTGAGACTGGGAGACCTGGAGAGAGAGTGCCTGGAGGAGCAATGTGGCTACGAGGAGGCACGGGAGATCTTCACCCTCCCCGAACAATTGGTGAGTGTAAACGGAATGATCAGATGGAATCTGAGGAGGTAGGTTCTCCATATTTGTCCCAGAACATTCAAATCTTTTTAAATACCCCTCTCTCTTGTTTTATGCAGGAGGAGTTCTGGAAGAGCTACTCAGGTAGGTATCTTCAGCAGACTCAAAGCTACACTCAACTTTAACTTACAGTACCAGTCAAAAGTTTGGACACACCTACTCATTCCAGGGGTTTTCTTTATTTTTACTATTTTCTACATTGTGTAATAATAGTGAAGACATCAAAAATATGAAATAACACATATGGAATCATTTAGTAACCAAAAAAGTGTTAAAAGCTGTCATCAAGGCAAAGGGTGGCTTCTTTGAAGAATCTAAAATATATTTTGATTTGTTTAACACCTTTTTGATTACTACATGATTCCATATGTGTTATTTCATAGTTTTGATGTCTTCACTATTATTCTATCATGTAGAAAATAGTAAAAATAAAGAAAAACCCTAGAATGAGTAGGTGTTTCCAAACCTTTGACTGGTCTGTACATGTTGCCAAATCTACATATATTTCTCGTTGCTCATTATAATGGTTCTAATAATAATCTAATATTGTCTCTGTCTGTAGTGGTGGATCAGTGTGAGTCTGGCCCCTGCTTGAATGGAGCTACCTGTGTAGGTCAGGTGAACACCTACATCTGCATTTGTCTCCCTGGGTTTGATGGACGAAACTGTGGCCAAAGTAGGTACAACACACCTGTATCTGTCTGTCGAATCACTGAAATTAGCTCTTGGATCTTCTTCAATAATGGTTTCCATTTCTCTTGTCTCTTGGTTCCTGTCTGTCTCTATCTCTACCTCCACAGCCTTGATGAACTCTTATGATGGTTGTCTGTACAGAAATGGGGGATGTGAGCACTTCTGTACAGAGTTTCCAGACCTGTCTCACCATTGTCACTGTGCCCCTGGGTACAGCCTGGGCAATGACAGCATTAGCTGCATACCCCAAGGTCTGTATCACACTGGGCCAAACCCTAACAACTACAACTCCCATTAGCCCTGTGCTTCTTGAGGCCATCTCCATACAAGCACTTCATCTTCTCCTTTTGTAGTCCTTCTCTTGCCTGTATTCTCTCTTTATCCTCAACTCCTAACCTCTCTCTCTCCCTCTCTCCCTCCCTCCCTCTTAGTTCCGTTTCCCTGTGGAAGAATTGTGAAAACGTTCAGGCCCGGGCCCCGAATTGTGAAAGGCACAATTTGTCCTAAGGGAGAGTGCCCATGGCAGGTATAGCATTGCACTGTAGTTATTGACTGACCAACATGTGGCTAGATCCAGATCTATATCTGTCTCACACTCTCCTCTCCCTCTGTCACTGCAGGTTATGCTGGAGTACATGAATGAATATAAATGTGGGGGGATCCTCTTGGCTCCACATTGGATCCTTACTGCTGCCCACTGCATGTGGCACACGACTGCCTCCCATTGGCAAGTCACAGTGGGTGAGTGGGAAAATGGTATTACAGTGTTCTCTCAACACTCCCAGTATCTCAGCTGCCACAAAACCCAATGCTAACTATCACCTCTGAGTGTTCACTGTCCACTGATCCTGAGTTCCTCCCCCTTCAAGGTGAACACAACCGTGCGAAGAAGGAGGGCACGGAGCAGGTTCGGCGGGTGACGAGGATGCTGATCCACCCCCAATACAACCACACCTCCACGGACCGGGACCTGTCTCTGCTCTACCTCAAGAGGGAAGTAGTGCTTGGACCCTTCGTGGTGCCTGTGTGCCTGCCCGCCTTGGACGGCTCCTTCGGGCGCACGCTGGGGGCCATGCGCACCTCCGTGGTGAGTGGCTGGGGCCGCCTGGCTCAGTCAGGACCCCCGTCCACTCTGCTCCAGAGGCTGGAGGTTCCTCGGGTCCCCCTACAGGAGTGTCGCACCACAGGCCTCAATGTGACCAGGAACATGCTGTGTGCTGGGTTCAGGGACGGGAAAAAAGATGCATGCCAGGGGGACAGCGGAGGGCCCCTGGTCACCCGCTACAAGAACACCTGGTTTCTGACGGGCGTGGTGAGCTGGGGTAAAGGGTGCGCCCAAGAGGACGTCTACGGAATCTATACCCGCGTCTCTAACTTCCTGGACTGGATCAATCAGACCATGGCGACCGGCTAAGTGGGAGTGTCCATTTAAAAACACCCCTCCAAAAAACACTGACTGATCTCCTCAAGGATGATGCTGGATAATAGTCCAAGACACAATCCTGTACCAAACTAGAGTCTGGATTAAGATATAAACTATAAATATAATGATGACATTAATCTTTATAGTTTCTTAGACAAATCTAAGAAATATATTTTCTTTGATCCAAGTATTAACGTCTGTGTTTGCTGAAAATTACAGTGTATTCAGCCAGAATAAATAAATAATTATTTGAAAATGAAGTTGGATTGTTTTCCTAACTGATAAGAAACATAACACAACTTAGTGTGCATGTAGCCATGAGATCAGTGATGTAACTGAAAGAGTATGAGGGGCTGTGAAAGGGAGGGAGGAGACTGCATAGGGTCAGTGACAGAGGAAGGTAAGCACGTGTTAGGGGAGGGTTAGGGCCCAAATCAGGATTTTGTCCAGACTTTGGACCTGTGGACTGAGAGGAACAGAGAGCGACAGTGTGCTTAGATATTCTGAGGGCAGTCATCATGTGGCTTCATGTTCTCTGTCTTACATTAAGTATCCGCTGCTGTCATCCCGCCTCAGGTAAGTTAACTTACCCCTACGTATGTGTTTGTGTGTGTGTGTGTTTCTAACATTAGTTTGTAAATATGCATTCATTTATGTACAATACATATCTATCTCTGTCGTCTTCTTGTTTGCTTGTGTGTGTGCATGCAGTTTGTGCGTGTGTGTGTGTGTGTTTGTGTGTGTTTTTATGTGTGTGTCTGTGTGTGTTTGTGCATATGTGTCTATGTGTGTGTGTGTACAACTCCCCTCTCCTCCGGTCTTGCAGTGTTCTTGGCGCGGGACCAGGCCCATGGCCTCCTCATCCGGCCTAAGCGTGCCAACACCGGCTGGTTCGAGGAGCTCAAAAGGGGGGACCTGGAGCGAGAGTGCCTTGAGGAGAAGTGTTCCAAAGAGGAGGCGCGGGAAGTGTTTGAGCACGAACAGGCTACGGTCAGTGCCTGGTTGAACCACAATCTGATCATGAACAGACCATAGTCTGCATGATAGGCAAAAAAACAATAATGACTATGAACATGATTCCTACCTGATATCCTCAGTGAATTGTCCCCATTCTCTTCCCTTAGGAGGAGTTCTGGAGAAACTACAATGGTGAGCTTCCGTACAGTGTGTCATTTCTACAGTCACAAATACCCAGACACCACCACCATTATATTTTAATCTTTTAACATCTTTGTTGATCATGAGATCCCAAATGTACACAAATGTATTCATCCTTACAGTTCAAGACAGCTGCCAATCGGACCCCTGCCAGAACAAAGGAAGCTGCTCGAGCATATCAGGATCTTTTTACACCTGCCTGTGCATGCCAGGCTTCAGTGGACGGAACTGCGAGCTAGGTAAGACTTATTGATGGGAGAAGTTTCTGTGGAAACTAGTTTCTAAGGTTTCTTTCCCCATTTACTTACATAAACCCATTCTTTATGTCAGCATTCAAGGCCATTCCTGACTCCTGCTTGCATGAGAACGGGGGGTGTGAGCACTTCTGCGAGGAGGAGGGGGGCCGACGCAACTGTTCATGTGCGGACGGCTACTTCCTGGGGACTGATGGACAGCGTTGCCTGACACAAGGTTAGCAGTCACAGGCCATGTCCCATGTCAACGTTGTATGACCAGTTGTATTGTCATCATGTATGATGTTATCTATGGATGTATCCCGAATGGCATCCTATGTCCTATACACTGAGTGTACAAAACATTAGGAACACCTTCCTAATATTGAGTTGCACCCCCTTTTACCCTCAGAACAGCCTCAGTTCGTCAGGGCATGGACTCTACAAGGTATCGAAAACGTTCCACAGGGGCGCTGGCCCATGTTGATTCCAATGCTTCTCACAGTTGTGTCAAGTTGGCTGGATGTCTTTTGGGTGGGGGACCATTCTTGATACACACAGGAAATTGTTGAGAGTGAAAAACCCAGCAGCGCTGCAGTTCTTGAGACACTCAAACCGGTGCGCCTGGCAGCTACTACCATACCTCGTTCAAAGGCATCTAAATCTTTTGTTTTGCCCATTCACCCTCTGAATGGCACACGAACACAATCCATGTCTCAATTGTCTCAAGGCTTAAAAATCCTTCTTTAACCTGTCTCCTTCCTTTCATCTACACGGAATGAATAAGGGATCATAACTTTCACCTGGTCAATCTACAGTATGTCATGGAAAGAGCAAGTGGTTCTAATGTTTTGTACACTTAGTGTATAGTGTAGTACTTTTACAAAAGCAGTGCACTATATAGGGAAATAGGGTGCCATTTGAGACGTGCCTCTGGTTGTAGTATATACACCCTCTGGTTGTAGTATATACAGTGCATTCAGAAAGTCCTCAGACCCCTTGACTTTTTTCAAATTTTGTTACGGGGTCTTTTTCCTCATCAATCTACACACAATACCCCATAATGACAAAGCAAAAACAGGTTTTTAGAAATGTTTGCTAATAAAAAAAAATGATATCACATTTACAAGTATTCAGACCCTTTACTCAGTATTTTGTTGAAGCACCTTTGGCAGTGATTACAGCCTTGAGTTTTCTTAAGTATGACGATACAAGCTTGGCACATCAAGGATCTCTCTGTACTTTGCTCCGTTAATCTTTGCCTCGATCCTGACTATTCTCCCAGTCCCTGTTGCTGAAAAACATCCTCACAGCATGATGCTGCCTCCACCATGCTTCACCGAAGGGATGGTGCCAGGTTTCCTCCAGACATGACTCTTGGCATTCAGGCCAAAGAGTTAATTCTTGGTTTCATCAGACCAGAGAATCTTGTTTCTCATGGTCTGAGAGTCTTTAGGTGCCTTTTGGCAAACTCCAAGCGGGCTGTCATGTGCCTTTTACTGAGGAGTGGCTTCCGTCTGGCCACTCTATCATAAAGGCCTGACGGGTAGAGTGCTGCAGAGGTGGTTGTCCTTCTGGAAGGTACTCCTATCTCCGCAGAGGAACTCTAGTGCTCTGTCAGAGTTACCATCAGGTTCTTGTTGTCCTCCCTGACCAAGGCCAATCTCCCCCGATTGCTCAGTTTGGCCGGGTGGCCAGCTCTAGGAAGAGTCTTGGTGGTTCCAAACTTCTTCCATTTAAGAATAATGGAGGCCACTGTGTTCTTGGGGACCTTCAATGCTGCAGACATTCTTTGGTACCCTTCCCCAGATCTATGTCGGAGCTCTACGGACAATTCCTTCGACCTCATGGCTTGGTTTTTGCTCTGACATGCACTGTCAACTGTGGGACCTTAAATAGGCAGGTGTGTGCCTTTCCAAATCATGTCCAATCAATTGAAGTTACCACAGGTGGACTTCAATCAAGTTGTCGAAACATCTCAAGGATGATCAATGGAAACAGGATGCACCTGAGATCAATTTCGAGTCTCATAGCAAAGGGTCTAAATACTTATGTAAATAGGTATTTCTGTTTTTTATTTGTAATAAATGTGCAAAAATGTTAAAACCTGTTTTCGCTTTGGGGTATTGTGTGTAGATTGCTATGGATTTGTATTTATTTAATCCATTTTAGAATAAGGCTGTAACGTAACAAAATGTGGAAAAAGTCAAGGGGTCTGAATACTATCCGAAGGCACTGTATAACCTCTGGTCTCTTGTGGCTCCAGAAACAATGGCCTGTGGGAAGGTTCCTGTCCTGCACGGCAGCGCCTCCGAGAAGGGAGACGTCCCGTTGGACCCCCGTGCACGCATCGTGGGGGGAACAGAGTGCCCTAAGGGTCACTGCCCCTGGCAGGTACAGTATGAACCAGTTGCCTGAACTCAGAAACAAAGCGGCGGACATGTTTATGTATCTGTCGTAGAGGTGAAGTCTCTTTGCCCACTGTGTGTTTCTACAGGTGTTGTTAGTGAGAAATGGGAAGGGCTTCTGTGGAGGAGTCATCTACAAACCCACCTGGATCCTCACTGCCTCTCACTGCTTGGAGAATATCAAGGCCCAGCACCTAAAGGTGGTGGCAGGTATGGACTGTTTTTCCTTAGAAAAGAGTCAATGCAGCGGTTGTGTGTTGAAGTCTGAGTTGTTTCAACCTTTTCTGCATGTTTCCAGGTGAACACGACACAGAGAAAGACGAGGGTACGGAACAGACCATAGATGTGGCAGAGATCATCATGCACAACAGCTACGTGTCAGACACGGCGGACAGCGACATCGCCCTGCTACGTCTGAAGACGGCCATCATTATCACGCCTTTCGCCGTGCCCGTCTGCCTGCCCACCCGCTCGATGGCGGAGCGTGAGCTCTGGGCCATCAACCTCCACACGGTGAGTGGCTGGGGCCGGCGCAGCGAGAACGGCCCTACGTCACGTGTCCTCCGGCGGCTGGAGGTGCCACGTATACGTACCCAGGACTGCATTGAGATGAGCGGCGTCACGCTAACGGCTAACATGTTCTGCGCCGGCTACATCGAGGGCAAGCAGGACTCCTGTAAGGGGGACAGCGGCGGACCACTGGTCACCCGCTACAGAGACACCACATTCCTGTTGGGTATCGTCAGCTGGGGAAAGGGGTGCGCCCGGCCGGGGAACTACGGTATTTACACCCGCGTGTCCAACTACCTGGACTGGATCCACAACTACACGGCAGAGCAGCCGACAGCGCAGCCGACAATGCAGCCACAGAACACCACGGCCACAATGCAAAACACCACGGTCAATCCAAATGCAGTCTTATAAGTGTCACAGAACAGGAGCAGTGCTGAGCCCAGTTCCTTATTGGGTTCAACTTGTAGTACATCTCTGAAACCATATTTGGCTTTCTGATTATAGTATTTATATTTATCATGTTTCTCGTGCTTCGACTACACTTTCTAAAGTTTTTCTGTATGTTTGTTGATTTTATGGTTTGATTTCCCTCTGATTTTTGATTGATTGATGCCAAAGTAAACGGACCCTTCTGCTGTGTCATGATAACCATTAAGGCAAACTGACTCTTACGTAAGTTGGTGTTCAATTACAATGCATTTGCCATCTTAAAACAAATCTGCTTGCATTCTGCTCAGACCCGACAGGCTATTTTTGTATGTTATAAGAAAGAGGATAGTCACTGCCTTAAATGTTATGACCTCTATGCGGTTAGTTGGGCCAACAGGATTGAGGGTATAAAATGTAATTTTTTTTATTATCAGGGAACAATCTTCTCAAACTAAGGCAATTTGATATGTATTTAGCAAAATACGACCAGAATAGTGGTAAACATATGAACACAAAAGCTGTCAGAATTGCTGAGTGTTGTAGCCGTTTCAAATATATTACATTAAAACACTGTTCTAGAAGCATTCACTGATGTCTATTAATTAACATGATATGCAATATGATTCTGTAAATTGTGTTAAAATGAAGAAATGTGATGTGAAACCTTCCCCGTATATTGCCCCCTACTTGAAATCCCATTGGAATGTATTACGTCCAGCAAAGAGGTACAGGTTACCCATTTTGGCAAAATGTCTTCATAATGAGTGTGTTGCACATGGGTATGTGTGAAACTTACTCCTCAGCCTGAAGTGTCCCCACAAGCGCCAACGAATAGCTGGCTTTTTGTGTGGCGCTGACTGGTAAGACGCTTAAGGAGGGCGGTCCCAAGTTTGCGCCAGGTGTGGGCAGAATCGGGAGGAAGTGGTACTCAAGCAAGCAGCATGACGTCCTTTACAGGTGTACCAACAAACTTTACATAAAGCAAGTCAAATTCCTAGCTATTAGTAATTTACCATAGGGTACACATTTTCCCAACCAGCTCCAATTAGCTTTAACTGGATTGGTCTGTCATTGCCACAACAATAATAGGTGTAATCTGCCTAATCCTAATAAAAAAAATATGATAGTTATGCAGATAAAACAACTAAATTAGGCAGGTTTGCAAAATAAATAATCTTTGTAAAATGTTAACAAAATTCTTCTACAAATTTGCAAAAAACTGTATTCATGTAACTGACTCTGGTTAACATTTGGATCCCTAATTTCTGTATTTTATTTTCCAACAATAAATTATAATATTCCTAAAGGGTTATTTCACTGGTTTGTAGTGATTATAATGATATACAATATTATGTCATATTGTTAAATGTAAAATCTAAGTATTGAATCCTGACATTCCAACATAATATTCTAACAAACCACCTGCTGATGAGGGCGTCAACTTCCATAGCTGGTGAAGTACTAAAGTCTTAGCTTCACAGCCTTTATAGATAGTGTCTAGTTACACAATTAATGGAAAAATAGTATATTGTAGTATACGGCCTACTGAAATATGTATTGGTCAGTGTTAAAAGGCTGGATTTTTTTCAATCACTAATTTAATTGTTTCTATTTATTTTGTCAACCAGCAACTGAACTAATGGCTACAAAATGATAAGGCAACATATTTCATTAAATAACTTGTAAGGTTAGAGAGCATTATTTTAAGATCATGATGGTCAGGGACAGAAGAGATGTTAATTTTTTTAGATAATTTGTGTTTACCTAAATATTTATGTTAACTTGCTGGGACAACTCAACAAATAGCAGATCACACCTTTCATCTTAGCATGCTGAGTAGTCCTATACAACAGACTATTACAGATGGCAATGATAAAACCAGTATACTACTAGATCTGGATCTCTTGAACTTGTATTATTTCCCAGTATGACCGATTTCCCTAAAACAAATATGTAGTTCGGCTATTTGTAACATTGTACTTTCAATGATGAGTCAGTCTAGGTAAATCATTAGATCAGATGGCAAACATTAACCAAATCCTATGGTTTTTAAGATGAGATCCACCCAACAGAATGTTCCATTGTTGTTTTACATAGTCATTTTCAATGAGCATGTGAACATTCCAACTTGTCTCAACATTCCTTTATCAGCCTGTGAACATTGTATTGCTTAGACTCCCATACAACAGGAGGTAGGCTATCATATATCAATTTGATCAGGGGCTTGTGGGGAACAATTTAATACCATCAAACCTTTGCCACCCCAAAGTGGATTTTTTTCCCCACTGGCCCATGGACTAGGACAGACATTGAAACAAGCAAGCAATTCTATAAAGTTGGTTAAAACCTTTGTAGCCTAGCTACTTTCTCCTGTTCTGCATCAGTGGGTCTATTTACACTGGGGGTACCTTTGGACCCTCCAAACAAGAGATAGGCCCTAGCTACAGTTAAAGTCGGAAGTTTACTTACATTTAGGTTGGAGTCGTTTTTCAAAAACTAGTTTTTCAACCACTCCACAAATTTCTTGTGAACAAACTATAGTTTTGGCAAGTTGGTTAGTGCATCTACTTTGTGCATGACACAAGTATTTCTTCCAACAATTGTTTACAGACAGATTATTTCACTTATAACTCAATGTATCACACTTCCAGTGGGTCAGAAGTTTACGTACACTAAATTGACTGTGCCTTTAAACAGCTTGGAAAATTCCAGAAAATGATGTCATAGCTTTAGAAGCTTCTGATAGGCTAATTGACATAATTTGAGACAATTGGAGGTGTACCTGTGGATGTATTTCAAGGTCTACCTTCAAACTCGGTGCCTCTTTGCTTGACATCATCAGAAAATCAAAAGAAAACAGCCAAGACCCCAGACAAACAATCGTAGACCTCCACAAGTCTGGTTCATCCTTGGGAGCAATTTCCAAATGCCTGAAAGTACCACGTTCATCTGTACAAACAATAGTACGCAAGTATAGACACCATGGGACCACGCAGCCGTCATACTGCTCAGGAAGGAGACGCGTTCTGTCTCCTAGAGATGAACATACTTCGGTGCAAAAAGTGCAAATCAATCCCAGAACAACAGCAAAGGACTTTGTGAAGATGCTAGAGGAAACATGTACAAAAGTATCTATATCCATGGTAAAACGAGTCCTATATCGACATAACCTGAAAGGCCGCTCAGCAGGGAAGAAGCCATTGCTCCAAAACTTCCATGAAAAAGCCAGACTACAGGTTGCAACTGCACATGGGAACAAAGATTGTACTTTTTGGAGAAATGTCCTCTGGTCTGATGAAACAACAATAGAACTGTTTGGCCATAATGACTATCGTTATGTTTGGAGGAAAAAGGGGGATGCTTGCAAGCCGAAGAACACCATCCCAACTGTGAAGCACGGGGTGGCAGCATCATGTTGTGGGGGTGCTTTGCTGCAGGAGGGACTGGTGCACTTCACAAAATAGATGGCATCATGAGGTAGGAAAATTATGTGGATATATTGAAGCAACATCTCAAGACATCAGTCAGGAAGTTAAAGCTTGGTCACAAATGGTTCTTCCAAATGGACAATGACCTCAAGCATACTTCAAATGTTGTGGCAAAATGGCTTAAGGACAACAAAGTCAAGGTATTGGAGTGGCCATCACAAAGCCCTGACCTCAATCCTATAGAAAATTTGTGGGCAGAACTGAAAAAGCATGTGTGAGCAAGGAGGCCTACAAACCTGACTCAGTTACATCAGCTCTGTCAGGAGGAATGGGCCAGAATTCACCCAATTTATTGTGGAAAGGTTGTGGAAGGCTACCAGAAACGTTTGACCCAAGTTAAACAATTTGAAGGCAATGCTACCAAATACTAATTTAGTGTATGTTAACTTATGACCCACTGGGAATGTGATGAAAGAACTAAAAGCTGAAATAAATCATTCTCTCAACTATTATTCTGACATTTCACATTCTTAAAATAAAGTGGTGATCCTAACTGACCTAAAACAGGGAATCTTTACTTGGATTAAATGTGAGGAAATGTGAAACTGAGTTTAAATGTATTTGGCTAAGGTGTATGTAAACTTCCGACTTCAACTGTACATACATTCAATGATGCATATCATGAAATCAAATATGTGAACGATTATGATATTACAAAGGACAGTGAAAAATGTATTATAACAGGTAAATATAGGGATCAAATTTCATATTTAAGATACACTACATGGCTAAAAGTATTTGGACAGCTGCTTGTAGAAGATCTCATTCCAAAACTGTTGCCACAAAGTTGGAAACACAGAATTGTCTAGAATGTCATTGTATGTTGTAGAGTTAAGATTTCCCTTCACTGGAACTAAGGGCCCTAGCCTGAACCATGAAAAAGAACCCCAGACCATTATTCCTCCTCCACCAAACTTTACATTTGGCACTATGCATTGGGGCAGGTAGCGTTTTACTGGCATCTGCCAAACCCAGATTCGTCCGTCGGACTGCCAGATGGTGAAGCGTGATTCATCACTCCAGAGAATAAATTTCCATTGCTCCAGAGTCCAATGGCAGCGAGCTTTACACCACTCCAGCCGACGCTTGGCATTGTACATGGTGAGCTTAGGCTTTTGTGCATCTTCTCGGCCATGGAAACCCATTTCATGAAGCTCCCGACAAACAGTTCTTGTGCTGATTTTGCTCTCAGAGGCAGTTTGGAACTCGGTAGTGAGTGTTGCAGCCGAGGACAGAATTTTTTTAAGCGCTAAGGACTCGGCAGTCCAGTTCTGTGAGCTTGTGTGGCCTACCACTTACCGGCTGAGACGTTCTTATTCCTAGAAATTTCCACTTCACAATAACAGCACTTACAGATGACCGGGCCAGCTCTAGCAGAGCAGAAATTTGAGGAACTGACACTGAGCTCAGTACGGGCCATTCTACTGACATTGTATCCCAATGGAGATTGCATGGCTGTGTGCTTGATTATATACACGTCAGCAACTGGGGTGACTGAAATAGCCGAATCCACTCATTTGAAGGTGTCCACATCCTTTTGTCCATGTAGTGTAAGACATAGGCCTAATCCTCTGGTTCCGGTCTGGTCACTATCACCTAGATGTGGCCACTGTTTGCAGAGCAGTGGGAGTGAGCTGTTGGAGTGAGTGGGAGTCATATGAGCTGGCATTGTTGAACTCAAATCTCTTCAGTTTTGGGTGATTCAGGTCCGCCACGATGCTGCTGAAAACACTTTGCGCACTTTGGGCCATTTCAACTGTCATTTCTGCCGCTGGTAAGTTTGTTTCGAAAACATATATTTTGAATATAGCGTTATAGTTAGTTAAATGATAAAGTCATATTTTTTTTAAAGATGGAGAGGTGCCAAATGTTGTTTGGCACCAGTTGTTGTCTTTCTTTTATGGCTTGTCATTCGATGTTTAAGTCTTCTTGAAGAAGGACGATGCGCACCTGGTGCTTGACAGAGCCAGGCGCGCCAACAGCGGCTACTTCGAGGAGATGAAACAGGGCAACCTCGAGCGCGAGTGTGTGGAGGAAATTTGTAACTATGAAGAGGCTCGGGAAGTTTTCGAGGACGACGCCCAAACGGTGCAATTTTGTAGTCATTTCAGTCGGTGAAATATTTGCAATTACTTTTAATTGAAGCACTATTTTAATTTAATTTAATGAAATATTTAGCAATGCATAGAAACGTGAGAATTCCAGAGATAACTCTTAAAACTGACTATGTATGGTTTGTTTCCACAGAAAAGGTTTTGGTTGACATACACGGGTAAATCCGATTTTTCTATGTGGATTGTACACAAATATTTCCAACCAGCCTAAAATATATGTTAGAGTATTGCTTTCAAATGTGCTTTCAGTCATTTTCATCAAATGCTAATTATATTGTTGTATAAAATCCAATATTTTAGAGAATAATATTCCTCTGCACGGTTGCAGTGCACAACAAACACGTTCCTAATTTATTTGCACAAGATATGTCCAGCATGTCAAATAGCAAATGTCATAAACCTTTACCCTATTGATCCCTCTAAGGTCAGGACCCCTGCCTGGTCAACCCATGCAAAAACAACGGAACTTGTGTTTACATGGATGACTCTTACACATGTCAGTGTCTGGAAGGCTATGAAGGAAAATACTGTCAGAAAGGTAGGAAGAGAATTCCTAGCTGCCATTTTTATACCAATAGTTTACGCCAGTGTTTCTTAATCCTGGTCCTGGGGACCCAAAGGGGTGAACATTTCGGGTTTTGCCCTAGCATTGCACACCTGATTCCACTAATCAAATGTTAGATAATGAGTTGATTAGTTGAATCAAATCAAATCAAATGTTATTTGTCACATGCTCCGAATACAACAGGTGTAGACTTTACAGTAAAATGCTTACAGACAAGCCCTTAACCAACAATTCAGTTTTAATAAAAACAAGTGTTAAGAAAGTATGTGTGCTCAGATGTGTAGTGCTAGGGTGAAGACCAAAATGTGCACCCCTTTGGGTTCCCAGGACCAGGATTAAGAAACACCGGTTTTCACAATAGTTTCATTCCAATAGATGATTGTAATTACGCAGTAGTAAGAGCACTGTAACGTGAAGTGTTGCCCACATTTGCTAGTGGGCTGATATTATATGTTGACCCCATTATGCTTATCCTACTTGCCTTTCCCCTTCATCCCAACATACTATAGTGTTTGAGGACACCCTGAAATGCCTCTCCCTTAACGGGGAGTGCGAGCACTTCTGTAACAATTCTGGGTCAAGACGCAAGTGTTCCTGTGCTCCTGGTTACGCCCTGGGAGAGGACGGAAGACAGTGTGTTGCCCAAGGTACTGACTGTAACTGACAGTAGATGAGCCCAGATGTTTTGTTAAAGACTGGAAATCCCTGTTTGTTACAAACAGACTGTAATATTTACAGAACCAAAAGGAGCCAACGTGTATTTGTTGATGTATGAATAGAGTTAGAAACAACAACTTGTCTGTCTGTCTATTATCAGTTCAGTATCCGTGTGGTAAAATCCCAGGCTTGGAAGCTCCGATGAGCCAGGCACAAGTCAGACTAGTTGGTGGGAACCACTGTCCCAAAGGAGCCTGTCCGTGGCAGGTAACACATCAACACCTGGCTGTGGAGCACAATGGATCCATCCACCTCGTTCACATTTCATTGGCCCTTCTACATTTTAGTAATTTAGCAGACACTCTTATCCAGAATGACTTGGAGTAGTGAGTGCATTTTTTGTGCTTGTCCCCCATGAGAATTAAACCCACCATGCTGGAATTGCAAGCACCAACTGAGCCACACGGGGCATTGTGATACAATAACTAAACCACAGTCATTCACATACAACCACTATCCTCAAAGTCAAAGGGTGTAATATTAACTAGGTTAGTATCTATTACCACCTCTTCCATTAGGCATTATATAATTCCACAGTATTATTTTGGTTTATGTGCAATGAGATGTGATAGATAAGAGTGGCCAATTTGTCTTTGTGATGGGACTGGTTGCAGGTCCTATTGGAGCATAAAGGCACTAGTCTGTGTGGTGGGGTCATAGTTCATCCTGACTGGGTCATCACTGCTGCCCACTGTGTCGTGGATAGAGACACCAAGGACCTGATGGTGGTCGCAGGTAGGTTACGGTGTGGGTGTGGGTTGTGTGCCTTTCATAGAGCTTCTAGAAACATAGAGTGAGAACATTGTTTGTGTCCCTATGTCACATAACAAAACACTGTCCTAATGAACAACACTGTTTCCAGGGGAATACAACATTGACGTAGAAGAGGGCAGCGAGCAGAGGATCCCCGTGGCCAGAGCCATACCCTACAACCTGTACGACCCGGCAACAGGTGACAGTGACATCGCCCTGGTGCGTCTGAGAGAGCCTGTAACTCTGGGCCCTGACACTGTACCCATCTGCCTGCCTCAGCAACACTTCGCCAAGAGCGAGCTGGCGGCAATCCGCTTTCACATCCTTAGCGGCTGGGGGAAGCGCACCAACGGGGGCAACAATCCCCAACCTGGCACCCCGCTAGCCCCCTCCTCGCCCTTCCTCCGCAGGCTAGCCGTGCCCATCCTGCCCAACTCTGAGTGCACCCTCAAGAGCGGCTTCAACTTCACCCAGAACATGCTGTGTGCCGGCTACATGGAGGGGAACCAGGAGGCCTGTAGGGGGGACGACGGGAGCCCCCTGGTCACTTACTACGGGACCACCCACTTCCTGATGGGCGTGGTGGGCTGGGGGAAGGGCTGCCCCAAACAGGGTTACTATGGCGTCTACACTACCGTAGCAAACTACCTGGACTGGGCTGAGGAGGTGATGAATGCTCCTTCAGTCAGTGCTCCGGGGCCTTCAGTCAGTGCCCCAGTGATGCCATTCCTGCTAGAGATGGCATTAGATGAAATTCAGATTCAGCAGGCTACGGAGAAGTTAATGACACCACCTCCCAATAAACATGTGCATAGCATTGGCTAACTCCCATTAAATTTGTCACCAGTCACCACACAACACCAATTGTCATTACAGTGAATCTATTGTCATATAACATTAATAAATATTTTTATAGTACATGGAAGCTACAGTATATCATGCTAATGGTGTAGAATATCGTCCTGTTTCATCGCTTTCTTTTCATTTGACTCTTAATGTGAAGTGTAAATTTCACGTGGTGATTTGGATGACCTGGTGCCATACAAAATGTTTGACCTGATGCCATACAGAATGTTTGACCTGATGCCATACAAAATGTTTGACCTGATGCCATACAGAATGTTTGACCTGATGCCAGACAGAATGTTTGACCTGATGCCAGACATAATGTTTGACCTGATGCCATACAGAATGTTTGACCTGATGCCAGACAGAATGTTTGACCTGATGCCAGACATAATGTTTGACCTGATGCCAGACATAATGTTTGACCTGATGCCATACAGAATGTTTGACCTGATGCCATACAGAATGTTTGCTTCCCAATACGTACATTTACTTCCAAAGTTTCCTCTCTGATAGCTGAAGAATAAACATTACTCACTGAGAAACTACATCTTAGCCTCATTTGTGTTATTTGTGTTATTTGTGTGTGTGTGTGTGTGTGTGTGTGTGTGTGTGTGTGTGTGTGTGTGTGTGTGTGTGTGTGTGTGTGTGTGTGTGTGTGTGTGTGTGTGTGTGTGTGTGTGTGAATGAAAAGTCCAAATGTATCCATAGCCACACTTCAGCAGTAGCTTAATCATACGCATTTCTTTAGATTTGCCGTTTAAGGCACCACAACACAGCAGGCCTAACCATTGGAATAGATCCTTTAGTGTCAATATTAACTCAGTGATTTGGACCTCAGAACACTGATCACATGATCACTGAGGATTTTCTGCCCCTTCCTGAGAGCTGTTCTGATTGGCTCAAATAAGGGCTGTCTGTCATGCTGAAGAGTGCAGAGCTAAATGGTGGTGTGGACAAGGCCTTGCCTCTCTGAGTGGTGAAGACTGGATTTGAAGTGAGTCCTCCCTCTCTCTCTCTCTCTCTCTCTCTCTCTCTCTCTCTCTCTCTCTCTCTCTCTCTCTCTCTCTCTCTCTCTCTCTCTCTCTCTCTCCCTTCTCTCTCCACTCTTTCTCTCTCAAACATCCCTAATCCCTCTTTTTTTACCCTCTATTGTCCTCCCCTTTCTTTCTCTCTTCCCCTTTTTATTTTTTACCCCCCCCCCCACACACAAACATACACACACATTCCTTCCTCTCCCTCTCTCTTCAGCATGTTCTCTCTCTTCCTGTCTCTCAGGTCATTGCCCTCCCTCTCTGCCTGCTCTCTCCAGAGTTGTGCTCCACAGAGCAGCCAGGAGTAGAGAGGTGCCTCACCCAGAGATCAGGCTATGTTTCGGCTGTCCCAGACCTGTTTCCTTCTCCTGCTGCTGCACGGCGTGGCCTCCGAGGGTACGTTCAAACACCCCACCGTCTCAAACAGTTGACAAATAGTAACATAGAGAGAAAGTGAGGGAGACTCTGGGGTTTAGTCAGTGTCAGTGATTGCGGTCAGTGTGTGGGTACGGGTGAGGGCGGGTGACTGGGATGTGTGGGTTGATATATTTTATGGTGTGTCTATCTCTGATTGCTTTGATGATTGTGATGACTGTGTGCTAGACAAGCATGTTGTGATGATGACAACAGCCTAATTGATGATCAAGATGGAAAAGATGATGATGATAATGATGATGGTGATGATGATAGTGATGATGAGGATAGTCATTAATATGGTGATGATGATGATGGTGATTATGATGGTGATGATGGTAATGATAGTGATGAAGATGGTGATGATAATGACGATGATGATGACGATGGTGATGAAGATGGTGATGATGATAGTGATGAAGATGGTGATGATGAAGATGACGATGGTGATGATGATGAGGGTGATGATGATGATGGTGCCCTGCTGCCACTGATACTGATTTTTCCCTGTGTCCCCAGTCTTCCTGAACAGTGACGATGCTAACCAGGTTCTGAACCGGCAGCGGCGGGCCAACAGCCCATTTGAGGAGTGGCGGCAGGGAGACATGGAGAGAGAGTGTATCGAGGAACGCTGTGACAGAGAGGAGGCTAGGGAAATCTTTGAGGATGACAAACTGACTGTAAATTGCCATTCTCCATCTTTGTTTCTCTCTATCTCTCTTTAAACCGGAAACACGTCTGTCCGCGTTCCAATCACATAAATCACAGATCTGTTCACATTCCTGTTTAGTCACTCACTCACTTTGCACTCATTCACACCACCTTTACACGCTCATGATTTCAACCAGAAATTCCTTTATTTTTGGAATCATGACCATTCTGGTTTGAATTTGTGACGGTTGTGTCTCTTTTTACCTCTTTCCCTCAGACTGAATTCTGGAACAAATATTACGGTAAGGCCCAGGAGTCTGTTGAGGCTAAGGGTTGGCACAAGAGGCTAGGGATTGGATCACATGGAGTTTTCTGATTAGAGCTGGGTTGGAGTCAGGTTGGGGTCAGATTGGGGTCAACCTAGTCAGTTCAGGAAGTAAAGGACTCACGACCACACACCAAAACAATGGCCTATTTTCAATTCATTAATTGATTGTTTGCAGTGTGTTTGGTGTTGCTGTGCTGGTAGGTCCATGGCAAGAAATAAACTGTGTTTCACAGATGGAGATGCCTGTGTGTCTAAGCCATGTGTCCACAATGGGGTCTGCAAGGACGGGATTGGGATGTACACCTGCTTCTGTCTCGCTGGATTCAAGGGGTACAACTGTGAGATTGGTATGTCTTATTCTCCCTTTCCTCTTGAACTTTGACAAACAATCTCATTCCCGACTCCCACATAGACGCTAGAAATATCTTGACTCCAGGTTACTCCATAGTCAGGAACAACACCTGGCTCTAATCATGACTGTGATCTGTGTCTAATCTGGATCCTTGATGTGATGCTGTTCTGCAGCCATTCCTGAGCTGTGTGAGAATAAGAATGGAGACTGTGATCACTTCTGCCACGTGAAGAAGGACAGTGTGCAATGCTCCTGTGCCGATGGCTACTATCTGGACACAGACGACAAGTCCTGCCTTTCCAACGGTGAGAGGAGGGAGAGATAGAGAGAGAAAGAGAGAGAGACAGAACAACAGACAGACAGACAGACAGACAGACAGACAGACAGACAGACAGACAGACAGACAGACAGACAGACAGACAGACAGAGCGATCGAGAGAAAAATGATCTATGATCCATTCTCCAACATGGACTGGTAGTAGGTTGAAGGTTGGGCTTAGTTAGTACCTAATAACATTGTTTCCCTTTTGTCATTGAAGAGGCCTTTAAGTGTGGCTTTGTGGTATCCAAGAACACCCGCACCATCTTCATCTACCAGCCTAACACCACTGCCACCAACACCACTGAAAAGACCAACATGATGGAGGACCCTATCAGGGAAACGGCCTGGAACGTAACCAAACAGAGAGAAATCCAATTTACATTTGAGGAGGACGTTCTCGACATGGTGAAGGAGAAGCCAGTCTTTGCCGAGGCGAGAGGCAACACCCGTATTGTCAATGGGGAGGAGTGTCCTCCAGGAGATTGTCCTTGGCAGGTATAGTAGAGTAGAGAAACCTCTAGTGGGGTTCCCTCTAAATAGCGTTCAGGGTTGTTTGTTTCTGCAACTCTGTCTCTCTCTCTCTCTCTTTCTTTCTTTCTCTCTCCCTTTCTTTCTTTCTTTCTCTCTTTCTTTCTTTCTTTCTTTCTTTCTTTCTCTCTCTTTCTTTATCTATCTTTCTCTCTCTCTATATATATATATATCATTCTTTCTTTCTCTCTCTGTTTCATTCTTTTTCTCTATCTATCTCTCTCTCTTCCATTCTTTCTCTCCCTCTCTCCACAGGCTTTCCTGGTAAACCATGAGGACAGGGGCTTCTGTGGAGGAACCATCCTGAATAAGTACTTCATCTTAACAGCAGCCCATTGCATGAACCAGACACGCTCCTTTTATGTTGTCCTGGGTAGGTCCCGTTAGCCAATCACCTTTAACTGTGGTCTCTACATCTAGGAACTGTTTTTAAGTTAATCATATCCTATATAATATAATTGTGCCATAATCACAAAACTTTATCATTAAAGTATATTGCTGTGTACAGCATAGTTGTTTACTGGGTGAAATAACAACAGTCAATAACCATACCACACATACTAAGTTGTAGCAGCCTATCAAAT
Organism: Salmo trutta; assembly: GCF_901001165.1. Lineage (NCBI taxonomy): Eukaryota > Metazoa > Chordata > Actinopteri > Salmoniformes > Salmonidae > Salmo > Salmo trutta. The sequence goes on along the minus strand of NC_042995.1, from coordinate 3,564,937 downwards.
GAATTGAATAGATTGAAACCAAACCTCCCCATCGGTCCGTCTGTCTGTCTGCCTTCAGGAGAGTTTGACACGGAGGTGAAGGATGGGCGGGAGGCCATACACCAGGTGGAACAGGTGTTCATCCACAGGTCCTACATCTCCACCACCTATCACAATGACATCTCCCTCGTCATGCTGAAGGACCCTATCAAGTTCACCCAGTACATCCTCCCCGCCTGCCTGCCCGAACGCGACTTTGCAGAGAAGGTCTGTAGCATGATGTACTACCCATAATTCTCTGTGTGACATATCCGGTTTATCCAGTGACGCATATAAACATACAGTATATAATGAATCTGTCTATGGTTTATATCTTAGTTAAGATGTTCCTGAACCTAACAGAATGGTGTCCTGTCTACTTATCAATACAAGGTGTTAATGAAACAGCCCGACGGACTGGTGAGTGGGTTCGGCCGTGTGGGGGAGGCCAAGCAGCCGTCCACCATCCTGCTGCGTCTGACCGTGCCCTACGTACCACGGGCCACCTGCCTTCAGTCCAGCCAGCACAAGATCTCCAACCGCATGTTCTGCGCCGGCTACGATAAGGAGAAGAAGGACGCGTGCCAGGGGGACAGTGGCGGACCCCACGTCACCCGTTACGGGGACACTTGGTTCGTGACGGGCGTGGTGAGCTGGGGCGAAGGGTGCGCCCGTGAGGGCAAGTACGGCATCTACACGCAGGTGTCCAAGTACATCGACTGGATCCGGGCAGTCATGGGGAAGTTTCTCCCCAAGGAGGGAGTGAAGAGGAAGACAAGGGGGGCAGGTAGAATGCACTCAATGATGTGGGTTTGAGGGAGACAAAGGAGAGAGGAGAACCAATCAATAAAGAGGCTTGGGGAATTATGGGCAATAAACATTGTTGTGTGGTTTATCACTGTTTTTCACAAAATGTATCCAAGACCAAGTAACTTACGGTAAAGAAAAAAAACATTTTGTTTGAATGTCCAGTCATCACATACCAACATTAAACTACATTACACACTATACAGTTGAGTCAGGAGAGCCATTAGACAGAAATGTTCCTACTGTTCAGTACAAACTGAATCGATCGTATCAGAAAAACAGCAGGGTTCAAAGGTCACCATTGACTTGAATCCTTGCTGGTGTAAGTACCGAGCACACAAGGATAGGTGGGTTTGCTGTTTGCTCTACTGTGTGTACAGTCTAGAGTCCATCTGTGGGTCAGTGTGTTTGTGAGGACCTAATGTGATACAATGAGTTTTACTGAACATTTCATCTCAATTTATCTTCATAACATATTAGCATATTTGTTAGCTATTATATTATTATTATATTGAATCAATCAATAAAGAGGCTTGGGGAATTATGAGCAATAAACATTGTTGTGTGGTTTATCATTGTTTTTCACAAAATGTATCCAAGACCAAGTAACTTATGGTAAAGAAAAAAAACGTTTTGTTTGAATGTCCAGTCATCACATAACAACATTAAACTACATTACACACTATACAGTTGAGTCAGGAGTGCCATTAGACAGAAATGTTCCTACTGTTACTGTTTTTTTAAAGTACAAACTGAATCGATCGTATCAGAAAAACAGCAGGGTTCAAAGGTCACCATTGACTTGAATCCTTGCTGGTGTAAGTACCGAGCACACAAGGATAGGTGGGTTTGCTGTTTGCTCTACTGTGTGTACAGTCTAGAGTCCATCTGTGTGTTTGTGAGGACCTAATGTGATACAATGAGTTTTACTGAATGTTTCATCTCAATTTATCTTCATAACATATTAGCATATTTCTTAGCTATTATATTACACCAGCAATGATTCAAGTCAATGGTGACCTTTGAACCCTGCTGTTTTTCTGATACGATCGATTCAGTTTATGCTAATGAGGCACCATCTTTAAAATGTCTAGAGCTAGCACCAGCTACCTTTATTACATCAGGTGACAGGGAGGTCCACATAAATTACATTATCTTTGAGAAATTCACACAACATAAGCGCAATTTTGTTGGCGTGTACAGCAATGACTATAAAAACTGACATTTGGGCTGGCAAGCGGGTGGGGGTTTACTTGGCAATGTTAACCCGGTAGCATGGTTGTGTGTGTCAGACAGAAAGGTAGAGAGAGAGAGCGCAAGAGAGAGAGAGATAGACAGGACTACAGACAGGACCTTGGCACAGGCAGAGAGGCTTGTGGGTACAGTGTGGATGTGGATTGTAATGGGCTCGTGCAGGCGATGGTGGTTTCTGTCTCTCTCTCTTCTGAGCAGTGTCCTCCAGGTCTGCAGCTATGGGAGAGGTAAGCCACTGCACTGTGAAAGCTACAGGACCAAGTAGACATTTTGTTAATCATACGTTCAGGCTGACAATGACTTTGCTAGCATAGTTTTCCAGTCTACATCTGACCAGCATAGTGTCGGGTATACAGCAGTGGAGGCTGCTGAGGGGAGAACGGCTCATAATAATGGCTGGAATGAAGTTTAATAGATGGAATGGAGTGAATGGAACGGTATCAAACCCATGAAAACCATGTTTTGTCCCCTTAGCAGCTTCCACAGGTATACATTAAGCAAACTGTTCTGTATGTAATTCAATGGCATGAAACTCAATGATGGGACCACATAAAGTGAATAATCTTCACCAAAATCCCATTGCTCCATGTTTAACTTTCCACCATTTAACATATTATCCTCAACCTGGAAGGAGAAAAATGAATAATGAGTCACTTCTGGTTTTTCTCACTTTTCAGTTGTTGTTGTTCCCTATGTCTTCTCCCTCCTCCTTCTATTCCTCCTCCTTCCCCTCCTCTCCACCCGTTCATCCTCCTACCCCTCCTCCTCTCCATCCACCCCCCTCTCATCCTCCTTCCCTTCCTCTCCTCCACCTCCCCTTCATGAACCTGCCCCTCCTCCTCTTCATCCACCTCCCCTCTTCCTTTTCATCCACCTCCCCCTCCTCCTTCCCCTCCTCTTCATCGGTCTCCTTCCCCTCCTACCCCTTCATCTACCTCCTCCTCCTATCCCCCCTGCTCTTCATCCACCTCCACTTCCCTGACCCTCAGTGTTCAGACCCCCTGCGCACGCCAGCATGGTCTTCCTACGGTCGAAGCGAGCGAACGCGTTCTTCTTGGAGGAGATGCTTCAGGGGAACCTGGAGAGAGAGTGTTATGAGGAGACCTGCAACTACGAGGAGGCCAGGGAGTACTTTGAAGACACACTCAAAACTGTGAGAAGTTTAGGCCTACAGGGTGCATCTCAATAGTCTAAAATGTATTCCTTTCCTTCAACTGCACTGATCTGACAACTTAGGCAATCCCATTATCCACAACTAATGCAGAAGTTTTCTGATTCAAACCCTGTGTCCATTGTCTCTCTCTCTCTTATACCTCAATAGGACACTTTCTGGAATGTCTACGTGGGTAAGTCTCATTCTTTTGAATCGCGGCAGAGGGGTGTTGGGTTTTCTCCCCCTTCCAGATATTGAACCCCCCCTTCTTCTTTCTCCTCTTCCTCCCCAGATGGGGACCAGTGCAAACCCAATCCCTGTCTCCATGGTGGCAGCTGCAAGGACAGCATTGGAGGTTACACCTGTAGCTGCACAGAGCTGTACCACGGGAAGAACTGTGAAATAGGTCAACAGAACACCTACCTTAGAACTCTTTATGAGTGTGTGTGAATGTGTGTGAGTGTGTGTTCATAGTTATGTGAGTACGCTAAGAGATATGCTTGTGTGTCATAACAGATATCTCTCAGTGCCCCACCAAGGGGCCCTTCTCCTGTGACCACTTCTGCAGTCCCAACTTTGTTGCATACCAGTGCTCCTGCACCACAGGGTACAAGATTCACAGTGATAAGAGGAGCTGCATACCTGCAGGTTAACGTCTACCTATTCTTTTGAATTAGACATCTGTAACACTCTCTCTCTCTGACACACTTTAAATAGAGACGTCCCTGTTTCCTTAGTTAAGCACCCCTGTGGAAGACTCCAGCCAACAAACCAAATCAACACAGCTTATCACGTCTGTCCACACAACCGCTGTCCATGGCAAGTAAGTCCCTCCCCTACCAGCACAATGTACAGCAAGGTGAGTTAAAGGGGAAGTCTGTTTCTCCTGGCCTATAGACTGCTTTCAAGGTGAGGAACATTAATTTGTGAAATACTGGACTTCCCCTTTAACCTGTGACTTTGTGATTGGCAGGTGGTGTTTGTGGATGAGGCTGGTGCGGAGCTGTGTAGCGGGGTGATCCTGGGGCCTCAGGCAGTCCTGACCTCAGCTAGCTGCCTGTACATGGGAAAGAAAGTCCACAGCATGCAGACAGGTGAGTCCCACAGCGATAAAAACACTGACGTTGGATCTGTTAGTGTATAAACCTCCAGCTCAGGCAGATTCAAATCTTTCTGAAATCTAACGGTTTCCATTCATCCCCTAAGGTGCTTCAAATAATAGTGTGAGGATCCCTCTATCGACCCAATTGTACATTCACAACCGCCACGAGAGAGGCAGTCTGGAGGACGACCTGGCCGTGGTGAGACTGAATGAGCCCCTTCCCTTTGGCCCCTCTGTCTCCCACCTGTGCCTGCCCACTAAGGATTTCAGTGAGAACGTGTTGATGAGTCCAGGAAGGGAGGGGGTGGCCAGGGGTCCGGACAAGCTCCGGGGGGAATCCCACGGCCCCCCTGTTCTCTCGTACCTGAAAGCGGAGGGCTGTAGAAACCAGGTGAACGTCTCCCAGCCCCTCACCAACAAGATGTTCTGTATGGGGAGCCAGAAGGGCTTCTGTGGGACTGAGTTGACTAGGTTTAATGAGACAGACCTCAAACCAGGACTAACGAGGAACTGCAGCCTCTTGTCCGGGACCCCCGTTGTGACTGTGGAGAGGGGTACAGCGTTCCTAACAGGCCTGCTCCTTTCGCCACCCACGTCACATGGCTGTAGACAAACCCTGTTGTTCACCAAGCTGTCTCGCTACTTGCAATGGATCCAGCAGCGCCTGGAGATGACAGAGATGAGGATGACACCACAGATGACCCACGACCCACCTGGACCTTATGTGTAATCCCAACTAAGGGTTAGCCTGATATCTACCTACACTGGACTTACAGCCAACAAGGTTGCGTTCAAGATTTAATTCGTTTTTTCCAAGGTTAACAATGTAAATGAAAGCGAGTGGTTATATTGTAACGTGTACTATAATTATATAAATAATTCATCTTCCACACTTCCTTAATAAACAAAAAATGTGGTACAAGGAGTACAAAAAAACAATTTTATTCAAAATTTAAAAAATATGACAAAATAAAATGCAACCTAAATAATAAGGAAATATATTTCTGGGAGTTTCTGGGATTCTGGGATATGTAGATTAGGAAGATGATGACAGCAGGGGGAATGGATTGGCCTTGCTGACGACCAGTTTCTGGTGCTGGTGAGAGATGTAGCCTTTGATGTGACCCTAGAAGAGAGGAAGAGAGTTCATCTGCTGCTTCATGTTTTAATACTGTCTGAAATATCAGGTGGAAGCACTTAGTATGGTCAGAGGAAAAGGTGTGTGTGGTGGGATCTCACCTCACAGATTAGGTTGGCCAGGATACACTGCACCTCGTCAATGTCCACCTCTTCCACCTGCATCATTTTCAGAGCTACCAGGAAGGCATCTAGGGGTAACTGGTGAGTCTTCAGCAGCTGGTACCTAACCCACAAGTCCATACCACAAACATGTTAACAGAAAGTCAATATCGCTCATAGGTTAACACACACACACTAGTTCCTACTCCACAAATGCCAATTCACACTATAGGGCTGACCTGAATCGTACTGTGCTGCCTCAGATCATTTATTTTCACATGGTCCTTTCAGTGCGGTTCCAGCAACTATGATGGATGTGTAACCAGGTCAGCCCAGTCCAGCTGGACTTGGCTCAGTAGTGTTAAAAGTGTAACCAGGCCAGCCCAGTACTGTTGGACTTGGTTGAGTAGACTCACACTTTCTTGAAGAGGTTCCGATAGGTGATGATCTTGAGCTTCTCGAGGATGAGGAAGATGCCACAGCGGATGAAGAAGGTCTCGTGCTTGGCCAAGGCCTCGTTCAACAGCAGCAGGTTGCCCTCACTGTTACAGAGACAGAGAGACAGAGAGAGAGAAATCAGAAAAAGAGGGGCAAGGAGGGAGTAGGGAGAGAGAGGAGAAAGAGAGATGGCGAGGAGCGGGCGGGTGGTGACACTCACCTCACAGCTTTCGTGACGTCGGCAAACTGCATGAGGTCGTACTTCCTGAGCAGCTGGTGATTAGGCATGTGACCCTGAATCAACATGAGCAACACCAGTCTTAGTCTCTGATTGACAGTCAAGCTTTTTGAATTTGAATTCAGACGTGTGTGGCTAGATGAGTGTATGTTTGAGCTCTCTCAGTGAGGCGCTCTGTCTCACCAGCAACATCTTGACAGGAAGTAGGTAGATGAGAATCATGCGTTTGTTCCTCTGGCTGGAGCGGTGGCAGTGCTGGAAGGAGAAGGACAGGTACTCCTCGGCTGGTTTGTAGTCGCTGTCGAACATGGCCTTGCGGCCTACATAGTATTTGTAGGTGACTCTCTGGGCCATACTGTAATCATCCTTCAGGTTGGAGCTGTCGATGGCCCGGATCAGTGGCTTACACAGGTGTAGCTTGTTGATCTGGACACACACACACACAACCGTTTAGACACACAGGGATGTACACACACAAAGTAGGGCCTATTCATGTAAACAAAACTTCACCCAATCACACTACTGCCTTACCTTGAAGTAGATCTTGAAGAGCTGATTGATGAGAAACAACATTCCCCACTTCTTGGAGTCGTCAATCCCAGCCCGACTGTAAACGATAACAGTCAAGACACAATGAGCAAGGGGCTATGGTTGCTACGGTAAAGGTATATAGTTTAATATGCAGTAAGATATATAGTTTAATATGCTGTCAATAGTGTTGAATGCTATAAGATATATATTTGAATATGCTGTAAGATATAGTTTAATATGCTGTCTGCTGTAAGATATAGTTTAATATGCTGTAAGATATATAGTTTAATATGCTGTAAGATATATAGTTTAATATGCTGTAAGATATATAGTTTAATATGCTGTCAATAGTGTTCAATGCTGCACCTTGAGGGATACCTTCAAGCAAACTTCTGCATGAACTCCAATCTGGCTTTAGAACAGCTCATTCCACTGATACTTGCCTTTTTGACCACATTAAGCCGGAATGTGAGAAGGTGAACTATACAGGTATGGTCATGTTAGACTTGCAGAAAGCTTATTTTTCGTGGTATCCAATTGGTAGTTACAGTCTTGTCTCGTCGCTGCAACTCCCGTATGGACTCGGGAGAGGCGAAGGTCGAGAGCCGAGCGTCCTTCCAAACACAACCCAACCAAGCCGCACTGCTACTTCACACAATGCCCATTTAACCCGGAAGCTATCCTCACCAATGTGTCGGAGGAAACACCGTACACATGGCGACCGTGTCAGCGTGCACTGCGCCTGGCCCGTCACAGGATCGCAAGTGCGCGACAAGGACATCCCTGCTGGCCAAACCCTCCCCTAACCCGGACGACGCTGGGCCAAATGGGTCACCTGGTCACGATAAAGCCTGGACTCTAACCCAGAAACTCTAATGGCACAGCGAGCACTGCAATGCAGTGCCTTAGACCACTGCGCCACTCGGGAGGCCCCCCAGAAAGCTTTTGACCATGATATTCTCCTGATGAAACTGAAATGCATGGGTCTAAATGATGTAGCAGTGAATTGGTTTTCGTCTTATCTTACCAACGGAACACATGTAATGTTGGTGATGTTCTGTCAGAAACCAAAGAAATATCCTGTGGAGTACCGCAGGGATCCATTTTAGGGCCTCTCTTATTTCTTATATATGTTAATGATATGCCAGATACAATAAAGTGCAAACTCTTGCTTTATGCTGATGATTCAGCCATACTGGTATCAGGGAAGGATACAGTTTACATAGAGACCCTGAGTAAGGAATTGCATTTTGTTAGAGATTGGTTGACTGACGGCAAATCGTCACTACATTTGGGAAAAACTGAATCGATTTTGTTTGGAACAAAACGTAGATTGCTTAGGGCCGCCAAAATAAAGGTAAACTGTGCAGGCAAGGAGATTGAATCTAAAACAACTCTTATATTCGTGTGTCCCTAGATCAATCCATTTCTGGAGACCTGATTGCTGCTAAAATTCTTTAGTGAACAAATTTACATTTTTGTATCAGGTCTCAACCTTGATTCAGTGTCATTTTGATTATGCCTGCTCTGCTTGGTATAGTGGGCTATCAAAAAAGCTGAAAGAGAGAATGCAGGTCATGCAAAAATAATGTTATCAGGTATATGCTAAATGTCCCCCCTAGGACCCACATAAGGAAACAGGAGTTCTGGGCGGTGGGCTTGTTGCCTTTGGAATCCAGAGTGGACCAACTTAAACTTAATCATATATTTGACATCTTAAATAATTGTGCCCCAGATTACATGAAAAACCACATTGATATGGTCTATAACCAACACAGTTACAATACCAGAGCTAGTGTTATGCATAGTAAAATCCCAAGAGTAAACAGTACTGCGAGGAGCACGTTTTTCTATACAGGCATTTTGTCTATGGAATAGCATCCCCTTGGCAATCAAGCAAAGAAAAAGTAAAAATAGCTTTAAAAAGCAGGCAAAGTTTTTCTTTTGGACAAGGTTGTCTAAGTAAGAGAAACCCCTCCACTGCCCCTTGTGGCTCCTACTGCTGGTCAGGTGTATTTATTCGAAGGATCGGTATGATGGGCAATTAATAGATTGTTTTAATGTGAAAAGAATATGGTTGATTTTTAAGGTTAGGGAAAAGTGCAATGAATAGTGCCACTTTTTAGGATGTCAATATGAATTAATGCATTTATGGTTGTTTGTAATTTTGTGTTTCCTTTTAATCATAATATGCGTTATTGTTTTTACCATTGAGGACCACTTTGGAAACAAGCGTTTTAATTAATACTTTCAAGTGATATCCTCTGGGTCCACATAGTACATTTTGTTGTATATGTCTGTTACCCAAAATAAATTCAATTCAATATATAGTTGAATATGCTGTCAATAGTGTCCAATGCTGTAAGCTATATAGTTTAATATGCTGTCAATAGTGTTAAATGCTGTTAGATATATAGTGTAATATGCTGTTAAGAGTGTCCATGTCCTGTGAGACTCACTTGTCGCTGGCACAAACTCTGAAACAGCCCATCAGTTGTTCAGCAGCTTTCTCCAGCATGTCTCCCAGTTTGCCTTTTCCCTTCCTCAGGAGCTGCTGCTCTGCCTGGACAATAATACTACAATCATCAAACCCCTCCTATAGGACAATAATACTACAATCATCAAACCCCTCCTATAGGACAATAATACTACAATCATCAAACCCCTCCTATAGGACAATAATACTACAATCATCAAACCCCTCCTATAGGACAATAACACTACAATCATCAAACCCCTCCTATAGGACAATAACACTACAATCATCAAACCCCTCCTATAGGACAATAATACTACAATCATCAAACCCCTCCTATTGGACAATAATACTACAATCATCAAACCCCTCCTATAGGACAATAATACTACAATCATCAAACCCTCCTATAGGACAATAATACTACAATCATCAAACCCCTCCTATAGGACAATAATACTACAATCATCAAACCCCTCCTATAGGACAATAATACTACAATCATCAAACCCCTCCTATAGGACAATAATACTACAATCATCAAACCCCTCCTTTTTAGGATGTCAATATGAATTAATGCATTTATGGTTGTTTGTAAGGACATGACTTTTCCATCACTGGATCAGAAGCACTTTAGAGCACAATAGTTTATGTTCACTTACATTGTTGGCAAATATCCGCAGGTCCAGCGTAACAGCGAACATCACTGGCAAGGCCCTAAACAGCACATAGAGCAGTCATCCCACAGACGTGTATATGTAGAATAGAGAAACACTAAGGCCAAATTGATCAAAAATGTATTTTTTTGCATGCTTATCCTTACCAGTTCTCCTCTTTGTGAGATTGGAAGGCCCTCAAGAATGACGTAGAAAGTCAGGGAGGAACCGCAGAGAAACCATGACAGAACAGTTTGGAAATGAACCAGTCTATAGCACAATATGTGCTTCTGCATATATCCTGTGTGCATGTATATATTTGTCAGGCAGGGATGAGGAGTGATGAGAAAATGTATCCAAAGTAATCTCCAGAAATGCCAAAAGGATATTGGACCACCAATGTCTGACATTTGTACGCCTCAACAAAGTCGTGGTTGGACACTGCATAGGTGCACCTCAAGTGTGCTGCAACCATCTCATCGTACGGGACCTCCAGCACCTGTTGGCACTTCTCCTCTGGACTGGCGAGCTGTAGGCAAACATACAGTCATGTCTTTAGAGCAAAACACAGAGGGTGTTATCTGAAGAGATACAAGTGTAACAACAGGTCAGCAGGACTTGAAGGCATGGAAGGTTCAGGCAGCCTGAATAGCCTCACCTGAAGACGTGGGTTAGCCACATGTGGGTGTTTGAATGACAGCAGTTCTGCACAAAAGCTCCCCTCATGATTATCAATGGCCTCATACACCTGGGAACAGGTAAGCAACATGGTGTGAACTGAGCATGCGCGACTAGTGTTGAACACAAAGAATAGCTAAATGAAAGTCTGTGCTAAGGAAGAAGACTGCTAGCTATATGGGTTCACTTGATAACCGGTAAGATAAAATAGAAAAATGTCTACCTGTTGGAGATACTGGTTGATTGTTATGTGCGCCATTGCGGCCAGGGATGTGAACCTACGAAAAAGTGTAAATAATAAAACAGATATTTAAGCAAATCCGCTAAGCAGCAAGAGCTCTGAATCTGACAACGTCATAACTACTGTGCTATGGCTATTGGCAATTTATCTAGCTAGCTAACGTTACTAGTAGATTAGCTAAGAATTTAATTCAGTATCACAACGAGTGTGATGATTCAATTGTGATCAATATAATGTAACTTTTATGTATCGTTTTAACTAACGCTAGCTAGGTAGCATGCATTCATTCATAACTGTCAAGGACGGCTAGATTGTAGCTGATAAGATACATCAACGTGTAACTAACGTTAGCTAGCTAGTTTACAAAGCCAGTGGTTCCCAATTCTTTTCGGTTATTGTAGCACCAACAAAATGTTGCTCTGCCCAGAGTACTGTACTCCTGAAGTACCCCCTCATGCGCATTTTACCAGTAAAAGCCTATGGTCTCATGAGTCTTCTCAAGTACCCCCTGTAGGTATGCCAGGGCTCCTAGTACTCCTGGTTGGTTGGGAACCACTGTACTAACCTAATGGCATAATTCCAATGTATCCGTCTATAGCTACCTGTTGTGGTTAAATTTCTGTTTAAAATGTATTCATGTTGTTGAGCTGTAGCTACACGAATCACTTCCGGGTCACTTCAGCCTTCAAAATAAAAGTCCCCCCACGTACTACAATAGTCTAGATATAACTTTGTCGCCTCCCTGTGCTTATTAGAAGCTATGCACAATGAAGACTCTGCTCTCGCAATCTCTCGCTCTCAAACACACACACACACACACACACACACACACACACACACACACACACACAGCGCCTCTGTGATCTACGATGTGTCTGGCCCTGTGGGAGGGAGTGTTTCACGCTACACTGTGTGATTAATGGAGGAGTGAGAATGGGCTCTTAAAATAGAACCTGCAGAGTGCCGCTAGCCTTGTGTGTCTGTGTGTGTGCGTTCCTGTGTGTCCTGCAAACCTGTTCACAATGTTATGATATCACAGTGATTCTACCTTCCTCAGCTCAGCACGTGGCCCAGTCCCTCCCCCTCCACTCCCTCTAACCCCCTCCACTGTCTCTAACCCCTCAAATCCCTCTAACCCCCTCCACTCTCTCCATTCTCTATCCTTCCGCAGCTCCTCTTCTCAGGTTGCTGAGGTATCACAGCAGCATATTGGATCCCAGCCGGGGTATGGATTGCCGGCATGCCCTCTAAAGTGACTTTGGTATAGGCCATGAAGCCGTGTGTGTGTGTGTGTGTGTGTGTTGTGTGTGTGTGTGTGTGTGTGTGTCGGAGCGAGAGAGGCTTCCCTATGGGAGCCTTGCAGCATCCAGAGATGCCGACACGGCACAGCTAGAACAAGGACACTGTAGGTGACACTGCAGTAACTTCAGTTCTCTGAAAGACCTGTCAAAATCATACATTTTAAATCTCTTTGCCCTCATAAAACAACAGCGTTGTCATTACATCCAAGAACATCTGCTTACTGTAGATTTAGCAGCTGTCCCCTCTGTTGCCTAGCAACCTGCTGCCCCTGTTTTGATGATGTCAAACTCAGGAGTCACATCAGTAATAGCCAGGCGTCTATTTGGGGTCGCTGCTGGGCACAATTGTGACATGTTTTCAGATGATTTTCAATTTCGGCACACCAAAAGCTCTACATCCCTCCTTCATCCCACTCTGTGTCTTTGTACAGATGCAACAGAAATGCCACCAATGTACCTACACTGACTGCAAATGACTCTCCTTACTAGGACTCTTTCGAATTGCTGTCTCAATCCGTGTTCAGGGGAGCTGTATGAGAAAGCTCTCTTTTTGTCCCCACAACACCTCAGAGAGCATCTTTTTTTCCCCAGGTACCTCTGATGGGTAAGACAGGGTAAAGTATCACATTGAACGCTGCTACCCAGAGCCAAAAATTAGGACAATCTGTACTCTGGACTGTAAAACCTGTTTGGCATAGCAACATATAGGGCGCCTATAAACTCTTAATATAGCTTTGTGTTTGCAGGGAGCCATACAGTCTGTATACTGTAAATAAAACCCCTATTTGATCTTCCTCTACATTTTGCTGTGCTGGCATGAGTGTCATTGTGCTAGAGCTCGCCTGATGGGCGTTTCATGTCGTGGCTGACACTAGTTGGCTCTTGTGTGAAATCCTAATCCACTCAGTTTGAATAATCTTCCAAAATTACCTTCTCTTTTTTAAAGGGCAATTCCACCACTTTTCAACCTCAATCATTATCTCCAGCACCATACCAGTGTCTACATACTGTATGTGAAATGTCACGTTTCTATGATCTGCGGTTAAAAAGATCAGAAGAAAGGTCCTAAAACAATGCTTCTCTGTGACATCACAGGGTTGGATTAAAATGAAGGAAAAACTGTGATTTTCAAAACCTGCAACAACTTTCTAGCCAGAGGGAGGGTATTTTCTTGCTACCCACACAACTGCAAATGTAATTGTTTTAAAATCACTGTTTTAAAAATGTTTTTACTTTTGATAATGTCATCAGGTAGAACTTTTGAACTTTATATATTTTTTACAAAACAAAAAGAAATGGTCGATTTTCAAATATGCATACACTGGTATTTTGCTGGAGATAATAAATATGAGGTTGAAAAGTGGTGGAATTACCCTTTAATTGGTGCTTAATAGAATCTGAGTGCTCTTCACAAGGACATTTTGCCTGCTAAAAAACCCTTCTATGCCATAGTTATACTATCTGTACCCTTCTTTAGTGTTGAAGCTTTGTCCTTGGCCTCGGCATAGATAGTAGAAATCTTTACGAGTGCCCCATCATTATTGTGTGACAGCATATCAGTCGGTGATGTGAATGGAGCAAACCACAGTACAGCCAATCCCCAAGCCCTGTTATTGTTAGCTTTACTATACTAATGTAGTATTGATTTAACCATGTCTGCTCTCACAGGTTCGTCTTCTCGCCATCTGACGAACATGTCGGAAGGGGTAGTAGTTCATAGAGCTTTGTATGAGGGTTTTGGTGTGGATGGTGGTCGGAGAGGCCAGCCCCTAGTCGTGGCCCGAGGTTGAGCTGCCCCCTGCTGGCAGGGCCAATCCCCGGCCGTAAGCCAAGGTTGTGCTAGCCCCCCTGCTGACAGGGCCAGCCCCTGGTCATGGACCGGGGTTGAGCTGGCCCACCATTGTGCAGGAAGCCTAGGGGGTGAGTTGATGGGGAGGCCAGACCCTGGTCGTGGACTGAGGCCGGTAGGTGGCTTCCTGGCAGGGTGTTTCGTAAAAGACTGGATGCAGGTGAGCAATTGGCATGGTCACGGCTCTATGTCCATATTTGAAGTTCTTTGCTAATAGGCTGCATTCCAATTTGGGTGTCTGGGCCCATACATGGAGTTCCTCCTCCGGGCAACTTCCAATATGAAAGTCTGTACCCATATATGGAGTTCCTGCTCTAAGGCTGAATTTCAATACCGGAGACAATGCCCACATATGGAAGTTCCTGCTGTGGATTAGCTGTGTTGTCTGAAGCTTAAAGCTCTCCTCACGAAACTGCGTTATAAACCACACTTATGAGGTCGGCTGTCAGATTAGTTTGTGTGATGATGAGACATACAGTAACTGCACACATGCATAATTTACAATAGCCGATGAGGGCAGAGGAACCTTATGTTGACCTCAGTCTGACCTTCCTGTCACATAACTTGTAATTACTAATGAATTAAATCGAAAGACAAGTAGATTAAATACTTATGTTTGTGAATTGACATGAATCAAAGTTTTCTGCTGGCGTCCCTCTGACAGATGCACTGTAATACTGCAGGCTGGGCTACACTAATCAGAAAACCTCCTTCGAGTCACATTAGCTTTGACCTTAGTTAATTGCCCTGTAACGTCAGCTTTAGCTGACTCATTTAGTTTTGCTATTTTACTTTTCCTACCTCTTTAATGAGGTAAATTTGAATAAAAAATCCCAGGAAGCCAATAAGCAAAAAATAGTCAGATAAATGTCTTAGAATATATGACAACAGGTATTAAACACATTTGCTCTCACAGGTGACAATGCTGCTTTGCATTGCATATTCTGTGGATATTGGGTTAACAAAGCCACCTGAAAAAGTGGCAGCCAGTAAGAAATATCATAGAATTAAGAATTACAATACTAGAATGGAGATGAACCTTCTTATGATGATCCAAAGGTCAGCCATGTTGGTTGACCATGGTTTGCCAGTGCTGTAATAAGATATTTAGTAAAACAATTAATGTGAAGAATTTATCTGCACTGTATGTTTTTTAGCTAGCTAGCCAGCCAATTTTAGAAGAATGACTCCATACATTTTTCTGATTAATTCAGTGATAATGCCCGAGAAGCCGGTGTTTGGAGGATATATTGGCACGGGTGTTGATAGGCCCGAGACGAAGTCAATATATTCTGCAAACACCGTCTTCGAGGGCATTATCACTTTTATACAACGGGTTACCAACATTTTCAAATAGTGATTGACATATTTTCATTAAAAACTTTATTTTAATGAATTTATTCATACTATTTCATCCTTCCACAAGATGTAGTCCCGACACAAATCTAGGGTTGCTACCCAAGCCGGCTGGTCGCTCGTTCTATTGGTTCGGTTGCTAGAGACGCAACCCAGTTGTTCAGTCTTTTTGTTCTGTATCTATGGACGCAACCCTGTCGTTGGTTTTAAATGTTCCATTGCCATACTGGCTGGAAACGTTCTTATCCCTTGCTTGCTAGCTAGTCAACTACGGCTAACTGTTGTTCAGAGGAGCTAGCCAACAACACAGCTAACACAATCACTTCAAGCAGTAAAGACTGCTAACTAGCTGCACGTTTTACCTTTTTTCAATTGACAGTTCTTTGTATATATCCATAAAAATGATGCCAGCTGATTCATGATTTCGACTGGCAGAGAAACGCTGCCTGCCTGCCTGTCTGTTTCGTCCCGACTCCCGACACGTTCATTACTATGGGACAGCTGGAGATCTAATTTGAATATTGAAACAATGTAGCAAATGTCGAAGAGACAGACAGGAAGATGTATACAAATCTCCACTGTTGAAAACGAAATGTTAGTCTACAACAGGTATTCCCTAACTGGGGTACCGCCAGGGGTACGCACAATGCCGTCGGGGGTACACCAAATAAAAATGTGATAAACAAATTCCAACGGGGCTATACATTTAGGTGAGGTTCTTTTCTCGCCTGAGTAGCCTCGTTTCACTGCCAAAAATAAAATTAAACCATCTAGTGTTCAGCGAAATAACAACACAATGTCAAATAACAGGTAGCCTAGTCAAATAATTAACATCCAATCACATTAACTGTTACTCTCTCACTGTCCGTATGTAGCCAAACGTAGCTGCTGCTCATGTTGGTATCTGTACTGATGGCGCAAAAGCCATGACAGGGAGACATAGTGGAGTGGTAACGCGCGTACAAGCAGTTGCTCCCGATGCCACTTGGGTACACTGCAGCATCGACCGAGAGGCTCTTGCTGCCAAGGGAATGCCTGACAGCTTGAAAAACATTTTGGACACTACAGTGAAAATGGTTAACTTTGTTAAAGCAAGGCCCCTGAACCCTCGTGTATTTTCTGCACTATGCAAGGATATGGGCAGTGACCATGTAACGCTTTTATAACATACAGAAGTGCCCTGGTTATCAAGGGGCAAAGTATTGACATGTTTTTTTTTAATTGAGAGACAATTTTAAAGTTTTCTTTACTGACCATAATTTTCACTTGTCTGACCGTTTGCATGATGACGAGTTTCTCACACGACTGGCCTATCTGGGTGATGTTTTTTCTCACCTGAATGATCTGAATCTAGGATTACAGGGACTCTCCGCAACTATATTCAATGTGCGGGACAAAACTGAGGCTATGATTAAGAAGTTGGAGCTCTTCTCTGTCTGCATTAACAAGGACAACACACAGGTCTTTACATCATTGTATGATTTGTATGCAAATGAACTCAAGCTTACAGACAATGTCAAATGTGATATAGTGAAGCACCTGAGTCAGTTGAGTGCACAATTACGCAGGTACTTTCCCGAAACGGATTTCCCTTTCATGCCCTGACTCCAGTCCACTTACCGATATCTGAACAAGAGAGCCTCATCGAAATTGCAACAAGCGGTTCTGTGAAAATGTAATTTAATCAGAAGCTACTGCCAGATTTCTGAGTTGGGCTGCGCTCAGAGTATCCTGCCTTGGCAAATCACACTGTTAAGACTCTGATGCCCTTTGCAACCACGTACCTATGTCAGTGGATTCTCGGCCCTCACTAGCATGACAACTAAATACAGGCACAGACTGTGTGTGGAAGATGATTTAAGACTGAGACTCTCTCCAATACAACCCAACATTGCAGAGTTGTGTGCAACCTTTCAAGCACACCCTTCTCATTAACCTGCGGTGAATTATTCACAATTTTTGATGAACAAATAAGGTTTAGTAATTTAATAGGATCTCTGAGAGTTATCAGCAATAACAAAAAATAGTACACTCTTAGAAAAAAAGGGTTCCAAAAGGGTTCTTTGGTTGTCCCCATAGAAGAACTCTTTTGGGTTCCATGTAGAACCCTCTGTGGAAAGGGTTTTACATGGAACCCAAAAGGGTTCTCTACCTTTTGTTACTGAGCTCCAGAGCCTGAGCATTCTGCAGCTGAGGTCTACTGTTTCAGCCTGTGACGTGAACTATCTGCATATGTGGCACATTCTATAGGGCCGCAGAGTCCTGAGTCTAAGTCTAGTCAGCAGTAAGGACCAATGCACACTCATCTTCCTATAGTGTGGATTGTTGTCCCTGTAAGAGAGAAAGCTAAGATTTCAGCCAAACTTGTGCTGCAGTGAAAGCGGCAGATATGGAAACTCATGTTGTTTCTGATTAGTAGTTCTGTAGCTGTTGAAAGTGGTTCATTTCTCAGGTGTAGTGACATGTCAAGTGAGTGATCTCCTTTGTGACTGAAGGCGGTGTCTAGTAACCTTGATGCGAGTCACTTTCTCATTGGATGGAGTGTCGCAGAGTTCACCTACTGCATGGCAGTAATATGGAGAGGCACGGTGCAGGCTTTGTCTCTATTTATCATCCTGCCATGACGCAGAGCAGGTGAGGCGAGACGCAGCAGGAGGAGGGAGGGAGGGAGGGATAGAGGGAGGGAGGGAGAGAGGGATAGAGGGAGGGAGGGATAGAGGGATAGAGGGAGGGAGGGAGATAAAGGATGATAAGTCGTATGAATCTAAAACCGTCCATAGTTTGCAGAGAAATTAAACTCTTACAGTTTGCATAATAGATCAAATATGGATAAAATAGAAGTATACTCCTAGACACAATGGGTACAGTAATACATTATGAGGAGTTATGCTTGTGGTGGTTGCTAGACACTTATTTCCCAGTTGTGATCTTGTGCATGTTTAGTGTGTACTGTAAGCACTGTCTGCAGGGCGGTGCACATTCTCGCATCCTCTGTTGACAGTCAGCAGTGTTCAGGATCTAGTGTTCAGGAACAGTGATCAGGATCTAGTGCACTAGACCGGTGTTTCCCAACTCCAGTCCTCAAGTACCCCCAACAGTAAACATTTTATTGTTACCCTGGACCTAAAGCTAATTCAGTTTTAATACTGTAATTTTCACGTGACATTGTTTCACTTGGTGGTCTTTTGTCATTGTCAGAGCTTAGAGGACTCTCTGTGGTGCTACAGGTGTAGGATGTTAATTTGATCACTCTTTTGTTGCTGAGAATTTTTCTGCAGCTTTGTGATTTACATAAATTCACTGAAAACCCACACTAACACACAGTTCTATTAACAGTATGGCACTTTTCATGTTGCTTACTTTTGACCAGTTATTAGCCTTACCAAAGATCAAGCAATTAAACGTTCAAATCCTGTTGCTGCAGGATTATTTTGTGTGCCAATATAGGTCAAATTAAGATCCAACATCTGTACTGTATTAAGGTAAATATAGCTTGCGGAACAAGGGAATTACTATTTCCAACTGGGGCAAAGCGCAAAATAAGTTGTACACTACACCAAAGCCTTTGCTAAATTAGATACAGTGAACATCCCGAGGGAACCAGAAAAAGGCAAATTGTTGTTTTGATTTGGAAGAAAAGCTTATGTCAGCCATAATGACAACCCTGACTGTTGCCCTGGTAATCAAACCATTCAGCAGGACAATGACACCATTGAGATGGGTTTCAAGTGACCTGGCTCTGGTTACGAGCTCCGCAAAGACCATGTTTATCTAATACGGTGTTGGTGTGTCTCTGCTTTCACCATGGGGAAAAACGACACTGTACACACACGCACATTTTTCTCTCATGTTGGCATCTTTTGTTACCGACTGATTGGCATAGGTTTCGTTCTGCCCGATGCCACTGACGCGCTTAGTGCGGGGTAATCCAAACATAAGCCGCAAAGATAGATGAGTTTTCTGAGCTCTGGGTTAATTTATTTCTCTCTCTTCTTAGCCTAGTCCCTATAGAGTCTGGGTAGCTAGGGAGCACAGAGTCTGGAGATGAAGGACAGTCAAGGACAGGTTCCCTGCCTCCAGCATATTAGGGCCTTTGATTAGTCCCAGTGTGTGGGTATTGGGCGCTAGAGTGGCAGTAAGTAGCTAGAAGATAACTTAGCAATGTAATCTTAGTTAACCCAAATCGTGTGTAATTTGGTCAGATGCTCAATGTCCACTAGAGATGACTAGCCATGTAAAACTTCAATAATTGTGTCCTGTGGCCTTGTTTGACTTTGCTCAGCCTGCAATGGAGGCTGTCTGTCAGTAGGGGGCCACCTCCAATATCTGTGACATCAAACTAGAACTCAAATCAAATTGTATTGGTCACATACACATGTTTAGCAGATGTTATTGCGGGTGTAGTGAAATGCTTGTGTTTCTAGCTCCAAGAGTGCAGTAATAGCTAACAATTGTACAACAAGACACACAATACACATACATCTAAAGTAAAGGAATGGAATTAAGAATATATAAATATTTGGACGAGCAATGTCTGAGCGGCATAGATTAAAATACAGTATATAAATATGAGATGAGTAATGCAAAATATGTAACCATTATTAAAGTGATTACGGGGTAGTCTACAGTCTGAGAAAAGGCTAATATCGGTGCATACCTCTAGTTTTTAATCAGTAAAATGAACTGAACCTAATAATTTCAAGTAAAATGGAATGACCTTTAGAGTTTCTCTTTATGCTTTAAAACCACACATTCCTATAAGTGTTCGTATTCTGCTTCATCCTAATTAAACATGCTCAGATGTTGATCTAAACTGAAGCCAGAACATGCTATTCACACTAAGATGCACTGAGATGCATGTTGACACTTTACAATGGTGTTGACTAACTTACTCATGTTCTACAACCCAATTTACAGCATATGGAAGATGAAGGTGATTGTAGTGACAAGTAAAGGAATGCTTCTTTCATAGAAAGACAAAGCTCCCTGTCTGCTGGGCTCTGAGACGGGAGATAAATGAGAGTGAAGATTGATGATCTCTCAATCCCAATGTGCTCCTGAGGGGTGCAGACAGAGAGAAGCAGCGCTCGGTCTGTCGGTCAACTGTGGTACTTTTTCCGTCACTCCGAGTGATGTCTGTGGAGGACAAAACCTTGATTTAGAAACACTGCACTTATAGGACAACTCCCTGCAATCTGACTCTCTCTCTTCCTCTCTCTACGATCTCTCCTACTCTCTGTCTCTGTCTCTCTATCTCTACTATCTCTCTCTCTTTCTACCGCTCTCTCTTTCTACCACTCTCTCTCACTCTCTTTCTCTGAGCTCCAAATGCATTGTTGCTATTAATAACACAGCTTCCCGGGCTGGGCAAAGGGCTCTTTCCCTCCTGGCTGAGTGTGTGTGTGTGTGTGTGTGTGTGTGGAGGAGCATGTGGGAGTAGGACACACACTGAAGGCTCCTCTCAACTATAATTGCAGTAACAAGACTGTGTGACCTTCATGGCTGTGTGGGGCTTCATGGGTATCTCTCTTCCAACGTTACTTAGAATAGGACTGACAGGGCAGTCATCTATGAAATACATGGAGCAGTATGCATCACAATACATTTCACATACTGTATATTTCAGTTTTAAATATTTTATTCCATATATTCTATCTGCTGCATTATGGGCATTATCTGATGAGGGAACAGTGCATCTATGATGGGAATAGGAGCAGGCAGTAGGCTGTAGGTTTGTTGTGGGAGTGAGAGCCTGGGAAGTTGAAGGTTAGCATGCAGGAAGGACACTCCAGTCCACAGTAACTGCAGCAGTCTTCACTTTCTTCCTGTTCCTGTTCCCCTATCCCATGTGATCTGCTGGGGGCGGGGCCTCTTCTCCCAGCCCTCCACTCACAGGAGGAGGATTCAGAAGGAGGAGGAGCCTGCTGCAAGGAAAAGGGCCCCTGTAAGTCAGTGCAGGTGATTGATTTGCTTTTCACGCACGTAGAATAGTTCTCGTGCCAATAATCTAGAGATCATCACGGTCGGCTACCACAGCCACAGTCCTCTACTCTCACTCCTGCAAGAGTCCTCATACACCTACCTGCAGGACGGGTTTGCCCACACTGTCTGTCACTGACCAGCATGGAGGAGATGCAGTGATCCATCCATCCCTGTAAACTGGGTGGCTCACCTTACTAAACCACTACTGTCGGCACTCAGGAGGAACTTAAACCTATGCAGGTAGCATGAACTTAATGGGACTGTGATTACAGATAGAGGTAGAGGAGAAAGTAGCCAGGGTTGGCTAGGTTACTTTCTACTTGTAATCCGTTAGTTACTCGCAACCTGTCCAAAATTGTAATCATTAACGTAACTTTTGGGTTACCCAAACTCAGTAATGTAATGTAATCGGATTACTTTCCCCTTAAGAGGCATTAGAAGAAGACAAAAGGGATCCAACAAACACATTTGTTGTGTCATCATATTGGTCTCTGACATCATAGTGGTCTCAGTCATCATAGTGGTCTCTGACATCATAGTGGTCTCTGACATCATAGTGGTCTCTGACTTGTGGTCAGACTCGCTCAGGTGGAACCAACTTGAACCAACTTTTTTCAATGCTGAATTTAATGTCATTGAGAAAACAGAATGGTGTCAATGTATTTATTTTCGCAATCATCCTTTCTGAATTGAAAAGTAATCCAAGAAGTAATCATCACTTTTTTTTCAAAAGTATGTGTAATTTGATTGCAATATTTTTTCTGGTAATGTACCTGATAACACAGGTTTTTTGGTAATCAGATTACATGTAATCAGTTACTGCCCAACCCTGGAAGTAGCAGAGAGGAGGGGGGAGAGAGATAGAGAGTAGCTGAGGGCCTTCTATGCAGTGTGTTGCTGCTACTGCAGGGACAAGGTGACTTTAGAGCAGAACAATTGTTTTAATGGGTGAAATATGAGACTGTCTTTGTCCTTCAGGAGAGGTCCTGCATGAAGGTCATGTGTAACAGTATAGCTTCCGTCCCTCTCCTCACCCCAACCTGGGCTTGAACCAGGGACACTCTGCACACATCAACAACTGACACCCACGGAGCATTGTTACCCATCGCGCCACAAAAGCCCCGTCCCTTGCAGAGCAAGGGGAACAACTACTTCAGGTCTCAGAGCGAGTGACGTCACCTGATTGAAACGCATTTAGCGTGCACCAACGCTAACTAACTAGCCATTTCACATCGGTTACACATGTTCACATGCGGTGTAAAGACAGACATTTGTTCCGATCAATTGTTCACATTGTTCACATTTGTTCCCATTTGTAATACATCCAAAGTCAGTCAAGCAGCAGAACATATCAATCTAGCTAAATACACAGTACTAACCGCTGAGAGGAATGGTACATTATTGCATTAATGTACGCTTGTGTACCAAGTATTTACCTAGATATTTCATGTAGACACGTAAAACAAAATGAAATGTAATCTAAAACAAAACGTTTTAGCAACCATGTTGTTATGTCATCTTGGCTTCACTCAGCTCAACAGCAGATGACAGTCCTCCTGTCAGGCCACTTGTCAATTTCCTGTTTCCCATCATGCTTTTGGCTCTCCACCAGGAAGTTGGGGATAATCCCGCTGCCCACATGGCCACTGGCATGGTGCTAGTGCAAATGGCACGCTGCTGGGCCAAGCGGTGTGGAGGAGGGTTAGTGACTAATTATACTACATTATGAAACAGCAGCACATTACTGTCAGGGACAGATGCTGGAGACAGGTGTAGTGGTGTCTGCTAAGGAGGAGAGGGGGAAGGGATCATGCTATTTTACCATTTCACTTAGATGAAGAGTTTCTTGATCTGGTCATTAGGGACCTACAGGGGTGCACATTTTTGTTCTTGCCCTGCACTAACACACCTGATCTGATTCAATGAATCAACAATCCCTTGATTAGCTCACACACCTGCCTCAAGTATGCTATTTAGGTGTGTCTCCCTCAGTGGGAGGCCTATGTTTTGAGGATTCTTTCATTGAAGTCAATGAAAGCCAAAGCTAATATGACTGAGAACTAATCTACAACTTGTCCAAGCCTATCAGGAATGTCACCAATCCATCTCCACAATCCCACACAGTGTGAAGGGCAGGGCCGTGCACAGACCTTTGGTGGGGCAGGTGCTCAAAGTTACACACACAAGTTTACTTACATTTCTTACATTCATAGCTAATTATCTAATGCTCAACATATATTATTAAGCATAGGCCTCATTGACCTTCTGCAAAATCATCTCACTTATCCCACTGTAAGCAAGCCTACAGCCTACTGCTCAAAGAGAGGGCAAAGAGGGGTCGGTTATCAGCTGATCATAATGAAAATATATTATGTAAATCAGCTAGTTAGCTAGCTAGCTATGCTGTTGAAACAATCTAACTAGTCTTTACCTGTGATTGGAGTTTGTTCTGCTGCTGACATCTGCATCTTAGGCCTCCTAACAAACAGTCAAATTGAAATCTTCCCTGTTCCTGACCGTGACATCACACATGCTACTCACAAGGGAGCCCTTCTACACTACCGTTGCCGGTAGCGCAGTGCGCATGCTGTTGTGGGGCATAAAAGCAGGGTAGGGGAATTTTTCCAAGATCCAAAAAGGAGAAAACACCTAGTTTGATGGGCAATTCATTTAAATAACGAGAGTAAATTCAATTAAAATGTTATAATTCAAAACCGCCACCAATCTGAAAGGGCACTTCTCTCATCGGAGGGAAAAGGTTAGGTGCTCAGGCACCCTTAGACCTCTATCTGTGCATGTGCCCGGTGAAGGGTCAGCGTTGTGGGAACAATTGACCCAGGTTTACTGTATACACATTACCAGTGTTCCAAGGCATGAGGTTTTGTTTTGAAAGCAGAGGGATAATTACTTAGGCTTACGGTAGAACAAGTTGGGAGACGTTTACCAGTGTGGGTTTAAGTCTATAAAATAAGTAGATGTATGCCCCAAAAAGTTTGTAAGGTGGGAAGGTGAGGTGCTGTCTAACGGAAAGGGAACTTCCTCACCCCTAAAAAGGCATATACCGTAGTGCTAAAATGTTTGGTAGTGTATATATAGTGAGGGACTGTAGACGTCTACTGTCATCACTAACAGTTGCTGCATGGTGGACATGATGCAATGGAATAGTTTACATTTTCCAGGGAGAGCAGTGAAAGATCCTGGAGGCTTTCTGAGTAACATGCGTGGTTGTCTCTCTGTGTGTGTGTGTGTGTGTGTGTGTGTGTGTGTGTGTGTGTGTGTGTGTGTGTGTGTGTGTGTGTGTGTGCACGCGCGTGTGTGTCCCTCTGGGTGGTCTGAGGTATGTGTCCTCTGTGGGGGTCACAGGGGCCATTCTGGCCACTGTTGCGTTTTCTCAGCTGTCTGGATCAGTGGGTTCAAGTTATTCATGCCTACCAGACCCACCACCAGCCTCCGGCCTAGTTCTTCATCCTTCGTTGATCAGGTTGAATTTGAAGACACAAGTCATGTTCTTGCTTCATGTACATATATACTGTAAGTAGTAGCTACAATCATCAAACTAAGACAGGACTGTGTCTTCAAATTATTTTGATTACGTCACTGATTAGGAAGTAGACACTGCTTTTGATGGAATGGAACATAGTGTTTCTCTCAAATACTATACCCCTACCTTAAACCCCCATCTCTACCTCTACCCCCACCCCTACCTCTACCTCTACCCTTATATCTACCTCTAACTCTACACATACCTCTGCCCCTACCTCTATCCCTACATCTGCCCTACCTCTATTTATACCTTTACCTCTACACCTATCTCTACCTCTACTCACCTCCATATCTACCTCTATGTATACCCCTACCTCTACCCATACCTCCACTCATACCTCTACTACCTCTACCCATAACCCTACCTCTACCCCTACCTCTACTCCTACCACTACCTCCACCCATAACCGTACCTCTACCCATAACCCTACCTCTACCTCTATCTCTACCCATAACCCTACCTCTACCCCTACTCCTACCTCTACCCCTACCTCTACACCTACCTCTACCTACTGTATATACTGTCTATCTGGTAACATAAAGGATGTTTTTCTCCCTACCAGAGACAGCTGTTTAATTGAATGTCATGAGGCTCAAACACAATGCGCATTGCTCCGTGTCCCATCTTTCCTCACAAAGAAGTCGTGACTTGGTCCTGCTCCAGTTTCATCATCCATGCAGCGTCCTGCCTCCCGGAGCTGCTCGGGAGTGAAATTAATTCCCAGCCAGTACTCTCGCAGTACAGACAGATGGACGCCCCCATGCTACAGTACTACCAGCCGTTACCATGGTAACATAGGCAGATGACTCAGCAGAGAATGCAGCTGTGTATGAAAAGTGTAATCCTCTCCACCGACCGACTGACTGTCCCTCGCTGTCAGTCCCAGAGATGGGGACACAAGCACACACACGCACATGCATGCACATGTGCACGCATACAGACACATTAAGGGACATTTGTTACCCAGAATCCACCAGGTTTTCTGCCAGCTGCAGTTTTTCCTACTGCGGAGTTATATATAGTACAT
This sequence comes from Salmo trutta, assembly GCF_901001165.1. Classification (NCBI taxonomy): domain Eukaryota; kingdom Metazoa; phylum Chordata; class Actinopteri; order Salmoniformes; family Salmonidae; genus Salmo; species Salmo trutta. The sequence continues at coordinate 3,539,047 of NC_042995.1, read as the reverse complement.
AGACAGCTGATAACCCTTTATATGAGCCAGCTGTATATAACACATTATAAATGAATGTATTTGGATTTATGTATTGATATTAGCTGCTATAAGAAGCCATGAACTGTTATGAATGCTTATACCCACTGGGTAAAAACTGGTTCAATCAACGTTGTTTCCACATCATTTTTTGTTGATTTTACATTGATTTCAAGTTAGTTGACAACTCAACCAAATGTAAATCAAAACTAACTTCTGTGCTCAGTGGGTATGGTCTTATAATATACTGTTGGTTGATAGAGGGCACTATGAATGCATTCGATTAGGGACTATGAATAGATCTGCCTAACTCCAGGCTGACACTAAGACACTTGTGTTGTGCCTCATCACAAGCAGGCCTGACTCAGTGTTACAGTGTTGACAGCTAGACCCATGGGAACAGATAGTTACCATTGTGACGTTTGGCCAAGTAGTCGCCATGAATAGATAGAAAGTGTAATGCTGAGAGCCACCAAGCTTATGGGCCAGATGTCACACACACACACACACACACACACACACACACACACACACACACACACACACACACACACAAATACCACCCCCACTCACTGCCACCTAACACAGACAGACAGACAGACAGACAGACAGACAGACAGACAGACAGACAGACAGACAGACAGACAGACAGACAGACAGACAGACAGACAGACAGACAGACAGACAGACAGACAGACAGACAGACAGACAGACAGACGAGCAGAGGGAGTGCCAAGTGGACTAGACCATAGCCGTGGGAAGTAGGGGTGTTGAGGGTGCTGCATCACCCCCTGATAAATCGAAATAAAAAAATCTATATATATATTGTAATAATAATATTTTTCACAAAATGTGTGAACTAGGCCTTTATTAGTGTGGTATTTAGACACTCGTCAGCACCCCCCGTCGACAGCACCCCAAATCCAAAACATCTTCCTGCGGCCGTGGACTAGACTAGCCAAACAGAACCTGGTAGTAAGTGGCGTGTACAGTGTTGCACTCTAGCAAGGAAAAAATCCAGAGATTACTATGTTCGTCTAGACAGGAACCGATGGGATTTTCCAGTGAGATGTTGACTATGTTCGTCTAGACAGGAACTGATGGGATTTTCCAGTGAGATGTTGACTATGTTCGTCTAGACAGGAACTGATGGGATTTTCCAGTGAGATGTTGACTATGTTCGTCTAGACAGGGACCGATGGGATTTTCCAGTGAGATGTTGACTATGTTCGTCTAGACAGGAACTGATGGGATTTTCCAGTGAGATGTTGACTATGTTCGTCTAGACAGGAACTGATGGGATTTTCCAGTGAGATGTTGACTATGTTCGTCTAGACAGGAACTGATGGGATTTTCCAGTGAGATGTTGACTATGTTCGTCTAGACACGGACCGATGGGATTTTCCAGTAAGATGTTGACTATGGCATCTTTCCATATATGTCATTGTTTTCCACAGTGTTCAGAGTGTCACTACTGATCATGCCACTGTGACACCGTTGTCGTGGAAATGTGTTTCTGGCTTGTTGCAGTGGAAGACAAATGATATGTTTAACTTTTTACCCTGGAAACCTGGTGACAGAGCTTGATTGAATGGTGCCCTAGATATTCATGAGGGCTAATGCAATTAATTTTAAAACATCAAAAGAATTGTAGGCAGAATAAAGAGGACTTTATGGCAGAATGATATTATAAAATAATAATTTATTATGATCCAGATATAGCCTAGCATTATTGTACAAACATTTCAAATTAAATGCCTATAGGCATGCTGGGTAATATGCTGAAACAGCCCCTGCAGTGACACCATGACACTATCTTCTAAAGGCCAGGGAGTCATAATGATCATGACTCTTCTAAAGGCCAGGGAGTCATAATGATCATGACTCTTCTAAAGGCCAGGGAGTCATAATGATCATGACTCTTCTAAAGGCCAGGGAGTCATAATGATCATGACTCTTCTAAAGGCCAGGGAGTCATAATGATCATGACGCCATTTGCTTTTGTAGGTTAAATAAGTGAAGGAAAAGGTTGGTTGATTGGAAGTCAGACTCTTGATTGGAAGTCAGACCCTTGATTGGAAGTCAGACCCTTGATTGGAAGTCAGACCCTTGATTGGAAGTCAGACCCTTGATTGGAAGTCAGACTCTTGATTGGAAGTCAGATGCCAGACCATTGTGCAGATCCTCTCATAGCCACCTCCACCTTTAAGTGCCAGTCAGACCTGCATCACCCTGTGTTACCATGGCAATTAATGTTGGCGGAGAAATGGGATGGAAAAGGGAGATGTAGTATTAAATGTTTGCACATTCTTGTTGTGAGTGGGTTATACCTTTGTGAGGAAACGGTCTCTTGGGTGGAATAATTACAGGCTTTGGTTGTAGAAAATTCCAAACCATCTCAGTTTAAGGCGAAACATGTGAATGAGGCTTGTACTGTATATAGCTGGACATACAGGATGTGTCCATTCTATCATGAAGCCGTGAGAGAACTGTTGACTAGTTTCAGAGTAACAAAATTAGAACTAGAATTGCTGGACGCCGCATGTGCGCACACACACACACACACACACACACACACACACACACACACACTGAGAAGCGATGGCAAGTGTTAGGACACATGATTTGGAACAAACTGGCGGTCAAATTACACTCTGCTACCTGCTGATTCTCTCTCTCCCTCTCTAGCTCTCTCTTCTCTCTCTAGCTCTCTCTTCTCTCTCTAGCTCTCTCTTCTCTCTCTCTTGCTCATGGTGTGGTTGCTTGGAAATACCCTGTCAAAGCTTAGAAAAACATTTAGAAAACGATGCATTAATTATTTCACACCTGTTTAATAGGAAAACCACCAGTGGCTCATTTATGTTCGTTTTTCTGTAAATGAGAATGTGTGAATTCATGAACTGAGAGAACACCTGATGACTCCATAGGACACTGGGAGGGAGGGAGGGAGGGAGGGAGGGAGGGAGGGAGGGAGGCTATAAAGGCCCTAACATCAGAGATGGGGTCAAGGTGCATTAGAATTCTATTAGTCCCCTGTAGCTCAGCAGCAGGGTTCACTAAACACTCCACTGTCCCAGTAACACAGATTCTGAGTTTGCTGCTTCCATACCATAGGATTTTAGGACACAATTGCAATGTACAAGATTTAGAAACGTAATTAATTTGAGTTCAATTTCTGTTCATATTGTGTGGTTTAATTCATATGACTAATAACACAGCAAATGTCAATGGATGATGTGAAGATACTCTCTGACCTGCAGTGCCAACATTATAGTCCAGTCTCTTCCTGTTTGCACCACGATAATGCCCTAGGATTCTCTTTAGTCCCAAGGTTTGTTCAATGTCAATGTCTAGTGCTCCTTAGCCAGCCTGTGATGATGCAGTTCCCTATTGTCCGACTGTGTTCTTTGACGTCCTGTAGAGAGACTGGCCGTCCGGCCGGCTCTTAGTGTTGCTGAGTCGTTACATGAACACTACTTCCTGACTGATATTTCCTGTTTGTCTTGGCACGGAACTCCAATGAATGTCAACCTCCTTTCCTTGTTTCCTGAGCCTTTCAGAGATCTCTTCATGTTTCACCCCATTCTCCTCTTTTGCAACAGTGGCTTTTCCTATTGTTGACGTTGATGAGTTTTCTCAAAGAGCACTGGAGCTGGTGTTTCGTCTCTTTTTCTCTGCACGGTCTCAGGCCCCCAGACAACGTTCCAAAACAAATAGCGTATGCATCGCTAATGTGTACTGGCTGAGGTTGTCAGCACCACATGTAGCCAGATTCATAGTAAACAAATTAATATCCAGAGTTGTATTAGTTTATGGGTTTATGGAGCTGGTTTAGGGCAGAGAGCCACTGTGTGTAGAATCAGAGGAAGCTCCCATAAAACCAATGGTGGAAAAAGTACCCAATTGTCATACTTCAGTAAAAGTATAGATACCTTAACAGAAAGTTACTCAAGTAAAAATGAAAGTCACCCAGTAAAATACTACTTGAGTAAAAGTCTAAAAGTATTTGGTTTTAAATATACTTAAGTATCAAAAGTAAATGTATTTGTTAAAGTATACTTAAGTATCACATGTAAAAGTATAAATCATTTCAAATGTCTTATATTAAGTAAAGCAGATGGCACCATTTTCTTGTTTAAAAAATGTTTGGATAGCCAGGGGCACACTCCAACACTCAGACTTTATTAACAAAAGATGCATTTTTTGTTTAGTGAGTCCGCCAGAACATAGGCAGTAGGGATGACCACGTTGTCACGCTCTGACCTTAGAGATCCTTTTAATTCTCTATTTGGTTAGGTCAGGGTGTGACTAGGGTGGGCAATCTAGTTTTTCTATTTCTTTGTTGGCCTGGTATGGTTCCCAATCAGAGGCAGCTGTCTATCGTTGTCTCTGATTGGGGATCATACTTAGGCAGCCTTGTTTTGGTACTGTGCTGTGTAGCCCTTCTGAACGTTACGTTTCTATTTGTTTTGTTGGTGTTCATTTAATAAAGAAAGATGTATGCCTACCACGCTGCACCTTGGTCCGATCATGACAACAACGGTCGTAACACACGTGTTCTCTTGATTAGTGCGGGAATTTCACAATTTTCCTCTTCTGCTAAGCATTAACGAGTACTTTGGGTTGTCAGGGAAAATACAATATTTTCTTTAGGAATGTAGTGAAGTAAAAGTAAAAGTTGTCAAAAATATAAATAGTAAAGTCCAATGCCCCCAAAAAACTACTTGTAGCACTTTAAAGTATTTTTACTTTACACCACTGCATAAAACCCAGTGATATAGTCCATTGTCTTCTGTCTGTAGTTGGGACTTCTCCATTCCAATCGTGGGATTTTCTATAGGGTGAATGGAGCTCCCTATAGATTTCCCCTATATTGAGATGAACATCCTTCCCTCAATGAGCTGTTTCCCTGAACCATCCCATCTACCCTGACTACGTCCCAAATGGCTCGCTAGTTCCGAGAGTGTCCTGGTCAAAAGTAGTGCACTAAATAGGGAATAGGGTTCCTTTGGGATGCAGAACCACCCTTATTCTCTTCTCTGTGTTTGACCATGAACCCCTTGAACCGTGAACTTAGACTCTTCGGATCGCTGTTTGAGATCTCTGTGCTACATACTTGTCCCTGCTCAGAGGTGCCCTCTACATATCCCTTACTGAGTCACTCTCTGATAGAGAAATGCAAAGTACCAAGATCTGAGCCAGAATTAGCAAGTGTTGAAAGGTAAAACAAAGTCTCCGGACAACGTTTACCCTCAACACGCCAGTGCATAAAGGACATCTGAAAATGGGACTGACTGTACAGTTTACAGCTCGTCCTTGACATGGCACAAGGTGAAGGGAAACGCTCGATGGGCTTAGTACTTTATCTACAGAAATCAGGACTAAGTCTCCTTCATGGCAAGAATATCCAATATCCTCTGGTCAAAAGAAATGATCAGGATCCTGTCATCAATGTCATGAGCTTCTTACATTATACCTGATGCTAAGGATGGACCTGGAGTAGTTGTTAGGGATTCTGTCTAGACACTGTTACCATGACAGAGGGTTGTAGATGGCAAGAGGTTGATTACACCCCGGCCGGACGACGCTAGGTCTATTGTGACGACAACCGCCTTTATGGATCACAACCCAGAGAGCTACACCGTCAACAAACATGGTTTCACTCTGAGCTGAAGGAGCAGGGGCGTTTCTAGGAAGGTTTTAATGGCAGGGCAAAGGGGGGACCAAGAACCAGTCAGGGGTGGCTATAAGAAATCAGCAAAACTATATCACAAATAGCATTGAAAATTGGCTAAAATTACGATGCATTGTATTGAATAACTGCTTCAAATGTTCATTTGTATGTGCTCCTAATCTATTCAAATAAAAACATTTGAAAATGAACATAGGGAAAATATTCAAGTTGGATACATGTTCATTGGTAACTCACTGGCACTGAATAATGATCAACTATCAAGGGAGGGGGGTGCCACCCCTCTGACAACTCCCCTGTGGTGGAGAGGAGGGGAGAGTGTTACACGTTCGAGTGCTGCTTCTTGATGGGCATGTTGTTCACAGACTGTAATTGAATCTGGACCGGCTGAAATGTCAGAGCTTCATCTAATGTAACGGCTTGAATCAATCTCCCCAGCATTTAATTATCTGGGAATATTGAACAAGGTCATCAATTCAGCCAAACCTCCCATGAGTCTGACAGCTGAGAGAGTGAATGCAAGGAGAACGCTGTATGTAGGCCAATGGATGGTGTGTCCCCCAAATGACACCCTATTCCCTATATAGTGCACTACAACACCATAGTCCCTATATAGTGCACTACATAGGGAATGCCATTTGGGACACAGACACAGTGATAGGGAATAATGAAACAGCCTAAGGTCTCAGACCAGCAGGATGGGTTGGAGGTGACTGGTGTCTGGCACACTGTAGACAAAATAACTCCCCCACACACATTACCTCTGAACAGGTTAGTGGTTCATCAGAAGACTAGTGTGGATATTGGAACATAGCCTGGGATGAGTCTCTATCCTACATGAATTCCATTGTTAGCTCTCTGGCTTAAATATGAATTAACTACATATACACTGTAAAGGGGGTTCTGTGAATTTGACATTAACTTAGTGGCATTCATAAATTCATAAAATAAAACTGCAAGGGCACTTTTGTCATAGTAGGGCAAAGGGGCAGGTTCTCAGGCACCCCTAGACTAGGTCCCTATCTGGCACCCCTAGACTAGGCCCCTATCTGGCACCCCTAGACTAGGCCCCTATCTGGCACCCCTAGACTAGGCCCCTATCTGGCACCCCTAGACTAGGCCCCTATCTGGCACCCCTAGACTAGGTCCCTATCTGGCACCCCTAGAGCCTTATCTGGCACCCCTAGACTAGGCCCCTATCTGGCACCCCTAGACTAGGTCCCTATCTGGCACCCCTAGACTAGGCCCCTATCTTGCACCCCTAGACTAGGCCCCTATCTGGCACCCCTAGACTAGGCCCCTATCTGGCACCCCTAGACTAGGTCCCTATCTGGCACCCCTAGACTAGGTCCCTATCTGGCACCCCTAGTCTAGGCCCCCTATCTGGCACCCCTAGAGCCTTATCTGGCACCCCTAGACTAGGCCCCTATCTGGCACCCCTAGACTAGGCCCCTATCTGGCACCCCTAGACTAGGTCCCTATCTGGCACCCCTAGACTAGGCGCCTATCTGGCACCCCTAGACTAGGCCCCTATCTGGCACCCCTAGACTAGGCCCCTATCTGGCACCCCTAGACTAGGCCCCTATCTGGCACCCCTAGACTAGGCCCCTATCTGGCACCCCTAGACTAGGCCCCTATCTGGCACCCCTAGACTAGGTCCCTATCTGGCACCCCTAGACTAGGCCCCTATCTGGCACCCCTAGACTAGGCCCCTATCTGGCACCCCTAGACTAGGCCCCTATCTGGCACCCCTAGACTAGGCCCCTATCTGGCACCCCTAGACTAGGCCCCTATCTGGCACCCCTAGACTAGGCCCCTATCTGGCACCCCTAGACTAGGTCCCTATCTGGCACCCCTAGACTAGGTCCCTATCTGGCACCCCTAGACTAGGTCCCTATCTGGCACCCCTAGACTAGGCCCTTATCTGGCACCCCTAGAGCCTTATCTGGCACCCCTAGACTCGGCCCCTATCTGGCAACCCTAGACCTCTGTCTGGCACCCCTAGAGCCTTATCTGGCACCCTAGACCCCCATCTGGCACCCCTAGACTAGGCCCCCTATCAGGCACCCCTAGACCCACATTCAGTACCCCTAGACCCCCATCTGGCACCCCTAGACCCCTATCTGGCACCCCTAGACTAGACAGCCTAAAGCTTACTACTGATTTATTAAATGCAGAATCAATATTGTTTAGTCTGAGGCAGTGGTCGTCTGAGGCTTTTTATAGTCCCGTACCCCTTCAAACATTCAACCTCCAGCTGCGTACCCTCTCTAGCACCAAGGTCAGCGCACTCTCAAATGTTGTTTTTTGCCATCATTGTAAACCTGCCACACACACACTATACGATAAATTTATTAAACATAAGAATGAGTGTGAGTTTTGTCAACCCGGCTCATGGGAAGTGACAAAGAGCTCTTATAGGACCAGGGTACAAATAGTAATAATCAATAATTTTGCTCTTTGTTTAGTCACCTTACATATAACACCTTATTTGTTCATCAAAAATGGTGAACAACTCACCACAGGTTAATGAGAAGGGTGTGCTTGAAAGGATACACATAACTCTGCAATGTTGGGTTGTATTGGAGAGAGTCTCAGTCTTAAATCATCTTCCACACACAGTCTGTGCCTGTATTTAGTTCTCATGCCAGTGAGGGCCGAGAATCCGCTCTCACATAGGTACGTGGTTGCAAAGGGCATCAGTAACTTAACAGCACTATTTGCCAAGGCAAGAAACTCTGAGCGCAGCCCTATCCAGAAATCTGGCAGTGGCTTCTGATTAAATTCAATTTTCACAGAACCGCTTGTTGCAATTTCGATGAGGCTCTCTTGTTCAGATATCGGTAAGTGGACTGGAGGCAGAGATAATGAATCCAGTTGTTTATGTCGTCCGTTTCGGGAAAGTACCTGCGTAATTGCGCACCCAGCTTGTGTAGCAAGATGGTGCCGACAGAGATGGTCGCCTCTCTTGAAGTCCTTAGTATACTATGCAATAATTCGTTTTTTATATATTATTTTTTACAGTGTTAGCCCAGAAAATCTTCAGTGTTATTACATACAGCTGGGAAGAACTATTGGATATAAGAGTGACGTCAACTTACCAACATTACGACCAGGAATACGACTTTCCCGAAGCGGATCCTTTGTTCGGACCTCCACCCTGCACATACGATCTTATCCCAGAGGCCGACCCAAAACAACGTCGTCGCCGCAGGAGAGGCAGACGGAGCGGCCTCCTGGTCAGACTTAGAAGGCGAGCACACCATCCACCGCTTCCGAGTATATTACTCGCCAATGTCCAGTCTCTAGACAACAAGGTGGATGAAATTAGGGCACGAGTTGCCTTCCAGAGAGACAAAGATTGTAACATTCTCCGTTTCACGGAAACATGGCTCACTCAGGATATGTTGTCAGAGTCGGTACAGCCATCGGGTTCCTTCAAGCGTTGCGCCGACAGAAACGAACATCTCTCTGGTAAGAAGAAGGACGGGGGTGTATGCCGCATGATTAACGACTCATGGTGTAATCATAACAACATACAGGAACTCAAGTCCTTTTGTTCACCTGACCTAGAATTTCTTACAATCAAATGCATTACCTCCCAAGAGAATTCTCTTCGATTATAGTCACAGCCGTGTATATCCCCCCAAGCAGATACGTCGACGGCCCTGAAAGAACTTCACTGGACTCTATGTAAACTGGAAACCATATATCCTGAGGATTTATTTATTGTAGCTGGGGATTTTAACAAAGCTAATTTGAGAACAATGCTACCTAAATTCTATCAGCACATTGATTGTAGTACCCACTCGAGCAAAACACTGGACCACTGCTACTCTAACTTCCGCGATGCATACAATGCCCTCCCTTCGGCAAATCTGACCATGACTCCATCTTGTTGCTCCCCTCCTATAGGCAGAAACTAAAACAGGAAGCGCCCGTGCTTAGGTCTATCCAACGCTGGTCTGACCAATCGGATTCCATGCTTCAAGATTGCTTCAATCACGTGGACTGGGATATGTTCCAGGTAGCCTCAGACAATAACATCGACGTATACGCTGATTCTGTGAGTGAGTTTATTAGGAAGTGGATTGGAGATGTTGTACCCATTGTGACTATTAAAATCTTCCCTAACCAAAAACCGTGGACTGATGGCGGCATTCACGCAAAACTGAAAGGGCGAACCACCACACTTAATCATGGCAAGGCGACTGTATTCGGTCATGTTTCCAAACGGAGTAGTTTTTCCCTCCGCAAGTCAATCAAACAAGCAAAGCGTCAGTATAGAGACAAAATAGAGTTGCAATTCAATGGCTCAAACACGAGACGTATGTGACAGGGTCTACAGACAATCACGGATTACAAAAAGAAAACCAGCCCTGTCTTGGTCACAGACAAATTAAACAACCTGGTCCCTTTTGGATATCAATTACATAACATGAATCTGTACAGGAATTTTTATAGGTCCTTTCCCGTGACCAGTGGAGGAGCTTTCAAACAGGCTCTGAGGCACGTGGATGTTACTATAAGCATTTATTCAAACATTCTACACATTAACCAGTGAAATCAATTTAAGACATTTCAACTTTCCATAATGAGCTTCTGTCAATCATTGAACTTTGTGATATGGTTTGGCCTTTGGTTAGGAAGGATAAGGAACTTGCGACATGGGGTTTAAGAAAGAAGAATGTCAAAGGTGGGACATCAAGTAATGGGGACATTGACATTCCTCCCTCTCCCTATAGAGGGCTCCCTGCAAAGGGCAGAGGCAGCAGGGTATGGACAAGGACCAACCAGGCACAGGAAGTTGGTGACACCTTAATTGGGGAGGATGGGCTCATGGTAATGGCTGGAACAGAATCAGTGGTATTGTATTAAAAACGTCAAACACATGGAAACCATGGTTCCATTTGCTCCATTCCAGACATTTTAATGAGCCGTCCTCCCCTCAGCAGCCTCCACTGCAAACAGGGCCTTATATTTAGAGGCCAACTTTTAGAATTTCAAATATTGTTCTAATTCTAGACATTCATAGCATGGTTTAAATATTCCCCATGAGAGTTAGAATAGGAGAATTCACTAGGTGCAATTTGGAAATGTTGTTATGCATCAGCAGTTTAGAATTGCAGGAAATTAGCTGTAAAACTGTATTTTTTTCTCTCCGCCCCATGACAAAATTAGTTGAATTGCATGAAATTAGTTGTAAAATGGCAAAATCTTCTTTCTGCCCAATGGCAAAATGTGTAGAATTTCAGCAAACTTGCTTTAAAACAACGAAATGTTAACTACGCCCCATGGCAAAATGTGTAGAATTGCAAGTAACGAACTCTAAAACTTTTTCTCTCCACTGTCAAGAGGGGAGACACTTAAAAGTGTGTGTGTGTGTGGGGGGGGGGGGGGGGGGGTGTGACATTGGTAGTGACATTCCTATCTGCCTATACCTACTTGCTGTGTGTGGCAGGCATGCCAGAGTAGACTCCTACTCCTGATTCACCTGTAAACATTGTGACTGCAGACTTTGTCTACCGGCTTGGTTCATGATGTGATCACACACACACACTCTCTCTCCTCTCTTTTTCTCTCTTTCTTTCAATTATTTTTTTTTTTTAAACCACCTACACTGCATCAGCCTTTGACCTGTATTTCCCTGTAAGAGTTTCTGCAGCCCAGTGGTGGCAAAAAAACACACTCCACCCATGTAGGAGATTAATATCATTTTTCAGACACCTCGCGACAGAATGACAGTAAGGCAGTGTAACACAACGGCTCCTTTGTGAAAACAGAGGAATTTACAAATATAGAATCTTAATTTGATCACCCTTTTGCAGGAGAACTTGTAAAATGTGTAGTGTATTTGACATTTAAAAAGTTTGTAATTTCCACTTCGAAATTTCAAACTTGAATCCATTAGTTATAATCCACATAATAATTAAGATTTCCTGTTGCTGCAGGATTATTTTCCTGCTCTGGCTCAAATTAAGATCCTACATCTGTATCCAGGAAATTTGCTAATGCCTTTGACTTAATACATGAAAGATGAGATCATAATAAGACATTTAAAGTGACATGGAGTTTTCTTAGGGATAGATCCCTTTAACCTTTTGCTTGATACACAGGGCCATAATAGCATATCCAAGACAACTCATTGACATTAAGGTTTATTGGGGGTGGGGAAAAGGCTGTTCTGTAGCCTGGCCACATCTAATCTTGCAGAACCAGATGGGTGCAAACTCAACCACCTACTATAAGCTTTAGCTGTACAGTCGGGAATGCAAGATTAGATTCCATCTATCCGCTAAAGCCTACATGTATGGCATGACAATGATGATGTTGAAATGAGTTGGATGAAGTACATACCGCGTCATGGTCCCTTGGAGGTGTGTGCGTGAGACCAGAGCTGACAATGACGGAATACACACATGAGAATGGGATTTAATTATGCACCATTTTCAGTCTTCTCTCTCCTCCATCACTCTATCACACTTTCCTTTTTTAATCAACACTCCATCTTGTGAATCCCAGGACAGACTGATCACACTGCCTCCTAATGTGAAGATGAAAATGTCATCCTCATGTAATATTGACTGTAGCCACCATCTGTTCATCGGGTAATAGGCTCAGCTGGGAGACAGAGATCACAGTTGGAAACTGCAAATTATGAAAAATGCCGTCTGTAAATGACACGAAGAGAGCACACATGAATAGGGCCCTTCTTCTCACCACTGTAGTTTTTCCTGGTCATTTACAGGTTAGGACACATCTGGCCCTACACATGACCTATCAGATTACATTATTCTTAATAAGTTGTTGATGTAAACATCTGATTAATTTATTATTTATTTGCATTAGTGCCTGTTTGTATGAACGTTGATAAACTGCTGCTCTATAATCTTAATTTCCCTTTAGATAAGGGGAATGAATTGATAGGGCAGCGAGCAAGATAATCTGCTGGCTACTGTATGCCTTAAAGGGATACTTCATGCTACCCATAGAATTCCAGTCATTGCGCTAGTTAGCAATTGCGCTAGTTAGCAATTGCGCTAGCTAGCAACATTAGTTAGCAATTGCGCTAACGCTAGTCAAAGCATCGGTGCTTTGACTTAACCAACCAATGATGTATATAAACTCCTGATTGCTGATGCTATGTATTGGCCAGTGAAAGGCTTTGAAGCCACCAGTCAGTCATATTGGCCCTCCCCAGAAGAAGATGTCCTCCATAGGAATGAATGGAATTCTGCAGTATATTCATTAAGTTACTGCATTTTTTTGTTGTAGTGGGTACAGTAACAGACCTTTCAAAAATTATATTTTTATGATAAAAAATATATGTATATTGTTTGATTTCTTATTTGTATGTTTAGCTCACATCATATCATTTAAAATTATGCATTAAGGTGTCTGCTTTGAAAGGCTGGTAATGGCTCCCATCAACACCATTATCCCAGAAACCCTAGACCCACTCCAATTTGCATACCGACCAAACAGATCCACAGATGATGTAATCTCTATTGCACTCCACACTGCCCTTTCCCACCTGGACAAAAGGAACACCTACGTGAGAATGTTATTCATTGACTACAGCTCAGCGTTCAACACCATAAAAGCTCATCACTAAGCTAAGGATCCTGGGACTAAACACCTCCCTCTGCAACTGGATCCTGGACCTCTGCCACGCTGATCTTCAACACTGGAGCTCCTCAGGGGTGCTGCTCAGTCCCCTCCTGTACTCCCTGTTCACCCATGACTGCATGGCCAGGCACGACTCCAACACCATCATTAAGTTTGCAGACGACACAACAGTGGTATTGCCTGATCACCGACAATGACGAGACAGCCTATAGGGAGGAGGTCAGAGACCTGGCCGGGTTGTGCCAGGACAACAACCTATCCCTCAACGTGACCAAGACAAACGAGATGATTGTGGACTACAGGAAAATGAGGACCGAGCACGCCCCCATTGTCATCGACAGGGCTGTAGTGGAGCAAGTTGAGAGCTTCAAATTCCTTGGTGTCCACATCACCAACAAACTAGAATGGTCCAAACACATCAAGACAGTCGTGAAGAGGGCACGACAAAGCCTATTCCCCCTCAGGAAACTAAAAAGATTTGGCATGGGTCCTCAGATCCTCAAAACATTCTACAGCTGCAACATCGAGAGCATTCTGACTGGTTGCGTCAGAGGAACCAGGCTGTGTCAGAGGAAGGCACTAAAAATTGTCACAGACCCCAGCCACCCCAGTCATAGACTGTTCTCTCTACTACCGCATGGCAAGCGGTACCGGAGCGCCAAGTCTAGGACCAAAAGGCTTCTCAAAAGCTTTTACCCCCAAGCCATAAGACGGGTAATTAAATGGCTACCTGGACTATTTGCATTGCCCCCCCCCCCTCTTTTACGCTGCTGCTACTCTCTGTTTATCAAATATGCATAGACACTTTAACTATACATTCATGTACATACCACCTCAATTAGCCCGACTAACCGGTGCCCCCGCAAATTGGTTACCCGGACTATCAAATTGGTTACCCGGACTAACCGGTGCCTGTATATAGCCTCGCTACTGTTATAGCCTCGCTACTGTGTATATAGCCTCGCTACTGTTATAGCCTCGCTACTGTTATAGCCTCGCTACTGTGTATATAGCCTCACTACTGTATATAGCCTCGCTACTGTTATTTTTCAATGTCTTTTTACTGTTGGTTTTTATTTCTTTACTTATCTTTTGTTCACCTAATACCTTTTTTTTACTTAAAAATTGTACTGTTGGGTCTACTGTAAGGTACATGTTGTATTCGGCACACGTGACAAATTAACTTTGATTTGATTTGTAATAGAATTAACGAGGCAAAAACAAATGTAGACATTAATAAATGCATTTATATAGCTTCCATAGCTTCTATAGTTAATATAGCTTCCATATCTTCAATAGCTTCCATAGCTTCTATAGTTTGAATAGCCTCCATAGCCTCCATAGTTTATATAGCTTCTATAGCTTCCATAACTTCTATAGCTTCTATAGTTTATATAGCTTCTATAGCTTCCATAGCTTCCATAGTGCCCATAGCTTCTATAGTTAGCTTACATAGCTTCTATAGCTTACATAGCTTCTATAGCTTACATCGTTTATGTAGCTTCCATAGCTTCCATAGCTTCAATAGCTTCCATAGTTTATATAGCTTCTACAGTTTATATAGCTTCCATAGCTTCTATAGTTTATGTAGCTTCCATATCTTCTATAGTTTATATAGCTTCTATAGTTTCCATAGCTTCCATCGTTTATATAGCTACCATAGCTTCCATAGCTTCAAAAGTTTATATAACTTATTTAGCTTCTATAGTTTGTATAGCCTCCATAGCCTCCATAGCTTCTATAGCTTCTATAGTTTACATAGTTTATATAGCTTCCATAGCTTCCATAGTGTCCATAGCTTCTATAGTTAGCTTCCATAGCTTCTATAGCTTCCATAGCTTCCATAGTGTCCATAGCTTCTATAGTTAGCTTCCATAGCTTCTATAGCTTCCATAGTTTATATAGCTTCTACAGTTTATATAGCTTCCATAGCTTCCACAGCTTCTACAGTTTATGTAGCTTCTATAGCTTCAACAGTTTATATAGCTTCCACAGCTTATATAGTTTATGTAGCTTCTATAGCTTCCATAGCTTCCATAACTTCAATAGCTTCTATAGTTTATATAGCTTCTATAGCTTCCATGGCTTCCATAGCTTCCATAACTTCAATAGCTTCTATCGTTTATATAGCTTCTATAGCTTCCATAGCTTCCATAGTGTCCATAGTTTCTATAGTTAGCTTCCATAGCTTCCATAGCTTCTATAGCTTCCATAGCTTCTATAGCTTCCATAGCTTCTATAGCTTCCATAGCTTCTATAGCTTACATAGTTTAAATAGCTTCCATAGTTTATATAGCTTATATAATTTCCATAGCTTCTCCAGTTTATATAGCTTCCATAGCTTCTATAGTTTATATAGCTTCTATAGGTTCCATGGCTTCCATAGCTTCCATAGTGTCCATAGCTTCTATAGTTAGCTTCCATAGCTCCCATAGCTTCTACAGCTTCCACAGCTTCTATTGCTTCCATAGTTTATATAGCTTCCATAGCTTCAATAGCTTCCATAGTTTATATAGCTTCCATAGCTTCCACAGCTTCTATAGTTTATGTTGCTTCTATAGCTTCTACAGTTTGTATACTACTGTAAGTCGCTCTGGATAAGAGTGTCTGCTAAATGACTCAAATGTAGAATGTAATATAGCTTCCACAGCTTATATAGTTTATACAGCTTCTATAGCTTCCATAGCTTCCATAACTTCTATAGCTTCTATAGTTTATACAGCTTCTATAGCTTCCATGGCTACCATAGCTTCCATAGTGTCCATAGCTTCTATAGTTAGCTTCCATAGCTGCTATAGCTTCCATAGCTTCTATAGCTTCCATAGCTTCTACAGTTTATATAGCTTCCATAGCTTCCACAGCTTCTATAGTTTATATAGCTTCTACAGTTTATATAGCTTCCATAGTTTCCACAGCTTATATAGTTGATATAGCTTCCATAGCTTTTATAGTTTATATAGCTTCTATACCTTCCATGGCTTCCATAGCTTCCATAGCTTCTATAGTTGGCTTCCATAGCTTCTATAGCTTCTATAGCTTCCATAGCTTCTATAGCTTACATAGTTTATATAGCTTCCATAGCTTCAATAGTTTCCATAGTTTATATAGCTTCCATAGCTTCCACAGCTTCTATAGTTTATGTAGCTTCTATAGCTTCTACAGTTTATATTGCTTCCATAGCTTCCATAGTTTATATAGCTTCTATAGCTTCCATAGTGTCCATAGCTTCTATAGTTAGCTTCCATAGCTTCCATAGCTTCAATAGCTGCCATAGCTTCTATAGCTTCCATAGTGTATATAGCTTCTACAGTTCATATAGCTTCCATAGCTTCCATAGCTTCTATAGTTTATGTAGCTTCTACAGCTTCCACAGCTCCTATTGCTTCCATAGTTTATATAGCTTCTATAGCTTCCATAGCTTCCATAACTTCTATAGCTGCCATAGCTTCTATAGCTTCCATAGCTTCCACAGCTTCTATAGTTTATGTAGCTTCTACAGCTTCCACAGCTCCTATTGCTTCCATAGTTTATATAGCTTCTATAGCTTCCATAGCTTCCATAACTTCTATAGCTTCTATAGTTTATATAGCTTCTGTAGCTTCTGTAGCTTCCATGGCTTCCATAGCTTCCATAGTGTCCATAACTTCTATAGTTCTCAAAACATTCTACAGCTGCAACATCGAGAGCATTCTGACTGGTTGCGTCAGAGGAACCAGGCTGTGTCAGAGGAAGGCACTAAAAATTGTCACAGACCCCAGCCACCCCAGTCATAGACTGTTCTCTCTACTACCGCATGGCAAGCGGTACCGGAGCGCCAAGTCTAGGACCAAAAGGCTTCTCAAAAGCTTTTACCCCCAAGCCATAAGACAGGTAATTAAATGGCTACCTGGACTATTTGCATTGCCCCCCCCCCCACCCCTCTTTTACGCTGCTGCTACTCGCTGTTTATCAAATATGTATAGACACATATAGCTTCTATAGCTTCCATAGTGTCCATAGCTTCTATAGTTAGCTTCCATAGCTTCAATAGCTGCCATAGCTTCTATAGCTTCCATAGTGTATATAGCTTCTACAGTTCATATAGCTTCCATAGCTTCCATAGCTTCTATAGTTTATGTAGCTTCTACAGCTTCCACAGCTCCTATTGCTTCCATAGTTTATATAGCTTCTATAGCTTCCATAGCTTCCATAACTTCTATAGCTTCTATAGTTTATATAGCTTCTGTAGCTTCCATGGCTTCCATAGCTTCCATAGTGTCCATAGCTTCTATAATCCTCAAAACATTCTACAGCTGCAACATCGAGAGCATTCTGACTGGTTGCGTCAGAGGAACCAGGCTGTGTCAGAGGAAGGCACTAAAAATTGTCACAGACCCTAGCCACCCCAGTCATAGCTTCTATAGCTTCCATAGCTTCCATAACTTCTATAGCTGCCATAGCTTCTATAGCTTCCATAGCTTCCACAGCTTCTATAGTTTATGTAGCTTCTACAGCTTCCACAGCTCCTATTGCTTCCATAGTTTATATAGCTTCTATAGCTTCCATAGCTTCCATAACTTCTATAGCTTCTATAGTTTATATAGCTTCTGTAGCTTCCATGGCTTCCATAGCTTCCATAGTGTCCATAGCTTCTATAGTTAGCTTCCATAGCTTCCATAGCTTCAATAGCTGCCATAGCTTCTATAGCTTCCATAGCTTCCATAGTGTATATAGCTTCCACAGTTTTTATAGCTTCCATAGCTTCCACAGCTTCTATAGTTTATGTAGCTTCTACAGCTTCCACAGCTTCTATTGCTTCCATAGTTTATATAGCTTCCATAGCTTCAATAGCTTCCATAGTTTATATAGCTTCCATAGCTTCCACAGCTTATATAGCTTCTATAGCTTCCATAGCTTCTATAGTTTATATAGCTTCTATTGCTTCCATGGCTTCCATAGCTTCCATAGTGTCCATAGCTATAGTTAGCTTCCATAGCTCCCATAGCTTCTATAGCTTACATAGTTCATATAGATTCCATAGCTTCCATAGTTTATATAGATTCCATAGCTTCCATAGTTTATATAGCTTCCATAGCTTCCACAGCTTCTATAGTTTATGTAGCTTCTACAGCTTCTACAGTTTATATAGCTTCCACAGCTTATATAGCTTCCATAGTGTCCATAGCTTCTATAGTTAGCTTCCATAGCTTCCACAGCATCTGTAGTTTATGTAGCTTCCGTAGTTTATATAGCTTCTATAGTTTATATAGCTTCCATAGCTTCCACAGCTTCTATAGTTTATGTAGCTTCTACAGCTTCTACAGTTTATATAGCTTCCACAGCTTATATAGCTTCCATAGTGTCCATAGCTTCTATAGTTAGCTTCCATAGCTTCCACAGCATCTGTAGTTTATGTAGCTTCCGTAGTTTATATAGCTTCTATAGTTTATATAGCTTCCATAGCTTCAATAAATTCCATAGCATCCATAGTTTATATAGTTTATATTGCTTCCATAGCTTCCATATTGTCCATAGCTTCTATAGTTAGCTTTTACAGCTTCTATAGTTTATGTAGCTTCCATAGCTTCTATAGTTTCCATAGCTTCAATAGCTTCCATAGCTTCTAATAGTTTATATAGCTTCCATAGCTTCCATAGCTTCCATAGTGTCCATAGCTTCTATAGTTAGCTTCCATAGCTTCTATAGCTTACATAGTTTATATAGCTTCCATAGTTTATATAGCTTCTACAGTTTATATAGCTTCTATAGCTTCCATAGCTTCCCTAACTTCTATAGCTTCTATAGTTTATATAGCTTCTACAGCTTCCATTGCTTCCATAGTGTCCATAGCTTCTATAGTTAGCTTCCATAGCTTCTATAGCTTCCATAGCTTGCATAGTTTTATATAGCTTATATAGTTTCCATTCTACAGTTTATATAGCTCCCATAGCTTCCACAGCTTCCATAGTTGATGTAGCTTCCATAGCTTCTATAGTTTATATAGCTTCTATAGTTTCCATAGTTTATATAGCTTCCATAGCTTCTATAGTTTATATTGGGGGGGCAGGGTTAGAGCGTTGGACGAGTAACCGAAAGGTTGCAAGATCGAATCCCTGAGCTGACAAGGTACAAATCTGTCGTTCTACCCCTGAACAAGTCAGTTAACCCACTGTTCATAGGCCGTCATTGAAAATAAGAATTTGTTCTTAACTGACTTGCCTAGTTAAATAAAGGTAAAATTTTAATTTTAAAAAGATATAGCTTCTATAGTTTGTATAACTTATATAGTTTATATATCTTCTATTGCTTCCATAGCTTTCATAACTTCTCTAGCGTCTATAGTTTACATAGTTTATATAGCTTCCATAGTGTCCATAGCTTCTATAGTTAGCTTCCATAGCTTCCATAGCTTCTATAGCTTCTACAGTTTATATAGCTTCCATGGCTTCTATAGTTTATGTAGCTACCATGGCTTCTATAGTTTATGTAGCTACCATAGCTTCTATAGTTTATATTGCTTCCATAGTTTCCATAGCTTCCATAGCTTCTCTAGTTTATATAGCTTCTATAGTTTCCAGCTTCCATAGTTTATATAGCTTCCATAACTTCCATAGTTTATATAGCTGCTATAGCTTATATAGCTTCTTTAGCTTCTATAGTTTATATAGTTTATATAGCTTCTATAGTTTATATAGCTTCTGTAGTTGATATAGCTTCTGTAGTTGATATAGCTTCTATAGTTTATATAGCTTCTATAGTTCATATAGCTTCTGTAGCTTCTATAGTTTATATAGCTTCTATAGCTTCTATAGCTTCTATAGTTTATATAGCTTCTATAGTTTATATAGCTTCTATAGTTTATATAGCTTCTATAGTTCATATAGCTTCTTTTGTTTATAAAGCTTCTATAGCTTCTGTAGTTTATATAGCTTCTATAGTTTATATAGCTTCTATAGCTTCTATATTTTATGTAGCTTCCAAAATATTTTTTACAACGGTGAGGGAGTTCCAATTTGGAGGTGCGATGGCTTCAAAGCAGCGCCCCCTGTAAGTCATCTAGTATATAGGTAAATCATTCATTTGTATTCTCCCTGTCATCGCTTGTGGCTCAAAACCTTTGTGCTGATTGATCTGGAGCAACGCATTGCATTAACCAAAAAAGTTAACGTCACCATTTTTCAAATCAGGCTCCGATCACATCAAGCTGGTGACGTATAGCTCAACACTCATGGCCTGGTTCCATCTTGTATGAGAGGTCACAAAGCAGTAAACACCATTATCCTTAGACAATGAGGTCCTCCAGTGTTTACTTGGGTTTAAAATGGTTGCTTGGCTTCGATGATTGACTTCATGAATATTTCACAATACACACCACACTAAAACAAACACTAGAAGCTAGAGGCGTGTGGTTCAGGGGCATCCACCAATGAGGAGCCTCTCCTCTCAAGAGGACACAGTTGACATTGGCGAGAGTCGTCCTTGAAGCTGAACCATTGTGTGTCTGTGTGTGTCTGTGTGTGTAACGTATTTTTTGTTTCTTCTTTCTTCTTGTCAAATTGCACTGCTGAGTGTTTGCATGATTACCATGCCCCCTTGGATTCTGGGTGATCAGAGCTGCCTGCCAGGGAGGTATAGGCTGCCGGCTCCAATCAGCATGGTACTCTACTGATAACAACGTTATAAAGAGGAATTCATGAAAACCAGTGGCCTGAAAATATTGGGTGCACTGGATTAATTAACCTTACTAAATCTAGCATCAAAGTCTTTCAAATTAATCCTTCACACTCCTGAAGGCCTGTTTATGGAAGCCAGTTTGTGGAGGCCTGTTTATGGAAGCCAGTTTGTGGAGGCCTGTTTATGGAAGCCTGTTTATGGAAGCCTGTTTATGGAAGCAAGTTTGTGGAGGCTTGTTTGTGGAGGCTTGTTTGTGGAGGCTTGTTTATGGAGGCCTATTTGTGGAGGCTTGTTTGTGGAGGCTTGTTTGTGGAAGCCTGTTTGTGGAGGCCTATTTGTTAAGCCATGTTTGTGGAAAATGCAGCAATGACTATCGCCTACATAATCATTGCTTTATTGCATAGTAATAAGTGATAATACATCTCTCTGCCTCCCCATCTGTCCCGGGCACAGTAGAATCGTCTCGTGGTGTATATGTTAAGACAGTAAAGTACAGGTGGATTTAATGATTCCCTTTAGGATAATATCTAACCTATTACGTTAGCGGGACTGCTTTACCAACAATGCCGTTTGGTCCACTCAGTATTGCTATAGTCTGAGCCTTGGGTGGACATGGTTGATTCTGGTTTGGGAATAGGATTTACTTTGACTTTGGCTTTATTACTGCCGACCTTGAGTTAAGTGGTATTTAAAAGCCAATGCCGCCGGTGCTGCTGGGTAAGTTAGCATAACTGACTTGACATTTCGCCTGACCCTGTTACAATTCACTGCTGCCAGACACACTCCACAACTTAGACATCCAGGTGATAACGGCCATGGGGAATCACACACACTCTTCATGCACACACACACACACACACACACACACTGTGCACACGCACACACACCCTCCAACCTATACATGTCATAGGATGGACTTTAGATTTCTTATTTAACATGATTTTCACTGATCTTTGCCTGCTTTTACCAACGCTTAACCTGAATTGATTGCTTTTTGACCTTAATGGATTGCATGTGTGTGCTGTGACTTGAAGATTTGCTTAACTGAGGGAGTTTAATCAACCTGAGCCACGTGACGTGACGTGAACGGGCAAAAGCCTTGAGGGAGGGAGCGACCTTCTCAAACAGAACAGTAATCTGCGCGGCTCGGTCATGTTGTCAACAAGTTGTCATGATACATCGTTCAGAAACATACAACATAGATGTTCCATAGAATATACACTACCAGTCAGAAGTTTTTACACACCTACTCATTCAAGGGTTTTTCTTTATTTTTACTATTTTCTACATTGTAGAATAATAGTGAAGACATCAAAACTATGAAATAACACATATGGAATCATGTAATAAGCAAAAAACACACCCATAAAACCTAGCGGTCAGACAGGGAAATGGCTCCAATTGTTTTTCCACTATTCCTTTTCCCATAGGGGATTTCAGAAACATTTAAAATAAGGGCTGTGTTTCGTGTAGGCTTACCCTGGCATGACGTTCTGATAACAATGTAAATCTCTCCAGGACGGGTGACTTTTCTCAGTATATTCGTCTCTATTTACTCTCAGAGTCGAAAAATGCTAATTATGATAGCCACATTAGCAGCTAATTAGCATTTTATTTGTTGGGGGTAAATACAGCTGAATATATTGATTAAAGTCACCTTGTCCGAGAGAGATTTACACAGTTATCATAATGTCACCCCAGGGTAAGCCTACATGAAACGCAGCCCTTATTTTAAGTGTTTCTAAATGAATGGTGGAAAAACGATTGGAACCATTTCCCTGTTTGACTGCTAGATTTTATGGGTATTATGACTCATAGCGTTGTCCCGTCCTGACCAGTAAAGGGGTCATTTGTAATTGTAGTATGGTCAGGGCGTGGCAGGGGGTTTGTTTTGTGTGTTTTGTTTTTTTTTGGTTCTAGGGGATTTTGGTTCTAGTTTTCTATTTCTATGTTTCTTTTTCTATGTGTGGCCAAGTATGGCTTCCAATCAGAAGCAGGTGTCTTTCGTTGTCTCTGATTGGAAGCCATACTTAGGCAGCCTGTTTTTCCTGTGTTTTTGTGGGTGGTTATTTTCTGTAAAACCTGTGTGCCTTACGGAACTGTTTTGTCGTTTTGTTTATTTTGTTTGAGTGTTCTCTTTTCTAATAAAGTAAGAAGTTGAGCACTATACCCGCTGCATTTTGGTCACCGTTCATCGACGCCTGTGACAACTGTGGTACTTTGTTGAGGACAGGGTGTGAGTCTCTGTCTCTCTCTGCAGTGTGGAGGAGCAGAGTGGAGCAAAACAATGGCAGCTGGTCCAGGGGAGAGAGGGAGAGAGAAACGGTGTTGTGTAGCTGACAGCTGCCACTGTCTGACATCTATTACCATAATCTGAGGCCACTGCTTCAGCTACAGAAGGCAGGTACACTGACACACGCACAACAGTGGGGCTCTCTCTGTATCCTGATAAGATATGTATCAGAAGCGTCTCTCACTCATTCACCTTGTTCTGTTATATAACCACTTCAAATCAGCTTAGATATGGTTTTAAAGGGCTAGTCCCCTAAATTACAAAATAACAGGTTTTATAAACTACCCTGAAAGGCGTCGTTGCAGTACACAGTCACAAATCAACTGCCAAGGTGCTATACAACTGGATTTGAAGTTAATTTGAGAACAATCCCTTTATGTTTCTCTGTGTAGGATCTATTCTGAAATACATTAAATAATATTACATACTTCAAGGGTCTAATCTCCTAATCAGACAGTATGGCCAGCTGACTATTGGTCTGTAGCTAATATGCACACACTATGGCTATTGAAAAAGCTCTAAATAAATCTTGTTTTGTGCTTTTGGGGTACAATACACTCCTTTATTTTCCAGTCATGACGATCTGAGGTAATTTACTGTGGCAGAGCAGGGGAATTATCGTTAATGGAGCATGAGTCCATGGCTGCCTGAGAGCCAGTGATTAATGGAACACACAAACAAACACTCTCACATGTGCAAACACATCCACACACACATACCCACGTGAAAAAAATACTACAGCTTACTATAGAATACTATAGTACTTAATATAGAATTCTATAGTAAAATGTAGTATACTGTAGAATACTGTACTACATACAGTAGTTGTCACGTCCTGACCAGTAAAACGGGTTGTTTGTTATTGTAGTTTGGTCAGGGCGTGGCAGGGGTTGTTTGTTTAGTGTGTTTCGGTTTTTTTGGGGCAATGTTCTATGTTAGTATATTTCTATGTCTGTGTCTATTTAGTCTATTTCTATGTTCAGTGTTTTTGGTTTGACATTCAATTAGAAGCAGCTGTTCTTCGTTGCTTTTAATTGGAGGCCATATTTAAGTCAGGGGTTTTTGTCACTGTGTTTGTGGGTAGTTGTTCCGTGTATAGCGTGTTGCCTTACAGGACTGTCTTCGTCGGTGTTTGTTATTTTGTTCAGTGTTCTCTGTCCTTCTCAATAAAAGAAGATGAGTATACACATTCCCGCTGCATTTTGGTCTAATCCTTACGACGAACGTTACAGTAGTATCTCTTGATCATGTATAGTACTTACTATAGAATGTTGTAGAGTACTATAGTAAACACTACATTATTATCTGCAAAAAAAGCGCTAAAAAACACTAGTAAATACTACAGTAATGTCATCAAAAACACTTTTTTTAAACTATAGTAAATACTACAGTATTTAATTTGCATATACCCTGCCCATTCCCCACCCCCATATCCCAATTTGTGCCAGTCATAAGTGAGAAACCTACATGCCAAGTATAGACCAAATATTGTGTTCCCTCCAGTTTATAGAAAAAAGCAGAAACTCTGAACTATCTGTTCAGACAACAGTCCTACCTACCTACCTACAGGTTATGGAAAATTAGCTCTTTTAGTATTTCTTCAGTTGATTTCCCGAAGGAGAAAGCCC
Source organism: Salmo trutta (assembly GCF_901001165.1). Taxonomy (NCBI): domain Eukaryota; kingdom Metazoa; phylum Chordata; class Actinopteri; order Salmoniformes; family Salmonidae; genus Salmo; species Salmo trutta. The sequence continues at coordinate 3,514,134 of NC_042995.1, read as the reverse complement.
CCACTTCTATGTCAAAGATAATAAAACTAAAACACGCTAGTGAATACTACAGTAATGTCTGCAAAAACACTTTAGTAAATACTATAGTATTTATACCATAGTTTACTGTAGTATTTTTTTCATGTGGGTACACACGCACACAAACATGTTTATGTGCAAACACATGCATGTACGCACACACATGCACACACACACACACACAAACATGTTTATGTGCACACACACATGTACCCCCCCCCCCCCACACACACACACACACACACACACTGGTCCAGCAGTATACTCAAGCACATAAATAAATCCAACCCCATTTGCAAAACATGAAATTGAGGCATTGCCTTACTACGTTACCTCTGGCACAGAAGGGAGGTTTTACCCTTGAGCCTCCTTCAGAAGGGTGTTAGGGGTGTTGGCATCCAGCTTAGGGAGAGCTAGCTCGGTTGTATGGGCTCTTGGCAGCGGTGTGTAACCAGAGCTTATTATCCCTGGGAGAGGAACAGCAAAGCTACCAGGGTGTGGTCCTCAGCACGTACATGTACACAACAACGCAGGAGGGAGGACATCCACCATGTCTAAAACTAGAGTGGATATCTGACAGATTATACCTGATGTGCTTCAATAAAGTAGGCCTACTGGTGTCCAGTTTGATGACATTTAAATGGAATGGTTAATTCAGTGATCAAGTTATGGGTATGTGGAGGATATGTCATTTAAATGGCATAGGCTAGTGGTGGTCCATAGGCTAGTGGTGGTCCATAGGCTAGTGGTGGTCCATAGGCTAGTGGACATAGGCTGGGGGTGGTCCATAGTCTGGTGGTGGTCAATAGGCTAGTGGTGGTCCATAGTCTGGTGGTGGTCAATAGGCTAGTGGTGGTCCATAGTCTGGTGGTGGTCCATAGTCTGGTGGTGGTCAATAGGCTAGTGGTGGTTCATAGGCTGGTGGTGGTCCATAGGCTAGTGGACATAGTCTGGTGGTGGTCAATAGGCTGGTGGTGGTCCATAGTCTGGTGGTGGTCAATAGGCTAGTGGTGGTCCATAGTCTGGTGGTGGTCAATAGGCTAGTGGTGGTCCATAGGCTAGTGGTGGTCTATAGGAAGTGTTATCATTGTTTTGTCTAACCTCTAGATTTAACCTTCCCCCCTCTCTCTCTTATTGGCATCCTACTGTTTCTCGAAGCCATAGGGTGGTTGCCCAGCAGTCATGATATAAACATATGCCTCCTATAGTGGGTATACTGGCTAGTGTTTGTCTAGGTAAAGCATTAAATTGTCCTTTTGACACCCACTTGCAAGTACAGTTACATTCACACATAGAGGATTATGGCTACTGCCAGCGTATACAGAGGGTCCTGTGTAACATTTAATAACATAGAGCTTTGTGTGCAGTGCTTTACACTGACTTCACACTGCACAACAGCTAGTGACCTATTAGTAAAGCAGCACAATCCCATTGAACATTTCAGCAAAATTTGATTAAATTATTATTACTTTTAAATTATTTTTTGTATGGGTCACATCCCAGCTAGCACATAACGTTCTGAGAACCATATGTTTCTTAGAGCATGGTGAGTGTGTAGTTGTCCTATGGTTATTTTGCATACAACCTTCCCACAACTTTCTGGGAATGGTGCAGAATAGTTGCTTGGCTTTGGAACATCCTCAGCACATTTAAGGAAATTGACAGAAAAGTAATTTTCTTGGCATATCATTACTTTAACAGAGTGTTTCCTAAAAGTTCTAACATTGGTTACAATTTTAGTAATGTTCTAGTGTAATCGATGTGAAATGGCTAGCTAGTTAGCGGTGGTGCTCGCTAATAGCGTTTCAATCGGTGATGTCACTCGCTCTGAGACCTTGAAGTAGTTGTTCCCCTTGCTCTGCAAGGGCCGCGGCTTTTGTGGAGCGATGGGTAACGATGCTTCGAGGGTGACTGTTGTCGATGTGTGCAGAGGGTCCCTGGTTCGAGCCCAGGTAGGGGCGAGGAGAGGGACGGAAGCAATACTCTTGCACTAGGAATGATTTCCAATTGGTTTGATATTGGGAATGTTCTAGGAATGGCTTCCAATTGGTTTGACATTGGGAATGTTCTAGGAATGGTTTCCAATTGGTTTGACATTGGGAATGTTCTAGGAATGGTTTCCAATTGGTTTGACATTGGGAATGTTCTCAAATAGTTCAGAGAAGGTTAAGAAACAATGGTCTTCTGTAGGAATTCAGTACTTCACCATAACTTCCTACAAGTTTACTCAGGGTTCTACTTAAAGTCATCTTCTCAAATTGTTCCGAGAACATTAAGAAACAACAGTCTTCTGTGGGAATTTCAGTATAATGTTTCCTCAAGGTTCTATATAAAGTAATGTTGTTAGAATGTTCATAGAACGTTGAGAAACAACGTTCTTCTGTGGGAATTTCTGAAAACTTTAGTAACCTTCAGAGAATGTTCTAAGAATGTTTTTTAAAAACATTAATTCTGTTCACAGAACATTAAGGAAACATTCCATAAAAAACACAAGAAAACATAAATAAGGTTCAAAGAAGGTTCTAAGAATGTTTTTTTAAAAACATACATTCTGTTCTCAGATCAACAAAACTCTCTCTATCCTCCATCTTGTTAGGTGTGTTAAAGTGTGTCAGCCGCGCTCAGTAATTGTCCTCACCTGATCTTAATGAGTGCTTATTTCCTTTGGAATGGGGTCTGTTTGAATAGACTAAAATGAACAGCTTTGTATGAGTTAAATAAATAATCTGCATGCTAGTGCCATCCTGGTGGCACACTGAACTAATTCCATGGATAGAGAACAGAAGATCATAGGTTTCAAACTCTCTGATGCTCTGTCACAGTAAAAAATAAATGTGTTTGCATGATTAATGACTAAGCAAATGATTTCCATGTGTCCTATCTGTACTTGTAGTTCAAAACAGTTAACCTAAGCTAGCCGTTTTATTAAAAGTCTTAGTCAAACATTCAGTGAAAGTTTTAAGGAAGGTATTCAAAAACCTCCAAATAACAATTTCATTCAAAACATTCACAACATTAAGAGAACAACTTTAATAAAACCTCCCAGGAAAACTTTTATGGAACCATAATAAAACTTTCTCAGAACCTTCCTGCAAACTAAAATTCCTAGAACAGGCAAAGGAACAGCCTGGTCTCAGAGCAAAACATATTATATTTGACTAAAATCCGTAGCACCATGACATTGGCCTAAGTAAATCCGGAACACATAAATGAGTATGATATGTTACGTTTGGTATGACAGTAGGTTACTTAAGGCAAGAAGGAAAGGAGCATGGTTAACGCAAACATCTAGCAACTCAAAGGTTGTGTGTTTGAATCTCATCACGGACAAGTTTAACATTTTAGCTACTTTGCAACTACTTAGCATGTTATCTAACCCTTCCCCTAATCTTAGCCCTTTAACCTAACTCCTAACCCTAACCAGCTGGCTGGAGTGTTTAAGGACATATTCAATCTCTCCATATACCAGTCTGTTGTCCTGACTTGCTTCAAGATGTCCACCATTGTTCCCTTAACCAAGAAAGTGAAGGTAACTGAACTAAATTAATATCTCCCCATGGCACTCACTTCTGTCATCAAGACGTGCTTTGAGAGGCTAGTTAAGGATAATATCACCTCCACTTTACCCAACACCCTTGACCAACTTCAATTTGCATACCGCCCCAACAGATCCACAGATGACGCAATCGCACTGCACACTGCCCTATCCCATCTCGACAACAGGAATACCTATGTAAGAATGCTGTTCATTGAATACAGCTGCAGCCATATTGTACTCCAAGCCCATCACTAAGCTTGGTGACCTGTGTCTGAATCCCGCCCTGTGCAACTAGGTCCTGGACTTCCTGACGGGCCGTCCCAGGTGGTGAAGGTAGGCAACAACACCTCCGCTACGCTGATCCTCAACACGGGGGCCCACAAGGGTGCGTGCTCAGCCCCCTCCTGTACTCCCTGTTCACCCATGCCTGCATGGCCACGCACGTCTCCAACTCAATCATCAAGTTTGCAGAAAACACAACAGTGGTAGGCCTGATTACCAACAACAACGAGACAGCCTACAGGGAGGAGGTGAGGGCCCTGGTGGAGTGTTGCCAGGAAAATAACCTCTCCCTCAAAGTCAACAAAACGAAGGAGCTGATCGTGAACTTCAGGAGACAGCAGAGGGAGCCCGCCCCCATCCACATTGACGGGGCCACAGTGGAGAGGGTGAAAAGCTTAAAGTTCCTTGGGGTGCACATCACTGACAACCTGAAATGGTCCATCCACACAGATTGTGTGGTAAAGAAGGCGCAATAGCGCCTCTTCTACCTCAGGTTGCAGCTAAACCAAAAACATAAGTTCCCACAACTTCCAAGGGAACCAAATGTGCTAGCTGGGATGGGTGTTTTTCTCCTATTACAATTGGGTTACTGAGGAATGGCCAAGTCATCTTGGCTTTATCAGATGATCATATACGTATGAATAGTAATTATGGTAGGCTATCATACTTCTGTAATTTTAACATTTTAAGTTTACCCACATTGTAAATCCCATTTTGAGTGAATTAGGTCTCCAGATAATGAAGACAATGGTGGCAATTTGTAATGCATTGCTGGCGCTGTGAATAGATGTAGTATGCCTCTGAATCTTTATTCATGTGAGTGCTCTTCTGTTGAAATCGCAGGGTCGCATCGTAAAGGACATTCTGACGTATACTACGTCCAAGGGTGGAGCAAATACCCGCTCCCGACTCTCCACAAACGATAACATTACGCAGAGAAGACACTCGTTTGTGATTCGCGAGAGCTGGCCCTCCCTCCTTGTAGGTGACTTGTTAAAATAGTTTTCGGGCGGAGTCGACTGCAACTAGGATATATCTGTGTGCAGTGAGTACGCAGGAACAAGCCGTGTACAAGTCCGTCGGTGTTTGGAATTTGGTACTCCGGAGAGGGACGGCAGAGAGAAGCGAAGGGAACTGAATAAAGAAAGAGCACCACACTAAAAGGAACTGAAACACAGTCGAAAATGTCTTCGAATAAAGACGATGGTGGATGGAAGAAGTTTGTATGGGATTCGGACAAGGGGGAATTTTGTGGACGCACAGGGGGGAGTTGGTGTAAGTATGCCATTCTGATATTTATGATCACGTTAATTGGCCGTTATGGCCGGAGGTTTTAATCGAAATTGTGATGGATCTCATATGGCACGATCGAACGCCTATTGGGCTGTATGGAACGCGCACCGAGTCTTCATTTCATCTTGGTGCATAGCACCTGTTTGATTTGACTTTGCAGCAGTGTGTGGTACGGTGTCACAGAGTCCATATCATTGCCCATCGCCACTCGTTGTTCATGGCTCTCCATGTCTGTGTTGTGAGTAAAAGCATACGGTGAACATGCGACCAGTTTTTGCTCATATATTTCACTGTCACTTGTCCTTGCTAGGAACCTACTGCCTTATTCAAAAGAACAGTCTACAGACTGTTCCAAGCAAAGATGGGTTTTCATTTAAATCAGTATGAGAATCCAAATAGGTCGTTGAAAGACGGTGGTGGGAATATGCATAATACATTATTAGAACATGTTATTCTAAAGGTTCGAATCCTAATGGTACAGTAGTCTAGTTGATCACACTGCAGAGACGCAGCCGCCTATGCCTGGAAGGAGACTAGAACTCCCCATCGCATTTACATGATCTATAATAATTAGGATGGAATTACACCATATGTACATGCTGTAGAGACGTGGTTTCATTTCCGATGTAAAATGACACAATCAAAGGGTTAAAAATGCATCATAGTCCAAGGTGATTCAAGGTGATGGGGCCTACTTGGAATTATGGAGAGGACATTCCATCTAGTGTTACTATTCGATGTGGATCCTGTGTCACTTTAATTAACAATGGAAATTGATTAACTAGACTAATTTGACTTTTCTCGTTTCCGTCTGCACCCATGTCTTCCCTCGTCTCAATGTCACACAACTACCCTACATTTTCGGTATTCAGAGGATGACAGGCTGAGCGACAATTCATGTTGCAATTTTGCTTATTTAACTAACCCCCTCAAGTTGGTTGGTTTGGTCATTTACTTCAACTGTGTTTTGTGTGTATTATCTCAAGGCCAAAATTTGTTTGGATGTTTTCATTTTTGTGGTGACCATATTTGTATTTATTTGGTCATTTTTCTTGTTTTTGGGGGGGGGGGGGGGGTTACAGGTACAACATAATTTCATATTCAGTTCAATAAAATGAGAAGGAAACATAAGGAAGTGAGCCTCCAACCCCACTCCCCCAAACCCACCCATTCAACATCTCTCCAACCAACACTGGTGCTCCTCATCCATCCAATGTAAGAGGTGCATCATTTTGAACGATGTGTGTGTGTGTGTGTGTGTGTGTGTGTGTGTGTGTGTGTGTGTGTGTGTGTGTGTGTGTGTGTGTGTGTGTGTGTGTGTGACACTATCCATGACTTTTATGACGACTCGTCTCCATTCGGCAACTTGCATGATTAATTTAATCTGTCTACAACGCGAGAACATATGTTTTATCTGGTGTGATGCATGGAGAGAGAGGAGATATTGAACCCTCGTCTATAATATGGATAATGTACGCACCCTTGTACCGGCCAATTGTGATCAGGGAAAAGGCATGATCTGGATAAGACACCTTAGGGTGGTTGTGATGTCCTTATAATTCTGCCAAGGAACAGGTGACATCTTAAGTCATACGTAATTGATTGAAAGGGAACTGCTGTCTCCTATAAGACTTGACCCTTTGACATTGTCTTATGCACCACTAGGCCTATACAGTACTAGCTCTGCAGGTCTGGTGGGTTGGGGGACCACTAGGCCTATACAGTACTATTTCTGCTGGGCTGGTGGGGGCGGCAGGGGGGGGTGACTGTAGGAGATTCTAGTACTATGGCTGGACTCGGGACGGCAGGTAACCTAGCGGTTAAGAGCGTTCGGACGGTAACCGAAGGTTGCTGGTTAAAATCCCGAGCCGACTACGTAAAAATCTGTCAATGTGCTCTTGAGCAGGGCACTTAACCCTAATTGCTCCCGTAAGTCGCTCTGTATAAGCGCCTCTACTAAATGACTAAAATGCACTGTACCTGCAGGGCTGGCTTAATGCAAGGGCTTACCGGGGCTGAAGTCCCTGGGCCCAAGCCCGTGGGGGGGCTCAAGAGGAAGTAAAATAATATTCAATTTTTTTACAAAAAATAATATTAAAAGGTGTGTGTGTGTGTGTGTGTGTGTGTGTGTGTGTGTGGTGTATATCTTTGTACTGCAACTGCCAACCACAGGACTCAAGAGCCCGCTCTCAATGAGTGTAGACAGACTGCTGCTCTACTAATCATCAGATGGTGGGAGGAGATGAGGTATGGGGCCCACGTGGGTAACTGTGGGGGGGGGGCTGCCTTGATTGGGTAACTGATTAATAAAAATAAACTGCATAATAAATAAATGTGACTGGTCAATTGTGAGTCAGGGGCAGGGCCCAAGCCCGTAGAGGGTCCAAGATGCTTTTTTAAAAATGTATTTGTATCATTTAAAAAAAAAAAAAAAAAGATTTATCCAACCACAGGAGCCCCACTCTCAATGTTTGAAGTCCACCAGAGAGCATAATTTAGCCACAGAAAATGTATAGTTTATAAAAAAACAACAACTGTGGATTAAGTTTTAGCACGAGCACAGACCAAAATAAAGGAACCGCCAACATAAAGGGTGTTGGGTCACCACGAGCTGCCAGAACAGATTCAATGCGCCTTGACATAGATTCTACAAGTGGACCTAAACCAGGCCAGGAAAATACACCCCACACCTTAACATGTACTTTGTATCCCTCGTTTATTTAAGTGTTTCCTTTATTTTGGCAGTTAGCGGTATACCTACAGTCGGGAAGGCCGCAGTTTGGAGAGCGTGCTCCAAATATACAGTTGTGGCCATAGACATATAATCCATAGAAGGGTTTTGTAACCTCTTACTTTGGCAGTTTGACTGACTGTTAAACTCAAGGGTACACTAGCAAGGAATGCCAGACTTGACTTTAGTGGGAACTGCCATTTATGGATTATAATTCTATGGTTGGTTGTGGCTGGTGGTTTGCCTTTTGCAGATTTCAAAATACCAAAGCCCCGGGCCTATGATTTCTCATTCTGGACCTATATACCTGTGCTGGTTTTATGCATATCCCAGCTAGCACATTTTGGTTCCTTGGAAGTTGTGGGAATGTAAGTTTTTGGTTTCCCATTGGTTCTGAATACAAAGTAATGTTTCTTGACCTGTAAAACTGAAAGTTAAATTTATTTTTTTAAATGTATTTTTTAGGTTGCAGGGAGGTTCTGTGAATGTTCTGTGGTTCCCTGAAAGTTTTCCTGGAAGTCTTTATTAATGTTCCGAGAATAGAAATTCTAGGTTATTGGAAGGTAATTAAATAATGTTCTAAGAACATGTTTCAATAACTGTTTTGAACTCCAAGCACAGATGGGACACATGTAAATTCATTTTCTTAGGCATTAATCATTCAAACGCATACGTTTATTTTATTTTTTATTGTGGCACGGTGTCAGTGAGATTTGACACTATGATCTTCTGTTCTCTATCCATGGAATTAGTCCACTGCGCCACCAGGATACAGCTAGCATGCTTTTTTTTTTTTACTCATACAAAGCTGTTCACTTTAGTCTATTTAAACAAACCTCCATTTTAAAGGAAGCAAGCACTCATTTAAGACCAGTTGTGGGCGTGATCAACACACTTAACAAGAGAGGATAGTTTTGGTGATACTGAGAATGGAATGTATATTTTGAAATAACTTTCTTAGAATGTTCTTTGAACGTTTACTAATGTTCTGAGAACATGACTTAAAATAGAGGAAACCTGAGAATCTCTTGTAGAAAACTTTTTATTTACTTTTATAAGTACTTACATTTCCACAGAAGAACGTTGTTTCTTGAAGCTGCAATATGTAACTTTTTGGGCGACCTGACCAAATTCACAGATCTGTCATTCTCATTGAAAGCAAGTCTAAGATGTGGTAGATCTGTTCCATGTGTGCTATTTCTATGCTTTCTGTTCTTAAATTTTGTTTTTGCGTCTTTTACTGTCAGTTTTGTACACCATCTGAAAATATAGTATTTTTGGTTATGGAAAATATATTTCACAGTGGTTTAGATGGTACAATGATTCTCTACACTGTGCTTGCTTGTTTCGTCATAAACTGAAATTTAGGCGAACTATTTTGAATTTTAGCAACCAGGAAAAGGCGGCGTGATTTCTGCATAGTGTCCCTTTTTTACGTTCTCTAACCAATTTGAGAACATTACTTTAAATAGAACCATGAGGAAAAGTTAAACTGAGGTACTGAAATTCCCACCTAAGAAACATATGGTTCTCAGAATGTTATGTACTAGCTGGGTATCCTGCACCATTCCCAGAATGTTGTGGGAAGGTTGTATGCAAAATAACTATAGCACAACCACACTCTCACCAAGCTTTAAGAAACATACTGTATGGTTCTCAGAACGTTATGTGCCAGCTGGGTAGTATCTAGGTTTTGTATAAAAGCTGAACATGCAGACTGCCGCCATTGTTTTTGGGACCTGAATGTATTAATTTATTGGTCTTATCTGAGATGTGGGCATATTTTTAGAGCAACCTAGTCTCTTGTGACAGGCCTAACAATTAAAGCTGAGTAGCTGGCTTGAGATTTGTTTCTGGGTGCTGAGTTTAAGAGCAACCAAAAGTGATTTGATAATTGTATTTACTCTGAAGCCTGAAGTTGTTGTTCTCCTGGCTACTACTGTATGATCTACTGGTTACACTTCATTTTCCTGCCCTCAGTGAAGAGTCAAGACAATGTCTACTGTTATAGGTGGATTACTATTTGGAACAGTAGCTTTGTGGTTAGGCTACATCCTGCTCCCTCCATAGGAGACATGGGATTCTCTGTCTGCATGCATTCTACCTGTATAGGTATCACTGAGCCCAGGTGTGCATCCCGAATGGCACCCTTTTCCCCTATATCGTACACTTCTTTTGACCAGGGCACTACATGGGGAATAGGGTGCCATTTGGGACTCATTCCAGTTATGGATAGTCTGTGTACGGACCAGGAAGCTTAAAGTAGAAACCAGGTGGGCTTGGATTAGTAATAGAGCCAGCCAATCTATTTATCCAATTTTACTATGTTTGATAGTGTTGTGGTGCAGTGGGCAATGACTGGGCAGTCTAAGGTTTACGATGGGATAGACACGCATGAGATTGAATTGGAACACTGAGGAAACACTCGTCTGACGGCACAATAGGCAGACTTGCTGTTTCTCTTAAGCTGTACCCTTCTTGTCTCACTTTGGTGTAGTGCTTGTGTATTTGCTATTAAAATGGTATGCATTTTAAGTCAACAACTCCACAAACACTACAGTCAAAAATGAAAGTGGGGATCCACAGTCTACATGTCTGCGGTGTTTAGCGTACTGTGTCGTGTCTTCCCTGTGGCTCAGTTGGTAGAGCATGGTGTTTGCAACGCCAGGGTTGTGGGTTCGATTCCCACGGGGGGCCAGTATGAAACTTGAGCAGATTCTTAACTACTGCAGTAATACTAAGGTTGGACAATGGGGAATGGTCATTGTTTTTCAGAGCAGATTTAACATTCTACAATTGTGGAATGCTGGAGTTCTGTACGTGGCTTTTTGTATGACTCAACTGAATGAGTGGAAATGGACCTTGTCAGCAACATGACAACCAGATCTTAATTTCATGGCATGACTGGTGTTTGTAGTTTTTTTTTTTTTTTTTTAAATAAGGAAAAAAAGGTATATGTCCCAATCATCATCTGTCCTCCACATCTTTTGCATGGTGATGACCCATATCTCTCTCTCTCTCTCCTTTTACAGTTAAAATTCTAGGGTTCTACTTAATCTTCTATGCTTTTCTGGCTGGAGTATTCATCGGCACCATCCAGGCCTTGCTTCTCACCCTCAGTAACTACAAACCCACCTGGCAAGACAGAGTTGCTCCCCCAGGTAAGGTATCACTGAACACTAGACACTGAGCCACTACTGCTGCCTGGGGATAAGAGAGATGGTGTCCAACCACAGTGGCTTCGTTTGAAATGGCACCCTATTCCCTACCCACTGGTCAAAAGTAGTGCACTATGTAGGGAATAGGATGCAATTTGGGCTGCAGACAGTCTAACATGCATGTTTGTAGATCTCAGAGGGGTGGGTTATGTCTGTCAAATATCCTCTTATTAAGGCAGTCCCACTGTGAGATATCAGCTGAATTGACTTTAGCACTGTATGGGCCAGAGAGCAGGCCGGCACAGTACCGTTTTGAGGTTGGACACAGAGGACTCTGGTCTTTCAAGTAAACGGTGGGTGTCATCCATGCATGCAGCATGTGGAACTATTTTGTTACTGGTTCAGTGTCTATGGCCCTGGCTCATTTAGGCTAGCTTGTACAGTAGTATGCTTACGTCCAATAACAAACTGGTGAAATTAGATTTTTGGCAAAGATGTACAGAAGTGCTTCTTTCAAAATGAACTCTGGTCTAGTAGTAAACTGAATCCTTGATGTGTTATTCCAGTTACTGCAGTCCTACTGTTTAAATGCTCATGTCGTATTGGACCACTGGTGTAGGTAGTGGTTCAGTCAAGTGTCACAATTAATTCCCCTAAAGGCCTCCTACACGGGTGGAGACCTCTCTTCCCAATTTGTTAGTGTAGTGTTTAAAGAACGAGAACTGTTCCCCATTACTGGACGTTGCATATTTCATGTCTTTCTCCACAGCTTCCTTTTTCTGAGAGGTTTAGTCAGTTTCGCTGGAGTCTTCTGATCACGTGGGTGTGAAATGGGGGGGAGAAGTGCTAATCGTGAACTTTACATTGTGGTCCCCTAACAGAGATCTCTCCTGATGCCTTTGACTAGAGTTCAAACAGACCGTGAAGTTCTGGTAGTCATTGCTTGCTTCCTTTACCAGTGAGAGCTCTGTGGTAAACTGTCAACGGCAGATGCTATTCTCCACTTTATTTTCTCTCCTTACACAACACAACCCAATCCCACAGCACCAGTGCCCTTCCACAGAGCATTAACCCTTTCCTGTTGGTGTTTTCAACCATGACATTGTCGAAGACATGTAAGCTGCATTTGAATTAGGTCTAAAGCCAATATCCCAGCCCAGTCATTTGTCTGTCTGGGTATACATAGCCATGGTCTGCTCAGGGAACCTCCATTAGGAGATGAGGAGAGGTAGCTAGGCATTGATAGTGTGTTACTTTCCACAGGAGGCCTGATAACTGGGCCAGGTCGTCACAACGAAGAGGACACCTGATGGCTCTAACAAGCAGAAAGAGAAGAGTCAGATTATTTCTTTATCTCACAAGCTGACAGAGGAGAGAAGCGTTACTTTTCAGACTCCTCACCTCACTCAGTCCAGTTAGAGTTCTCTTTAGTTTTCTGGTCATGAAAGATGGAACTTAGTGTGGGGGCTGGGATGGGCTGGTTGTAAATAAGGAAGTAGAAGAGAATAGGGGTGGACGTGTTTTGGATCTTGTAGCGTAGAGACAGTTGTCTTTTGTTTGAAATGGGCTTTTCCCTTTTACTGACCTGTCTTTCCTGCTAAGAACAATGACAGGGATTCACCTTGTCTTCCTCTTCAAGACTGTTTTCCAAAGTGTGGACTCTTCAATGGATGACTGCCTCACTGAAACACTTCATTAGAAAGAGAATTACACTGACTGTTCTTAACCTTACTGAGTATGAAACCAGTTATCTATGTAACTGCAGTACTATTGTGAGTTAGTGTAAATAGAATGGTCACAAGTCCACTGAAACATTATTGTCCTATTATAAAAGTGTGTATTGCTAATAGTACTTTCTCTACTTCTGAAACTGATGGTGACTGTCTGTTGTCAGGACTATCACACACCCCACGCTCCGACAAATCCGAGATCGCCTTCAACTTGAATGATGTGGAGACCTACTTGTCTTACACCAAGGCCATGCGAGAGTTCCTGGTTATGTACGATGACGACAAACAGCGGGACCAGATGAAATACGAGGATTGTGGAGGTACAGGAAGTGTTCCATTCCGCTCTCTACCCCCTCCCCCTAGCTCCTAGTCCTACCCCCTGCCATGGCACAGACCTAAGAGGTGCTCAGTGTGGTGGAAGCTCTACTTAGATGGAGGTGGTACCATCATCTTCTAGCCTTTTGCTTATTGAATCCTTTCTGACCTTCTAACATCAGGTGGGATAGGAACTAAGTGGCCAGGACACGGAATGGAATTGTGTATTGGCTTCTTCAGAGAGGTGTATTTAAAAATATTTTTTTAAATTGTTGAAGCGAGCAGCTGTGGCTTCCTGTGCTCAGTAGTTTATTTGTGATTTCTCCTCCTCCTGCCTTCAGAGCAACCGGAGGACTATAAGAACCGTGGCGACCTGGAGAGTGATGTGGGGATCAGGAAGGCCTGTCGCTTCCAGAGGAGCTGGCTTGGGCCTTGCTCCGGCATGGAAGACAGAGACTTTGGCTTTAAGGAAGGAAAACCCTGCCTGATCGTCAAGCTCAACAGGATCGTCAACTTCAGGCCAAGGGTAAATATCCTCAGGACATTTAAGCTTTCAGGCCTTATCAACCAGGACATATGAAAAGTTGACCTCTTGTACAAACTGGTCACTTTGATATTTCCAGTGGCCCCTGGTTGTTAGTTTATGCATAGTAGTACATTATTTAATACAAAATCTACAAACTTTCTTAGGTAAAAGTGTTACTGTTTTTAGCAGATAGTTTTGCCTCCTCGCTCACTGTGTACCTGTCCTCCATTCTTTCAGCCCCCCAGCTCCAATGAAAGCATCCCTGAGGGAGCGCAGACCAAGGTCCAGCCCAACGTCATGCCCATCTTCTGCACCAACAAGGTACAGTACGCCAGACATAGAACCACATCGAATCACAATTGATCATTCCAATGTCGGTTAACAGTAGTCAGTAGAGCAACATTGAAGCCTAAGGGAATGTTGACTTGAATGTGAATGTTCATTCTAGCAATTCTAGAATTGCTTTCGAGGAATAGTCCCCATTCCGTCACTAAACCAGCTATTGTAAATGTGTTTCTGGGTGAAGGTCAGATGTCAGAATGACCAAAATAGCACCGTCTTTCTCCTTTTGACTCTGTCACCCAATCTCTTTGCAGAGAGAGGAGGACGCCGGTAAGATCGGGGAGGTGAAGTACTACGGCATTGGTGACGGTTTCCCCCTCCAGTATTACCCCTACTACGGCAAGCTGCTTCACCCCCAGTACCTGCAGCCCCTAGTGGCCCTCCAGTTCATCAACCTCACCATGAACACCGAGCTGCGCATCGAGTGCAGAGCCTACGGAGAGAACATTGGCTACAGCGAGAAGGACAAGTTCCAAGGAAAATTTGACGTTAAATTCACTGTCACCAACTTATGACCACAGTTAGGTTCATAGCACTTTCTCTCCAGCCCCCTCTCCCTCCCCAACCATTTCTCAAAAGTAACAAAATCATTTAGGAAAGGGAGTTGGGGTGGAAATACGAAGTTAAGTTAAAAAATCACAACTAGTCTTGAACAAAACTCATAACATACGGGACGACACTTCATCTGTCTGCTTTACACTGGCTTCTCTGCTTCTGTCTAGGGTTAGAATGTAAGTCGCAGGAGGAGTAGCAATAGCAAAGTATTTATTCTACTGTAAATGAATAATATTCCTTGAGCCATGGGGACATGTTTCATTTATGACTGTAAATTGTAATTCCACTACTGATGTGTAGCGAGCAGTGTTTTGTCCCCCCTCCGTATTGCTGCCTTGTGTGGTTTCTATACATATTTTTGGAGTGTACAGTGCAGTAGTCGCATACATTGGTCCTTTCCAAGCCATGTTGTAACCTGTTTACTTATGTGAGCAAGCTTTAGCAGTCCAAGATGTGTATATACTATATATGAATACTTAATCATTTAAAAATATTGACACGGTACTCTGATCTCTTCTGACCCGTGTGAGGGGAAAAGGCTGCACTCCAGGGAACTAGGCCTACTCTTTCCTTATTTTTGCCTTTGTCTGATTGATTGTGATAATTTTTACATCGCTTTTCTTTTAGAATCACTTAATGTGGGATAAGGGTTTTATTACGCTATTGTTTCAGGCTTTCACTTCCTTTCGTTCTGTTTGATTCACTCTTAATGTCGAGTTGTGTCTCCGGGTTGTTGGACTACTTTTGCCTTTTGTACGGCAGCGGTGCTGACTCCGCTTTTTAAAGATGATTGTTTTGCTCAATTACGTCACGTCGTCTCACAACGTGGTGTGACTTTCTGATGAATGTTTTAGCCATTTTACATGGTGGAAGGAGTTTTATATTTATGCGGTTGTACTTTTTTAATTTAAATTTTTCTGCAGAAAAGTGTAATGTATAAATACAATACCAAAGTCACTGGTCCAAGTTGAGAATCTTATCAGAAGCAGTGCTGTACCCCATGTTTTTAGGATTTCTTGTCGATGTTAAATGCTAAACGTCAATGTCTAACACCAGTCCCGTTATCAGGAGTTCTCATCCGCTCTTGTCATTTATTTAATCCCAGTAAGAAAAAAACTGAAATAAAATGATGAAAACACAACTTTCTTTATTCCAGTTTCTCTCAAACAAGACCAATACCCCACTGTAAGGACACACCGCACTAGTCTAAAGTGGAGTCCTCTCCTTGTCTCATTTCCTTTCAATATGCACTGATCTGAAAGAACAGGACAGGTAAAAGGACAAACCCCTAGCTATAACCTCTGCTTTATTGCTGTGACCTTCCCTGTCATTTCAGATCAGTGAGGATGGAAATGGAACCATATCAGACCGTTGTATTCCTAGTCTGGGACTGTTCAGTGAAACAGTCTGGTAGTATCTAGTGTTCAGAGAATAGTGAGGATTGGCAAGGAAAAGGGTTGTATGTTTGTATTTTGAACCCTGCAAAAACACTTGTTAGATTTGAAATGCCCTTAATTAAAAGGAGACCATCTTCATCCAAACGGACTCCTTATCAACTCTAACCAGATGCTAACAGATCAGGGAGGAGTAAGTGCTGCCAAACCAGCTCCCCTTGGTGCATCTGCCCTTCCTCTGTTTTCCTATCGCTAATGACTGTCAAGGTCAACTCGGTGCATTTCAAAAGATTTGATTTGACTTTTTTTTTTTTTTTTTTGCAACAACGTGACACAATAGAGAAACCGCTTGTCAAATGATTCTTTTTTTGTTACATTGTCGGCTTGGAAAAGACTACAAGCCACCTAGAAATCAAGGATGTTACAGAGAGCTGTCAATGCGAAGTAAGGAATATTGTTTTTTTCTGCTACTCGCCTCAGTTGCCATGGTTACCACTGCTCATCTCCTGAGAGACTGCCATGGTTATCGCAGCTCCTCTCCTGAGAGACTACTGCCATGGCTACCACAGCTCAGCTAGCCTCCAAGCTTATGACACATCACCTGGGTGACTGACTAAAACCATGCTGCTCATTCTTAAAAAAAAAAAGTTTTATTTAACTAGGCAAGTCAATTAAGAACAAATTCTTATTTACAATGACAGCCTACCCCAGCCAAACACCGCTGGGCCAATTGGCTTCCAATCACGGTGAAAAGGCCTGGAATTGAACCAGGGTCTGTAGTGACACCTCTAGCACTGAGATGCAGTGCCTTAGACCGCTGCGCCACTCGGGAGCCCATGTGGAAAGGACTAGCCCTTGATCATGACTCTCAGGTCCATTTCTTTAAACATAAGAGTCATTGGACGAAGGCGTCTTCTGTATTGGGGAGTTTTAAGAGCCCCAACACTCGGTCTGAACATTAACACTCATCAGGACCTCATCTTTCATATCAGCAAGAAATCATTTTATAAAAACCAAAAGGTAAATTGATCAACACCTTTATAGGGTTAGGATTAGTATTCCCACACGGCCATATCGCCAGGTTACAGCACGTGTTTACCAAAGAAATGACAGAAGTCAGAGGGACCACCTGTACTAATGAGCTATCTAGCATGCGCCAGCCACCTGTGTGTATTGGAAGAAGTCCTCCAGAAACGTGTTGTCACTGAGAAATACCGTCGGCTGCAACTGTGATAAAGCCTGTTAAAACAGTGTACAGCACAGGAGGTTGGTGGCTCCTTAATTGGGGAGAACAGGCTTGTGGTAATGGCTGAAGTGGAAGGGTATCAAATACACCAAACTAATGGTTTCCAGGTGTTTGATGCCATTCCATTCAGTTTGGCTCTGGTTCTAGTTTTATCAGAAGGGATGTAGCTTGTCTTAAATAAACACTGAGGTTGTTGTGAGTAATCTGAGGGATGACAGCCATATAGAGTAGCTGAAGTGTTTCCTTCTTCATGCCTACCTGCCTTGTTTGTCAGTTACTCCACCACCGCAGGTTCCTCCTCTTGGAGTCTGTCTCTAACACACGCAGCAGCTGAAACTTAATCCCAGCAACTCTATTCAAGTTTTCCATCAGAAAGGCGTTTATGAATGGGAGCCCTGTGTGTTTGCCACCGGGACCTCAAATGAGGAGGAGTGGAGTGACGGTGCATTTTCCAACCGTCTCAGTAGTGCTGTGACAGGGCCAGGGTGAGTGTGTCCAGCCTGTTTGCATCTGAAATCGTACCCTATTACCTATATAGTGCACTACCCCTGGTCAAAAGTAGTGCACTGTATAGGGTATCATTTTTAACATAATCCCTGACCGCATGTTGAGACCTGGCTAGCTTCCCTTTCTGTAATTACATTAAGTAGCCGGGGTGACCAGGACAGGAGAGGCAGCGGCCCAACAGTGGGGTTCTGTTTCAGGCTCCTGTATGGGGATACATCACGAGACAGAGGCGTATCTTGTGACCGGTGGCGGGAGCAGGCGCTAGCCTCGGGGGCATGGCGGACGGAGGTCCCAGCACAGTGTCAGCCAACTAGGCGACGGGCAGGCAGGTGATAGCTTAATGAGACAGTGTGTGAGATGAGTGGCCGGGGAACCTGTTGTGGGCCAGGAGCCAGGGCACTGCAGAGAGGAGGGGCCTTTAGAGGACACTGGGAGAAGAGCAGAGGGCACAGAGGACAGAGCCATGACAGACAAGACTAGAGTTTAGCTTACCTGAGGCCCATGGTCTTGGGTTGGGAAACTTTCTGGATTTTCATTCTACCACAACACAACACACCCTCTCTCTAACCTCATCACACACCCTCTCTCTAACCTCATCACAACACACCCTCTCTCTAACCTCATCACAACACACCCTCTCTCTAACCTCCTCACAACACACCCTCTCTTTAACCTCATCACAACACACCCTCTCTAACCTCATCACAACACACCCTCTCTCTAACCTCATCACACCCTCTCTCTAACCTCATCACAACACACCCTCTCTCTAACCTCATCACAACACACCCTCTCTCTAACCTCCTCACAACACACCCTCTCTTTAACCTCATCACAACACACCCTCTCTCTAACCTCCTCACAACACACCCTCTCTCTAACCTCCTCACAACACACCCTCTCTCTAACCTCATCACAACACACACTCTCTTTAACATTATTATCACAACACACATACTATTCACTGATGCACATACAGCAGGCTACAGCACTCGTAAATACACACACACACACACACACACACACACACACACACACACACACACACACACACACACACACACACACACACACACACACACACACACACACACCTACCTCTCTCAGTGCAGTGTTTCTGATGTTGAACCTGACTCCAGGGGCCCATATCTGGCTGATTATTGCTACCGTATTGCGTCTGTCTATCATCATGACTTATTCATTGACTGCTACACTGAGACCTGATCCCCAGGGAGAACTGAGCATGGCAGACATATGCAGCATCACCACTGGATTCACTTTCTCACCTGGCTCTACTCATTGTTTCTAGACTACTGACTCACAGACTATGGGGTGGTGGACATCTTTACACACTGATAGACAACTGACAATCATCATTACTGTACAACCATCCTAGGTTCTATTGAGACAGAGAGCACTGTCTGCATTTAAAGGCTCGGCCTCGTTCCCACAACTTGGTTTTAAGTACTGCGCTTTGTGTTTCAAAGGAAGGTGTTCTGTGCCAGAGAAAGAGAGAGAGAAGCCCGGTTGATACCTGGTTCTAACATGGACCCTTTGTCCTGATCTTGTCCACATTCTGATTGTGCCCACATTTTTAGACTGTAGTCAGACACGCATTGTGTCAGGATATTAATCAAGTGTAAGCAGATCTAGCTGGTCAAACCATTTAAATCATCTTTACACCGGCCTATCTGGCACCAGATAATCTGGCCACAATGCGGACACAGTGGACAGATAAGAGACACATTTTAATACAATGTGTAGACGCGGCAAACCTTGATCAGATAGTGATTGGATCACATAGATCAGATCCCGAAACTCACATGTTAGCGCAAGATGTGAACGAGGCTATTCAGAGGGAGAAAGAGAGAAGGGGAGGTTACGAGAGAGAGAAGGAGTCTTATAAAGAGTTGGGGTCTTATGCATAAAATGAAGCAGAGAGAGAGGGAAAATAGAGAGAGCATGAGAGAGTAAGTAAGAGGGAAGTCTATTACAAGAGAGTGTAATGGTACATAGGCCTACATTTCATCACTGACAGCTAGGACACCTTGAAGAGAGAGGACATTGACATCAACAGAGGAGGCCCCATGTACCTGCAAGTCAATACCCTACTACCGTTACGTAAGAACTGCATCCCTGCAGAGAGAGTTGAGAGGAGGGGCTGCAAAAGGAGTACACACAACCTGATTGGCCGAGAAGATGAGAGATGTGGGGTCTCTGGGAAGACCACCTTCACACTGAGGTGTCTTCAGTGTTCACCAGGTGCTGAAGGGTTTTCAGATTTTCTGTCTGAGCTTCAAATTAGCGTCCTTCTCAGGTTAGTATGTAACAAATATATTAGAGGAGGAACAGAACAGTCCTGCGTGATAACCTGTTAGGTAGCATGCCTATGTCATGAAGTGGTTTGTCAAATGTGTACAGAATGGTGTCAAACGTATAAGTGGAGAATAGACACTCATTTTCTGGGGTAGGATGGGTTTTACGCTGTAGGTTCACACATGGAGCATTTATGGAGAGAGAAGCATATCTACTAGCTAGCTCTAGTTTGGGAAAGGTAGGAGAGTGGGTCTGTGTGTCCCATCCCTCAGCCAAGCCTGAAGCCAGGAGAGGAGAAGAGCAGCCCGCCTCCCCACAGACCTATCAGACAGGAGCTAAACAGGCGCCATGGCAACAGGCCAGGCTGGCTGCACACATGCCACATGAGCGTGAATGTGCTACACTGGTTCCCCCCACCTATCCCCCCTCACACATAACCCCTAGATCTCCTCCCGGCCTCCCAGCTTCGGGGATGGGTCTCCTACAGCATCACTGGTCATGTGACCTCCTACAGATGCTAGTAGTAGCAACATGGCTGGGAGATCTCTGTGGTCCCTGGCCGTCACGGGGGCGGGGGGGTCTGATGACATCACTGGGCTCAGCAGGGGCTCGGCATCCCCTTGTTTGGCCAATTGGCTTTTATCACATCTGAGCAGAGCTAAGAATAAAGCCAGCCAGGGAGCATGATAACAACACGGATGCTCCTCAGAGTCTGCATAGAAGAGAGGCAATGTTGGCTGACATGAGACGGTTGGGGGGGGGGTGGAATGTTTAAAATGGGATGAAGCGTTACGTGGCAACAAGCAATCTCAGTTTTAGAGTGGTACTCAAGGGGGCTTAGAGCTTTGAGAGTGAAGGCTGGTAGAGATACATGCACACATGAAATGTATTTGATAGAGAGAAAACGTCCAGCTGCAAGATATCTCAAGGTGAAACATAAACCGCCCTCGTGTCAGCTTGGCCCAGGAGTATGACAAAGTTGCCCCTATATGCTGATGTAAGGACAGTTTCACATCTCCCTCCCTAGTGATTAAGGTCAGGTTTGGAGGAGTCTAAACTGATTTCAGACCTGTGCCTATGGGCAGCTTCCAACTGGAAATCCTGCTGCTCTTTGTATCCTATAGATGCTGCTGTGGCTTGGATTCCAAGTAGTGTCAGACCTGGGGCATATCCGTCATGTTGACGGACAGCGGACGGACAGCGGGCAGCTGTGAGTCGTTGCTGCACTACTTTGTAGTGAGAAAAATCCCTCCTGGGTGTAGATACAAACAGTAAACCACACTAAAAGTGAGAACTCCCACACCAAGATTATCCCAGTGTGTTATTTGACAAACCCATAAAGAGGACTAAAATGACATCCATGCCATAATGGAGAAAGCTAGTGGGGGTATTGTTGTTTTATGTTTTTATAGTTTTATTGTATTTGTAGTTTTATCACATCATGTGTATCATGAAAAGAGTGAACTTGAGGTAGCCACATGAGAGCTGTTTTGTGAGGAGAATGGTGGACTGGAGCAGTTTGACCTCTGTGTGTAGTAGGAAGAACTAATCTATGAAATACAGCTAACCAGAAGAGCTAACCAGAATAAGGTCATCCCTGCTGATTAGAGGTTATCATGTGACCCACAGACATGATGATAGCCCATCTTCAGTTGGTTGGATGGGGAAGGGGGAAGGACAGAGCGGGAGATGTACTGTCTGTTACTGCAGAACCCGTACACTGTTAACAAGTTGTCAGTTTCGAATAGGGGGGGTGAAGAATTACCTCTACAGCAGAGCAGTTGAGTTTCCCCTAGCTAGCTGCAAAAACACTGTGTCACAAACATGCACCCAATGCCAAGTGCTATGTGACAGAAGTCATTTTAGAACACCCCGAAATGAAACACCATCAGGATGATAACAATCATTGTCGCCCTGGCAACTATCTCCATGACCCCTGGTTAGACGGCATAGTGTTTCACTTTACAGATAGTGCCCTGGAGAACGTCCATGTAACCTAAGTACAGATATAAGATCTTAATTTGATCACCCTGTTGTTGCAGGAAATGTACTACACAGCAGGAAACGCAACTTTTAGTGTATTCAAGGTTTAAAAAGGATTCTAAAGTCTGTAATTTCCACTTTAAATGTCTGACTTGATTTGCCCTAACTAAAAATGCATCAACCCTTACAAAAATGTCCATTAATTATAATCCACACAATAATACACATTTCCTGTTGCTGCAGGATTATTTCCCTGCTGTTAGAAACTGGTCAAATAAAGATCTAACATCTGTAGCCTACTGTGTGAGGTTGTTTTTGTGCATTGATGGTGTTCTTCCATCAAGGCTTTCTCAACATGTCGCCCTTCAACCCCTATGTAAATCTATACGGTGGCTATGTACAGTAGATACAATGAAAATGTAAGCTAACTTTCCTGGCCTAGTGTTTTAGAGTCATATCTAAGCTACAGCTCTCTAGTGGGCCTGTGGTTACTCGTGTTGATGCAAAACTTTGGCTTGTTTCGGAGGAGTCAAATTAAGCTGTTGCAGTTTTGTGGTTCTTGAAACCACCAGTTGGTTCATTTCCCTCACCACTCCCTTCCTATAAGTCCTTCAAATGTAACTTGTATATTCAATTCAGAGGAGTTTTAATTACAACTCATTTCTCAAGCACTCATTTCGAAACCATTCATTTGATTTTAACAGAGGGATTTTTAGACTCAAATGGTATTTCAGAATCGCTGTTTTTAGCCCTTCCAGTCCGTCACCCGATAGCTTGGTATTTAGTTGTTGTTGGTGGGGGCATAGCTCTGGTCTGGCGTCTGCAGGGATAAAGCCTTTATTGTGCCCTATAAGGAAGAGTTGGAAAATCCCTCGGGTCAATCTGCACTGGCCCGTAGCTGTCCCATTCTCCTCCAAACAAAAGCAGGGATTAGGAACTCAACACAAACCCTGTGATCAACAAGGAGTGAACTGCCCAGAGCTGATCGGAGGGGTATACTACAAAGCAAGATCAATAACTTAGCCAGATAACTTGGCAAAATTGAAAGATAAGCCTGAAATTGACATAGTCTAATTGCCTCAACAACCAAAACACATACTTCAGTTTAGTTTTCTTAATTCACCAAAAAAATCTATAGTTATTTCTGGTTGTTTAAAAGGTTAACTGACAAAGTAATTTATCCTGCTTTGTAGCATACTCCTCTGATCTCTGCTCTGTTGAAATGACCCGCAGGTTAACTTTAAAAAAGGGATGGAAAATGTATTCTTATGGCAGGGGTTGTGTTGACACTTCACACGTGGGTGTGCTCTGTGAGGTTAGAGAAGGGGTGGTAACCGTCTAGGACAGGTCATAAGTGTCACAGTCTTTTGTTTTTGACTGGACTGTTAACCAGGTAATTTTTTTGTTATAAATGAGAAGGTATTATCAGAGGGTAGAGGGAAAAATATGACACACGCACCCAGGTCTGCAACTAAACATTTGAGTCGGCAGAGAAAGTCAGGGTTGTTTGTCATACAAAAACCACCATATGAAATTGACCTGTTTTGTTGCCAGGTAAAATAGTTTAAAAAAATAAGCAACTGGCCCATGAAGCTTAAGCCATTGGTGTTTGCAACATTACTGTTGTTGTGGGTTTGATACCCGCAGTGGTCACTTAAAATTGTGTTTCCACAGGCAGCCCAATTCTGATCTTTTATCACTAATTCGTAGTTTGACCAATCAGACCAACACTCCCCCACCCCACCCTCTCTAGAACACTGCTGCTACTCTGTTATCTATGCATAGTCACTTTAATAACTCTACCTACATGTACATATTACCTCAATTACCTCAATTAGTTTAAATGTATTTGGCTAAGGTGTATGTAAACTTCCGACTTCAACTGTAGGACACTAAAGAGGCCTTTCTACTGACTCTGAAAACACCAAAAGAAAGATGCCCAGGGTCCATGCTCATCTGTGTGAACATGCCTTAGGCATGCTGCAAGGAGGCATGAGGACTGCAGATGTGGCAGGACTGGCAAAAAGTGCTTTTCACTGAAGAGTCTCAGTTTTGTCTCACCAGGGGTGATGGTCGGATTTGCATTTATCGTCGAAAGGAATGAGCGTTACACCGAGGCCTGTACTCTGGAGCGGGATCGATTTGGAGGTGGAGGGTCCGTCATGGTCTGGGGCGGTGTGTCACAGCATCATCGGACTGAGCTTGTTGTCATTGCAGGCAATCTCAACGCTGTGCGTTGCAGGGAAGACATCCTCCTCCCTCATGTGGTACCCTTCCTGCAGTCAAATCCTGACATGACCCTCCAGCATGACAATGCCACCAGCCATACTGCTCGTTCTGTGTGTGATTTCCTGCAAGACAGGAATGTCAGTGTTCTGCCATGGCCAGCGAAGAGCCTGGATCTCAACCCCATTGAGCACATCTGGGACCTGTTGGATCGGAGGGTGAGTGCTAGGGCCATTCCCCCCAGAAATGTCTGGGAACTTGCAGGTGCCTTGGTGGAAGAGTGGGGTAACATCTCACATCAAGAACTGGCAAATCTGGTGCAGTCCATGAGGAGGAGATGCACTTCAGTACTTGTTGGGGATCTTATCCCGGTATTGGGATTCATTGTCATGTGACCATGGCGGGGAATTCAAAACTGCAAGAGTCTAATCATTTCAAATACTCAAATAATCAACTATTTTCCTCCATTTGAAAGATACACATCTCCTAAATCTAACCACGTTGTCCGATTTTCAAATGTTAGGAGAGTACATTGACAATAACTGTGTGTAATGTTTAGCCAATATAAAGAAGAGCATCAACTGAGACAGAAAACCAGCTAGAATTATGCACTTACCTTTGACAATCTGCATCAGATGACACTCATAGGATATTATGTTATACAATACATGCATTTTTAGTTCCATCAAGTTCATATTTATATCCAAAAACAGCATTTACAGTCGCGATGAAATTCAGAATTTTTTTCGGCTCGAATGCTCCCAGTGAATCCAGCGTTACAAATCACGGAATTACTATTCGAAAACATTGGTAAATTATAATATTGTCATTCAAAGAATAATATATTATCATCTCGTAATTGCTACCGAATGGCCAGATCTCAAAATAACTTTACTGGGAAATCACATTTTGCAATAAACGGGGTACTATGCTAAGAACAATAGGCTAGGCTATACAGGTTAGCAGCATCTAATATCATAATAACATTGTAAATATCCCCTTACCTTTGATTATCTCCATCAGAAGGCACTGCCAGGAATCCCAGGTCCAGAACAAATGTGGTTTCTTTTGACAAAGTTAATAATTTATGTCCAAATAACACCAAGTAGTTAGCGTTCAGTAGGCTCCCACAAAACGTGGTGTGGGGGGTGTAAAATCACGCCGAAAAGCTAAAAAAAAACTAGTAAATAATCTATTTACGTTCGTTCAAACATGTCAAACGTTGTTTAGCATCAATCTTTTGGTCCATTTTTAACGTGAAACATCAGTAATATTTTCACACGACCTATCTTGTGTCTAGAAAAACGATTATGACAAATTCACTCTTCTCAGATTTATGCGCAGGCGTGAAAAAAGGAAGTGACGACATGTCAACTTCCCTGCATTCTAATTTGCTCCCTGTTAATCATAGACGCTTCAAACAACTTTATAAAGATCGTTGACATCTAGTGGAAGCCGTAGGA
Organism: Salmo trutta; assembly: GCF_901001165.1. Classification (NCBI taxonomy): domain Eukaryota; kingdom Metazoa; phylum Chordata; class Actinopteri; order Salmoniformes; family Salmonidae; genus Salmo; species Salmo trutta. The sequence continues at coordinate 3,488,511 of NC_042995.1, read as the reverse complement.
GTTGCGAAATGAATCCTTTCTAACTGTGGTATCTATAACACAATGACACTAAATAGTACAGTCACAAAATTCACTTTTTTTTAATCTATTTTTCACAGGTTTTTGCCTGCAATATGAGTTTTGTTATACTTACAGACACCATTCAAACTGTTTTAGAAAATTCAGAGTGTTTTCTATCCGAATGTGTTAATAATATGCATATCCTAGCTTCTGAGTTGGTGTAGGAGGCAGTTAAAAATGGGCACATATTTTTTTCAAAATTCTCAATACTGCCCCCTAGCCCGTAGAGGTTAATGCAGCTGGTGGCCACACCAGATACTGACTGTTAGGGGACACATTATTGACCTTTGTTCAGGGACACATTATTCCATTTCTGTTAGTCACATGTCTGTGGAACTTGTTCAGTTTGTCTCAGTTGTTGAATCTTGTTATGTTCATACAAATATTTACACATGTTAAGTTTGCTGAAAATAATCGCAGTTGACAGTGTGAGGATTTTTTTTTTTTGCTGAGTTTATATACATATATTTCTTAAATATACTTTCCTTTATTTTTTTCCACTGACCCTACCACCCCTCTCCTAATCGGAGTAAACTAATGAATAACAACACGTAGGCTTCTACTTCCAGCTTATACATACTATATACATTTTACAGACACAATCTATTTTACAATAGTTATATTTTGTTCTTAGTTCTACCCTCAACCTCTCATCTATTTCTGATGTCCATCCAGTTAGATTTCTATTTGCCATACATTGTTTACTGTAATGTTTAACAACAGTTCTGAATCTATATACATTTTACAGACACAGTATATTTGACATGTTATCTTGTTGTTATTAGTCCCACCCTCCAGCTCCATTCAACCCCTCCCATCTATCTCTTAACACCATCCATATTGGATATCTATTTGCCATATATGTTTCAACTGTGCTGTGATGTTTCACATTCTCGTAGTTTCTCCAGATTGTAAATTAGAGATGGCATTTTTTTGCTAAAAGTATTATTATATTATTGATCAGTTGACTGTGTAATGAACACGAAGGGAGACAGAGAGCTTCAAGCGCAGGAGGTGTTTAAGCAGGTGTTTAAGGACCACAGGAGGAGGCAGGTAGCTGAGTCCAGGGGCAGGCAGAAGGTCAGAAGGTCATACACAGGGGGTACAAAAAGGCAACAGTACAGGCAGGGAAAAGGCTAGTAACGTTGTCCGGGAGATCAGGCAATAGGTTGATAACAGGAAATCCGATAGGCTAAAGTACAGGCAGGGAATAGGCAAAAACTATCATACACAGTGCACTCTGAAAGATATGTGTCACAAAACAAACAATACCTCACAGTGATGGGGTGCAAAGAACTGAACTAAATAGGTGTGATAATGACATACAGGTGTGTGAACAGGTGATCAGAATTCAGGTGATTGGGATCTGGAGAGTGAGTGGCATTCAGGGGATCTATGTGTTTGAAAGTGTGAGCTGGAAAGTGAGCTGTGTTCAGGGGATCTACGTGTTTGAAAGTGTGAGCTGGAAAGTGAGCTGTGTTCAGGGGATCTACGTGTTTGAAAGTGTGAGCTGGAAAGTGAGCTGTGTTCAGGGGATCTACGTGTTTGAAAGTGTGAGCTGGAAAGTGAGCTGTGTTCAGGGGATCTACGTGTTTGAAAGTGTGAGCTGGAAAGTGAGCTGTGTTCAGGGGATCTATGTGTTTGAAAGTGTGAGCTGGAAAGTGAGCTGTGTTCAGGGGATCTACGTGTTTGAAAGTGTGAGCTGGAAAGTGAGCTGTGTTCAGGGGATCTACGTGTTTGAGAGCGTGAGTTGGAAAGTGAGCTGTGTTCAGGGGATCTACGTGTTTGAGAGCGTGAGTTGGAAAGTGAGCTGTGTTCAGGGGATCTACGTGTTTGAGAGCGTGAGTTGGAAAGTGAGCTGTGTTCAGGGGATCTACGTGTTTGAGAGCGTGAGCTGGAAAGTGAGCTGTGTTCAGGGGATCTACGTGTTTGAGAGCGTGAGTTGGAAAGTGAGCTGTGTTCAGGGGATCTACGTGTTTGAGAGCGTGAGTTGGAAAGTGAGCTGTGTTCAGGGGATCTACGTGTTTGAGAGCGTGAGTTGGAAAGTGAGCTGTGTTCAGGGGATCTACGTGTTTGAGAGTGTGAGTTGGAAAGTGAGCTGTGTTCAGGGGATCTACGTGTTTGAGAGCGTGAGTTGGAAAGTGAGCTGTGTTCAGGGGATCTACGTGTTTGAGAGCGTGAGTTGGAAAGTGAGCTGTGTTCAGGGGATCTACGTGTTTGAGAGCGTGAGCTGGAAAGTGAGCTGTGTTCAGGGGATCTACGTGTTTGAGAGCGTGAGTTGGAAAGTGAGCTGTGTTCAGGGGATCTACGTGTTTGAGAGCGTGAGTTGGAAAGTGAGCTGTGTTCAGGGGATCTACGTGTTTGAGAGCGTGAGTTGGAAAGTGAGCTGTGTTCAGGGGATCTACGTGTTTGAGAGTGTGAGTTGGAAAGTGAGCTGTGTTCAGGGGATCTACGTGTTTGAGAGCGTGAGTTGGAAAGTGAGCTGTGTTCAGGGGATCTACGTGTTTGAGAGCGTGAGTTGGAAAGTGAGCTGTGTTCAGGGGATCTACGTGTTTGAGAGCGTGAGTTGGAAAGTGAGCTGTGTTCAGGGGATCTACGTGTTTGAGAGCGTGAGTTGGAAAGTGAGCTGTGTTCAGGGGATCTACGTGTTTGAGAGCGTGAGTTGGAAAGTGAGCTGTGTTCAGGGGATCTACGTGTTTGAGAGTGTGAGTTGGAAAGTGAGCTGTGTTCAGGGGATCTACGTGTTTGAGAGCGTGAGTTGGAAAGTGAGCTGTGTTCAGGGGATCTACGTGTTTGAGAGTGTGAGTTGGAAAGTGAGCTGTGTTCAGGGGATCTACGTGTTTGAGAGCGTGAGTTGGAAAGTGAGCTGTGTTCAGGGGATCTACGTGTTTGAGAGCGTGAGTTGGAAAGTGAGCTGTGTTCAGGGGATCTACGTGTTTGAGAGCGTGAGTTGGAAAGTGAGCTGTGTTCAGGGGATCTACGTGTTTGAGAGCGTGAGTTGGAAAGTGAGCTGTGTTCAGGGGATCTACGTGTTTGAGAGCGTGAGTTGGAAAGTGAGCTGTGTTCAGGGGATCTACGTGTTTGAGAGCGTGAGTTGGAAAGTGAGCTGTGTTCAGGGGATCTACGTGTTTGAGAGCGTGAGTTGGAAAGTGAGCTGTGTTCAGGGGATCTACGTGTTTGAGAGCGTGAGTTGGAAGCAGACGTTACACTATGACTATAACACCCAGTAGTGTTATCTGCAGAGTTAGCTCCAGGTAAATGTTGCAATTCTTCAGCCATTCCTGGACCTGTGACCAAAAACAAGATACGCATGGACAGTACCAAAACAAATTATCTAATGACTCTGCCTCCTCACAGCAAAATCTGCAGAGCTGGGAAGGTTGTATCCCCCATATATATAACATTATATTGGTTGCAAGAATTTTGTATAATAATTTAAATAGAAGCATTTCTACGTTTTGAATACGACGTCGCTTTGCGTATCAGATCATGAACCACGTGCCATGGAATCGGTACATCGAAAATCTCTTTTGCAATCTATATGTCACAGTTGTTATTTTGTAGGTCCTTAAATGAAACTGGTATACTTTTTTATTTATCACAATTTTCTTTAACCACTTTAGTTTTTTAATGCAGGGCTGAAAGACAAGTTCCTTACTTTTCCCCCTTCCACTTACATCTTCCATTTTTGCAGTAATGCTGCAATTAGGTTTGGTGGACAGAGACTAGGTTTGGTGGATAGACAAGACAGGGAATCAAGATTGATGCAGCAGAGTTCTCATCATGCTCTCTCTACAGTCCAGCATATTGGCAATTTGCGCTAGTAATATTCTATGACACAGCTCAGTGAGTTTGACAGCTTGTCCTGGACAGACTCATCTTCTCAGAGATATTAGAGGGAAAAGTACATCCTGCTAGTCTGTCTCCTGCTGCTGGACGTTTCACATAATGATCCATAAATGTCATATCCCAAGAAATGTCACAGATATAATCGTTAGACAATAAAGGCAAACAAATGTTTCTCTGAAGGAACATCTGACAATCTGCTGGATAGCTTTACCAATTGTGCCAGTAACCAAAAGGTTGTCGTTCTGCCCCTGAGCAAGGCAGTTAACCCACTGTTCCCCGGGCTCCGAAGACGTGGATGTCAATTATGGCAGCCCCCCGCACCTCTCTGATTCAGAGGGGTTGGGTTAAATGCGGAAGACATTTCAGTTGAATGCATTCAGTTGTACAACTGACTAGGTCTCCCCCTTTCCCAATTTACACATTGGGCACATACAGCCGCCTGCTTCAATCGGTAATGCAGCACCTCCTGAAACATAATCTAGTCTACTGGGATGGGCAGATCTGATGATGTCGTGAGGTATCTGATTAAGTTTGTCATCTCCCACAGGTCATTTTAATGGTCATTTAGATTCCTTATAGGATGTGTCAAACCTTGTGATGTGGGCTCCACCTTCAAGCCCACATTGACTTGAAGCACCTTGGCTCAGAGCAAAGCATCATAGCTGGCAACCATAAGTGGGTAAATCCTGTGTGGAGATAATCACTGTATGACAAAAATAAATAATGGAAACGTATGTAGCTAGACATGGCTGCTATAAATCCAGCTCTCATAAATCCACTTGCAGCACAGCAGGGCAGGGCAGATACATTACATTAGACTCTAGTTGTGGATTAGTCTAGAAAAGGGCTTAAGCAACAGGCATGGGGAAAGTGAGAGGTTTCAGATGTGTTAGAAAGAGATTTGGGAACTTGAAGGGTAATCTCTTCACCCAGAACCACATTTTGCATCCATGCTAGCCAGCTACTCAATTTATGTCAAAAGAGACTAGTTGAAGGGAGGTAATATACACAGTCCAACTCTTGAACCCAACAAGATGGCCTCCCCCTATGGTACACATAGCCCATATAGGACCAGGTAGGGCTCTGGTCAAAAGCAGTACACCAAACAGTAGGGAAGCGGGTGTCATTGGGATTTAAAAGTGGAGTCGTATCACCAGATTTGGTTTCCCATTTCAACAGTGGTTATTCAAATCCATGAGCTGGTTCTCTTCTTTTCTCTGCAGCAAGTGGAACAGAAGACTGAGGGGAAGGAGACATCACACAGACTCATCCAAGATCCCAACAGAGCAGAGAGGTCAGCACTATTGATACAGACTCATCCAAGATCCCAGCAGAGCAGAGAGGTCAGCACTATTGACACTGACTCATCCAAGATCCCAACAGAGCAGAGAGGTCAGCACTATTGATACAGACTCATCCAAGATCCCAGCAGAGCAGAGAGGTCAGCACTATTGACACTGACTCATCCAAGATCCCAACGGAGCGGAGAGGTCAGCACTATTGACACTGACTCATCCAAGATCCCAGCAGAGCAGAGAGGTCAGCACTATTGACACAGACTCATCCAAGATCCCAGCAGAGCAGAGAGGTCAGCACTATTGACACTGACTCATCCAAGATCCCAACGGAGCAGAGAGGTCAGCACTATTGACACTGACTCATCCAAGATCCCAGCAGAGCAGAGAGGTCAGCACTATTGACACAGACTCATCCAAGATCCCAGCAGAGCAGAGAGGTCAGCACTATTGACACTGACTCATCCAAGATCCCAACGGAGCAGAGAGGTCAGCACTATTGACACTGACTCATCCAAGATCCCAACGGAGCAGAGAGGTCAGCACTATTGACCCAGACTCATCCAAGATCCCAACGGAGCGGAGAGGTCAGCACTATTGACCCAGACTCATCCAAGATCCCAGCAGAGCAGAGAGGTCAGCACTATTGACCCAGACTCATCCAAGATCCCAGCAGAGCAGAGAGGTCAGCACTATTGACACTGACTCATCCAAGATCCCAACGGAGCAGAGAGGTCAGCACTATTGACCCAGACTCATCCAAGATCCCAACGGAGCAGAGAGGTCAGCACTATTGACCCAGACTCATCCAAGATCCCAACGGAGCGGAGAGCTCAGCACTATTGACCCAGACTCATCCAAGATCCCAACGGAGCAGAGAGGTCAGCACTATTGACCCAGACTCATCCAAGATCCCAACGGAGCAGAGAGGTCAGCACTATTGACCCAGACTCATCCAAGATCCCAACGGAGCGGAGAGGTCAGCACTATTGACCCAGACTCATCCAAGATCCCAACGGAGCAGAGAGGTCAGCACTATTGACCCAGACTCATCCAAGATCCCAACTGAGCGGAGAGGTCATCTCTATTGACACTGCGGCTCCTCTAATGCGCTGAGCTAAAGCTGACCTCCACTGATTTCACTTTGCTATTCTTAGAGCTGCTGCATTGTCCTCAATTCACACTGAGGAAAGTACAAGTGAGATAAAGGAATCGTGCCTATCCTCTTGAGGGTTTCTTAAACCGTGAGTGGACCCAAAGTGGGCCCTGGGCATCTGAGGTGTGTCCCGAGTTATAGGAATACATCTATAATCACACACTATTTGTATATCTCTTGTTAATTTAGGTCATTGGAGAACGATTAGGGTCACAGCGGGACGGTCATTTTGGGTCACAAGTTTAGGAACCCCTGCTCTAGTATAGTAATAGTAACCTATTCGAACAGATAGTAAAATGACAGAGGAAGTAGGCCTTAGCCCCTCTCTGCATCCCCACTCATATGGCATCATATCAAATCCCTTTAATCAAACACAGGATACAGTGTCCAATGCACATCCAGTGATCTAAATATGCTCAGCATGAGGACAGGAGCACCAGAACTATTTTTGTAAGAAATGATTCCCTGGTATCCCAGCTGCTGCTAAGCTTTACAGTACTGGATCAACAAAGCGATGTCTCCCTGCCACCGCCAGCATCCCTAGACCACCTTCATGTGTCCTTCCTCTCCTCTGCTTCTTCCTCCTCCTCCCATCTCATTCAGCGTTGCTGCGGTGATGTCATCATTCCCTGCTCCAGCCGAGCCAGAGATTTTGTCCTGAGCTGCAGCAGCCATCATATGGGCCTCACCACTGCATCACCCCCCCCCCCCCCCCCGCCAGGTAGCTCAGGTTGCTAGGATATGCTTTCCCTGGCTGCCTAGCAACAGATAAACGTTGTGTTTCTTCCTGATGGATGACGCAGGACTGCTTTAACACCTTCACTTTGTCTGCTCACCCACCCTCTGGACAGTGCAGTGGGACTCTGGGCAGCGACGTGGGACTCTGGGCAGCGACGTGGGACTCTGGGCAGCGACGTGGGACTCTGGGCAGCGACGTGGGACTCTGGGCAGCGACGTGGGACTCTGGGCAGCGACGTGGGACTCTGGGCAGCGACGTGGGACTCTGGGCAGCGACGTGGGACTCTGGGCAGCGACGTGGGACTCTGGGCAGAGACGTGGGACTCTGGGCAGAGACGTGGGACTCTGGGCAGGGCAGAGACGTGGGACTCTGGGCAGAGACGTGGGACTCTGGGCAGCGACGTGGGACTCTGGGCAGCGACGTGGGACTCTGGGCAGCGACGTGGGACTCTGGGCAGCGACGTGGGACTCTGGGCAGCGACGTGGGACTCTGGGCAGCGACGTGGGACTCTGGGCAGCGACGTGGGACTCTGGGCAGCGACGTGGGACTCTGGGCAGAGACGTGGGACTCTGGGCAGAGACGTGGGACTCTGGGCAGAGACGTGGGACTCTGGGCAGCGACGTGGGACTCTGGGCAGCGACGTGGGACTCTGGGCAGCGACGTGGGACTCTGGGCAGCGACGTGGGACTCTGGGCAGAGACGTGGGACTCTGGGCAGAGACGTGGGACTCTGGGCAGAGACGTGGGACTCTGGGCAGAGACGTGGGACTCTGGGCAGAGACGTGGGACTCTGAACAGCAAGTCCATAATGACACTTTTGGTAATTTAGAATGATGACAATGGACTTAATTTACAGGACATCAAACGGTCTGTTCAAGCTCGGTACTTAATGTAATTTCCAATTGAAAATAACTTTAAAAAGTAGATGTGACATTCAATTTAATGAGGTAATCAAAAAAATATAAAAGGTTGAATTAAATGTAACCATGTTTGAACTTTTAGGAAACGTTCTGTTAAAGGAATGAAATACCAAGAAAATAGTTTTTGTAGTAAAATTCCTTAAATGTGCTGACAATGTTGCAGAACCAAGCAACTGTCCTGCACCATTCCCAGAAAGTTGTTAGAAGGTTGTATACAAAATAATCAGAGCACAACCTCACTCTCACCAAGCTCTAAGAAACATATGGTTCTCAGAAGGTTATGTGCTCGCTGGGTAATGTATTCCGAAATATGACTTAGTTGGAGTCAAAAAAATACTAAAGTACTGTTGTGTGTGTGTGTGTGTGTGTGTGTGTGTGTGTAGGCACGTCAACTCTGTAGATCTAGTGGCCTGATGAGTCCTAGTGGCTGGGGCAGCAGAGCAGAGAGCCCATTAAAAGTGAACGGCCCTTAAACAAACAAACTACTCATCCATCCCACAGAATATGAGGAGCACCAAACACACGCTGAAGCATTCAGTGTACTGCCACACACCCCCACAGGTCAAGCTGGATATCAGGGAAGAGTAGAGCACTTACCTCGTCCTCTCCAGACAGAGATGGTACCCAGCCACTGAGACCTTCTATAAATAAACTCTGCTGAAGAGCTGTGTGAGTCAAATACACCCGCTGGGCAGAAGTGGAAGCACTGTGTAGCTCTTCAACTTTCCACCAAAACTTTGTTGAGTTGGGGGTGCTGAGTTCTGCTCCATCTTTCAGATGACGCACTACAACAAGAATAGCAAGGTAAAGATATCTTTCTAAGACCTTTCCAAAGCTTTGCATCTAGAAGCTCGCAAAAACATACCGGCCTTCAATGAAAATGTTCTACTTCAAGTTTGGGATTTCTTTAGCTGATAAGCAATAGCTTTGAACAGACAGTGATTGTGTCCCAGACACTAATATATGTATCTATAGTTCAAGTAATGCAGCAGCAACTATTAAAATGATGATAAAATCCAACATTATCACAGCCTCTAGACGTTTCTACTGAACAGCTCAATGACAGCCCATAACCATCACATATATGACCCCAGTGACCCAAATGTATGTGTGTGTGTGTGTGTGAGAGAGAGAGTGATAGTACCTTGCCCTCCACTGTGACAGACACTACCCAGCTGCTGTAGCTTAAAGTTCATAGGAGGCAGATCTCATCAGAAGAGAACAGAACGGTGGTGGCCTGGCAGGACGGGGTCATGTGTTTAGCACACACACACACACTACACACACACACTGTCTTGTCTCCTCAGTGTCTAGCGGTCATAGCTCTACACTGGATTTGGGATTTCACAGGTCGCTGGCCTCGTGGTATGCTCCGAGGCGGGGGGATCAGGTCCCAGGGATTTGGAACAATCCGAAGGGGACGTGGGTCAAAACAACGCTGTGGCTTTAGCACGTGAGTGACGCACATTGGCACACACACAGAATAACAATTAGATATTCTGGGCCAGTAGTGACGTAACTACAGTATGCTGTGCTGTTGACTGGGAGCTAACATAATGAGAACATCTCTGTCTTGTATGCATCAGAGTATGAAAATCACCATAGCATCATATTATATACAGTGGGATCACAGGACCAATTAACAGACAGCTATTAGAACAAGTGTTGGAAAAAGTACTCAATTGTCATACTTGAGTAGAAGTAAAGATACCTTAGTAGAAAATAACTCAAGTAAAAGTGAAGGTCACCCAGTAAAATACTACTTGAGTAAATGTCTAAAAGTATTTGGTTTGAAATATACTTAAGTATCAAAAAGCAAAAGTATAAATCTCTATTTTCTTGTTTTATAAATGTATTGATAGCCAGGGGCACACTTCAACACTCAGACATCATTTACAAACAAACCATTTGTGTTTAGTGAGTCTGCCAGATCAGAAGCGGTAGAGATGACCAGGGATGTTCTCTTGATAAGCGTGTGAATTGGACCATTTTCCTGTCCTGCTAAGCATTCAAAATGTAACCAGTACTTTTGTGAGTCAGGGAAAATGTATGGAGTACAAAGTACATTATTTTCTTTAGTGAAGTAAATGTAAAAGTTGTCAAACATATCAATAGTAAAGTACAGATACCCCAAAAAACTACTTTAAAGTAGTACTTTAAAGTATTTTTACTGAAGTAATTTACACCGCTGATAAGAGCACAGGAACAACTAACAGAGAGCTATAAGAACACAGGACCAACTAACAGAGAACTATAAGAACACAGGACCAACTAACAGAGAGCTATAAGAACACAGGACCAACTAACAGAGAGCTATAAGAACACAGGACCAACTAACAGAGGGCTATAAGAACACAGGACCAACTAACAGAGAACTATAAGAACACAGGACCAGCTAACAGAGAGCTATAAGAACACAGGACCAACTAACAGAGAGCTATAAGAACACAGGACCAACTAACAGAGAGCTATAAGAACACAGGACCAGTTAACAGAGAACTATAAGAACACAGGACCAACTAACAGAGAGCTATAAGAACACAGGACCAGTTAACAGAGAACTATAAGAACACAGGACCAACTAACAGAGAGCTATAAGAACACAGGACCAACTAACAGAGAGCTATAAGAACACAGGACCAACTAACAGAGAGCTATAAGAACACAGGACCAACTAACAGAGAGCTATAAGAACACAGGACCAACTAACAGAGAGCTATAAGAACACAGGACCAACTAACAGAGAGCTATAAGAACACAGGACCAGTTAACAGAGAACTATAAGAACACAGGACCAACTAACAGAGAGCTATAAGAACACAGGACCAGCTAACAGAGAACTATAAGAACACAGGACCAGCTAACAGAGAGCTATAAGAACACAGGACCAGCTAACAGAGAACTATAAGAACACAGGACCAACTAACAGAGGGCTATAAGAACACAGGACCAACTAACAGAGAACTATAAGAACACAGGACCAGCTAACAGAGAGCTATAAGAACACAGGACCAACTAACAGAGAGCTATAAGAACACAGGACCAACTAACAGAGAGCTATAAGAACACAGGACCAGTTAACAGAGAACTATAAGAACACAGGACCAACTAACAGAGAGCTATAAGAACACAGGACCAGTTAACAGAGAACTATAAGAACACAGGACCAACTAACAGAGAGCTATAAGAACACAGGACCAACTAACAGAGAGCTATAAGAACACAGGACCAACTAACAGAGAGCTATAAGAACACAGGACCAACTAACAGAGAGCTATAAGAACACAGGACCAACTAACAGAGAGCTATAAGAACACAGGACCAACTAACAGAGAGCTATAAGAACACAGGACCAGTTAACAGAGAACTATAAGAACACAGGACCAACTAACAGAGAGCTATAAGAACACAGGACCAGCTAACAGAGAACTATAAGAACACAGGACCAGCTAACAGAGAGCTATAAGAACACAGGACCAGCTAACAGAGAACTATAAGAACACAGGACCAACTAACAGAGGGCTATAAGAACACAGGACCAACTAACAGAGAACTATAAGAACACAGGACCAGCTAACAGAGAGCTATAAGAACACAGGACCAACTAACAGAGAGCTATAAGAACACAGGACCAACTAACAGAGAGCTATAAGAACACAGGACCAGTTAACAGAGAACTATAAGAACACAGGACCAACTAACAGAGAGCTATAAGAACACAGGACCAGTTAACAGAGAACTATAAGAACACAGGACCAACTAACAGAGAGCTATAAGAACACAGGACCAACTAACAGAGAGCTATAAGAACACAGGACCAACTAACAGAGAGCTATAAGAACACAGGACCAACTAACAGAGAGCTATAAGAACACAGGACCAACTAACAGAGAGCTATAAGAACACAGGACCAACTAACAGAGAGCTATAAGAACACAGGACCAGTTAACAGAGAACTATAAGAACACAGGACCAACTAACAGAGAGCTATAAGAACACAGGACCAGTTAACAGAGAACTATAAGAACACAGGACCAACTAACAGAGAACTATAAGAACACAGGACCAACTAACAGAGAGCTATAAGAACACAGGACCAACTAACAGAGAACTATAAAAACACAGGACCAGCTAACAGAGAGCTATAAGAACACAGGACCAACTAACAGAGAACTATAAGAACACAGGACCAGCTAACAGAGAACGATAAGAACACAGGACCAACTAACAGAGAACTATAAGAACACAGGACCAGCTAACAGAGAACTATAAGAACACAGGACCAACTAACAGAGAACTATAAGAACACAGGACCAACTAACAGAGAACTATAAGAACACAGGACCAACTAACAGAGAGCTATAAGAACACAGGACCAGCTAACAGAGAACTATAAGAACACAGGACCAGCTAACAGAGAACTATAAGAACACAGGACCAGCTAACAGAGAACTACAAGAACACAGGACCAGCTAACAGAGAACTATAAGAACACAGGACCAACTAACAGAGAGCTATAAAAACACAGGACCAGCTAACAGAGAACTATAAGAACACAGGACCAGCTAACAGAGAGCTATAAGAACACAGGACCAACTAACAGAGAACTATAAGAACACAGGACCAACTAACAGAGAGCTATAAGAACACAGGACCAACTAACAGAGAACTATAAGAACACAGGACCAGCTAACAGAGAACTATAAGGACACAGGACCAACTAACAGAGCGGTATAAGAACACAGGACCAACTAACAGAGAACTATAAGAACACAGGACCAACTAACAGAGAACTATAAGAACACAGGACCAGCTAACAGAGAACTATAAGAACACAGGACCAGCTAACAGAGAGCTATAAGAACACAGGACCAGCTAACGGAGCGGTATAAGAACACAGGACCAACTAACAGAGAACTATAAGAACACAGGACCAACTAACAGAGAGCTATAAGAACACAGGACCAACTAACAGAGAGCTATAAGAACACAGGACCAGCTAACAGAGAACGATAAGAACACAGGACCAACTAACAGAGAACTATAAGAACACAGGACCAGCTAACAGAGAGCTATAAGAACACAGGACCAACTAACAGAGAACTATAAGAACACAGGACCAACTAACAGAGAGCTATAAGAACACAGGACCAACTAACAGAGAGCTATAAGAACACAGGACCAACTAACAGAGAGCTATAAGAACACAGGACCAACTAACAGAGAACTATAAGAACACAGGACCAGCTAACAGAGAACTATAAGAACACAGGACCAACTAACAGAGAACTATAAGAACACAGGACCAGCTAACAGAGAACGATAAGAACACAGGACCAGCTAACAGAGAGCTATAAGAACACAGGACCAGCTAACAGAGAACTATAAGAACACAGGACCAACTAACAGAGAACTATAAGAACACAGGACCAACTAACAGAGAACTATAAGAACACAGGACCAACTAACAGAGAGCTATAAGAACACAGGACCAACTAACAGAGAGCTATAAAAACACAGGACCAGCTAACAGAGAGCTATAAGAACACAGGACCAGCTAACAGAGAACTATAAGAACACAGGACCAACTAACAGAGAACTATAAGAACACAGGACCAGCTAACAGAGAGCTATAAGAACACAGGACCAGCTAACAGAGAGCTATAAGAACACAGGACCAACTAACAGAGAACGATAAGAACACAGGACCAGCTAACAGAGAGCTATAAGAACACAGGACCAACTAACAGAGAGCTATAAGAACACAGGACCAGCTAACAGAGAACTATAAGAACACAGGACCAACTAACAGAGAACTATAAGAACACACGACCAACTAACAGAGAACTATAAGAACACAGGACCAACTAACAGAGAACTATAAGAACACAGGACCAGCTAACAGAGAACTATAAGAACACAGGACCAGCTAACAGAGAACTATAAGAACACAGGACCAGCTAACAGAGAACTATAAGAACACAGGACCAACTAACAGAGAGCTATAAAAACACAGGACCAGCTAACAGAGAACTATAAGAACACAGGACCAGCTAACAGAGAGCTATAAGAACACAGGACCAACTAACAGAGAACTATAAGAACACAGGACCAACTAACAGAGAGCTATAAGAACACAGGACCAACTAACAGAGAACTATAAGAACACAGGACCAGCTAACAGAGAACTATAAGGACACAGGACCAACTAACAGAGCGGTATAAGAACACAGGACCAGCTAACAGAGAGCTATAAGAACACAGGACCAACTAACAGAGAACTATAAGAACACAGGACCAGCTAACAGAGAACTATAAGAACACAGGACCAACTAACAGAGAACTATAAGAACACAGGACCAGCTAACAGAGAACTATAAGAACACAGGACCAACTAACAGAGAACTATAAGAACACAGGACCAACTAACAGAGAGCTATAAGAACACAGGACCAACTAACAGAGAACTATAAGAAAACAGGACCAGCTAACAGAGAACTATAAGAACACAGGACCAACTAACAGAGAACTATAAGAACACAGGACCAACTAACAGAGAACTATAAGAACACAGGACCAACTAACATAGAGCTATAAGAACACAGGACCAGCTAACAGAGAACTATAAGAACACAGGTCCAGCTAACAGAGCGGTATAAGAACACAGGACCAGCTAACAGAGAACTATAAGAACACAGGTCCAGCTAACAGAGCGGTATAAGAACACAGGACCAACTAACAGAGAACTATAAGAACACAGGACCAACTAACAGAGAGCTATAAGAACACAGGACCAGCTAACAGAGAACTATAAGAACACAGGTCCAGCTAACAGAGCGGTATAAGAACACAGGACCAGCTAACAGAGAACTATAAGAACACAGGACCAACTAACAGAGAACTATAAGAACACAGGACCAACTAACAGAGAGCTATAAGAACACAGGACCAACTAACAGAGAACTATAAGAACACAGGACCAGCTAACGGAGCGGTATAAGAACACAGGACCAACTAACAGAGAACTATAAGAACACAGGACCAGCTAACAGAGAACTATAAGAACACAGGACCAGCTAACAGAGAGCTATAAAAACACAGGACCAGCTAACAGAGAACTATAAGAACACAGGACCAGCTAACAGAGAACTATAAGAACACAGGACCAACTAACAGAGAGCTATAAGAACACAGGACCAACTAACAGAGAACTATAAGATCACAGGACCAACTAACAGAGAACTATAAGAACACAGGACCAACTAACAGAGAACTATAAGAACACAGGACCAACTAACAGAGAGCTATAAGAACACAGGACCAACTAACAGAGAACTATAAGAACACAGGACCAACTAACAGAGAACTATAAGATCACAGGACCAACTAACAGAGAACTATAAGAACACAGGACCAGCTAACAGAGAACTATAAGAACACAGGACCAGCTAACAGAGAGCTATAAGAACACAGGTCCAGCTAACAGAGCGGTATAAGAACACAGGACCAGCTAACAGAGAACTATAAGAACACAGGACCAGCTAACAGAGAGCTATAAGAACACAGGACCAGCTAACAGAGAACTATAAGAACACAGGACCAACTAACAGAGAACTATAAGAACACAGGACCAACTAACAGAGAACGATAAGAACACAGGACCAACTAACAGAGCGGTATAAGAACACAGGACCAGCTAACAGAGAGCTATAAGAACACAGGACCAGCTAACAGAGAGCTATAAGAACACAGGACCAGCTAACAGAGCGGTATAAGAACACAGGACCAGCTAACAGAGAGCTATAAGAACACAGGACCAGCTAACAGAGAGCTATAAGAACACAGGACCAACTAACAGAGAACTATAAGAACACAGGACCAACTAACAGAGAGCTATAAGAACACAGGACCAACTAACAGAGAACTATAAGAACACAGGACCAGCTAACAGAGAGCTATAAGAACACAGGACCAACTAACAGAGAACTATAAGAACACAGGACCAGCTAACAGAGAGCTATAAGAACACAGGACCAACTAACAGAGAACTATAAGAACACAGGACCAGCTAACAGAGAGCTATAAGAACACAGGACCAACTAACAGAGAGCTATAAGAACACAGGACCAACTAACAGAGAACGATAAGAACACAGGACCAGCTAACAGAGAACTATAAGAACACAGGACCAGCTAACAGAGAACTATAAGAACACAGGACCAACTAACAGAGAGCTATAAGAACACAGGACCAACTAACAGAGAACTATAAGAACACAGGACCAGCTAACAGAGAACTATAAGAACACAGGACCAACTAACAGAGAGCTATAAGAACACAGGACCAACTAACAGAGAACTATAAGAACACAGGACCAACTAACAGAGAACTATAAGAACACAGGACCAACTAACAGAGAGCTATAAGAACACAGGACCAACTAACAGAGAACTATAAGAACACAGGACCAACTAACAGAGAACTATAAGAACACAGGACCAACTAACAGAGAACTATAAGAACACAGGACCAGCTAACATAGAGCTATAAGAACACAGGACCAACTAACAGAGAGCTATAAGAACACAGGATCAGCTAACAGAGAACTATAAGAACACAGGACCAGCTAACAGAGCGGTATAAGAACACAGGACCAGCTAACAGAGAGCTATAAGAACACAGGACCAGCTAACAGAGAGCTATAAGAACACAGGACCAGCTAACAGAGAGCTATAAGAACACAGGACCAACTAACAGAGAACTATAAGAACACAGGACCAGCTAACAGAGAACTATAAGAACACAGGACCAACTAACAGAGAACTATAAGAACACAGGACCAACTAACAGAGAGCTATAAGAACACAGGACCAACTAACAGAGAGCTATAAGAACACAGGACCAACTAACAGAGAACTATAAGAACACAGGACCAACTAACAGAGAACTATAAGAACACAGGACCAGCTAACAGAGAACTATAAGAACACAGGACCAACTAACAGAGGGCTATAAGAACACAGGACCAACTAACAGAGAACTATAAGAACACAGGACCAACTAACAGAGAGCTATAAAAACACAGGACCAACTAACAGAGAACTATAAGATCACAGGACCAACTAACAGAGAACTATAAGAACACAGGACCAACTAACAGAGAACTATAAGAACACAGGACCAGCTAACAGAGAGCTATAAGATCACAGGACCAACTAACAGAGAACTATAAGAACACAGGACCAGTTAACAGAGAACTATAAGAACACAGGACCAACTAACAGAGAACTATAAGAACACAGGACCAACTAACAGAGAACTATAAGAACACAGGACCAACTAACAGAGAACTATAAGATCACAGGACCAACTAACAGAGAACTATAAGAACACAGGACCAGTTAACAGAGAACTATAAGAACACAGGACCAACTAACAGAGAACTATAAGAACACAGGACCAGCTAACAGAGAGCTATAAGAACACAGGACCAGCTAACAGAGAACTATAAGAACACAGGACCAACTAACAGAGAACTATAAGATCACAGGACCAACTAACAGAGAACTATAAGAACACAGGACCAGTTAACAGAGAACTATAAGAACACAGGACCAGCTAACAGAGAACTATAAGAACACAGGACCAACTAACAGAGAACTATAAGAACACAGGACCAACTAACAGAGCGGTATAAGAACACAGGACCAACTAACAGAGAGCTATAAGAACACAGGACCAGCTAACAGAGAGCTATAAGAACACAGGACCAACTAACAGAGAACTATAAGAACACAGGACCAACTAACAGAGCGGTATAAGAACACAGGACCAACTAACAGAGAGCTATAAGAACACAGGACCAGCTAACAGAGAACTATAAGAACACAGGACCAACTAACAGAGAACTATAAGAACACAGGACCAACTAACAGAGAACTATAAGAACACAGGACCAACTAACAGAGAACTATAAGAACACAGGACCAGTTAACAGAGAGCTATAAGAACACAGGACCAGCTAACAGAGAACTATAAGAACACAGGACCAGCTAACAGAGAGCTATAAGAACACAGGACCAACTAACAGAGAACTATAAGAACACAGGACCAACTAACAGAGAACTATAAGAACACAGGACCAACTAACAGAGAGCTATAAGAACACAGGCCCAGCTAACAGAGAACTATAAGAACACAGGACCAACTAACAGAGAACTATAAGAACACAGGACCAGTTAACAGAGAGCTATAAGAACACAGGACCAGCTAACAGAGAACTATAAGAACACAGGACCAACTAACAGAGAACTATAAGAACACAGGACCAACTAACAGAGAACTATAAGAACACAGGACCAACTAACAGAGAGCTATAAGAACACAGGCCCAGCTAACAGAGCGGTATAAGAACACAGGACCAGCTAACAGAGAACTATAAGAACACAGGACCAGCTAACAGAGAACTATAAGAACACAGGACCAACTAACAGAGAACTATAAGAACACAGGACCAACTAACAGAGAACTATAAGAACACAGGACCAACTAACAGAGAGCTATAAGAACACAGGACCAACTAACAGAGAGCTATAAGAACACAGGACCAACTAACAGAGAGCTATAAGAACACAGGACCAGCTAACAGAGCGGTATAAGAACACAGGACCAGCTAACAGAGAGCTATAAGAACACAGGACCAACTAACAGAGAACTATAAGAACACAGGACCAACTAACAGAGAACTATAAGAACACAGGACCAACTAACAGAGAACACAGTCAGAAAAGGAGCCTGTGATACGTTCAAATTCCTCTAATATATTTCCGGCACACACACACACACACACACACACACACACACACACACACACACACACACACACACACACACACACACACACACACACACAAAACTGTTAACAGTACAGACACACACACACAAAACTGTTAACAGTACAGACACACATACAAGACAGACGCTTTGTCTCAAACACACCTGATTACTCAGCACTTCCTTTAGATGTATTTTTTCTGACGGCTCATAATCACACTGATTTCACAGCAAAAGCTTTGGGGCAGCACTTTGCCTTTCCTGCTCTGGCTCGTGTAGTGTAACCGTACTGCAAAGTCACTGCAATGTCGCAGGAAAATGCTGATGCCAGTAGCCTACCTCTCTTCCTCTCTCTCTCGCAGAATTCTTGAAACACACAACCTCCGGGCTGAACACAACTGTCAGTCATTCAACAAGGAGAGAGAGAAGAGAGAACATGGCTCTGATGTGATCTCACAGAGATCCGGGACCTGTCCCGAGTCCTCTTTCAGGAACAGTGTGCTGAACACTCAGACAGGTAAATGACAAAGATATGAACTCTGCGTGGTCCGTCAGTGCCTAGTGCTGGTCGACTCTGCACCTCTCATAGATCATTCAGTACAGTTAAGGGAAGTAGAGGGGACCTCCGGGCATCGGGTGACACTTCCCTGCTTTCCCAGCTCTGTACCCACCTCACCTCAGCAGATTCCATGGAAATGTGTTCTAGGCATGATTCCCCTAACATATGTTCTAGGCATGATTCCCCTAACATATGTTCTAGGCATGGTTCCCCTAACATATGTTCTAGGCATGGTTCCCCTAACATATGTTCTAGGCATGGTTCCCCTAACATATGTTCTAGGTGGATGCTCCTTTAAGAAGTGTCTAGAGAAAGATGGTACGTGAGGTAGCACTTCCCCCTGGTTCTTTATGTTCAGATCTACATCGTCTACGGAACTCAGATACCCTTCCTTAACGCTTTGATTATCAGGAAGTCCTATATTTAAGCATCACTAGAAGTGGGTCATTCACAACCCGCTGTATCCAATAAAAGATGAGTAATAATTATTCAGTTTCACTTCCCCTCAAACTATTTAACTGCTATTGTATGCCTACCACCTTACAAGCATGATAACTGAAAGGACTTCCAAGTTACAACTACAATCAGCACTTTACATGTTAAGCTTGACTTAGTAGATATAGTTCTGATAAATTCCTCACGACACAGCACATGTAGTCAACCGTTATATGAATAGCACAGAGGATCAGTTATCTATAAACATGACTGTAGCCTGTCCATAGTAACAGGCTATGCTAGGAACTACAGTATGTTCATTGATTATATTACTCTACTAATCTTGTGCCGGTCATCATTAACATTTAAACTCTATACTGCTAACCACCATTAAAAAAGCTTTAAGATAACAATCTCCAAGTTAAGGATAGATGGATTCGGGCTATTTACTGAACATGCAAGATGGGAGAATTTTAAACCACAACAGTCTCCCAAGGGAGGCGGAGTTAAAAAGCTTTTTATTCTCTAACATGATTAAATACCGTGTTCCCACTCTCTCCCACCCTCTCTCTCTTTCTCTCTCTCCTTCTCTATGCCAAGGAGTTTCTTTGAACACAAGTCCTTCCTTTCCACATCAGTCGCTGTCTGCAAAGGCTGCAGTCTCTTGACGTCTATGAAATGTACATTGAGTGGGCTGGTGCTGCCACCGTCTGGTTCCAGCTATGAGATGAACTCCGCAGACACGGGAGTGTTGCTGTGAACTCTCCGTCTGCCAGTTCAATGAGAGGCTGAGCTGAAGCAGTGAAAGAGGGGGACTTGAGGAGGAGAGAGAAACTATGGGAGATAATCCATGGCTGAGTACGGATCATGTCTGAGCTGTAATAATGGCTTCCTCCCTTTGTAATAATCACTGATGGATGAAATCAAGAATCCTCCTGAATCCTGGTGCATAGCTTTATTTAAACAATCCTGTCATGTCCGATCTCTGAATGCATCAACAAAAGAGGTAGAGAAGGAAGGATGCATCCCATCCACAAAGTGATTACCCAGGACAGGCAGGGCAGAGGAGAGAGGTGCAGACAGGGTAGAGGAGAGAGGTGCAGGCAGGGCAGAGGAGAGAGGTGCAGGCAGGGTAGAGGAGAGAGGTGCAGGCAGGGCAGAGGAGAGAGGTGCAGGCAGGGCAGAGGAGAGAGGTGCAGACAGGGTAGAGGAGAGAGGTGCAGACAGGGTAGAGGAGAGGTGCAGGCAGGGTAGAGGAGAGGTGCAGGCAGGGTAGAGGAGAGAGGTGCAGACAGGGTAGAGGAGAGAGGTGCAGGCAGGGTAGAGGAGAGAGGTGCAGACAGGGTAGAGGAGAGAGGTGCAGACAGGGTAGAGGAGAGAGGTGCAGACAAGGTAGAGGAGAGAGGTGCAGACAGGGTAGAGGAGAGAGGTGCAGACAGGGTAGAGGAGAGAGGTGCTGGCAGGGTAGAGGAGAGAGGTGCAGGCAGGGTAGAGGAGAGAGGTGCAGACAGGGTAGAGGAGAGAGGTGCAGACAGGGTAGAGGAGAGAGGTGCAGACAGGGTAGAGGAGAGAGGTGCAGGCAGGGTAGAGGAGAGAGGTGCAGACAGGGTAGAGGAGAGAGGTGCAGACAGGGTAGAGGAGAGGTGCAGGCAGGGCAGAGGAGAGAGGTGCAGGCAGGGTAGAGGAGAGAGGTGCAGGCAGGGTAGAGGAGAGGGGTGCAGACAGGGTAGAGGAGAGAGGTGCAGGCAGGGTAGAGGAGAGAGGTGCAGACAGGGTAGAGGAGAGGTGCAGACAGGGTAGAGGAGAGGTGCAGACAGGGTAGAGGAGAGGTGCAGACAGGGTAGAGGAGAGAGGTGCTGGCAGGGTAGAGGAGAGAGGAGAGAGGTGCAGGCAGGGTAGAAGAGAGAGGTGCAGGCAGGGTAGAGGAGGGGTGCAGACAGGGTAGAGGAGAGAGGTGCAGACAGGGTAGAGGAGAGAGGTGCAGGCAGGGTAGAGGAGAGAGGTGCAGGCAGGGTAGAGGAGAGAGGTGCAGGCAGGGTAGAGGAGAGAGGTGCAGACAGGGTAGAGGAGAGAGGTGCAGACAGGGTAGAGGAGAGAGGTGCAGACAGGGTAGAGGAGAGAGGTGCAGGCAGGGTAGAGGAGAGAGGTGCAGGCAGGGTAGAGGAGAGAGGTGCAGACAGGGTAGAGGAGAGAGGTGCAGACAGGGTAGAGGAGAGAGGTGCAGACAGGGTAGAGGAGAGAGGTGCAGACAGGGTAGAGGAGAGAGGTGCAGGCAGGGTAGAGGAGAGAGGTGCAGACAGGGTAGAGGAGAGAGGTGCAGGCAGGGTAGAGGAGAGGTGCAGGCAGGGTAGAGGAGAGGTGCAGGCAGGGTAGAGGAGAGGTGCAGGCAGGGTAGAGGAGAGGTGCAGACAGGGTAGAGGAGAGAGGTGCAGACAGGGTAGAGGAGAGTGCAGGCAGGGCAGAGGAGAGAGGTGCAGACAGGGCAGAGGAGAGAGGTGCAGACAGGGTAGAGGAGAGAGGTGCAGACAGGGTAGAGGAGAGAGGTGCAGGCAGGGTAGAGGAGAGCGGTGCAGGCAGGGTAGAGGAGAGCGGTGCAGGCAGGGTAGAGGAGAGCGGTGCAGGCAGGGTAGAGGAGAGAGGTGCAGACAGGGTAGAGGAGAGAGGTGCAGGCAGGGTAGAGGAGAGAGGTGCAGGCAGGGTAGAGGAGAGAGGTGCAGGCAGGGTAGAGGAGAGAGGTGCAGACAGGGTAGAGGCGAGAGGTGCAGGCAGGGTAGAGGAGAGAGGTGCAGACAGGGTAGAGGAGAGAGGTGCAGGCAGGACTGTTTAGTATTCACAGCAGCGGTGTAAGCAGCACTCTCAGAAACACAATGACTCATCATCGAGATAAGACGCACCAGTGCTTCCAGACCTACAGCCTCTCAGAGACATACAGCTCCTCTCTGAGACATACAGCTCCTCTCTCAGAGACATAGTCTCTCTCAGAGACATACAGCTCCTCTCTGAGACATATAGCTCCTCTCTGAGACATACAGCTCCTCTCAGAGACATGCAGCTCCTCTCAGAGACATGCAGCTCCTCTCTGAGACATACAGCTCCTCTCTGAGACAGCAGCTCCTCTGAGACATACAGTCTCTCTCAGAGCCATACAGTCTCTCTCAGAGCCATACAGTCTCTCAGAGCCATACAGTCTCTCTCAGAGCCATACAGTCTCTCTCAGAGCCATACAGTCTCTCTCAGAGCCATACAGTCTCTCTCAGAGCCATACAGTCTCTCTCAGAGCCATACAGCTCCTCTCAGAGCCAGACAGTCTCTCTCAGAGCCAGACAGTCTCTCTCAGAGCCAGACAGCTCCTCTCAGAGCCATACAGTCTCTCAGAGCCATACAGTCTCTCAGAGCCATACAGTCTCTCAGAGCCATACAGTCTCTCAGAGCCATACAGTCTCTCAGAGACAGACAGCTCCTCTCAGAGCCATACAGTCTCTTTCAGAGCCATACAGTCTCTCTCAGAGCCATACAGTCTCTCTGAGACATACAGCTCCTCTCAGAGACATACAGCTCCTCTCAGAGACATACAGCTCCTCTCAGAGACATACAGCTCCTCTCAGAGACATACAGCTCCTCTCAGAGACATACAGCTCCTCTCTCAGAGACATACAGCTCCTCTCTCTGAGACATACAGCTCCTCTCTGAGACATACAGCTCCTCTCTCAGAGACATACAGCTCCTCTCTCAGAGACATACAGCTCCTCTCTCAGAGACATACAGCTCCTCTCTGAGACATACAGCTCCTCTCTCAGAGACATACAGCTCCTCTCTCAGAGACATACAGCTCCTCTCTCAGAGACATACAGCTCCTCTCTCAGAGACATACAGCTCCTCTCTCAGAGACATACAGCTCCTCTCTCAGAGACATACAGCTCCTCTCTCAGAGACATACAGCTCCTCTCTCAGAGACATACAGCTCCTCTCTCAGAGCCTCTCTCAAAGTACAATGAATAGCACTGCACACTGACTTCCAAGGCAGTCACGACTCACTATAGCTGCACGTCCCTGAATATCCAGTACCCACCCTCACACTCTCACTCGCACATATTCTAGCTCAAACCTGACAGTCAGCAGCAGTACAAAGGAGCAGAACGGGTAATTACATCACAGGTTGGTGGCACCTTAATTAGGAAGACGGGCTTATGGTAAAGGCTGGAGCGGAATAGATGGAATGGTATCAAATGCATGGTTCCAGGTGTTAGATGCCATTCCATTTGCTCCGTTCCAGACATTATTATGAGCCGTCCTCATTCATACTGAATGACATGGAGCAGCAGCACAATGCAGCAGCACCACGATGCCTTCACTGCCTGATAGTCATGACCTTCACGGCTAACAGGACGGGTGATTGATAAAGCCAAGACAATTACCATCCCCGTATCAGGCTAATGAGCTTATTACCTTACAGCACAGCATAGGTAACCTTCTGTTGGGGTTCAATAATCACTTATTCTTGTGCATCCCAAACGCCACATAGCCTATTCCCTACCTAGGGCTCTGGTCAATAGTGTACTATATAGGGCTCTGGTCAATAGTGTACCATCTAGGGCTCTGGTCAATAGTGTACTATATAGGGCTCTGGTCAATAGTGTACCATCTAGGGCTCTGGTCAATAGTGTACCATCTAGGGCTCTGGCCAATAGTGTACTACATAGGGCTCTGGCCAATAGTGTACTACATAGGGCTCTGGTCAATAGTGTACCATCTAGGGCTCTGGTCAATAGTGTACCATCTAGGGCTCTGGTCAATAGTGTACCATCTAGGGCTCTGGTCAATAGTGTACCATCTAGGGCTCCGGTCAATAGTGTTCCATTTAGGGCTCCGGTCAATAGTGTACCATCTAGGGCTCCGGTCAATAGTGTACTATAGAATGCTCTGGTCAATAGTGTACTATATAGGGCTCTGGTCAATAGTGTACTATAGAAGGCTCTGGTCAATAGTGTACTATATAGGGCTCTGGTCAATAGTGTACCATCTAGGGCTCTGGTCAATAGTGTACTATATAGGGCTCTGGTCAATAGTGTACTATAGAAGGCTCTGGTCAATAGTGTACTATATAGGGCTCTGGTCAATAGTGTACCATCTAGGGCTCTGGTCAATAGTGTACTATAGAGGGCTCTGGTCAATAGTGTACTATAGAAGGCTCTGGTCAATAGTGTACTATATAGGGCTCTGGTCAATAGTGTACCATCTAGGGCTCTGGTCAATAGTGTACTATAGAGGGCTCTGGTCAATAGTGTACTATAGAGGGCTCTGGTCAATAGTGTACTATAGAGGGCTCTGGTCAATAGTGTACTATAGAGGGCTCTGGTCAATAGTGTACTATAGAGGGCTCTGGTCAATAGTGTACTATAGAGGGCTCTG
Source organism: Salmo trutta (assembly GCF_901001165.1). Lineage (NCBI taxonomy): Eukaryota > Metazoa > Chordata > Actinopteri > Salmoniformes > Salmonidae > Salmo > Salmo trutta. Next base: position 3,463,257 of record NC_042995.1, on the reverse strand, counting down.
GTCAATAGTGTACTATAGAGGGCTCTGGTCAATAGTGTACTATATAGGGCTCTGGTCAGTAGTGTACTATATAGGGCTCTGGTCAATAGTGTACCATCTAGGGCTCCGGTCAATAGTGTACTATAGAAGGCTCTGGTCAATAGTGTACTATATAGGGCTCTGGTCAATAGTGTACCATCTAGGGCTCTGGTCAATAGTGTACTATATAGGGCTCTGGTCAATAGTGTACTATAGAGGGCTCTGGTCAATAGTGTACTATAGAGGGCTCTGGTCAATAGTTAACCATCTAGGGCTCTGGTCAATAGTGTACTATAGAGGGCTCTGGTCAATAGTTAACCATCTAGGGCTCTGGTCAATAGTGTACTATAGAGGGCTCTGGTCAATAGTGTACTATATAGGGCTCTGGTCAATAGTGTACCATCTAGGGCTCCGGTCAATAGTGTACTATAGAAGGCTCTGGTCAATAGTGTACTATATAGGGCTCTGGTCAATAGTGTACTATAGAAGGCTCTGGTCAATAGTGTACTATATAGGGCTCTGGTCAATAGTGTACCATCTAGGGCTCTGGTCAATAGTGTACTATATAGGGCTCTGGTCAATAGTGTACTATAGAGGGCTCTGGTCAATAGTGTACTATAGAGGGCTCTGGTCAATAGTGTACTGTAGAAGGCTCTGGTCAATAGTGTACTATATAGGGCTCTGGTCAATAGTGTATCATCTAGGGCTCTGGTCAATAGTGTACTATATAGGGCTCTGGCCAATAGTGTACTATATAGGGCTCTGGTCAGTAGTGTACCATCTAGGGCTCTGGTCAATAGTGTACTATTTGGGCTCTGGTCAATAGTGTACTATATAGGGCTCTGGTCAATAGTGTACCATCTAGGGCTCTGGTCAATAGTGTACTATATAGGGCTCTGGTCAATAGTGTACTATAGAGGGCTCTGGTCAATAGTGTACCATCTAGGGCTCTGGTCAATAGTGTACCATATAGGGCTCTGGTCAATAGTGTACTATATTGGGCTCTGGTCAATAGTGTACTATATTGGGCTCTGGTCAATAGTGCACTATATAGGGAATAGGGTGCCATTTGCGATACAGGCACAGCCTTCTAGAAGAACAGCATCAGATCCTCCATAGCATATTGTATCTGTTGTATAATTTAGCAATAAAGCCAGAGGGGGTGTGGTATATGGCCAATATATTATGGCTAAGGGCTGTTTTTATGTATGACGCATCGCAGAGTGCCTGGACACAGCTCTTACAGGTGCTATATTGGTCATATATCAAACTCCTGAGGTGCCTTATTGCTAACGTAATTAGATCAGCAAAATACATGTTTTTTATTTATTTAACCCTTATTTTACCCGCTAAGTTGACTGAGAACACATTCTCATTTACAGCAACGACCTGGGGTATAGTTACAGGGGAGAGGAGATGAATGAGCCAATTGTAAACTGGGGATGATTAGGTGACCATGACAGTATGAGAGCCAGATTGGGAATTTATCCAGGACACCAGGGTTACCACCCCTACTCTTACAAGTAGTGCCATGGGATCTTTAGTGACCACAGAGTGTCAGGACACCTGTTTAACATCCCATCCAAAAGACAGCACCCTACAGAGGGCAATGTCCCCAATCACTGCCCTGGGAAAGGGTGCCTCGGTCTGACCACTTCCAGCAGTATGCGGTCTCCCATCAAAGGACCAACCAAGACAAACGCTGCTTAGCTTCAGAAGCAAGCCAGCAGTGGGATGCACAGTGGTATGCTCATACCCGTGGTATACAGTCTGATATACCACAGCTTTCAGCCAATCAGCATTCAGGGCTCGAACCACCCAGTTCATAAGGCTGGATATGATTCAGAGCACCATTTCTGAACAAGCAAAATAATCCTCAACAACTTGAACCCTTTCAGAAATTACAAATGTTCAGTTTGTCAACCACTGCATCATAGCCATGTCCTCCACACACAGCCACGATAGAGGTCATCTCCCAGAGCTTATCTATTGTCAGCAGCCATCGCTCCTGTGATGGAGCAGGTACAAAGTTGTGTTCGGTATGCTTGGGTTTTAAAATGGGTTAAAGGGATAATTCTGAATTTTGCAAATGAGGCCATTTATCTACTTCCCCAGAGTCAGATGAACATGTTTATGTCTCTGTGTCCAGTATGAAGGAAGTTAGAGGTCATGTATTTCAGTGAGCCATGCTAACTAGCGTTAGTGCAATGACTGGTAGTGTATGGGTATCTGTTAAGATTCAGGGTCGTGTTCAAAAACAGGGGATAAGATTCAGGCTTGTGTTGAAAACATTTTACAACAGTACAGGTAGAACCTTTCCGTTTCATAACGTTTTTCTCTCTACTGAAGAGGATCCATGCCTAAGGGTGGTAGGTAATGAGATGAGGGGGATCCCATTACAGAGGCCTATCAGACGTAATGTTAGGCTATTCTACACCCTATTACAGAGGCCCATCAGACCTAACGCTAGGCTAATCTACACCCTATTACAGAGGCCTATCAGACCTAACGCTAGACTAATCTACACCCTATTACAGAGGCCTATCAGACCTAACGCTAGGCTAATCTACACCCTATTCCAGAGGCCTATCAGACGTAACGCTAGGCTAATCTACACCCTATTACAGAGGCCTATCAGACGTAACGCTAGGCTAATCTACACCCTATTACAGAGGCCTATCAGACCTCAGGCTAGGCTAATCTACACCCAAGGAGATGGATCATCTGGCTCATCCCACTTTTAACAGTCCATTGTGTGGCTATAACAGAACGACATCACACTGTGACTGGACTCCAATCACCGATCAAGAACAACACAGCTGGGTGATTATTAAAATGTCCATTTGAAAAAAAATATACTCAGGGGCTGAGTCGCTGGTTTACTGGTGTTCTTCCATGCCGTCCCTGGGAGGTGTGCGTCACTGACGTGGTCTTCCTGTCTGGGTTGGCGCCCCCCCTTGGGTTGTGCCGTGGCGGAGATCTTTGTGGGCTATATTCGGCCTTGTCTCGGGATGGTAAGTTGGTGGTTGGAGATATCCCTCCAGTGGTGTGGGGGCTGTGCTTTGGCAAAGTGGGTGGGGTTATATCCTACCTGTTTCGCCTGTCCTACCTGTTTGGCCTGTCCGGGGGTTTCATCGGATGGGGCCACAGTTTCTCCTGACCCCTCCTGTCTCAGCCTCCAGTATTTATGCTGCAGTAGTTTGTGTCGGGGGGCTAGTGTCAGTCTGTCACATCTGGAGTATTTCTCTTGTCTTTTCCGGTGTCCTGTGTGAATTTAAATATGCTCTCTCGGAGGACCTGAGCCCTAGGACCATGCCTCAGGACTACCTGGCTTGATGACTCTTTGCTGTCCCCAGTCCACCTGGCCGTGCTGCTGCTCCAGTTCCAACTGTTCTGCCTGCGGCTATGGAACCCTGAACTGTTCACCGGACGTGCTACCTGTCCCAGACCTGCTGTCCCAGACCTGTTCACCGGACGTGCTACCTGTCCCAGACCTGCTGTTTTCAACTCTCTAGAGACAGCAGGAGCAGTAGAGATACTCTCAAAGATCGGCTATGAAAAAGCCAACTGACACTTACTCTTGTGTTACTGACTTGTTGCACCCTCGACAACTACTATGATTATTATTATTTGACCATGCTGGTCATTTATGAACATTTGAACATCTTGGCCATGTGCTGTTATAATCTCCACCCGGCACAGCCAGAAGAGGACTGGCCACCCCTCATAGCCTGTTTCCTCTCTAGGTTTCTTCCTAGGTTTTGGCCTTCCTAGGGAGTTTCCTAGCCACCGTGCTTCTACACCTGCATTGCTTGCTGTTTGGGGTTTTAGGCTGGGTTTCTGTACAGCACTTTGAGATATCAGCTGATGTAAGAAGGGCTATATAAATACATTTGATTTGATATACAGTTGTAGCCGAATATATTGGCACCATTGCACTTTTCTTAAAGAAATAGGGAATTATTTAACTTTTGTTCTCCCCACCTTGTTATTCGATTTTCATCTTTGCATAACCAATTTTATTTTTATGTTTCTATTTTAATTTAGAAAATAGAGACACATTATTGGCACCCTGGAGCTAGTACTTGGTTGCACGGCCTTTGGCCAACATAACTGCCAACAAATACTTCTTGTAGCCATCAATGAGCTTGCTGCACCTTTCTACTGACAATTTGGTCCACCCTTCAGTAGCAAACTGCTCTAATGCTTAAATGCTTGAGGGGTGCCCTCCACCAAGTGCTGTTTTCACCTCTCGCCATAGGTTATGGATGAGATTCATATGTGGACTCTTCACTGGCCACTCCAGAACAGTCCATTATCTCATCTTGAACCATTCCAGGATACTTTTGATGCATGTTTGGGGTTGTTGTCCTGCTGGAAGACCCACAACCTTCAACAGAGACAGAGATTGACACCCACTTAAACAAGCCTAAATCCCGAGGGAAAATGTATTTGGCAATACAAATCAGTACTGTGTTTACAGATGACCAAATTAAGCATTCAATGAAAAGAACACCCTCGCTACAGTCAGACGGGGGAGGTTTGATAACGCTGCGAGGTTGCTTTACTGCTTCTGCTACTGGGGTGGCCTTGAACGTGCGCAAGCATCATGAAATCAGTAGGTGTTTGAGTCCAACGTTCAACCCAGTGTCCAAAAATGGGTCTCTGTTGAAGATTGTGGGTCTTCCAGCAGGACTACAACCCCACACATGCATCCCATTTTTGTTTACACTTCAACTTATTTTAGAAGTAGGAATTGTTTCAACTGCAACGGTATATATTCTCATTTAAAGTTTCAGTTTTCTAAACAGCAGCAAACAAACTCAGCCCTCTCACTGTCAACTGCGTTTATTTTCAGCAAACTTAACATGTGTAAATATTTGTATGAACATAACAAGATTCAACAACTGAGACAAACTGAACAAGTTCCACAGACATGTGACTAACAGAAATTGAATAAGGTGTCCCTGAACAACGTGGGGGTCAAAATCAAAAGTAACAGTCAGTATCTGGTGTGGCCACCAGCTGCCTTAAGTACTGCAGTGCATCTCCTCCTCATGGACTGCACCAGATTTGTCAGTTCTTGCTGTGAGATGTTACCCCTCTCTTCCACCAAGGCACCTGCAAGTTCCCGGACATTTCTGGGGGGAAATGGCCCTAGCGCTCACTCTCCGATCCAACAGGTCCCAGACGTGCTCAATGGGATTGAGATCCGGGCTCTTCGCTGGCCATGGCAGAACAATTACATTCCTGTCTTGCATTTAATCACACACAGAACGAGCAGTATGGCTGGTGACATTGTCATGCTGGAGGGTCATGTCAGGATTTGCCTGCAGGAAGGGTACCACATGAGGGAAGAGGATGTCTTCCCTGTAACACACAGCATTGAGATTGCCTGCAATGACAACAAGCTCAGTCCGATTATGCTGTGACACACCGCCCCAGACCATGACGGACCCTCCATCTCCAAATCGATCCCGCTCCAGAGTACAGGCCTCAGTGTAACGCTCATTCCTTCAACGATAAACACGAATCCAACCATCACCCCTGATCAGACAAAACCGCGACTCGTCAGTGAAGAGCACTTTTTGCCAGTCCTGTCTGGTCCAGCGACGGTGGGTTTGTGCCCGTAGGCGGCGTTGTTGCCGGTGATGTCTGGTGAGGACCTGCCTTACAACAGGACTACAAGCCCTCAGTCCAGCATCTCTCAGCCTATTGCAGACAGTCTGAGCACTGATGGAGGGATTGTGCGTTCCTGGTGTAACTCGGGCAGTTGTTGTTGCCATCCTGTACCACAGGTGTGATGTTCGGATGTACCGAACCTGTGCAGGTGTTGTTACAGGTGGTCTGCCACTGCGAGGACGATCAGCTGTCGATCCTGTCTCCCTGTAGCGCTGTCTTAGGCGTCTCACAGTGCAGACATTGCAATTTATTGCCCTGGCCACATCTGCAGTCCTATGGCATGTTCACACAGATGAGCAGGGACCCTGGGCATCTTTCTTTTGGTGTTATTCAGAGTCAGTAGAAAGGCCTCTTTAGTGTCCTAAGTTTTCATAACTGTGACCTTAATTGCATACCGTCTGTAAGCTGTTAGTGTCTTAACGAACGTTCCACAGGTGCATGTTCATTAATTGTTTATGGTTCATTGAAACAATGTTTAAACCCTTTACAATGAAGATCTGTGAAGTTATTTGGATTTTTACGAATTATCTTTGAAAGACAGGGCCCTGAAAAAGGGACGTTTCTTTTTTTGCCGAGTTCAGTACATTATGGATAAAATGGCAGCTGAAAGAACGTGTGGCGATGTACAGAATGGATGAACACTAAAAGAAATGAGTTGTTATAGTGGAGATAATTAAGCAATAAGGCACAAGGGGGTGTGGTATATGGCCAATATACCACGGCTAAGGACTGTTCTTAAGCACGACGCGACCATATACCACAAACCCCCAAGGTGCCTTACTGCTATCATAAACTGGTTACCAACGTAATTAAAGCACTAAAAATGTTGTCATATCCATGGTATACGGTCTGATATACCACGGCTGTCAGCCAATCAGCATTCAGGGCTCGAACCATGCATTTTATAATACCTTGTATGTTACAGTCACTGATATCTGGATTATTCTCTAGACAGAGAACAGACATGTAAATAGAGACAGTCGCTCCATAGCCCTCAGTCCACCTAGAACCCTGACGTCTTGTCAACATCAGTTCTATAGAGAATCACTCTGGATTTATCTTGCCATACTGTTAATAAAGCAGTCCTCAATCATAAGAGATACTAAGAGAATTAGGCTACATCTATTGCGGGGAACTTGTTTTAAACACTACACAGTAGATCTGATTCTGCATGGGTAAGCATCATATCAGGTGCCTTGTCGGAGTAATATGATACAAGCAGTGGAGGCTCGTCAGAGGAGGACCATCCTACTCAGTGAATTTCAGAAAATATAAACAGTTAAACATTTAAAAAGTAAACATTTAGATAAAACTATAGTAAATATATTCACGTCACCAAATAATTGATTAAAACATACCGTTTTGCAATGAAGGTCTACAGTAGCCTCAACAGCACTCTGTAGGGTAGCACCATGGTGTAGCCGGAGGACAGCTAGTTTCTGTCCTCCTCTGGGTACATTGACTTCAATACCTAGAAGGCTCATGGTTCTCACCCCCTTCGACAGACTTGCACAGTAATATGACAACTTCCAGAGGACGTCTTCCAATCTAATCACAGCTCTTGCAGCATGAACTGACATGTTGTCCAACCAATCAAAGGATCAGAGAATTAATGTAGTACTGAAACCATAAACCACATCTAGCTAGCACTGCAGTGCATAAAATGTAAGTAGTTGACTCAGAGGGAAAGAGAATAGTTTGTTTTGAAAAATGTATTTCTTAAAATAAGGATAAGCAGCAGAGAAAGCTAGGTAGCTATTGTCATTGTATTTTTTTCACTTAGCTAATGCAGCGACCTAATATAGCCTACTCAAACAGAGAGGAATGCTTATGTTAGCTAGCTGGCAAAGGCTATCCAACACTGGAACTCTTCCAAGTCAAAGTAAGCTTTCAGTTTTATAAATGTATTGCCAAGAGGGCCCGTCGGTGTAACTGCTAAACTGCTTGCTGTACACTGCTGGTTTACTAGCGCGTTAGTTATAGTAGCCATGTTGACTATGTTTGCGAATAGGGTGAAATTGACAACGATGTAGGCTGTGTGTAGTGGTTATGTGGTATAAAGGTTTGGCTTGGAAAGTTTTTTTCCCGCCTGGTCACAGACAGCTGCACTGAAGTCTACAAGCGAAGGATAAAGGTGAGGAGGAGAGCGTGTAGATTCAAGTAGGAATTATACAACAAGCAAAGTGATGATGCTGTTTGTATGTGGCTGCTATGAAAGTGAACTGTGTGTGCAGGTGATCAGGGGTGTATTCATTCCGCCGATTGTTGAAAAATGTTTCTTAAAACGGAACAAAACAGGGATAAACCTACCTGAATTTGACCAATAGAAACTCTTATATGCAACTGTTTGAACTAATGATTACCACCTTGATCAGACACCGACCGCCACCAGATACAAGCTGCCTTCAATACAACCTGTCTATTCTGTAGTATATGATTATTATTATTCTATAGCTGTGCTGCCACCTAGTGGAGCAGACCTGAAACAACTCAAAAAGGTGAGCTTGGAAGAGAGGGAGGAGCAGAGGAATGGAGGTTAGACATTTACATTTTAGTCATTTAGCAGATGCTCTTAAATTGATTTACAGGAGCAAATTAGGGTTAAGTGCCTTGCTCAAGGGCGTAGACAGATTTAACGTAGTCGGCTTGGGGATTACTGGCCGAACGCTCTTAACCGCTAGGCTACCTGACGCCCTCAGCTATTGACTCAAGAAGTAGCATTGATTAGATAACAGGGGTTAAAATCGATTAAAAGGCATACATAATACCAAATAAAGCACATTTTACACCATGATAACTGTCTCATATGTTTTATATGGAAGCTGTGACAAATGTCCCACATTTCCAACATGTCAGAAAGAGGGGAAGCTTTGTATCCGCCAACATTTTTCAAACTGTTTATAAAGGAAATGAAAACCCTCTCTTTTAACAGACTTTAAAACTTAGCGTGGTCATTAAAATAACTTAAAAAGCATCTCTCGCGAATATTGGCCATGAATGTTGTGAGTTGTTTGACAAATAAAATGTGTTCAGGCTTGCAATGGCATAGAAACGTAAAGTCATGGTCGTCTGATGCCACTGGCATAGAAACGTAAAGTCATGGTCGTCTGATGCCACTGGCATAGAAACGTAAAGTCATGGTCTTCTGATGCCAATGGCATCGACTTGACATAGCAGTCATGAAAATGACTATTTTCACCAAAAAAATCCCTTTACTGCCAGTCTTAACTGATTGTAACCCTTAAATAATAATCTCTAATGGAGCGATGATAAGGCTTAAACAATGTGCTTGATTCCAATAAGTAACTCTACTGTAATCCCAAAACAGCAATACTAAATAATGAACATAATATTATTTCTCAGGTTGTTCCTGATTGCGCTTAGGGCCGTCACTGCTATCAAAAACATTACTGAGGATGTATTTGAAAAAAGCAGCCGCATTTAACCACATTATGTCAATCTGATAAGGATTCTTCTTTTATGATTCTTCTACTAATATTGTTTTGTTAAGTTTGCCAAGTCGTCATAGAAACAGACTAATTCTGAGGACATAATTTGCTTAGAAATCCAACGTGTACATTATAATAGGAATTTGGTGAAATTCAAAACCGGGGAAAATGCATTCATCTTCTCAGTCTATCAGTGGGAGGAGACCGCGGTGACATCCCCTTCAGCCGGTGCTGCTGTCCGATTGGTTGGGCCAGGGCTCCGAGCTTCGTCTACTGAAGGTGGGCCTCCACATGCTCCAGGGGTTGTAGGAGGGGCTCAGCTGCGTGGGGGAGGGCTTTGTTGGGGCCGGGAGCGGGGTTCCACTGTCAGTGCTACCCATCAGATCGGTCAGGGGGGAGGCAGAGGAAGGAGAGAAGGAGTGTAGGGGGGAGTCAGAGGGGGGGCTGGTGGACCAGATGGAGGGGCTGAATGGAGGGCTGGAGCCCCACATGCTACTGCTGCCCAGGATGGACTGGATGAGAGAGGAGAGAGAGGCTGACCGTTAGGGACCTGGACTACTAGTACAGTCTAATATCTTTGTGGAACAGACGTTAAAAAGGTCCAATGCAGACGGTTTTATCTCAATATCAAATCATTTCTGGATAACAATAAAACATACAGTGATTGTTTTAAATTAAAATGGTCAAAAAGACAATATCTTCTTAGCAAAGAGCAATTTCTCAAGGAAGAATTTAGCTGGGACTGTCTGGGAGTGGTCTGAGTAGGGAGGGGAAATTTTAAAATGAGCTGTTATTGGCAGAGAGGTTTGGAACTCTTTCTTATTGGTCTATTAACTAATTTACGGCACGGCGATGTCACCATGGAAGGCAAAAACTCCCCCTCACCAAAACAGGCTAAAATTTCAGGCCTTCTTTTCAAACAGCTTACACAAAAAAAAGTGCATTAACAATTTTCACAATATTATTCCAACCTCAGTGTGGAAACATAAAACAGAAGAATCACATTTTTGATTGAACTGGGCCTTTAACTAAATTAAGAGTGTGACTCCAACACTGAAGACATTTCTGGTGCCCATGTAAACGTCCCAAATCACACCCTGTTTCACCTGGGAAATTGCCTGCGTCTCTCCTGACAGTCATCCTACACTATAGATACTTTTGCATTCCAATGTGGCTCTGGTCAAAAGTAGTGCACTACATGGGGAATACTGTAGGGTGTCAGGAGAGAAGCAGGCCATTTGACATAAGCATGGAGCAGTGAAAGAGGTCTTACCGTGGTGGGGGTAGCAGGGGAGCTGGAGCTGGGCTGGATGGACCAGGGCTGAAGAGGCTGCAGGGACTCGTTTGGCCAGACAGACGGGGTGGTATGTCTGAACTCAGGCCAACTCTGCTGGGGCTCCATAGCACTCCTCCCCGAGGTCATCCCACTGAACACTACACAGCACAGTCAAACGTCAACTGGTTTCCATATACACTGAGTATACAAAACATTAGGAACACCTTCCAAATATTGAGTTGCACCCCTTTTAGCCTTCAGAACAGCCTTAATTCGTCGGGGCATGGACTACATGGTGTTGAAAGCGTTCCACTGGGATGCTGCCCCATGTTGAATCCAATGCTTCCCACAGTTGTGTCAAGTTAGCTGGATGTCCTTTGGGGGGTGGACCATTCTTGATACACACGGGGGAAACTGTTGAGCGTGAAAAAAACCCAGCTGCATTGCAGTTCTTTACACACTCAAACCGGTGCCCGGGTACCTACTACCATACCCTGTTGAAAAGGCACTTACAGTGCCTTCAGAAAGTATTCATACCCCTTGACTTATTCCACATTTTGTTGTGTTACAGCCTGAATTCAAAAATGGATCAAATGTATTTTCTTTCGTACCCATCTACACACAATACCCCATAATGACAATGTTTGTAGAAATGTTTGCAAATATACTGAAAATGAATTTACATTCAGCGGTATGAATGTATACGTATTCACACCCGAGTCGGTGATAGAATCACCTTAGGCAGCAATTACAGCTGTGAGTCTTTCTGGGTACGTCCCTAAGAGCACTGCACACCTGAATTGTACAATATTTGTCTATTATTCTTTAAGAAAATTATTCAAGCTCTGTCAAATTGGTTGTTGATCATTGCTAGACAACCATTTTCAATACTTGTGATAGATTTTCAAGCAGATTTAAGTCAAAATTGTAACTTGGCCACTCAGGAACATTCACTGTCTTCTTGGTAAGCAATTCCAGTGTAGGTATGTCCTTGTGGTTAAGGTTATTGTCCTGCTGAAAAGGTGAATTAATCTCCCAGTGTCTGGTTTTCCTTTAGGATATCGCCTGTGCTTACCTCCATTATGTAAAAATGTTTATATTGAAAAACTCCCCAGTCCTTATCAATTACAAGCATACCCATAACACGATGTAGCCGCTACAATGCTTGAAAATGGTGGTACTCAGTAATGTGTTTTATTGGATTTGCCCCTAAAAATAACACTTTATATTCAGGACAAAAAGTGAATTGCTTTGCCAAATGTTTTGGAATATGTTTTATTCTGTACAGGCTTCCTTCTTTTCACTCTGCCAATTAGGTTAATATTGTGGAGTAACTACAATGTTGATCCATCCTCAGTTTTCTCCTATCACAGCCATTAAACTCTAACTGTTTTAAAGTCACCATTGGCCTCATGGTGAAATCCCTGAGGGGTTTCCTTCCTTTTCGGCAACTGAGTTAGGAAGGACGCCTGTATCTTTGTAGTGACTGGGTATATTGATACTAATTACACTTTGGATGGTGTAACATGCTCAAAGGGATATTCAATTCACTGCTCGACTGACGGACCTTACAGATAATTGTGTGGGGTTCAGAGGTGAGGTAGTCATTGAAAAATGTTAAACACCATTATTACACACAGAGTGAGTCCATGCAACTTATTGTGACCTAATAAAATAGTTTTATTGAAAAATAATTCCACTGACTATGGGGAATTGTGTGTAAACCAGTGACAAAAAAAATCTCCACTGAATCAATTTTAAATTCAGGCTGTAAGAACATAATTTGAAAAGAATACAAGCAGTGAATACTTTCTGAAGGCACTGTGAAACTTATGTCTTGTCCGTTCACCCTCTGAATGGCACACTTACACAATCCATGTCCTAATTGTCTCCAGGCTTAAAAATCCCTTCTTTAACCTGTCTCCTCCCCTTCATCTACACTGACTGAAGTGGATTTAACAGGTGACATCAATAAGGGATCATAGCTTTCACCTGGTCAGTCTATGTCATGGAAAGTTCCTAATGTTTTGTACACTCAGTGTAGTTAATTTAACAGCCTCGTCTAGGGCCATGTTTTCCTGGATGGTCACATGTCCATGAAAGACTCAGGGACCTACACCATGTAACAGATCACAACACATTATTCCATGCGATCTTATCTCGAAAGAGAGTGTACAGAGTGCAGGTGTTATTGTGTCCCAGTTAGACATATTCATGCATTTCACAAGCTATTCTGGCTGCTTTTTCTAACTGCTTACCTCCAGACAGGTTGAAGGTGTTGCTGGGTCCGAAGGCTGAGAAGGAGTTGACAGAGTTGAGGCTGGGTCTCCTGCCGTTCCCTACAGGGCTCCACAACCCCGAGCTGTCTGATCCATCACTCTCTACAGAGGAGAGGTGTTGGAGGACATCTCTGTCTCTGCTCCCCACAGCCGCCTTCGCTACACTGCACCCTGGTGGTCGGAGGAGAGAACAGCAGGTTAGCACAACAGCTACAGGAGTGGACACATTGAGCTTCTTCATTCACTCCCATATCAACCCCCTTCCCCTGAAAGGACTGGATAGGTAGATGCGATATGGTAAGAACTCCACCTTGGAGGTGCGTGTCTCTTTGTTAAGAACAGCTGGTGCGTGATCTCTAATATTAAAGGGCCACTTCGGGGATTTTGGAAAGGAGGCCCTTTCTCTACTTCCCCAGAGTCAAATGAACACGCGGATACCATTTTTATGTCTATGTCAGGGTTTCCGTTAGCCGGTAATAGCAGACTGTTGGACAATATTTTTTTTAATGCCTATAGATAAAACTGGTGCCAAGAAGAAAAAAATCCCATTGCGAAATAATGCTTTTTAGCCTAAATACATTTGACTGGTCATGCTTATCAGTCTATGGGTTCATTTGCATAATTTTGTGGCATTCAATTGCCGTGTGTTACGGTATATTTGTTATGTATCTTATTTGTCACACATCATACACATCATGCAGCATCTCAAACGGCAACGGAAGGCAGGCTTCATCAGCGCGTCACACACCACTTTGTAATGAGCTGAAGGCAGTATGCATTTTGAAAACATATACTTCATTGTTTGAAACCTGAATGTTTTAATACATATGAGGCATGTCTTACCTTGCATCAGAGTAATCCATTAGATCTCCTCTCTTTCTACATTTCTAACGGGTATTTTCTTCTCGCATGTGCGGTGCCCTTTCGGCAACAGTGTTTTGTATGAATTTGGGCTCTATTGTCCCACAATTGTCACAGAGTCTGTATGGAATAGGCCATTTCTTTTTCAACAAGCTGACCAATAGAATGTGTCAACTTTTCTACTATATTGACATAGGCTAGTGATTTTGCTGTTCAGTACTCGTCTTGTTGGCTTATTCAAAAATCTTCAAAGTGCATATAAGAATTTGAAATTCCACATCACTAAGGATCGACCATGGTCCACACACACCAACACAGTCGAGAAGAGGGCACGCCAACGCCTCTTCCCCCTCAGAAGGCTGAAAAGATTTGTCATGGGCCCTCAGATCCTCAAAAGGTTATACAACTGCACCATTGAGAGCATCTTTACTGGCTGTATCACCGCTTGGTATGGCAACTGCTTTGCATCCAACCGCAAGACACTACAGAGGGTAGTGCGTACGGCCCATTACATCACTGGGGCCGAGCTCCCTGCCATCCTGGACCTCTATACCAGGCGGTGTCAGAGAAAAATTTACTCCACCCACCCAAGTCATAGACTGTTCTCCCTGCTACCGCACAGCAAGCAGTACCGATGCACCAAGTCTGGAACCAACAGGACCCTGAACAGCTTCTACCTCCAAGCCACAAGACTGCTAAATAGTTACTCGGAATATCTGCATTTAACCTTTTTGCACTAACTTTGACTAATCACATACGCTGCTGCTACCGTTTATTATCGGTTACTTTATTCCTCGTTATATGTACACCTCAATTACCTCGTACCCCTGCACATCGACTCGGTACCATGTGTATACTGCCACGTTAATGTTACTCATGTTACTTACTTATGTTTCTATTATTTCTCTCTCTCTCTGCATTGTTGGAAGGGCCCATAAGTAAGCATTTCACTGTTAGTCCACACCTGTTATAAAATTAGATTTTGATTGGCTAGGTGGCCATATTGCTTAGACACATCCGATCATCTCAATTTTACACAGATGCTGAGGGTGTTGGGGCTAGAGTCTAGGGGCTGGAGTGTAGGGGCGAGGGGTCCATTTGGGAAGAAGTGGTCAGAGACAGGACATCTGACTGACCTGGGCTTTTGTCGAATCCAGCCGCCACAGCAGCGAAGGTAGGGTTCCCGTTCTGACCAGGTACGGAGACCGACTTGGTCAGCTTGTTCTTTATGCCTGATGCAGAAGACATCAGACCCACCTCGCTGGAAACACACAGAAACAAAGAAGACTTTGGTATTTAGAAATAACCACTCTTGGATGTAGATTCAATTATTATCTTGATCTATATATATTTTGGGGTTATTCTTTTTGCATTCTTTTTTCATCACCCCTTATGTTTCATGTCCCTCTGGCACAGGTAACTACACAGATAGTTGTATGACTTCTAGATCAGTTGAAGATGAAGAGCTGTGCAGGTCTCTGTTGTTGTAGGTTTGTTCACCTGGTAGCAGTGTTGACCATGCCGCTATAGGAGTCATACAGAGAGAAGCCAGACGAGGGAGGGGGAGGGGTTCCGATGGTTCTCTTCAGGAAGGGATCAGATGAGGGAGGGGGAGGGGTTCCAATGGTTCTCTTTAGGAAGGGATCAGACGAGGGAGGGGGAGGGGTTCCGATGGTTCTCTTTAGGAAGGGATCAGATGAGGGAGGGGGAGGGGTTCCAATGGGTCTCTTCAGGAAGGGATCAGATGAGGGAGGGGGAGGGGTTTCGATGGGTCTCTTCAGGAAGGGATCAGCATTCATGGTCTGCAGGGAGATCTGCTGGAGACTGTCCACAGCTGAGAGGAAATGGGGAGATGCATGTCATATGGCTGCATTTATCACAATACTCAATTGGTTTGTTTTTATTTGAAAGACTGGATTGATACATGCTTGATTCAGGAAGTTAAAAATAGTTAATATGCTAGAAGAGGTGGGGAAACAGGTTTGGAGCAGGTATGAGGGGGTTGTGGTAGTGCACTACGTAACTCACCATTGTGTGCTATGTGGAGGGGTACACAGTCCCACTCCGGGGGAGGAGAGATGTCCTTCTCCCCCTCTGAGCCGCTGCTGTTCCCCAGCTCCTGCACCACCGGTTCGTTGAACAGGAACTTAGCCAGGAGAGAGGGGCGGAAGTCTTCCAGCTTCACACGAGGCACTGGGGTTTGAGAGGAGGGAACGAGAGGGCCACTTACTAGACTCAAACATAACCCTACACAGTCCTGAAAAGGTGTCTCCCAAGTCAGTGGAAAAAAGGCAGGTAAAACCCAAACAAGACATTTGCCATGTCAATGTGAGAAAACAGAAAGGTCAAAAGGTCAGTTAGCTGGAAAGGTAGTAACTGACCTCTTGGTTTAGGAGGTATGGGTCTTGTTATGGTAGTTGTTGTTGAGCTGCTGGCCAGGGCCTGCTGCAGCACCACCATGTTCTTGGAATTGAAGCTCTTGCGCTTGTTTTCCAGTGGGGTAACGTATGGAAGCTCCAGTGAGCTGTGGAAAAACAACATGGAATAAAGTGGTCAACGTCTGGAAGCTCAATCACGTCTGAACAACACAAAAGGAATGCTTTATATGTGAGTGCTGTCCCTCTTTTTCACACAAGTCAGATTACTCCTGGGCTACAGAACCCAAAGATGTACAGAACTTACTAAGAGCTGAGCATGTCAGAATTTGAATTTTGTATCGAGGTCATTGAGAAGAATGTGTACAAGCCGTAATAACCAAAGAGGAACCAAACTTAAGACTCACTGTTTGTGATAGCTGCAGTTGTTTTCGAATCTTCAACTGTATCTGCAACTGACACTTTGTCTTGTGTGTATTTTGTATTTTTTGGGTAATATTATGTACATGTTGCTATTGCCCTGTTTTGCCTTCTGCCAGGTCACCCTCGCAAAATAGGTTTTTAACCTCAAATGGGTCTTACCTGGTTAAATAAAAATAAAATAAACCCACCTAGACTTTGCATCCATTTGGCTTTTCTCCTTTGTAATGGCTGCTGGCTTCTTGTTCTTGGACTTTGAGTGAGCTTCAGGAGTATCATATTTCTTCTTCCCTTTGTTGTCCTCCATTATGTCTGGGTTGGAGTTCTCTGTGGTGGTGGAGGAGCTGTCATCGTTGTCCTCCCTCAGTTCCTCTCCTCCCTGAGCTCTTCCCTTGATCCTCTTCTCCTTCTCTTCCTTCTTCTTCGGGGCCTTGGCTTTGGTCTGCTGCACTTTCCCTTTGGCTGCACTGGCTGGAAGGAGGGAAGAAGATGAGACAGATTCATTACACTGTGTGAACTGAATAAAATCCTGTCAATAATAGGTGTGTTTGTACTGTGTACCCCTGAATGAGTCAGTTGTTAAATAAGCAGGTAATCACATTTTAAGGGCCATCCAAATTCTCAACACAAAAGCATATGTTTCTCAGGGTTAATACTAATATCCAGGTAGGTACCTTTGCCATGAACTGCATCCTGATTCCCCCCCTCCTCAGCAGACTCTGGTCTGTCCAGGTCTTTATCCATGGTCTCCACCAGGCTCACATAGTCCGAGTCCTCCGAGCTGTGCCGGCGTGGCCCATCTAGGGGACTTCTTCCTGGGGCTGAAGGACCAGCCTGTGAGGGGTGCTGCTGGTTCTCTGGAGCTGGCTGTGGCTGCTTGGGGCTCCGGGCCTTGCGGCTGGCCTGTTGGCCAGAGGAGGGGGTGCTGTCGGAGACTTTGGAGCTTGGCTGGGAGGGGGGGATCGGGGGCTGTGTGGGGCCTCGGTTGTGGCCTCCTCTGGTGTTCCTGCTAGCAGCCCTGGAGGCAGAGCCTGGCATCCCTCGCAGGGAGTTGTGGTTGGCTTCTCCACCGTACCCATTCATACTGGGAGACAAAATACTGAGAAGTCAGTAATTATAGAATAAAATAATATTTACATACTAAACATCTCTGATCTACTCATCAAACCATTTCAGATACTAACGTCAACATATGTCAGACAAAGTTTACACAAAAACTTACATTCAGAAAACAAACTCACTGTGCATCGCTTTGAAGTCGTACTATTTCCCTGAGGTCAAAGGGCCTCCCTGTCTCCATGGAGGTGCTGGATGTTTCGAAACACATGCGTCTCTTGAACGGCTCCCAGATGCCCAGGGCCTCCAGATAGGCCGCTACAATCACCAGCAGAAACATAGAGCTGGGGACAACAGATAGAGGCAACGTTAGTTATCCTTACAGCCTTAGATACAGGGGAAATATCTGTCCAAGAAATGTAGCTAAATAAATGTATTTTGAACATGTAGAAAGGCTGATATGCCAAGATAATTCATGATATATGGGGTGCAACCTATGAGCCTAGTTCTGGATACTGGGCCGCTGAACTAATCTAGGGAACACACGGTCTAGGTGGGGTTCCGCCCATAGAATTAGAATGTGTTCTATTTGTGAGGCTCCTCCTCTCACCTCATGATGACAGAGACGATGACATAGAGCTCCAGCTCCCAGTTGGGTCTGGGGAGGACAGCAGCACAGGCGGCCAGCATGTGGTAGGGCAGAGAGGCGTTGAGGGAGAACACAAAGTAAGAGCCTCCGGTGGTGATGAACTTTAACTCCCGGATTACCCTGGAGGCTGTGAAGTCCGGCGTGAACCTGAGAGAGATGATGAGACACATCAACGTTGGTCATTGGAGGTACTAGTGATTAAACAAAGCAAGCACAAAACAATTGTAGTGATTCACGGGATATTTATCTATCTATTAACTTTAAACAGCTAGCTATAGGTTTACTTACAATATGACGATTTCTTTCGAAGCATTGGGTTTTAGTGAAAACTCTTGGCAGTTAAGGACTTTAAAGCCGAATCCCTCACAGAGACGTCCGTTTATTTCAGTGGATTGAATGTTAATTTCCAGCTGTCCAGTGTTCTCTAACTTAAAGGATTTTCTCAGAGTGACATTCGGCTCCTTCAACTTCATTTCTGAAACAAGGTTCACAAAGTTAATTAGTCACATACCTCTAACAACTTCCTCTTTCATTCATATCTATTTTTAGCTGCAGAGGGTTGTGTGTCTAGAGATCAAATATATAATTTACACAAATACACAAGCATAAACAAACTATCAAAAGGGCTCTTCAAGACTATTCTCGGAGTTCAACCCACCTATAATTAATGGTTTCCTGTCTGTGGATGCAGGACATCTATAACAAACTAAATTCTAGACCACTCACAGTCTGTGCATGCAGGACATCTATAACAATCTGGATTCTAGACCACTCACTGTCTGTGCATGCAGGACATCTATAACAATCTGGATTCTAGACCACTCACTGTCTGTGCATGCAGGGATCTACAACAATCTGGATTCTAGACCACTCACTGTCTGTGCATGCAGGACATCTATAACAATCTGGATTCTAGACCACTCACTGTCTGTGCATGCAGGACATCTATAACAATCTGGATTCTAGACCACTCACTGTCTGTGCATGCAGGACATCTATAACAATCTGGATTCTAGACCACTCACTGTCTGTGCATGCAGGACATCTATAACAATCTGGATTCTAGACCACTCACTGTCTGTGCATGCAGGACATCTATAACAATCTGGATTCTAGACCACTCACTGTCTGTGCATGCAGGACATCTATAACAATCTGGATTCTAGACCACTCACTGTCTGTGCATGCAGGACATCTATAACAATCTGGATTCTAGACCACTCACTGTCTGTGCATGCAGGACATCTATAACAATCTGGATTCTAGACCACTCACTGTCTGTGCATGCAGGACATCTATAACAATCTGGATTCTAGACCACTCACTGTCTGTGCATGCAGGACATCTATAACAATCTGGATTCTAGACCACTCACTGTCTGTGCATGCAGGACATCTATAACAATCTGGATTCTAGACCACTCACTGTCTGTGCATGCAGGACATCTATAACAATCTGGATTCTAGACCACTCACTGTCTGTGCATGCAGGACATCTATAACAATCTGGATTCTAGACCACTCACTGTCTGTGCATGCAGGACATCTATAACAAACTGGATTCTAGACCACTCACTGTCTGTGCAGTCCTTCAGTAGAGACTCAGTCATCTTGAACCTGAGGAACCCCCCTGGTCCCGGGGCCTTGCCCCCTACCTTCAGCCTTTCATAGCTGCCCTGACCCTGCACCACCAGGAACTCCATCACCGTCAGGTTGTTCCTGCAGAGACAGAGAGACATACACAGTTAACAATCAATAGAACAATAAACAGCAGTTTATATTTTATTCACACAATGATATGATTCAAATTGCAATTCATTCATCCACCAATATGGCCAAGTCGACAAATGAACTTAAAGAGAAAGTAAAAAAAACAAACATTTAACAGTCAAAGGCTGTAAAAGATATATGGTCTGACTGCTGACTTCTCTCTGTAACCCTGTAGCTACTACAGCACCTGGGAGACTATATTCCTCTTCTGCCCGTCCTCCTCAGTCCAACAGAGATATTCATAGCTCAACGTCTCAAATCAGCACCCTGCTCCCAAAGAGGTGCAGATTTTAAGAAGCAACATCAGAGCTTGCTGGAACTTCAGAGTGATCTTGACCTCAAGCAGTTAGCATAAACGGCAGGTAGCCTAGTGGTTAGAGTGTTGGGCCAGTAACCGAAAGGTTGCTAGATCGAATCCCTGAGCTGCCAAGGTAAAAATCTGTCGTTCTTCCCCTGAACAAGGCAGTTCCTAGGCCGTCATTGTAAATAAGAATTTGTTCTTAACTGACTTGCCTAGTTAAATAAAGGTTAAATAAAATAAATAAACACTGTACAATAAAATGGCACACTATCCCCTATATAGTGCACTACATTTGACCACAACCCCATAGATCCTGGTCAAAAGTAGTGCACAATATAGGGAACAGGATGCCATTTGGGACGCAAACCAGAGACTTATGTAAGTGGACATTTGGTTAAGTCCTACAGGCTATAGGGTTAACATGCCTGAGCATAAGCAGAGAGGAAACGGTGTGGTTGCTGACGGGGGAGAATTTCACACGTAGCGACCTCACTTCCTCTGGCTGCAGCATTAGGTTGTAAACGTAGGGTTGTGTCGTCGAGCCCTCGGCAAAGCCTGCGCTGCCTCTGGCCACGGGCGTCTGCAAAGGGGAAGGAGAGAGTCAAGTCTCAAACATTCATTGTGAAATGATTGTATTTGATCAACTGGCACAACACAGGACTAAAAGACAGAGCAAAGTAAACTCACATGGTTTCTGTGTACCTGAAACTCCATTGTGTCGGGGGTGAAGTGTGGGAGCCTCTCCAGGGGAAACCTGGCGTGAAAGAATAAGAAGTTAAGACCATAGAATTACTTCTAAAATTATTTTCTATTCATTCTAATTCTATGGTGGAGAAACACCATCAGTGTGACATGAAACTTCTTGCCAAAAGGGGTGACAGACAAAATGACTATTAGCAAACTACAAGTGCACTACAAGGCTACTCACATTTGTGCCAGTTTGTGGGTGACGGCCGGGAGGTTGGGATAAAGGGCTAACGGCAGGACTTGGACATAGACAGGAACATCAGCTGGGTTCTCCAAGACAACCTCTACCTCCTGGCAACAGAAGACTGCTGGTTAGAATAGAAGGCTCAATACAGTAGCATGTACAGGACCCCAAGTTGTTCCTGACCGTATGACTTGACCAGGAAAACTCTTGGCTCTAGTTATAGCCTTAGTTTAGAGTTGCTCTGGTCACATGGTCAGGGAACCCCCCAGGGCCTGCCAATCTATCCTCAACAAAAATCTAAACGCAACATGTAAAGTGCTGGTACAATGTTTCATGAGCTGAAATAAAAGATCACAGAAATGTTCCATATGCACAAAAAGCTCATCTCTCTCAAATGTTGTGGACAAATTTGTTTACATCTCTATTAGTAAGCATTTCTCCTTTGCCAAGATAATCCATCCACCTGACAAGTGTCAGATCAAGAAGCTCATTAAACAGCATGATCATTACACAGGTGCACCTTGTGCTGGGGACAGTAAAATGTGCAGTTGTGTCACACAACACAATGCCACAGATGTCTCAAGTTGAGGGAGCGCGCAATTAGCATCTTGACAATAGGAATGTCCAGCAGAGCTGTTGCCAGATAATTTAATGATTTCTCTACCAAAAGCCGCCAGAATTTGGCAGTATGTCAAAACGGCCTCACAACCACAGACCACATGTAACCACGCTAGCCCAGGACCTCCACATTCGGCTTCTTCACCTGCGGGATCGTCTGAGACCAGCCACCTGGACAGCTGATGAAACTGAGGAGTATTCTGTCTGTAATAAAGCCCTTCTGTGGGGAAAACGTATTGATTGGTGGGCCTGGCTCCACTGAGGAGCCAGGCCCAGTTGTCCAGTTACGTGAAATCCATAGATTGCCCAATTTCAAAAATATATATATTGACTGATTTCCTTATATGAACTATAAACTCAGTAAAATCATTGAAATTGTTGCATGTTGCGTTTATGTTCAGTATAGTATTCTAAGCTAGACATAGGAAAGATCTCAATTGCATATTCCTCGCACCCTGTCTCCTCCTCAAAACCCATTGGAGGAGGTTTGGCTTT
Source organism: Salmo trutta (assembly GCF_901001165.1). Taxonomy (NCBI): domain Eukaryota; kingdom Metazoa; phylum Chordata; class Actinopteri; order Salmoniformes; family Salmonidae; genus Salmo; species Salmo trutta. The sequence continues at coordinate 3,441,078 of NC_042995.1, read as the reverse complement.
CTCATCCAATGGGTTTTGATGAGACGAGAGGATGCGAGGAGTATGCAATTGAGATCTTCCCATAGAATAGATGTTAATGAATCCGCCTCACCGATGAGCTGGTGAGGCTGGTGAGAGGGAAAAGGACCTGCTGGGAAGAGTTCATGATAGAAGGCCACTTCAGCTGAGCAGACACTCTGGTCTCAATGTTCTTCTGGAGGTCAGCGTTGGCCTCAAACACCGCCTCCGCCATGTGTCCTGAACTCTCCTTCAGTGCTTTCCATCGCCGACGGAGCATTTGATACAAATCTACGTCCACATCCCACATATCCTCCTGCATTGACAGCCCAGGCGGTCTGCTCTCCGCTGAAAGAAGATCAAGATGTTTTAATGAAGAATAAGTAAGTACAGCAGCAAACTAACCAGAAACCATTAAAGAAACACGCCAACAACCAAAAATACTCACATTTCAGAACAAACGGTACTCCCACATAACAGTGGTCGCCACACTGCAAGCTGGCGTCAAAATAAATCTTGGCCACCTTCGACTTGCGTTTGGGTTCCAGCTCGTCCCGGTTGTTCTTCAGTCTCCTGTAGTAGAAACGCGAGTCCTCAGTCAGAGAGTGGATCTGCTGCAGGGTCACCTTCTGAGAGAACGAGCTCACCATGCTTAGACTTTGCTGCACTACCTTACCCTGGGACGGACAGAAAACACGTAGAAAAATATTATAGAGGCAAAATACAAAAATGTTTGATAGACTCAAAACAATATAGCAATCTACGACAAGTAATATATAGTTAGTCTAACCGGAAAAGATGGCGGGAGGACAATGTGTTTGGGATAGCTGGTCAACGTGCCCACTGCAACGACTGCTTTCACTGGTATCGTTAATATCTGTTTACAGAAGAGGAATGAAAATCACTGACAATTCTTAAACATCACACAGGAGCAATGAACAAATTAATGCATTTTATGTACTGATTTTCTTTTTTTTATGTGTGTGTGTGTGTCGTTATTTAACCAGAGAAGTTACGTTGAGATTGACATCTCTATTTCAAGTGAGCCCTGGCCAAATAGAACAATTTCACAAAACTAAAATGTATATAGTTGCCTTAGCAACTCAATAGCAGGACTTAGTGACAGTAGCACTTTGACAGGCCAGTTGACAGGTATACCTGGTAGTCTGTTGTGATGTGGATAGCTCCGTCGTAGGCCCCCTCCAGGTCTTTAGCCACCAGGGTGACCCGGAAGGCAGCATAGTAGCCCGAGGCCAGGATCACCTGCAGGTGGAACAACAGAGCCGTCAGTCAGCCTCCTGATTTCCATCTACTTTACCTGCTGCTCTCAGACACAAGGCCACTTTGTTGGTGTTTCCTAGCAGATGAACACAGCATTCTGTAGTTATCTAAACACACCTCCTTTCTACTCCATCTGTTCAGGACCATGAGAGTGCTTACATACTAAATATGTAGGGGCGGCAGGTAGCCTAGTGGTTAAGAGGTTGGGCCAGTAACAGAAAGGTTGGTGGTTTGAATCCCCGACTAAGTGAAAAAAAAGATGTGATTGTCCCACCAAGATGAATGCATTGAGTCACTCTGGATAACACTAAAATATATATTTTTTTTTAAACTTATATTTCAAGGAAAAGAAAATGTAGAGAAGATATATTTCATAGCAGACTTAAATGACCTCCATTATCTCCAACCATGAACCGCTAGATTCAGCCAGGCCAGGGACAGTAGTAGTTGTGATGCTGTTACCGTTTTGTGAGGAGAAGCTGAGGTGCTGTGTAGCTCTCTGGTCTTGGTCAGCACCGTGGTTCTGTTGCCTCTCTCTATCTTCAACAGCTCCACACTCAGACTCTCTCCTGTCAGCAGCCACGGCCGGATCACCAGCTGTACAAGTGAGTGAGAAAATGACTCGACTCCTTTTCCGTCACACTAATCCAATCTGTTTTCCAACAAGTTGCGGTGAAGGAGAGATACTAGGTAGCCACCTCTAGTGAAGCATTGAAATAGTTACCCATGGTTACGCATGCATTCAAAAAGAGAGCTGTACAGCTTTATTATGGGATGTCTACAGAGCAGAGGGGTGTTGAGGGTGAGCCCACCTCGATGGGGTTGCTGTTGACAACCACAAACAGGATGCTGCTGGTGTCTGTAGCGCTGAGAACACCAAAGTCTAGGAAGTTCTCTTGCAGACTGGGCGGCAGGACAAAGGGCTGTAGGGAGGAGGGGAGGAAAAGAAAAACGAGAGTATATTGTTATGATATGGGGGCCAGGTTAGTATTAGGACATGCACCAACACCCTATCCAGGGTACACTTCCACACACCATTCCTCCAGGGGGCAGCAGGAACCTTGTTCAGCCAGGTTGATAAGCACATCGGGTGATCGTCAGTCAGTGTCCCAGCTTGCAAGACGTAAGGCTGCTGGTTGGTTTGGTGGCCATGAGGCCTTTCGTTTTGATTTGAAATCTTTCGTTTAGGTATGCCGTTCGGAATTTTCGTTTTTGCACATATTTATGTTTAGTCACCATCTGAACAAATGATAATCTGCCTGGACTGGCGACCAAGAGGTCAAGATCTAGTTATGGGTTTCGTAACAATATGCATTCGCAGGTGTTTCCCCCACAATGTACTTGAGTGTGTGCAGGATTTTATTTGTGTGTGTACACTATTTCCCCAGTGTGTGTGTGTGTGTGTGTTGCAGTACCTCCAGGAATCCAGTGTAGGCGCGGACGGGGAGGTGGAACTTGGAGGCGTTGGTGACCAGCAGGATGTTGCTGTCGATGTGATTGGAGGGCCGGACGGGCTGGAAGTGGAGGGAGAAGATGTAGCGAGACTCCTGAGGGGGGATCAACACCGGCTCACTGAAGTTCTGCACCTGAGGAGGAGAACATGGGACCGTTCATATATATGTATACACACACACACACACACACACACACACACACACACACACACACACACACACACATACATACATACATACATGCTGCCACCTTAGGACACACTCAGAGGACAACAGAGCGGTTCAACACATTTAATACTTGACAAACCAAAGTCCCCTCAGGGATCAATAATGTAGCCATTCCTTATAGTAAGACTTGAGGGCCGTGATTAGTAATTGATTGAAGTTGGTTGTGTTTAAGCTGGGTTGGAACAAAAGCCTGCAAGCTTTGAGTTGGCCGACAGCAACAGGCCTCTGGAACACGATACAGTTCAAAACAGTTACTCACTAAGAACATGGTCTTGGCTTCATCTGGAAGGGACACGTCATGGATGCGGATGGCAAAGTGGAAGGTGTTGGTGAGGTGGATGGGCTTGACCACTGGCTCTAGCACACTGTCTCTGATGTGGAACAACGTGACCGTATGGTCAAACCCCAAATACCTGACACACAGAGATGGAGAGGAGAGTTAGTGGAGACGTTTCAAATGTTCCGAAATTGTGTAATAGTGATTCGTTAAAGTAAAAAAAAGAAAAAGAAAAATAACACTTCTTTTCACTGATTATATACACTACTTGTCATTGTTATTGGTCAAGGAAACAGAAAAACCTACCCGTCTAGAACTTCAGCTAGGTATGGGATTTCAAGTTTGGAGTAGCTTTTCTCTTTCGCTTTTACTGTTATTTTACCAGAGGACTGGGAAGCTTTTTGAACTTTCGATGCTGGAAATCAAAAAAACAAAACCGTGTCAAAACAGGTTGGAACAAAAAGGCAGAGGTGCAATATGCAGGAGAAATTCCAGAAGGTATGGGGAGTACTGAGTAATATAGCTCACTTACCATCAAAACTAATACTGGCGACTTTGGTGTATCTATGTTCTCCAGCTTTTAGCGTGACGGCCTTGAAGTCTATTGTGATGGCATCGTTTGACGGCGTCGCTCGAACGCTCATTATTTGCACATCTTTTGTTCCAGAATTGAGAAGATGCAAATTCAACTGCTTTGGTCGATCTGTAAAACGTTTCAACAGAAAATACAATAAACAACTAATCAAATCACCCAATAACCATTTTGAAACATCCAAATCACTCAAATATTTCATGAAAGCCTGACCCATTGGAGAATGAGGGTATAAACGTGAAGTGAACACAGCATACCTTGTGAGCGTAGCGTTCCAAAGTCCAACATTTCTATTGAGGAGTAGATTCCCGGTGCTGAGGACAAAGACACACAGGATCAGGAGATGTCTCAATCAGCCAGTCACAGATAAGTATAGAGGTACAGTGAGGGAAAAAAAGTATTTGATCTCTTGCTAATTTTGTACGTTTGCCCACTGACAAAGAAATGATCAGTCTATAATTTTAATGGTAGGTTTATTTGAACAGTGAGAGACAGAATAACAACAACAAAAAATGCAGAAAAAGGCATGTCAAAAATGTTATTAATTGATCTGCATTTTAATGAGGGAAATAAGTATTTGACCCCCTCTCAATCAGAAAGATTTCTGGCTCCCAGGTGTCTTTTATACAGGTAACGAGCTGAGATTAGGAGCACACTCTTAAAGGGAGTGCTCCTAATCTCAGTTTGTTACCTGTATAAAAGACACCTGTCCACAGAAGCAATCAAATCAGATTACAAACTCTCCACCATGGCCAAGACCAAAGAGCTCTCCAAGGATGTCAGGGACAAGCTTGTAGACCTACACAAGGCTGGAATGGGCTACAAGACCATCGCCAAGCAGCTTGGAGAGAAGGTGACAACAGTTGGTGCGATTATTCGCAAATGGAAGAAACACAAAATAACTGTCAATCTCCCCCGGCCTGGGGCTCCATGCAAGATCTCACCTCGTGGAGTTGCAATGATCATGAGAACGGTGAGGAATCAGCCCAGAACTACACGGGAGGATCTTGTCAATGATCTCAAGGCAGCTGGGACCATAGTCATCAAGAAAACAATTGGTAACAAACTACGCCGTGAAGGACTGAAATCCTGCAGCGCCCGCAAGGTCCCCCTGCTCAAGAAAGCACATATACATGCCCGCCTGAAGTTTGCCAATGAACATCTGAATGATTCCGAGGACAACTAGGTGAAAGTGTTGTGGTCAGATGAGACCAAAATGGAGCTCTTTGGCATCAACTCAACTCGCCGTGTTTGGAGGAGGAATGCTGCTTATGACCCCAAGAACACCATCCCCACCGTCAAACATGGAGGTGGAAACATTATGCTTTGGGGGTGTTTTTCTGCTAAGGGGACAGGACAACTTCACCGCATCAAAGGGACGATGGACGGGGCCATGTACCGTCAAATCTTGGGTGAGAACCTCCTTCCCTCAGCCAGGGCATTGAAAATGGGTCGTGGATGGGTATTCCAGCATGACAATGACCCAAAACACACGGCCAAGGCAACAAAGGAGTGGCTCAAGAAGAAGCACATTAAGGTCCTGGAGTGGCCTAGCCAGTCTCCAGACCTTAATCCCATAGAAAATCTGTGGAGGGAGCTGAAGGTTTGAGTTGCCAAACATCAGCCTCGAAACCTTAATGACTTGGAGAAGATCTGCAAAGAGGAGTGGGACAAAATCCCTCCTGAGATGTGTGCAAACCTGGTGGCCAACTACAAGAAACGTCTGACCTCTGATTGCCAACAAGGGTTTTGCCACCAAGTACTAAGTCATGTTTTGCAGAGGGGTCAAATACTTATTTCCCTCATTAAAATGCAAATCATTTTATAACATTTTTGACATGTGTTTTCTGGATTTTTGTTGTTGTTGTTGTTCAGTCTATCACTGTTCAAATAAACCTACCATTAAAATTATAGACTGATCATTTCTTTGTCAGTGGGCAAACGTACAAAATCAGCAGGGGATCAAATACTTTTTTCCCCTCACTGTATTACTATTGGAAATGTATGGTGAGGTGTTGCTATAGGAAACAACGTTGTTATTGGAAACGTATGCTGTGAGGCGTTGCTATAGGAAACAACGTTATTGGAAACGTATGCTGTGAGGCGATGCTATTGGAAACATTGTTATTGGAAACATATGGTGTGAGGCGTTGCTATTGGAAACATGGTGTGAGGCGTTGCTATTGGAAACGCACCCGAGGTGACCTCCACCTCTACAGGCAGGATGATGAACTCGTCCTGGTTGGAGGCGTTTGTTTTGATTCTGATGAAGGCCGTGTGGTTGTCTGCGTCTCTCGACGAGAAACTGGCTCTCATCACCCCCTTCGTCTCAAACGGGGGAATCTCCTGACAACCACACAGGAAGAAAGAACAGAAAAGACATGTTTAGTTCTATTCAGGGGTCAAGTAGTTGCCCAATTAAAATTCCATTCTGGTCAGGTATTTGTCTCAATTCCAATGCTAATTGTGTGGAAGTAACAGGATAATAATCTAAAAGCCCCCGATTGTCCTGATCTATACACACCCACAGATGGTGCGTTCCTCCCTGCTGCCCTGTGGGGAGCTCCAGGTGCAGGTCTCCTCCGCTAGAGTACATCTCCACTACCTGCAGTGGCTCACTGTGTGGGTTGTGGATGTTTATGAGTGGAGAGAAGCTGCTGTTGACTGGGACACGGGCCCCGATGAACGGCCGCAGCCTGTAGGGGTTGGGGATGCCCACACCAAACACCTGCAGGGGATAAGACACCAGCAACATAAGACTCATGATCTTACAGCAGGGACCTACAGCAGGGACCTACAGCAGAGACCTGATTTAAGCCTCCTACACCTACGTGATCTAGAGCACTCAGATCCAGAGGTTCACAGTGTGAGCTGGTTTCCAAGTGGCAGGCAGGGGGGAAAACCAGCAGAAAATGCAACCCACAAAGGATCCTTATATACAGTGTCCAGAACACACCTCCAGTATACAGACATATTACAGAATTATTAGTATACATAGTGACACATTATGTAAACATACGTATTCATACACACCTGATATGTAAACACTCCATGATGCGAGGTATTAATAAATAAAGTATTCTCTACATTTCCTACTACTCGAGCGAGGAAGACCACATCAAACGACGTATTCCCCCCTGGTGGAATTATCTACAGGGAGAGAAGAAGAGAAGGGATAAATTAACTGGAGAGAAAGAATACAACAATTATCCAATCAAAAGGTCGAGCTACTTTTGGAACTATAAATGTAACCAACCATTTAAGATCAGTCTTGGGTGTGATAAAGCAGTAAACATGAAGATTCTTGTCATGATGCCATAGATCGTTTTATAAGATACTGGAAGACAGCCAGACATAAACAAATCGTTTTAACAATAAAAATGTTTAAAGACCAGGTGGAAAGAGGGCGTATTTTGCTCCAGCCAACATTATTCCTTATTTGACCTGATTTTCCTGCTCTACTCTCAGGACTCAAACATGCTGAGCAGCACTGTCACACCATTCACCATCTCCTCTGCTCAGGAGTGCACTGGATTCAGAGCTGTCATGAGTTCAGTTAAAAGGCCCAAGATGGTGGAATGTTGACAGTTGAGCACGTGCCTCTTGTTTTTCAAAAAGTACAAAACCAGCACATGATACCCATAACAGTCAGGTCACAAGGTCAGACTGACAGGCAGGGGAATCGGAATGGCCGGAGAAATGAGCCTCTGTCCACCGACAAACACAGGGCTTATTCTTTTAGCCTTTGAACAAGCCATGCGTATGCCTGTAGACGAGGAAACACCTCAAGACAGGAGATATCGGCTGTGTCCCAAACCAAAAGGCAGCTAGCTGCCTACCTGCCTGCTGCCTACCTGCCTGCTCCAAAAGGACCTACATTTGTAGGTAGAACATTCCTCAGTAGGTAACTGACATTTAAGATTAAATTCGTAGGCAGCATCTTTGTGGAATGGGAGACAGCCATAGGGTTATACTTATTAGCTACTCACCCTGTTTTGAAAGAATGATGCATGAAAATGTGCAGTTGTTGCTGATATAGATATCAAGCTTATTTCCTCTGCACTAGGATTGTGCAAATAAACTTTCTCCATTTTTGGCATTCCAACAGGCCTGGGAACAGGAAGAGAAACAATGTTGTGAAAGCTGTCGCACAAACATATAGCTGTCGCACCAACATATAGCTGTCTGAAACACAGCTGTCATAAACATATAGGCCTAATGGGGTTAAATGGAGTCTCAAAGAAAATCAGTTTTATTTCCATTTCCTTGTCTCTCCTAACGGATGTTGATAAAACGATCATGCTCCAGGAGGCCTCTTCTCTTAACTGTGGAAATACCCAGCAGATAAGAGCACGTTTAAAACGTATCAATGCCAAGTTGTCAAATGATCTGAGAGGGTGATGCACAGAATCTAAATCTCAACAAAGTGACAGGACGAAAATAAACAGAATAGTTGATGGTTGAATTTGTCCCATTTCACACATGTACAAGTCTGTATTATCAAATTGTATTGATTGCATACACATATTTAGCAGATGTTATTGCGGTTGTGTAGCGAAACGCTTGTTAAACTAGGGCTGAGCGATATGGCCAAAATATCATATCATATGGTATTTTTCACATTTTTGACAGTATTTTATGTTTTTGATTAATAAAAGTTCTCCATTTGCTTTATGAGTAGTGCGTGACCCTACGGTGGCAACACATATATTCTAAATGATTTCAATGGGTTTTTCTCCATTCTGATTGTTTAATACTGTTCTAGTCAACTTCAACCTAAAATCATTTCCTGCATTTCCTGGACTCATTTGAGATCATTTCCACACTGCCATGACAGGGGCAAAAATACTAGGCCTTATTTTTAACCAAATGTTGCAATTGTGATTTAGATCAAAACACTTAGGTGAACTTTTGGAATCATGGAAATAGAATGTTTATTATAATTCTATAGTTAGAATATAAATAATAGTGGGCACTTTGAATACAGTGTTGTTTGACATGACAACAAATGAAAATGCCATGGATGAGTTATTGTGACAGGGTAGGAACCAAAGTGATGTTCAGTGTTTCCTAGGGGACCCTATAACCTTTGGCTACATTAAATCTTTATTCATATAGCCAACATATTCATTCTTTGCCTATTCCTCTTTGATTTAGAAGATACTGTTGCACAAACAACATGCTGATTTAAGCCTCCACCAGTACTGGTATCGGGCTGTATTAGCTAGCTACGTTTGATCTGACTTAGTACTTTTATTAGCCGGCTAACACGATTTAGCTTAACTTGCTAAGAAAATACAAACTAGCTGTAATTATAGAACGCTTGTAGATTTATATTAAGATCAAAGTGGCAACATCGTTGTCATCAACATTGTTGCATATTGTGCGTTGACCATGCAGACTGAACGAAAGTGTCGCGGTCAAGCAACAACAAATGCGCTCCTTGAGTGACAGGGGGTGGGACTAGGTCTGTGTGGAAAGCAGCATGGAGAGAGAGAGAGAGATGACTCAAGTAGAGGAGTAAACTATAAAAATGGACGTTACACACGGCGTATCACATTTAACAAACCAAACATTCAAATACATTTATAGAAGGTAAAGTAAAAACTCATAAATACCGGTATATAGTAAAATACGGTCTACCACCTAGCCCTATGTTAAACACGTTTGAATTGGAAATGTGTTTTCGTTACATATCCCAACTCTCCCTGACACACCCTCGGAGAGTGGGGTCACGGCCAGGGTCTGCCATTATCAATGGTGACCCAGGAGCAATTAGAGTTAAGTGCCTTGCTCAAGGGCACACTGACAGATGGTTCACCTTGTTGGCTTGGGGATTCGAACTAGCTACCTTCACGGTTACTGGCCCAACGCTCTAAGCGCTAGGTTACTTGCAGGTATATCTCTAGGTAGAGGAAGTTAACTCACTGTTCATGGAAATCCAGCATTGGCGGCTCAAAGCGTATGGGCCTGCTGTTCCCTCTCTGTAAGGGTGAGCTGTGGGAGAAAAAACAGGAACCATAGTGAGGAAGAGAAGGGAAACAAGGACGGCTTTTCATCCATGCTGCAGTCCTACTTCCTATTGCCTAACGCTCATGTTCCAGGAGGAGTGTTTGTGTGTGTAACGCAAATCAGGTTAACATGTAAAAGCTCAGGGCAACCGCCAAAACAAGACAGGAAACCTGCCAAACCTGCTTTGCAAAAACAAGTGATCTACTGCAAGGTTGCTTCCCTTATATAATTTTGACTGACTATGACTACATATTGTAATTTCCCCCCAAAATAGTTTTTGCAAAGATAATTGAAATCAGAGATATGCATTAAACAGATGTGTCATTGCATGTGTATTCAGCTCAGACAAACAAGATTTTTGCATGAGAAACAAGGCACCCAAAAGGGAAACCGCTCCCTGCACACGACACAGACAGTATGGCTTCCCTGAACAACACGTATAAGCCGACAGCACACAGGCAAGTCATAAAAAGGTGTCACTGTGGATCCATGACCAATGTTATACATCGTCAGGAACTCATTTGCTTCTTAAGTTGGAGTGCAACAAGGAATATATGTTTTTATTATTCCTTGGATTCCAAGGCCTACACTTAGAATACAAATGAATTCTATGAAGTCATAGTTGTACATTAGAACTTAGTTGTGCTACTACTGTGGTCTTGTGTGTTCTAAGAGAGTGAGGCGGAAAAGAACTGCATATGCTCTTAATGTGGCTATGGGAGATTGACCTTCAGCTGGGTAAATCACACACACCCCTCTGTCTATGTGTGTGTTTGTGTGTTTACAGAGCTCTACAACCAACCATACCTCTCTCAGAATGACTCCTCCACTCCTGCATTTTGCAGCGTTTATAACTGCGTTTGAACATACATTTGCAGGTGGCGAACAATGCAGACGGTGTTCAGCCTATATTAATTGTAGATCATATTATTTATAATGTAAACAGACGTAGATTCCCTGTAGTTTTCCCCCTATAGCTTCAGAGTACAAACAAAGCCACATCATGCGTTGTTTAAATGGTCATAATGGGCCACTGACTGACTGAAAAAGGCCCCTTTGTAACAGCCAATCACTCACTCTAAATTCTTGAGGTTTCAAAATGCAAATACTAAGACATTGCCTTTCTGCGTGGCGTGCATTGGCCAACTTCTGATGTAGACTGAATGCTTAAAAAAACGATGTCAGCAGATAGATGGGACGCTTGGCGGTGTTAGTTCGCCGTGGGTGGAGGAGAGGTGCGAAGTTTAGCCTATAAAAAAAGGAACAGATGCATCGTCAGTCAGCATCGTGACTAAAAAGCCACAAGCCATTTCCTGTTCCAACTAAGCAACTGAACAACGCAAATGTCTCTTCTGCATATTATAGAGATTGTCTAGAGAACTTTAAACCTGCTGAATGCTGGCCAGGGGATAAAGTGAATCTGATAATGAATCTTCTGCATATTGTAGAGAAATGTAAAAGAAAGCTAATGATACTGGCTGCTAGCCAGAAGAGGTGGAACCATGATAAATAGACACCTATTGCATTATATATAATAACTGGGGTGACGCCTAAGCAATGGAAAGACAAAAATAAAACAGAGAAAGGTTAATAAAATTAAGAAAACAGATTAACCACGTGTTACTAAATCTAATCTTGGCTTCAACACGATGCTGACTAGACAATGAATAACTACTATTTACAAGCTGAACACAACTAGTCATCTGGAGAGGAAATACACAAGCCGTTGTGTTATTTCATGCTTTTGGTGGTCAATCAGTCCTTGGTGTTGTGGACAGAAACCTCAAGTCAAAGTGAAAGGAAAATTGGCATGCTTGCATATTTAACTTATCTAGTTAAATAAAGGTTAAATAAAAGTTAACCATGGGGGCTCTTTCAACTGAATCGAAACTGATCTAAATAGCAAAAGCAGAACTTTGCTAAATCTGTAGTGCTGGAAAAGTTGTGTCTTGATAAACCATTTGTGAGATAATCTTCAGAGACTAATGACAAAGAGCAAACACGGCATCTCAGCTGTTAGAAACAGTAGACCAGACACTCCGGTGTAAAAGAACAGGCACCTGCAGCCGTACCAGACAATAACCACAACATAAGGCTCTTCTGAGCACCGCCTGCATCCTCATACACACATGCTGCCCTGGAGTCTGGACATTGACCTTCATTATCAAATCAGACTTTAAAAAGGCACATGCATACAATAACTAACAGCGTACATTTCCGCTACAAAATCCATTCACCACCTTGCTTTTCCATTTGTATTGATCTCTCAATTGAATTCCTTGCTCTTCAAGCAATTCACTTTATGCAGAGAGACCCTTCAGTGCCATTCCATTTCATTTTGTAATTAAATGAATTTCTATACCTTTGGGACATCACTTCCGTCAACTGGGTTATACCAACTTCCTCAAATCTAAGCACTGGTATAACCCAACACTTCTAGATAAGAGAGCTATGAACGTAATTGCCCTTAGGGATGTTTACACAAACAATGGAGAGGAATCAAGTCAACTAAGAGGACAAAGGTGAACAGAGAGGGAGGCGTGAGGGGACTCCATTGGCATCAATATGAGCTGTTGCTATTAGGGTCTATGAGAATGAATACATACAAATAAAATGCAACATGTAAAAAAAAGTGTTGGTCCCATGTTTCATGAGCTGAAATAAAAGATCCCAGAAATGTTCCATATGCACAAAAAGCTTATTTCTTTCAAATTGTGTGCACAAATTAGTTTACATCCCTGTTACTGAGCATTTCTCCTTTGCCAAAATATCCCATCCACCTGACGTATATCAAGAAGCTCATTAAACAGAAGGATCATTACACAGGTGCACCTTGTGCTGGGGACAATAAAAGGCCACTCTAAAACATGTAGTTTGTCACACAACACCCCAGACGTCTCAAGTTGAGGGAGCATGCAATTGGCATGCTGACTGCAGGAATGTCCATCAGAGCTGTTGCCAGAGAATGTAATGTTAATTTCTCTACCATAAGCGGCCTCCAACGTCGTTTTAAAGAATTTGGCAGTACGTCCAACAGGCCTCACAACTGCATTCCCAGTCTGGTGAAATCCATATATTTGGTCCAAATAAATGTATTTCAATTGACCGATTTCCTTAAATTAACTGTAAGTCAGTAAAATCTGAATGTTGTGTGTTGTTCCATTGTCATATAATTGGTACATTAACTATCAACATAGGATTAAAAATAGTTACCCAGATTGCATTTTGGCAACATGTGTGTGTGAGAGATATATATACACACACACAGTACCAGTCAAAAGTTGACACACCTACTCAACAGGTGTGCCTTGTTAAAAGTTCATTTGTGGAATTTATTTCCTTCTTAATGCATTTGAGACAATCAGTTGTGTTGTGACAAGGTAGGGGTGGTATACAGAAGATAGCCCTATTTGGTAAAAGACCAAGTCCATATTATGGCAAGAACAGCTCAAATAAGCAAAGAAAGTAATGATGGGCTGTCATTTCTAAGACATGAAGGTCAGTCAATCCGGAAAATGTCAAGGACTTTGAACGTTTCTTCAAGTGGAGTCGCAAAAACCATCAAGCGTTATGATGTAACTGGCTCTCATGAGAACCGCCACAGGAAAGGAAGACCCAGAGTTACCTCTGCTGCAGAGGAGAAATTCATTAGCGTTAACTGCACCTCAGATTGCAGTCCAAATAAATGCTTCACAGAATTCAATTAACAGACATCTCAACATCAATTGCTCAGAGGAGACTGCGTGAAGCAGGCCTTCATGGTCGAATTGCTGCAAAGAAACCACTACTAAAGGACACCGATAAGAAGAGACTCTCTTGGGCCAAAAATCACAAGCAATGGACATTAGACCGCAATGTCTCTGTGAGACGCAAAGTAGGTGAACGAATGATCTCCGCATATGTGGTTCCCACCTTGAAACATGGAGGTGGTGGTGTGATGGTGCTTTGTTGGTGACACTGATTTATTTAGAATTCAAGGCACACTTAACCAGCATGTCTACCACAGCATTCTGCAGCGATACGACATCCCATCTGGTTTGCGCTTAGTGGGACTATCATTTGTTTTTCAACAGGACAATGACCCAAAACACACCTCCAGGCTGTATAAGGGCTATTTGACCAAGGAGAGTGATGGTGCTGCATCAGATGACCTGGCCTCCACAATCACCCGATCTCAACCCAAATGAGGACTGCAGAGTGTGAAAGAAAAGCAGCCAACAAGTGCTCAGAATATGTGTGAACTCCTTCAAGACTGTTGAAAAAACATTCCAGGTGAAGCTGGTTGAAAGAAAGCTTTGCACACTCTTGGCAATCATCAAGGCAAAGGGTGGCTACTTTGAAGAACCTCAAATATATTGAATTTTTAAAGATTTTTGGTTACTACATAATTTCACATGTTATTTCATAGTTTTAACATTCTCTATTATTCTACAATGTAGAAAATAGTAAATACTGAGAGGAGATCCCTCTGTGAAACTTACTAAAACTCACATGATCCCATCCACCATAATAGTCTCAGTTTCAGAGCAGATGAAGGAGAGTGAAAAAGATGGAGCGAGACACTTTCAGACCAAATAGATTCATGTGAAGGAGCCACTAAAGCCCTGGAGAGAAGCACTCAAATATCCTAACCAAGGCCTGTGCTTTGGCTATTTTTACACTAATAGATTTTTACACCAAAACAGACCTAGGGCACACACAACGTCATGGGAAAGAAACCCTGCTGATGTTGACAATCGCCACGATGACGTACTGCACCGTGGCCTTCCATCCCATCCATGTGTTCTGATGTGGTTCTCATGATGATCTGACCGACTTATTATGTCATGCCACATGTACTTCTGCCTGATGGGCGTGTGCCGCCTGATGGGCGTGTGCCGCCAGATGGGCGTGTGCCGCCTGATGGGCGTGTGCCGCCAGATGGGCGTGTGCCGCCGGTGCAGATTGAGTTAGTTTGTGACCCTAGCACAGAAACACACAGATTGCCAAACAATCCCTGGAAGCCTGTTAGGTTCACCTGTGTGTGTGTTTACTTAAGGAAAGAGACAGGCCTCTGATCTGGAGAAACCTCATTGGCTGAGGGTGACGGTTAACCTGGCCTGAGGAATGCAAGGCAGGACACACTGATTATTCAAGAGGATTAACATGTTTCAGACCGGTTCTTCTAAATGCCACCAAGGTTAAGTGTAGCGAACTGCCACCTAGTTTGGCTGAAAGCTTCATAACCGAGGTATAAAAGGGGGAACGTATTCACAATACACTTCTCTCTTTTAACGATGATGTCTGTCCACATGCTATGTAAACCTAGTCCCCTCCCGATGTGATCCTAACACTGCCTTGATGCAGGGGGGCTCTGATTGAGCCTCCTGAAAACTCTTAACATCCCTCCACTGTCTCCATAGCGACTAGGACACACACAGACCCACACCCTCCCGTCGTCTACCTCCACTGAAACCCAGCAGCCAGTCGACCAGCTCCACCTCCCAGCAGCCAGCTAACCAGCCCCACCTCCAAGAGCATGACTATGTTGATGGAAATGAGAACAAGGTGTGGCAAACGGAGGATCAGTCTCCTACGAAGCCAAGCCGCTACATATGGAATTGGCTAGCAGCCATAAAAACTCAGGCATAGATAAGCTGAGTAGAGATGTGATTCTAATGCCAGGGTTTACCCTCCCATTTAGAGTCTATCTAGGTACGACTGGTGTTACATAAGGACGTTTAATGAATTAAGTGTTTACAGTCATTATGGCCTGCAACAACAAATATAGTTCTCTCAGAGACAGTCATAGGTGCATTCAAAGATAATAAAAAAATATACATCATACCTTTTTTGATGATATGAACCCAGGTGAAGGTCAGGCTCTATCTGTAAAACAAAGAAAAATCCATGTCAGGTGAGCAGATGAGCAGCAGGCGATCTTCATAGCTCTAGTCTGCCATGACACGGCTCAAATGTAGGAACAAAAATAAAGTTATCCCACTCCTAATGATATCATCAGAACAAACAAACCAGGTCTAGATGCAGAAAGTCGTAGGCAAATAAGAAAGTAAGACGTGCTGAAGCATGCAAATTTGAGCAGTACTGACATGATGATGTAATTTTGTTTTATAACAGCAGTCAAACAGATGTGTTTCCACACAAAGGCCTTTGACACCCATTAATTGAACCCAAGACTGGTGCCCATTTTGCATGGGATTCAGAATGTGCTGTATTAACTCTATATCCACCTCACTGCTAATTGAAAAATCATATTTTGCACTACAGTGATTCAAGTATCAAAACCAGCAAAAGCTTAACGTCTCTGACTATGGACCTCCTTCAATCAAACCGGCCTTTGCCATGTTTATGCATCATCTCTATTTACACAACTACTGCCCTTGTTCATCTAGGACCATTTAACCTGTGAAGTGGTGGCAGTCTACCTGTTGTTTCTTACCATTCCCTCAACTTGTTTGCAATTCTAGGCCTATTTGATCATAGATAAAGAGGGGATGTTTATCTACTATGCAAACACTCCACAGGGGGTTTAAATGAGTTGAGCCCTCAACTGCTCTGTTAAGGCCAATCAGCACAGGCAGGCGAGGTGCTCAGGTGAACAATGGTGGAGAGAGGAGGGGTGACTGACTTTCAGAGCAGTGACATGTGGGATGGACAGTGGATACAAAGATGTGCTGACCCCGCCGGGCCGACCAGAGCTAGCTAGCCTCTATAACAGTGACATGTTTGTAAACTATGATATCTGGGTAGTATCACTGTAAATAATGTCCTTTTGGACATCTCACAGAAGTCCTGTCTGTCGTTTGTTTCATGTGAAACAGTGAACAGCACACGACCAAGGACACCCGATAAAGGCTAACCACAGACTATGTGGGTAAAAATACATAGCAGAGAAAGTGAAAGTTACAGCTTTGAGAAGATACTGCTCTCATCTTAATTTTTACAGCGATTATACTTGATTTCACAGGCTGCTATTCACCTCGTGTTTACTGAGTAACTACATAGTAGCGTGATAGTGTGTTCAGCTGTGCATGTTGTATAGGGAGGGTCATGTGCCTGTCTGTGGTCGCTAGGAGGGGAGTGTAAGGAAACCGTGTCTTACCTGCAAGAGGCCTCCCTCACCAAAGTGAAGTACCTCTAAGATTGTGTCTGATTGGATGAATGCTGTGGAGACACAATTTGTCAACAATTATTAAAAGGACCCCCCCATAATTACATTCTGCAGGAAGTGGCAGAGTTGACATGAGAACTGTAAACAGAGCAGAAAACAGATGAAAATATCCATGTCTCTGCTATTGGTAGGGTGTGTTAAGTGTGCATATAGGTCACCATTTTCAGTGCATTGCTTAAACATGTCATGATTATGTTCAGCAATGCAGGAAACAACCATACTTTAGACAGGAAGCATTTCAACTGTGGCATTTAAACTCAACCCACCACTGCTTCACACATTGAAACTGCTGGTGGAAACAGTTCTCCTTTTCACCCTAGCTATAGGGCTACATTTTTATTTTTCAAAGTTACACTTCATTGGATATGGGAAGGTGTACGAGCAAACGAATACTTCCCTAAACAACTGTAGCCATCTAGCTAGCTACTGTGTTGTTGAATCCTAGTGAGGAATGGCCTTAATTCTGACTGCATGAAACATAACGTTACTAGGATAGCTAGCTAGATAGCTTGTTAGCAAACCAAACCACTAAGAAAAAACGCTAACCTGCTAAATGAACACACCTATGATGAGTAAGCATTTTGTTGCACTGTACTCCAGTCCATGATGTATATAATGTGTAGCTTATATGTCAATGACAAATAAATGAACTTGAACTTGTCGGTCTTGACAAACTAAAAATAACACTTAATTTCCTGGTTTAAAAGAACAGCTAAACCAGTGTGACAAGCACTAACGTTAGCTACGTGAAGGTTGATGACAAGTTACTCAGGACTAGCGATAGATATCCAAAATGATTACGTTAACTAGCTAAGTTCAGGATATTCAGTGAAACATGACTGGAGCTAGCAAAACAATTGAGCTAGCTACGTTAGTTAGCAAACGTTACCGCTTGAAATCTCAAGGGCCACCTTAGCTAGCTTGGCTAACGACGTTACCGACACGTTAAAAGAAGCGACTGGACTGGTTAGGAATGTGTGAATATATTAACTAACTAGTTTGGTCATAATGCAACCAAGTATTACATTTAGCTATTGAGCCATGTCCTTTACTAAGCCAGTCCAAATACAAGCCGACACCCCCCTCAATCACTGGACACCTTGGCTCTAGTCTTGAACACAGGCTAACGTTAGGTCGTTAACGGTAGCTAAGCTTGCTAGCTTACTAGCTAGCAATAGTACACTTGCTGGCTAAATGTAGCGAAAAAAATGACAACTAAAAATACAAACCTTGTTTATTTGCCTGAGCTATATGAAAAAGTGCAAAAAATAAAACCCGAATATATCCGAAACAAGACGTTTTTCCCCTCACTGGCAAGTGAAGGAAACTCGGTGTTCTTTCTGCTTGCGCCATTCTTCTGCTCTGACTGCATCACTATGATCGTGTGCTCCTAGCTATAAACATTGAGCGCAAGAACTGGCAAGCAGTGACACGAGGAAACTTTGTGGACACTGTGAACAGTGCAGTTGGCACTTGGCAACAGCACAAGAGCAAGTACTTTGGTCTTTGCCCCTCGACCTTATCACACGTTTTAGTGTTTTTACATCCTTCATTTCTATATTCTATTTCACATGCAACAGTCATAAAAGTTATGTTCCATGTTCATACATAATATTTTTTATCAGCAGTTCCAGACTTCATAGATGTCTCTTTTTTTTTATTATAGCAGTGAACTGTTTAACGTTTAGTTAAAACTTGACAGGCGCTATGTATAACGTGTCTTTATTCTCTTAGCAGCCACCCTCTCTATCAGTTCACATGACAAACAGGAATTTATAGACACAGGTCAGGCATTACTAATCAATTATGAATATCTGATTATCATCCGTACGCTTTGCTTTTCATTAAATTGATGAGTGAAGATCAAGTGGAATAATACATTTCAACTCCAGAGGGCAGCAATGCTACATAATTTCCCAATCAAATTTCAATATCCCAAAATAAAGTTAGCGAGAATGGGGAAAAACACACTCACAATATATTTGTATGACCCAAATGACACCATAACCCAATGACACCATCAAATCCAAGTTATAATGTATGACACACTTTAATACACTAAAGTAAATGTACTTCATACCATTTGTGACTCCTTCCCTGAGTTTATTTGAAGGGAGCAACAATCAGCATGCAGACATTCAATTTGTTTTGCTGATATATGGCCAATTGTTTTCCGTGCAAGGTCCGTATGCCCTAGTGCTGGGTCCTAGGGGAGATAATACAGGCCCCCCAGGACACAAAGGTGTTCCTCTACCTTGACAACTGCACAGTTAGTAGGGCAGATCAGGGACCCAGTGGTGTGAATGGAGTGAAGCGAAAGATGGTTAAGCAATTAAAAATGCACAAGGGTTTAGCAATTATTGTTACGTTTACCCACAACACAATAGAATAAACAACTGCCTGGAGACCAGTGGAGGTTGCTGAAGGGAGGACGGCTCATTACAATGGTTGGAATTGACAATGGCAGTTCTTGACCATTTCAACTGGGGGCACCAAGCTGGGGCCAGTTGTACTGTTAGAGGGGCTAGTTACATTAATAACGGATGTAAAAAAAGAAAGATAGCAAAAATTAGTTATGTAAAAATTATTTCATTCTCCACATTTAGGGGAGCCACAAGGGGGTCCAAAATTGTTGTCACAGGGGCACTGCCCCCCCCCCCCCCATAACAGATTATGTAGATAACAGATTATGTAGATAACAGATTATGAATTTGATTGATCCTCAGTGAAAAAAAGCTCAAATGTTTTGTTCGTCATAATAATTTATATTATGCCACAAATGTTCAACTTTATGACCAGCCATCTGTATAAAATGTTAAAATAAATTAACAGGTGAGCCAACAATGAAGCATAATATCTAACAAATGGTTGTTGTTTTACAGACACCCAGTACTGTAGCTCTCCAGGAGGACGGTTGGCCACCCCTGACCTACCTTGTGTGTCACGCCCTGACCATAGAGAGCCCTCGGGGTTCTCTATGGTGTTTTAGGTCAGAACATGACTAGGGGGGTTTCTAGGTATTATATTTGTTGGTGTGTGTGTATGGTTCTCAATTAGAGGCAGCTGATAATCGTTACCTCTAATTGGGGATCATACTTAGTGTGTCCTTTTTCCCACCTGCGATGTGGGATATTGTTTTGTATGAGTGCCTATGTGCGCTATGTATGTCACGATTGTTATATATGTGTTGTTTTGGAAGTTTCACTATCATTAAAATGTGGAACTCTACTCACGCTGCGCCTTGGTCCAATTATTCATACGACGGTCGTGACACTGGGTCTTTCCATTTTACTAAACCTGCAAAAGTGGATTGAGCCTATAACATGAAGAAACCCAGAGGAAAAGCCATGCTCTCTTCACTCATCCCAATTTACATCCTCTCATGTTAACAGTCCTGTCTAGATCTGGCTGAGGATATGCACTAGATTTTATGTAGGCATTTTAATGTAAGATGTCCATGAGTGTCCTGAAAGGTGTCTGCCAAATGAAATGTATTATTATATCTGGGGTATTATACAGAAACTTTACTATGAATGTCTTAGTTCCCTGATGTGTGTCCTTTGAGTCTTTGAATGTGTGGTTTGGTTAACACATATGGGGTCTTATGTGCGTAGCCCATGTGTAGGGATGTTTATTAGGTATACCACCCCATTCACGAAAATGGTTGGCTTCTACAGACAGTGAGTCATGTGGATGTGACTTGCTATAAAAAGCAGGCAGACAGGCATCGAGGCATTCAGTTACTGTTCGATTGAACGTCAGTGGGCAAAACTAGTGACCTAAGCAACTTTGAGCGTGGTATGATCATCAGTGCCAGGCATGCCAGTTCATGTATGTCAGAAACGGCCGGCCTCCTGGGCTTTTAACACACGACAGTGTCTAGGATTTACCGAGAAGGGTGCGAGAAACAAAAAACATCCAGTCAGCGGCAGTCCTGTGGAGGAAAATAACTTGTTGATGAAAGATCAAAGGAGAACGGCAAGAATCGTGCAAGCTAACAGGCTGGCCACAAACAGGCAAATAAAGGCGCAGTACAGGCATCTCGGAACGCACAACTCCTCGGTTCTTGTCACACACCTGTTTCCACTCCTATCAGCTAAAAACAAGAAGAGGCAGCCCCAGTGAGCACACTATCAGCAACACTGTACAATTGAGGAGTGGAAAAGCATTGCCTGGTCCGACAAATCCCAGATCCTGTTGCGTCATGCTGATGGCAGAATCGGGATTTGGCGAAAAGCAGCATGAGTTTATCGCCCATCCTGCCTGGTGTCAACGTTACAGGCTGGTGGCAGTGGTGTAATGGTTTGGGGAATGTCTTCCTGGCACACGTTAGGTCCCATTGAGCAACGTTTCCATGTCCCAAAGAATTCTGGCTGTTCTGGAGGCTGAGGGGTCCGACCCAGTACTAGATGGGTTTACCTAAAAAACTGAAATATATGGAAATACTAGGAAATGCTCCAGGTCATACTAGGAAATGCTCCAGGACAGCAGTGTATGATTTGTATTGGCCTGTTTATTCCAGCACAAAGAGATTTTTAATTGATCACTCAGCACATTGACAATGACGCCAAGGATGGAGTGAATCATTGGTATCATGGTTACATACACAATCTCACAAGATCAATGATTTCTCATGTGAGAGAAAAGGAAGTGGCTCCTCCATATTAGGATACATTTGGATATTTTGATAAACTGTATTGTGGGAGACCCTGAAGAACACCCTGAAGACTCTTCTTGTTAATTTCTTCCCTGCTGACTGCAGTTGTCATTGCCTCTCTCGTGAATGTCCAAATACCATCAAGAGATTAGAGGCAATCTCCTTTGTAAATACTAATCCCACAGTGACAGTGACTGCAGTCTGGCCACAAGGAGGCTTTTGGAGTACACAAGATTCAAACGTAAAGACAAATCAAACACAAACAAAAAGACTTCAAGACAATTTCAGTCTATGGACTCTGAACCTCCATCTATGCCTCTAATATTACATCAGTGTAGATTTAGTCTACTATTTGAAGAGGGTCCGTGGTACGAATGCATGTCCCACAGTCACACAATCACTTTTCTGGCCCTTTATCTAACGTTGTATGGCCAGTAAACACCTACATCTCACAACCAACAGGACAGGTCATGCAGTTTCTGGAATTGTTGTTGGACAGAATTAGCCTTTTATTAATGACTGTTAATTCAATGTTTATTTCTGAGCCCTTGATAAGTATTTATAGCTGTGGTAGTGAAGAAACACTGTCTGAACAATCTTAAATCTAAGATTAGAACTTCTGTTCTACAGATGGAGGACGGAGGATTTCCTCTGTGTCTTCTCCTCTTTTCCTAGGTGGGTGGGGCCTCTGTGGCCATGCAGTAGAGCAGCCTAGTGGGTGAGACATTCTGAACATCGGTGACATCTCACAGCAGCTCATGGCCCAGGCTGTGCTGAAGGAAAGAAGAGCGCCAACCGTGTCCTACCAAGCTAAGGGCAGAAAAGGGCACTTAGCTCTTCCTGTATTTGTAAACTGTAGGTAAACTACGTGCCTGATACGACACAATACCAATCACCCAGTCCTAAATCGACACCTACCCACTAACCACAAGACACTTGTGTAGATATGAATGGAGTGGATAGTTGTCTGGAATATTATAATATTTTCACCTTGTCCTCTGATAGGCTAGGTGGAATTTACCCCATATTTCGACCACTTATCCAATCCGGTAGGGGACATTTCTTGTTATCTGTTATTATGCAGGTGAGGAGAAACACATAGCACCTCTTTCAGTCCCAACAGAGGAGCATTGTTGCTAAGTGGGAGTCTAGGGACTCATTTTCAAGAAGGCAGGGAGAGGGGTGATTTCTAATGGACTATGAGCTTTTAAGCCTCTTTAAGCCCCAGTTCATCTCATCCTTCTGACTCCTGCTCTATTATTCACTGGAGCCAAAGAGTAAATCCGTCTTCCTTCTTAATATGCTCTCATGACCATGCACTTATGGCAAACTGGTCTCGAACCTTGTTTAGTCAAACCTGGTGGAAGAGCTGACATCTGGTCCAGGGGTGGCTGACATTTAGGGCTCATTGCAAGGACTCTGTTGCACTACATCCCTTTGTTTCAGATAACATCTAATGATAAATGATATGACTTCACCACCTGAACAAGTACTTTCTTACCTAACTGTAGGCTAATGGCAAAAATTACAACACTAAAAGAATACTGCCCTTATGTGGTAGTCGTTAAACGTTGTAGAAACTTCACTTCGCAGCAAGCGGTGGCGCTCACAGATCCCTGCCTTCTCTCTCTTCTTCCCCCCAAGCAGTTAATGACTTCATGAAGGTGACGGAGGTGCGTTACGGTTTAAAGAAGGCTGCTTGGGTAATAAAGGACACAGGGGGAGCTGTCCGTTGGCCTCGGTGCTGAAATATAATTCCAAGTCGTTGTGTTCAGTAGTATATCGTTTGAAAGTAATGTAAGGCGTGTCTACCGAGGAATTAATGATTTGAAAACGTTTGTGTACCTTATGATGCGAAGGAGGAAAACATGGGATTATATCACATCGAAAGTTCCTTTGACGAAGACATTTGCTTGAGGACTATCCTTCCCTAAACTATATTCAGGTACATTTAGACTAGACATTTGCACAAATTGTGTGGTAGTCTAAAGAAATAACTGATTTATCCGTATTGTTGCAAATAATATATGATTCATCAAATGTTATAGCTAGATAAAATGTTTTCGTATAGCCTAAATTTAATCGGGACCAACAATGAAGGATAGATCCAAGCATCTATGGCTACTTGGTAAGGCAATTTGTGAGGACGTTCTGATTAGATCACATTAAGCAGACTACTGTGTTAAAAATAGGATGAACTAAACAACTAAATTAAATCACAATGAATTAACTCAAAGTTTGAAAATGTAATGAAAAAAATGACAACTAGATGTAGGCCTTATTCTAACCTTTATGGCAGATTTGTATTATTATCACCAGCTGATGAAATAATTTATAATCAACCATAAAGACATGTTAACATAAATTATAGATACATTGGAAACATTGGAAACATCAAACATTCTGAAAGGGGAAAGGTCAATAAATTGGATTCCTTCGTAATTCTTAACAGCCTACCCGAAAGTGTTGTAAAATGTGTGGATTAATTCATTAATTATTCCTTGCATGCAGGTTGTAAAATGTTAGATTGAATGCGTGTTAATCCGTTATTTGACATTTAAAAAAAAAGCACGAATACATATTCCATTTCAATATTTTTTTTCTTTAATTACAAATAAAACATGTTGCGCAGAATAATACTTACTACTGTATGTATTCTTTCTCTAATCTCGTGTTTCATTTAATTGTTCAATTTGAGGTTCAGACAGGGCCATTCAAAGACATCACACACGGCATACTATGGGCAGGTCATGTCAATACACCAAACCATTTGCATGTAAATAAAAACGGAATGACACACACACACAAATATACGAATATGTCATTAAATAATACAGCCGTTGAGTCTACAAAATATTAGGAACACCTTCCTAATATTGAGTTGCACCCCCTTTTGCCCTCAGAACAGCCTCAATTCGTCGAGGCATGGACTCTACAAGGTGTTGAAAGCATTCCACAGGGATGCTGGCCCATGTTGACTCCAATGCTTCTCACAGTTGTGTCAAGTTGGCTGGATGTCCTTTGGGTGGTGGACCATTCTTGATACACACAGGAAACTGCTGAGAGTGAAACACCCAGCAGCGTTACAGTAGTTGGCACAAACCTGTGCGCCTGGCACCTACTACCATACCCCGTTCAAAGGCACTTCAATCTTTTGTCTTGCCCATTCACACTCTGAATGACACACATACACAATCCATGTCTCAATTGTCTCAAGGCTTAAAAATCCTTCTTTAACCCATCTTCTCCCCTTCATCTACACTGGTTGAAGTGGATTTAACAAGTGACATCAATAAGGGATCATAGCTTTCACCTGGATTCACCTGTTCAGACTGTCGTGAAAAGAGCAAGTGTTCCTAACGTTTTGTACGCTCGGTGTAGGTGTATATCTGTAGATAGATGTAATCTCTGAAACCTACTCAAAGATACAACAATTTGCCCTTCCAAGAGCTTATTTTAAACACTTGTTTCTTAGAAGACAGTGTAGGGAGTTGGTCCTGTGTGACATTTAAGACTCAACCATTCCTTATTCTAGAACAGCTTCTCAGACCATTGTTAAGTCTGTAAAAATCCCTTCTAAATCCACAGTGAGACGTGGTTCACCATCCCTTAAAATCCCTATTCACGCTTCTCCCCTCTAGGAGAGTCACAGAGTCCTCCTAGACCTAGAGTTGTCCTAGGATAGATAGTTGAATAATAGTCATACACTTTATAAAGTTGTGATACATTACTATAAAATGTGGGGGTAAACAACTACTGATCTGAACATTGTAGCCTCAACTTCTAGGCTTCAACATTGAAATGTCTCCGTTATAGTTGCAGGTATATTTAATATTTAACAAACAATTGTTCTGACTTGTGAGACTGTGAACAATGTGAATAATCAAACCCTACATGTATCCTACTCTAATGTATCCTCACTATTCTGTTCTGTTCACAGCAGTCCACCAGCCTGATGCATTGGGGGCCATAGAGTGAACCAAGATGCCTAAGATCAGCACGGAGCAGTCTTATCCCAGCCACGACCGCTGTTCGGTAAACACCCCCGACAACCTGGACCAGATTGAGAGTGGCAGCAGGTAAGACATTTACAGGATTTTACCAGCTTGGGTTTAGTTTAGGATTTGAAGCTTTTACTTTGAAGAGCCAACAACACACAGACTCCATTTTTGAATGCCAGTAAGCGTTCTGTGTGATCATGATTTATTTCAGTGTAGTGACACTCCAAACACAGGAAACACAAATGTTGACACGTCCCACGCTAGTACAATTTCAGTGTATATTTTTAGCATGGTGGAGGCCTCACTCTCTTCCTGGTGTCCTCTCTACGCTGCAGCCATGAGGACCAACTGGACCCCTCCTTCACGGGGACAGGAGGCATGTCCAGGTCAGTGCAGATATCTTTTTTCCATATCATTATTTACATTTATGCTCATTTTGAGGACTACAATGGAAATAAGTCAATAGACTTTTTTTTGTATCCTTCATAATTTATAATGTGTGTATAGTTGTTTCTCATTGTTTTATAATGCATGTATAGTTGTTTTCTCAATGTTTGAACACTGTTTGAACAACATTACAACGCATTTCTCTCAGGCTGTCTCGCTTCATGGTGTTGGTGAAGGGCTGGTCATCTCACAGTAGTCAGCCCTCAGATGCCCTTCCTTTAGACTCAACCATGAAGTCACACACAGAGTTCAGAGAGGCCTGGAGGGCAGAGAGCATGTCCAACACCAGACTCTCTGACCAAGTCCGCAGGAGGAAGTGAGTCCCTGTGTGTGTGTGTGTGTGTGTGTGTGTGTGTGTGTGTGTGTGTGTGTGTGTGTGTGTGTGTGTGTGTGTGTGTGTGTGTGTTTGTGTTTCGCTCAATTTCTCTTTCTCTCATGTTGAAATTATTATGACTTCTAATTGAAATAGATTCTTTGATTTGAAGCTAACACGTGTATTTATATATTTGTTCAAGCAGTGGTCAATGGCCCCTTGCAGCATACAATATGAACAACTGCAACAACAAGGATGAGTAAGTGGACCAACTATAGCGTTGAGATAGTATTCAGACCCCTTGACTTTTTCCACATTTTGTTATGATAAAACTTTGTATTCTAAAATGAATGTTGGTTTTTTCCCCTCATCAATCTACACACAATACCCCATAATGACAACGCAAAAACTGTTTTTTAGACATTTTTGCTGATTTATAACAAATAAAAAATAGAAATATCACATTTACATAAGTATTCAGAACCTTTCATTTACTATGTAGGTAGTAACTAATCTAATCAAATCAAATGTTATTGGTCACACACACATATTTAGCAGATGTTATTGAGGGTGTAGCAAAATGCTTGTAAATAAATAGCTGTATATGGTTTTGTTCCCCCCTCCCTGTCACTCTCCAAAGTATTTTGTGTTACATAATTGTGATCAGAAACATTTTTGTTTTTATAAATGTCATACTGGAGGACAAAGAATGACAAATGACAAAGAAATACCAGTAGAAAGCCAAGAGACCTGACGCTACTCTCTTGACCCGACAGTAGCACGCTGCCCCCCTCTGGTCTTGATAAACCATTGCACATAGTTTCATGCAATGGAAAATCTAATTGAAACCAAATAACACCCTCCATGAACATTACAATCCAATATCACCAAACAAATCTGTAAGAGTGGCGTTAGTTCAGTTGATTAGCCTGATCCACCCTCCCGATTGCTGCGCTTTTGTTTCTTTTCACTTCGTATCAGTGGAGGCTGGTGGGAGGAGCTATAGGAGGACGGGCGCATTTTAATGGCTGGCAGGGAATAAATGGAACGGTGTCAAACACATCAAACATATGGAAACCACATGTTTAACTCCATTCCATTTATTCCATTCCAGCCATTACAATGAGCCCGTCCACTCCTCCCACCAGCCTCCTCTGCTTCATATAGAAAAACAGAATGTAAGCTTGCGAGATGAGGATGGTCGAACGAGGCTTGGTTGATTACACCCGCTATAGATAATCCTCTTATTTTCCCCTTGTATAATAGTGTTCTGTGCTGTAGTTAGTACATGCTTCATTGAGATTGATAAAATGATGTGTGGAAAAATAATTATGTGTTCAGCAAAAAAGATGAGAAGAAGCCAGATCCCCCGAAGCCACCTGATAAGAAACCGGATGAGAAGAAACCGGATCCCCCGTAAGTATATTCAGTTTCTATGGTTATATGGAAGTCTTATATGTATAAACAAAAAAAACAGATTATAAGTTAACAGGAAAAAGCTTTGTATTTTATGTTTATTTCAGTAAAGAAGTGTGGATCATTGACCCCGCCACAGATATGTACTACCAATGGCTGACAATAGTAGCTGTCCCAGCATTCTACAACTTAATGCTTCTGGTGCCAAGGTGTGTGCCGCTTTAGAATTCCAGTTTTAGGGTTTCCCAAGATATTGTTGAGTAATTGTGAATGATCAATACTCTTGTGTTTCTGCTTGTCTGCCAGGGCAAGTTTCAATGACCTGCAGGCCAACTATGTAATGCTGTGGATGGTTCTCGACTACACTTCAGATGTCATCTATTACATTGACACGTTTGTGAGATCTAGGACAGGTAAAACCATTCTTGTTTAGGGTTGTTGAAATAATTGACATAACATATCCTTATTTAACGATTTAGTGTTTATAAAGCTTTGGAATGTCATCAACAGGTTTCCTGGAACAAGGATTGCTCGTGAAGGACCCAGTGAAACTAAAAGAACACTACCGAGCCCAGAAGCAATTTAAATATGACATCATATCGATGATACCTACTGATCTTGCCTTCATTCCATACGGTTACAACAATCCAGAGTTCAGATTCAACCGCCTCGGCAAGATGGCGCGCCTCTTTGAGTTCTTCGACCGAACGGAAACCAGGACTAACTACCCCAACATTTTCAGAATCGGCAACCTTGTGCTTTACATCCTGATCATCATCCACTGGAACGCTTGCGTCTTCTACGCCCTCTCCAAACTCCTGGGCTTCGGCTCAGACACCTGGGTGTACCCAAACATCACTGACCCCGAGATGGGCCAGCTGTCCAGGAAGTACGTCTACTGCCTCTACTGGTCCACCCTGACTCTGACAACCATTGGAGAGACCCCGCCCCCTGTCAGAGACATCGAGTACCTGTTTGTCGTCGCCGACTTCCTCACGGGCGTGCTGATTTTTGCCACCATTGTCGGTAACGTGGGCGCCATGATCTCCAACATGAACGCGGCACGCGCCGAGTTCCAGGCCAAGATCGACTCCATCAAGCAGTACATGGAGTTTCGTAAGGTCTCCAAGGTCCTGGAGGCCAGGGTGGTCAAGTGGTTTGACTACCTGTGGACGGAGAAGAAGACCTGCGACGAGAAGGAGGTTCTGAAGAACCTGCCGGACAAGCTGAAGGCTGAGATTGCCATCAACGTCCACATGGAGACGCTAAGGAAAGTGCGTATCTTCCAGGATTGCGAAGCCGGCCTGCTGATCGAGCTTGTGCTCAAGCTGCAGCCACAGGTCTTCAGCCCCGGAGACTACATCTGTAAGAAGGGCGACATTGGCCGAGAGATGTACATCATCAAAGAAGGGAAGCTGGCTGTGGTGGCGGACGACGGGGTCACACAGTGGTGTGTGCTGAGCGATGGGGCGTACTTCGGAGATCTCAGTATCCTGGGCATCAAGGGCAGTAAGGCTGGCAACAGAAGAACAGCCAATATCAGGAGCGTGGGTTACTCTGACCTCTTCGCCCTGTCTAAAGACGACCTGATGGATGCCCTCACTGAGTACCCTGATGCCAAGTACGCTCTGGAGGAGAAAGGCAAGGCCATCTTGATGAAAGACAACCTCATTGATGAGGAATTGGGAAACAGGGCCGACCCCAAAGAAATGGAGAACAAAGTCCTTACGATGGAAACCAACATGGAGGTCATGACGATCAAGTTCACCAGAATGATTGCTGAGTGGGCAACATACCAGGCCAAGGTCAAGCAGCGCATCAGCAACATGGAGGCCAGGGTCAAACCCCTCAGGCAGGGGGATGGATGAGGTGATGAAGGACAAATAATCACATGCAGAATATCTACTCTACATACTTGGTACACAGACATTAAATGTATCTTAAATGTAAATCTATAGCCCATACTCACAATTTAGATCTGGTTAGATCTAAATAGCTTTCCATCCAAGTGGATTATAACCATAAACTGTATTGTTGACTAGTCAAAAGCAGTCAAGCCTGGTGGGAGGAGCTATAGGAGGACTGGCTCATTGTAATGGTTGCAATGGAATAAATGGAACGCAGTCAAACATGTGGTTTCCATGTTTGATACCGTTCAATTTATTGCATTCCAGCCATTACAATGAGCCAGTCCTCCTATAGCTCCTCCCACCAGCATCCACTGCTCAAAAGTATACCTAGATTCAAACATAATCTCAGCCAAAAAAGAAACATCCTCTCACTGTCAACTGCGTTTATTTAAGGCAAACGTAACATGTGTAAATATTTGTATGAACATAACAAGATTCAACAACTGAGACAAACTGAACAAGTTCCACAGACATGTGACTAACAGAAATGGAATAATGTTTTCCTGAACAAAGGGGGTGTCAGAATCAAAAGTAACAGTCAGTATCTGGTGTGGGCACCAGCTGCATTAAGTACTGCAGTGCATCTCCTCCTCATGGACTGAACCAGATTTGCCAGTTCTTGCTGTGAGATGTTACCCCACTCTTCCACCAAGGCACCTGCAAGTTCCCGGACATTTCTGGCGGGAATGGCCCTAGCACTCACCCTCCGATCCAACAGGTCCCAGACGTGCTCAATGGGATTGAGATCCGGGCTCTTCGCTGGCCATGGCAGAACACTGACATTCCTGTCTTGCAGGAAATCATGCACAGAACGAGCAGTATGGCTGGTGGCATTGTCATGCTGGAGGGTCATGTCAGGATGAGCCTGCAGGAAGGGTACCACATGAGGGAGGAGGATGTCTTCCCTGTAACGCACAGCATTGAGATTGCCTGCAATGACAACAAGCTCAGTCCGATGATGCTGTGACACACCGCCCCAGACCATGACGGACCATCCATCTCCAAATCGATCCCGCTCCAGAGTACAGGCCTCGGTGTAACGCTCATTCCTTCGACGATAAACGCGAATCCGACCATCATCCCTGGTGAGACAAAACCGCGACTCGTCAGTGAAGTGCACTTTTTGCCAGTCCTGTCTGGTTCAGCGACGGTGGGTTTGTGCCCATAGGCGACGTTGTTGCCGGTGATGTCTGGTGAGGACCTGCCTTACAACAGGTCTACAAGCCCTCATCCAGCCTATTGCAGACAGTCTGAGCACTGATGGAGCGATTGTGCGTTCCTGGTGTAACTCGGGCTGTTGTTGTTGCCATCCTGTACCTGTCCCGTAAGTGTGATGTTCGGATGTACCGATCCTGTGCAGGTGTTGTTACACATGTTCTGCCACTGAGAGGACGATCAGCTGTCCGTCCTGTCTCCCTGTAGCGCTGTCTTATGCGTCTCACAGTACGGACATTGCAATTTATTCCCCTGGCCGTATGTGCAGTCCTCATGCCTCCTTGCAGCATGCCTAAGGCACATTCACGCAGATGAGCAGGGACCCTGGACATCTTTCTTTTGGTGTTTTTCCAGAGTCAGTAGAAAGGCCTCTTTGGTATTCTAAGTTTTCATAACTATAACCTTAATTGGTTCATTGAACAAGCATGGGAAACAGTGTTTAAACTTTTACAATGAAGATCTGTGAAGTTATTTGGATCTTTACAAATTCTTTGAAAGACAGGGTCCTGAAAAAGGGACATTTCTTTTTTTGCTGAGTTTAGTTATTTGTACTGCTTGTTTGATAGGTTTAAAGTGATACCAAAAGGTTTTTATTTTGTAATAAATACAGATTATCCAAAATTGGTCTGTATTTGAATCCAAAAGATACTGGTAGTTGAATTTTGCTGCTGGTGTGCTTTTGAAATGTCTAGGTCAGTTGCAATGGACATTATGGTTTACTATCATTTCCAAGTCATTTTCACTTAAACTCAGAGTGTACTGTACTTGTTAAAACTAAGAAGCTTAAACTGTAAAATCAAATGCAAACGTATTTATTTGAACTTTCAGTAATATGTTCTCTCTTTTCAGAGGTTGAACAACTCAGCTCTTTTAAGCCAATGGACTGAATGTATGGTGTTGAATAAATTAACATGTCTTGATTAACTTCACGAGACAGTAAAAAAGTGGAAAAGTACTTCAGAATCATAAATGACACATACAATGTTCAAAAGTCTTACAAATCCATCTGTTCGCATGTTTAAATGAACTCTTCACCAAGTACAAGTTGGAAAAAAGCAGTCACTTTTATTTAGCATGTTTTCACAACACTTGATTTTAAGCCTTTTTATCAATTACATTTTTTTTTAAAAGGTAACAGTTAATTCAAACCAACCTATAAACTGACTGCTTCCATTCCAAGACCAGGGTGAAAGTTTTCCATTCTCTGGGCCCTGGAGTCCTTTTAAATGTACAGGCGAGCAGCAACTTCAGCAGTACAAAACAGAGATACAAATAAATGAGGTACAGCAGAAACCCAAAGAAGCGATGGAGGGGAAGGCTCAGGCCACAATATCTGAAATATATTTGTTGGGGCAGGTTCTTCACAAGCAGCCGAGCACCGTTGTTAAGTGGCATTACTGCGAGCTGACTGACTGCTTACGCCCCGACAGACTGAAAGACGGCATCAGGATTCAGGATCCATTGACAAGCCTAGGCAGTGATTACATCCCTATGGAATTGTCCAGAAACTTAAAGACAAAGAAACAAATCAACTGTTTACTGTGCCAGTGCTGAAGGAATTTTCACAGCTAGCTTTTCCAAATCAAAAATTAACAATTTAAAAAAGGTCTGTCGTAAGTTATTTTCTACCCGGAGACAAATCTAGATCGCTGAAGAGGATCACTGGAGAGCTAAGATTTGTAAGTAATACTTGGCAAATGTCTATAGACATTTCATTTAGTACAAAATGCCTGGATTCTAAAAGGAAGATGCCCTAGCTAAACCTGGGACATATTTGGGGTTGGTCTTCTAGAAGTGTAGACAACCAGAATAAATGCTATTCTGATTATATAAATGTACTGAGGATTACAATATAATACCGGTTAGACAAGGGCAACACAGGAAGACTTTAGAAAAAAAATATTTGAGAACAATCATGTACTTGTGGCCAAAAAAAATTAACATTCTGAAAATGTCTAAGTGCACTTACAACAGCTCCGACAAAGTTTCAGTCTACTCTCAGTGCTCCAATGGTGAAAATAATGGTATGTGTCCCAAATGGCACCCTAATGGGCCCTAGTCAACAGTAGAACAATAGATAGGGAATAGGGTGTCATTTAGGACAGATGGTCAAGGTAAACATTTTCTGAAGATGCTGTCTGAATGAAATTACTTCCCAAGTCCCAAACACTTCCATAAAAAACGGAGTCTGGTTCGATTGGCTAAATAATATGGAAGGTGTGTGTGTGGGGGGGGGGGGGGGGGGGGGGGGGGGGGGCAGGACATCATATACACTCCAAGAGCTCACGGTTTCCCTCGTCACATCAGCATCTGACTACAGCGATGCTACCGAACGATCGCAAAGTAACAGACTGCAATGAATGAATGGATGCAGCCTTTTCTGTCTCACAAATGGTAAAAGGTTTCTACATTGTCATTGCCACAATCCAGATTATTAAATAATCCCAGCCCTCCCCTTTCCCAACAAAAAAAGGTGTTAATCCAGTCAAGCATCAAAATAACCGATTTCAACCTTAAAATAAATAGTAAGGGGAAAACAATCCTCTGTACATAATCAAATAAGATAAAAGATGTGTTCAGAACACATTCACACAACGTGGGAAAGGAAACGTACGTTTGATCACATGAAGTTCAATGAAGCTGCTCCAAGAGATCGGGGCGCTGGCACGGACAAACTCGACTACTAGAGCGCTCTACCTTTAGATGAACCATTGTGTTGATTTTCGGATTTTCTCATCTCGAATCTTAAACGATTTTGTGTTGGTTGGTGATCTTTCGTTTATTTTTTTCTGATATGGGGGAAGGAGGGAGATTGTGAAAAGGAGTCCTTTTTCAGT
The DNA here is from genome assembly GCF_901001165.1 of Salmo trutta. Classification (NCBI taxonomy): domain Eukaryota; kingdom Metazoa; phylum Chordata; class Actinopteri; order Salmoniformes; family Salmonidae; genus Salmo; species Salmo trutta. The sequence continues at coordinate 3,407,270 of NC_042995.1, read as the reverse complement.
GTGGCAGCCATGGCATCAGAGCATGCCAAACCCTTTGGCATAGAGGATGGCTTTGAGCAGTCTCTCTCTCAGCTTCTCCTTGGTGTCGTACTCTGGGAGCAGCAGCACGTTGAAGCAGGTGTGAGATGTGGGTAACCTGCAGAAAGGGGCAGAGGAGAGGGAAGGGGTCAAAGTCCATTCCAATTGCTAAGGTCAACAGGCCATTCATTTGAAATGGGATTACCTTGAAGTTCCACTGTAATCTGAAGCCAATTCATCAATTTCCCCTCAAACCAAATGCATGCAAAGTACATGGTTATATATATATATATATATATATATATATATATATATATATATATATATATACACACACACATATATAACCATGTATATACATAACCATATATATACACACACACACATACTGCTCAAAAAAGTAAAGGGAACACTAACAACACATCCTAGATCTGAATGAAAGATATAATCTTATTAAATACTTTTTTCTTTACATAGTTGAATGTGCTGACAACAAAATCACACAAAAATAATCAATGGAAATCCAATTTATCAACCCATGGAGGTCTGGATTTGGAGTCACACTCAAAATTAAAGTGGAAAACCACACTACAGGCTGATCCAACTTTGATGTAATGTCCTTAAAACAAGTCAAAATGAGGCTCAGTAGTGTGTGTGGCCTCCATGTGCCTGTATGACCTCCCTACAATGCCTGGGCATGCTCCTGATGAGGTGGCGGATGGTCTCCTGAGGGATCTCCTCCCAGACCTGGACTAAAGCATCAGCCAACTCCTGGACAGTCTGTGGTGCAACGTGGCGTTGGTGGATGGAGCGAGACATGATGTCCCAGATGTGCTCAATTGGATTCAGGTCTGGGGAACGGGCGGGCCAGTCCATAGCATCAATGCCTTCCTCTTGCAGGAACTGCTGACACTCCAGCCACATGAGGTCTAGCATTGTCTTGCATTAGGAGGAACCCAGGGCCAACCGCACCAGCATATGGTCTCACAAGGGGTCTGAGGATCTCATCTCGGTACCTAATGGCAGTCAGGCTACCTCTGGCGAGCACATGGAGGGCTGTGCGGCCCCCCAAAGAAATGCCACCCCACACCATGACTGACCCACCGCCAAACCGGTCATGCTGGAGGATGTTGCAGGCAGCAGAACGTTCTCCACGGCGTCTCCAGACTCTGTCACGTCTGTCACGTGCTCAGTGTGAACCTGCTTTCATCTGTGAAGAGCACAGGGCGCCAGTGGCGAATTTGCCAATCTTGGTGTTCTCTGGCAAATGCCAAACGTCCTGCACGGTGTTGGGCTGTAAGCACAACCCCCACCTGTGGGCGTCGGGCCCTCATACCACCCTCATGGAGTCTGTTTCTGACCGTTTGAGCAGACACATGCACATTTGTGGCCTGCTGGAGGTCATTTTGCAGGGCTCTGGCAGTGCTTCTCCTGCTCCTCCTTGCACAAAGGCGGAGGTAGCGGTCCTGCTGCTGGGTTGTTGCCCTCCTACGGCCTCCTCCACGTCTCCTGGTGTACTGGCCTGTCTCCTGGTAGCACCTCCATGCTCTGGACACTACGCTGACAGACACAGCAAACCTTCTTGCCACAGCTCGCATTGATGTGCCATCCTGGATGAGCTGCACTACCTGAGCCACTTGTGTGGGTTGTAGACTCCGTCTCATGCTACCACTAGAGTGAAAGCACCGCCAGCATTCAAAAGTGACCAAAACATCAGCCAGGAAGCATAGGAACTGAGAAGTGGTCTGTGGTCCCCACCTGCAGAACCACTCCTTTATTGGGGGTGTCTTGCTAATTGCCTATAATTTCCACCTGTTGTCTATTCCATTTGCACAACAGCATGTGAAATGTATTGTCAGTCAGTGTTGCTTCCTAAGTGGACAGTTTGATTTCACAGAAGTGTGATTGACTTGGAGTTACATTGTGTTGTTTAAGTGTTCCCTTTATTTTTTTTGAGCAATATATATATATACATACACACACACACACACACACACACACACACACACACACACACACACACACACACACACACACACACACACACACACACACACACACACACGCTAGTTGCATGTTTCCAAAGTGATGTGAGTGAGCTCTGTGGGCTGCAGAAGGAAGACATCCTCACCTGTCTGTGTCGGGGCCGTTCTTGGCGATGATCATCTTGAGCTTTCCCAGGCCTCCGACAGGGGCTCTGTCTGTGCCCGTGGTGAACTGCAGGAACAGCCTCTTCTGCTCCTCAGCAAACGAGTGCAGCGTCTCCCAGAACTCCCTGGTGGGTGAAGTACAGACAAGGCTTTATATTAGTGTCATATTCAGGGTTTTGGGTCACTGTCCCTGATGTCAGCAGCAGATCAAATCGTTGAATTTCAAAAATGTTTGGACTGTCCTTTCTCCAGTCATGTCCCTTTTGAAATAATGGTCCATCACCTCCACACACACACACACACACACAAACACACACACACACTAAAATAAAGCAATCCCTTACTTAATGATGCGTGAATCTCTGCTGTAGCCACCATCGTATTCTGTCGTTTCTTCAAGTGCTTGAAAGTCTAGGTTCTGTGTGTGATATGGAGTTAAAATCATATTTAAAAATCACTAAAAAATAAATACAAACGACTAAATTCTCTTTTCTACAGCTTACCCTGCTTCCACAGATGAGCAGCTCGATTTCCTCTGGCCGGAATAAATATTTCAGCGGGGACTCGTTGGTGACCATGTGAAAACCTCTTCTGAAGGCTTTGAACTGCTTCTCAACGCTCTTATTCAGCATGTACTCTGCATACTGAGCTACAAACTCCTGTCGACCACAAGATGAAACAACGCCATGATTCTCTGGACGGAACGCTACCTCATACTCTATTCAACCCCACTGGTCAAATAAGCTACATCTAAAATAGAAAAACCCTAATAATTAAAATGTCTAAAAGCATGATTTTGAGTGAAATCATTTTCTCCACAAATTCTTGAAACTCACTTTTCTGTTCTCGTTGGTGACTGGAATTTGATCACCATTTTCCCTTAAGTCGTACATGAGGGGGTTTCCGAACAGGTCCGTCTGGGATATCTGGAAGGTGATCATCATGTCCTCCTCCACACTACCCTCGTACTCTAACAGCTCCTTCAGACTCTGGTACAGAACCTGCACACAGACAACAGGACACAGGGGAGAGCAGACAGAAACACGTTATCAATAACACCTTCCTACATACCACCATTTCAATGGTATTTAGATGTTAAAGTCTATATTGCCCTGAAATAAATTGCTATGTAACGCCATAGCCTACAGCCATGTCACAGCACAAAGGTTTAAATACCACTCTGGAGATGAAAATCATTAAGCTAATTTTATTAATAAACAGGACTTCAAATACTAACCGGATTGGAGTCTGCGAGGTCCCGGAAGGTTCCTTTCTTGCCCATGAGCTTTCTGTAGACCACCATGGGGAAGTGAACGTCCAGGATGCAGTTGTTGTAGATGGCCAGGCCAAGGACGATGCCGATCAGCGTGAACTGACCCTCGTTCTCAAACGACGACGGGTTGAACCAGAACATCTTGGTGCGCTCGTCGTACGCAAACATTCCTGAGGAGAAGGAAGCCGTGTTAAGGACAAGGATCAACCTTCACAATATACAACACAAACCAACCACATCCACTGCAGTAACGACGAGGACCTTTATAAAACACAACAGCAACACAAATCAACCACATCCAATCCCAGTCTCAGAGTGACGGTTCAGCAACGTGTCGACCGACTGACGACTTGGTTTCTCACCAATATCTGGATTGAAGATCTCCTCCACGACGAGCTGAAAGAACTCTTTGGAAACCCCTCCTTCATCTACACCTTGCTCTCCTTCAAACTCCACATACAGCTGCTTCTTCAAGTCTGCAGGATTCTCCATGGCGATCATCTCAAGCTAACAGCAAGAACAGAATTAAAAGAATGATCTAAGACTAGTGTGCGGAATATAGTGGACACTCTCTCCAGTCAATACAAACACCACTCCAATGCTTTTAAATCCTTGAGGGGGAGTAGACGAAACAAGTGCACACTTCGGGGTGGGAGAAACTAAACAGGGCCTTGGACTTACCCTGACGAGGGCATCATCGATGATGTGGTCTCGGCGTACTTTAAGCCTCAGGTAGGGGTTGAGCTGCTGTCCCTGCACCAGGCTGTAGAGTACTGTGATGCGTCGCTCGCTGTACATGCGGATGCGGTTGTCGTAGTACAGGCCCAGGTTCTTGGTCACGGCGTTGAGGATGAACGGACACGTCATGAAGGAGAACTTGTTCTCTGTCTCCACTTTAAAGAACGTGTAGTCCTTGTCCATCTCTAGGACTTCATTCAGGGGCTCGTTGACAAACTCCTGGAAGGGGATGAGGGGCCGCCGGCTGTCGGACGTCCGGATGGTAAGCTCAGTCTCCAGGGGGTCCACCCGGGGGCCCTTCTTGTTTCTCCTCTCCTCGCCCAGCAGCTCCTGCAGCGTCAACTCGCTGGACTCAGGGATGGGCTCCTCGTCCTCCTCTTCGTTGTGCTCCGTGTCCACCTCCCCTCCCATGACATTTGCATAGTAGACGATCTTCAAGCACTTGGTGGCTGCCACCACTGCATCGTCGTCGTTCACCAGGTTGCGGCTGTTGAACTCATTGCTGACCACCTTAGTAATTAAAATAACAATACATTTAATTTGTATAGTGCTTTTCATTACAGAGGAATCCCATAGCTCTATGTAGGCCGAAAAAAAGAAAAGACAAAATACCAAGAGAATCTAGCTACCTTGTAGGTGATGAGCTGCTGGAAGGTCTCCATTATGCGGTGGATCTGCTCAGCACTGTAGTGAGACCACAGGCGGGCCAGCTTGGCCAGCGCGGGTAGGGGCAGCTTGCTCATGGCCCTGCAGAACTGGGGCAGGGCGATCTCCAGGTAGTCTGGGCTGTGGAGGTTACTGTTCTCCATCACCACCACAAACAAGTTCAGGTAGTTGGGGTCCCGGGAGTAGACGTTGTGGTACGTCAGGTCACATTCCACGTTGGGCGACAGGTAGACCAGTGCGTTGAGGAAGGCAGCTTCGATCTTATCGTTGGACAGCAGTCTCTGGTAGACCCTCCTGACAGCGTCGATGTCCACAGACACCTCGTCAGGACCCAGCTTCCCCACATCATTGTCCCCTGATGCAGCACCGTCTAACCGGGATGAGGAACCGGGCGAGTCCTCTTCCATAGCAGCAGCGGAGCAGGCGGCCGCTTCCTCCTCGTCCTCGTCTTTGTCCTCATCCTTGCTCTGGAGGGACTTGAGCTCCTCCTTGGTGGGTGGTTTGGACCGGCGGAAACTCTGCACCAGACCCTCTGCGCTGGAGAACACCCGTCCTATGACCCGGATCAGAGGGGAATAGTCCTCCTTCTCTCCACACATGTGTAGGATCTGATACACTTTCTCCTCTGTTAGGTAATTCACATCTGGAAAACATCAATGTAATACAGTTAATTAATGCAGCATATGTAATATCCAGTTATGGCTAAAAAGTTAACCGTTTCAGTTAAGATCGACAGTCTGATTCTGAAATTCTGCACTACAATTGAAACACTCCGAAAAGTATTGATGCACGAATGAGTCACTTATGCCAACACACCTTTGAAGTCGTCCCTTACACAATGGTTCATTGTGGTGCCTTTCTTGGAGGGGTGTGGGTCGCACAGTTTGGCATTGATCTTGTACAGCTCCAGGGCCTTGACGGCGGCTGCATTGTTGTCCAAGCGGTTGGAGCCCCGGGACGAGGAGCACCACGCGTTCGAGCAGGAGTCATTTCCACAGCCCTCCGTTAACTGGTGGTAGTAGCGCTCTATTAGATGCTTGGCGGCTGCTCGCTTCCTGAATTGGAGGCCGTTCAGATTGGAAGCATGGAGAGTTATGAAACTCATGGCTGCAAGTCTCAATCAAAACAGCACTGAAATCAGTCTTATCAACATCCAAAGTGGTAAACATTAAAAAAAACTAAAAACAAAGGGAACTTAATGTCATTTATAAATAGCAATGTGGTCTACATTGGAAATGAGATAAGCCCCTAAACATTTAAAAAAAAAAAGTGAATTTTCATTGGGAACTTGTGGACTCAGCATCCACTGTGTGCCTGCTCTTGTCAGCAGACCATGCAGGAGGGATGGTGTGTGGAAGCCAAAGAGGAAAATTATTAATATGAAGGTGCATGGATGGTGACAATTTGATAGAATGATTGTGTACATTCATTGGTTAGTGAAAGGAGGGAGATATTAAATATTAGCATTCCATAGATCGAGAACATTCCATAGATAGAACATGTTAATTAACTGAGGTAGGTGACTAAATTAACTTACTGTACTGTAGCCAGCTACTGTATGTTAATCACATAATGACATGACTGACAACTTAAAATAAACTTACATTCGGCTTGCTTCAGTGTTTTCTATGTGAGACTCCTCTTGTATTCTAAACAAACAAACAAACAAACACATCAAGAGCATAGGTCAGGAATATGTAGCTAAATCTGTTGACAGAACCATCTAGCCTACCTACTACAGCTAGCTATAGCAGAGAAATTAACTAACCTGTCTAGTGAGTGAAACGAATTTTACTACTATAGTGTTAGTTAGTTGTTTTGGCTATCAGTAAGTGAACACTAGTTAATCTTAGGTTAATGTAAACATTTCTGACTGATGATGAAATGGCTATAGGAACAGCGACTATAAATCTGCTAAGACCGACACAAGTAGCTAACGTTGACTAGCTAGCTAACGCAGACAGAGTGATGACCGTGCAGCTTGCTTGCTAAGTAGCTAGGCAAAGTCGTTCAGGTGATAAGACAGCCGATAATACAACAGTGAGATAACGTTTTAGGTAACATAGTTACAATTCAGCAATACATCGTCGTAACTGTACGTTAACGTGAAATCAGAACAGAAAACGAACTAGCTACCTAACAGTTATGTTAATAACTAACTAAGTAGCATTACTAGCTAGCCAACTAGCGGTTGCTAAATTCACTTTTCAGGCCTAGCCTAGCTAGAGGGCTACGTTAACTAGCTACCTACATAACTGAAAATCTGCAGGAATGTTGCACGTTTACTTCATTTTACATGTCAGTTACATAGCCAGAAACCAGGAGTTGGGAAACATTGTATTGCTAAGATACAAAAACATGCATCCTTCTCCAAACCACGACACTCTATTTATCTCCATGCCGACCTGTCGTATCCTCCTGCAGGGGATGTCTCGGCCTGTGGTAGCTCACAGTCCCTCTCGTCGGAATTCATACGAGACGTTCTCCCGCAGTTGCTCGTGATCCTGTGTAACTGTATGAATGAACACTTTCTCCACAGGTTGGATAAATTTTCAACAAAACGTTATGTTACTGCTAAAGGCTCTTGACGGTGATGGGCGATTTTATTGAATAAGGAACTTCATTTAAGGCCTATTTCATGCTCTAGTCTCTGTTTGGTGTTTACAGCCATCTTGACTTCAACAACCCGACCAGGGGACACGTCCCAGAATGCAATGTTGCGGTCGGAATGGTTTGTTCAAAAGCCTTTTCCCTCACTGTCGAGCTCAGTTCAGTCATTGAGCTACTGCAAAAATAGTGCAGCCTTTGTATGCATGTTACAAACGCCTCCAAAATACATAGCTGTCCCTATTAAAATTGTGGCTATCAAGTGTTCCTTGAGTCAGGCAACCCGGGTTCCGCCATGAATTACTACACTGGTGTCAGAAGTGGGATACATGTACTAACATTTTCATTCTTAAACGTCTAAGCTGGGGGGGATATAATATTTTTGTTTAATTATTTGATAAAATATAGAATTTGGCCTTTACTACTATAGCCTATAGAAACGCATTGAATAACACATTCATAAAATGGCAAAAAATACAGTAAAAAAATAAATCAGAAGAAATAAGTTTTTGAAGTGTGTCCAATATATAATAGATAAGAAAGCTCATGAAATATATATAATTTTTGTTACTTAGATTAACGCATTGACTCTAGGGTATAACCAGTGATGTTGAGACTCGTGCCCTTCCACAGATCCTGCTTCTTCTTTATTATTTCCATATTATTATTATTACATTGATACAGCCAGGCATAATTCCATACATTACCACTGTAAATGATCTTTACTTTCTCAAGTAGGCCTAAATTACATGCAATTGAAGATGTTGATAATCACTTTTACAGAAATCACACTAAATATTATCACGTGTTCATGGTTGGGCCAAAAGTGAATCGTCTTCATTTCTGGAACGAGGTCTTGCAGAGTGACGTCGATCTTGAAAAGATTAGGAAACATAAAACACAAGATGTTAGTGCTGATTTGACCCGTGATGATAACTGTAATTACAATGGCGATATTAATTAATGCTTTAAACCTACTGGAACCTACTTTTGCCTGAGTTGAGCCCCATCCCGCAACAGCAGATGCAGCATAAAAACCGTAAACACTGGAAATAAAATAATGATTTGAAAGTGACCTATCTGCATCAGATATACGCTGCAGTTCTGACTTTTCTCTAAATAGTTACATTATGGAACATGTATCCCCACATTATGGAACATGTATCCCCAACACTAGACAGGAAGATATTTAATAAACACTAAACAAAAATATAAACGCAACATGTAAAGTGTTGGTCCAATGTTTCATGAGCTGAAATAAAAGATCCCAGAAATGTTCCATATGCACAAAAGGCTCATTTCTCTCAGATTTTGAGAACAAATGTGTTTACATTCCTGTTAGTGAGCATTTCTCCTTTGCCAAGATAATCCATCCACCTGGCATATCAAGAAGCTGATTAAACCGCACGATCATTACACAGATGCAGATGTACTGGGGACAATAAAATGTCACTTTAAAATGTGCAGTTTTGTCACATAACACAATGCCACAGATGTCTCAGGTTTTGAGGGAGTGTGCAATTGGCATGCTGACTGCAGGAATGTCCACCAGAGCTGTTGCCATAGAATTTAATGTTCATTTCTCTACCAAAAGCCGCCTCAAACGTTGTTTTAGAGAATTTGGCAGTACGTCCAACCGGCCTCACAACTGCAGACTACCTGTAACCACGCAAGCCTAGGACCTCCACATCCAGCTTCTTCACCTGCGGGACCATCTAAAACCAGCCACCCAGACAGCTGATGAAACTGAATTTCAGAAACCGTCTCAGCGAAGCTCATCTGCGTGTTCGTCGTCCTCACCAGGGTCTTGATCTTACTGCAGTTCAGCGTCGTAACCGACTTCAGTGGGCAAATTCTCACCTTCGATGGCCACTCTGTTCACAGTGTAAATACAGTGCCCCATGGTGGCGGGGTTATGGACAGGCATAAGCTACGGACAACGAACACAATTGCATTTTATCGATGGCAATTTTAATGCACAAATATACCGTGACGAGATCCTGAGGCCCATTTTGTGCAATTCATCCGCCGCAATCACCTCATGTTTCAGCATAATGCACTGCCCCATGTCGCAAGGATCTGTACACAATTACTGGAAGCTGAAAGTATCCCAGTTCATCCATGGCCTGCATACTCACCAGACATGTCACCCATTGAGCATGTTTGGGATGCTCTAGATCGACGTGTAGAACAGCGTGTTCCAGTTCCCGAGAATATCCAGCAACTTCGCACAGCCATTGAAGAGGAGTGGGACAACATTCCACAGGCCACAATCAACAGCCTGATCAACTCTATGTGAAGATGTATTGAGCTACATGAGGAAAATGGTGGTTACACCAGACTGACTGGTTTTCTGATCCACACCCTACCTTATTTAAGGTATCTTTGAATATTAATGTAAAATCCATAGATTAGGACTTAATGAATTTATTTCAATTGACTGATTTCCTTATATGAATTGTAACTCGGTACATTTAAAATGGTTGCATTGTTTATATTTTTGTTCATTATAGTAGTTGCTGATGTATAGTTACTTTTATCATTTGCAATGATTTGACATACCATGACTAAGTTTCGTCTCCAAGCTACAGAGCCACGATTTCTGGTCTGTAAAAAAAGGAGAGGAACAATGAGTACATCAAATACAGAGATACTGTATTCAAAATTATGATTAATTGACATCATACCATGTCAAGCTTCTGCCTAATCTCTTTGACTGCTGCATCATTGTGAGGACAGTCCAGTAGTCCCTGGCTCTCATGGAACAGACAGTCCACTGTGAGTATTACATCACTTCTGGTCACTAGTCTGCTGCTGTCAGGTACAGTGGAGTCTGGGTTGAAGGTGTGATGCAGCACTACCAGAATGACATCTTTACCAACTGTCAAGAGAATGAGGGAATATGTCAAAATAAACCAATAATCCTCTCAAATAAAATATTTAAAAATGTAATTTATGCTGTTGGCACATTGAGTAAATCTGGTGTGGAAAGAGAATATCTGGTATAGAAGGAAATAACATTGTTTGGGATGTCATATTTGGGATGAATTACTGTACTTGGAATCTGTTGCAGCGCTGCTTCAATATCAGTCCCGGCGCGGGAGACGATGGGACAGAAAGCCAGGATGACATCACTCTCCTCTGGCGACTCGACTTCCGTAAAACATCTTGTGGTCTTGTTGAGTTGACTCATAAACTGAATATGAGAATCCAAAGTATTGCCAGTCTCAACTGTGTAGTACTTCATATTCTGTGCCACTGATTTTAAACAGACATGAAAGAGGAAGGTCAAAAAGGTCATTGATTAAAGTATACATTATTTTGGCACGATGGATATTTACTTCATAGTTCAGACAGATTTGAGTATTGTAGGTTTAACCATTTACTTTATAGTGCACACTTTATGAAAATCAAATTACACGAAAGAGCCCTGTTGAAAATTACCTCCTCGCTCCAATATGGATCTATAGAAAGTGAATGAACAGACAAATGGGTTTATTAGTCTAGATAGATAAATTCAGGACAGGAAAACTACAACCAGTGTACAAACCATGAAGATAAAATATCTTTCTCTACAGTACAAACTGTGTACAGCAGTGTGAGGCAATTCCACATTCTAAACATGTACTTTTTTGCTCTAATCTTTCACAATATCCAGCTCTAGAGTACTTAACCACCTCAGTCCTTCCACTGGACCAGTGATTTCTTGGAATTAGAAAGTGAAAGCAATGTGTTATTGTAAATGTTCTTACTGCCTCTGTTCTATTCTACATTCATAGAATTACTCTAGTCTAAAAAACATTCCATTAAATTCTGCACTACCAGTTTCCACTTAACCATGTGTACTGTTTTATTCCTGTTGTAGACATAGAATATTAAATGATCACAAAAGTAGACTTACCCTGCAGCTATGGGATTATTTTCTGTTAACTGTATTGCAGTTGTGGCTTGAAGTGATCTGTTCTAATAGCAAAGAGAAAGTGAAACTAAACAGCATGAGATAACACAGTTTACACAGGCAGCTGCATTCTGATTTTTCTTCCACTAATTGGTCTTTTGACCAATCACAACAGATCTTTTTACATCAGATCTTTTTCAGAGCTGATCTGATTGGTCAGAAGACCAAATTGGTGAAAAAAAAGATCAGAATTGGGCTGCCTGTGTGAACACAACCATCTATGCTATAGTTCAAACAACAAAGTGGGCACCATTGATTTGGTAAACAGCTGAGGGATGGGGCTGGAAAAATGTAACCACACTCACATGTATAGACAGAGCTATGGATGCACCACCATTCATGATATAGAAATGCTAGTTTTAGCCACGGTTTGAGGCTATACAGTGTTTGTTTACAATTACACATTTAAAAACAATGGAATAAAACAAGTTCATATTTTGGGTTCTGATGGGGTTGACAGTTGAAGTAATCTCATAGTGCAATCAGAATTTATAGTCCTTAAGAATCAATGGGATGTATTGTGGCAAACCTCTTCAAAGTTAGGAGCGTTTGTCACAAATTAAGTGGGAAACTGTCACCAAAGTCAGCCCAGAATGAAAGTTCTTTCAAACATGACAGTACCTGTGTGTTTGTTTCTCTGTCCTGGTCCACCCAGGCCATAGGTAAGGTCAAGGATAGCAGGGTTCGGTACACAAATCTGGTTCTCGGTAGGTCCAGGTCTAAACGCCAACAGCTAAGTCCAAAACAGTCCAGCTCGTACACGGTAAATCCAGCCAATGTAGATTGTCTCTTTCTCTATGGTTCATAGATCCTTCCCGCCCTCTCTCTCTCTTCCTGGTTTTCCTTGACCCTTTATCTGTGGGTCGGCTCCACCTTCTGAGGGTTCCCCTTGCTTCTGGGAATTGTAGTTTTGGCAGTCGGCCATTTTGTGATCTGTAGTTCTGATCGGGGTGGCCATTTTAGTGATCGGGCAGAGCCCGTTTATTAGTTCTGCCCTCACATATCTGCCATTTATCACTCGACCCCCTTCTTTGCCACACATCTCCCCCCCTAGATCCGACCCCCTAGGTCGGGCTACCGTGTGTGCATGCGGGATAACCCATCCACATTTCCCATTTCCTTTCCTGCTCTGTGTTTCAAGTCAAAGTGAAACGGTTGGAGACTCAAAAACCACCGCATCACCCGAGCGTTCTTCTCTTTAGCCCTATGCATCCAGGTGAGTGGTGCATGGTCACTGATGAGGGTGAAGTGGCGCCCCAGCAGGTAGTATTTCAGGCTTTCCAGAGCCCACTTTACTGCCAGCGCCTCTTTCTCAACAACTGAATAGTTGGTTTCCCATGGTTCCAGCTTCCTGCTTAAAAACAGGATGGGGTGTTCCACCCCTTCTACCTCTTGGGACAGCACTGCTCCCAAGCCGACCTCTGAGGCATCCGTCTGAACCACAAACTCTCTCTCAAAGTCTGGTACCACCAGCACTGGATTACAGCAGAGGGCCTCCTGTAATGTCCTAAATGCTTTGGTGGCCCTTTCATCCCACTTGACCATGTTTGGCCCTCTGGCTCTAGTCATGTCAGTGAGTGGGGCGGCCACTGTGGCATAACTTGGGATGAACTTCCGGTAGTACCCGGTCAGCCCTAGGAAGGCTCGAACCTGCTTCTTATTTACTGGTTTCGGCCATTCTCTAATTGCCTCCACCTTCTTACGTTGGGGTTTGATTAATCCTCTTCCCACTGTGTATCCCAGATACTCTGTTTCCTCTAACCCCACATAACACTTGGCAGGGTTCGCCGTGAGCCCTGCCTTTCTAAGGGCGTCTAACACCGCCTGTACACGGGGTAAGTGGGATTCCCAATCTGGGCTGTAGATCCCCACGTCATCTAAATAAGCTGCGGCGTATGCTTGGTGCGGTTTTAGGACCTTGTCCATGAGCCGTTGAAAGGTGGCTGGGGCCCCGTGTAGGCCGAATGGCATGACGGTGTATTGAAACAAACCGCCAGGGGTTGCAAAGGCTGTCTTTTCTTTGGCCCTGGGGGTCAGAGGAATTTGCCAGTACCCTTTTGTCAAGTCCAGGGTCGTAATGTACCGAGCTTTACCAATTTTCTCCAGTAGTTCGTCTACTCTGGGCATGGGGTAGGCATCAAACTTGGAGATTTCATTTACCTTCCGAAAGTCGTTACAGAACCGCAAAGACCCATCGGGCTTGGAGACCATCACAATTGGGCTAGACCACTCACCATGTGACTCTTCGATCACTCCAGCTGTCAACATTTTCTCCGTCTCTGCTCTAATCGCTGCCTGTCGAGCCTCGGGTACCCGATATGGCCTCATGCTCACTTTTCTCCCTGGTAGGGAAACAATATCATGAGCTGTAACCTCAGTTCGGCCGGGTACCTCTGAAAACACATCTCTGTTTTTCTGGATCAGGGTCTTTACTTCCTGTACTTGTGCTGGGGACAAAGTAGGTGAAATATTTACTTCGGCTGTCTCCTGAGTGTATGTGGGGTACGTGACCATTAATGTTTCTCTTCCCTGTAGCTCAGTTGGTAGAGCATGGTGTTTGCAACGCCAGGGTTGTGGGTTTGATTCCCACGGGGGGCCAACACAGGAAAAAAAAAATATGTATGAAACGAAATGTATGCATTCACTACTGTAAGTCGCTCTGGATAAGAGCGTCTGCTAAATGACTAAAATGTAAAATGTAAATGTAAAATGTAATGTACACCAAACCATTTTTCATGATGAAGTGGGGAAAACTATTAAGCATCATCCCATCATTTATGGGAGTACCATCTACGACCTGCACGTCTGCTCTGGCTTGCTGCAGGGTTGGATCCTGGTGTTGGGCCGTCCCGAAATTAGTCATGGACCCTGCCAGGTCTGCTGGTTCTAGATAGTCGTCCTCTGGATTCAGATCGACCCCAGCCCCACTAGTACTGGGCTGTTCATTATCAACGAGGTTTGCCACTTCATCCTCATCCTCCCCTACTAGTACCTGTGAGGTTGGCCCCTGGGAGACCTCTTTTCTTGGCCTTGGTTGAAGGCCCCATGCTTCTTCCTGCTTGGTCAGGGTTGTTGGCTTCTCAAATATGCCATTCTTTTGGCCTAACTTCGCAAAGTTAGGAAAGTATCTACCCAATATTACATCATATGGCATCTTTGGGACCACGCCGACCTCATAATCCAGCAGACCGTCCTCTGTTTGTATGCTCACTAATGCTATGGGGTACAGACGGGTATCCCCATGAATGCACGTAACACTGATATCCTGTCTTGTATCCAGTTTATGGGTCGGCACTAGGTTTGCAACGACCAGGGTGAGCATACTGCCGGAATCCAGTAGTGCTTCAACCTCTTTCCCTTCAACCTTCACCCTGCACATATGTTTGTTTCTTGATCTTTCAAATACAGTGGTTACCACAGGACATGCATACCATATCTCATCTTCTTTTTCACCGAGGTTACATTGCATTGGTTCTTCTTTAATAGGGCAGTAGGCTGCAATATGTCCCGGTCGATTACAATTGTAACAGATAATAGGGTTTCGGGGGGGAGACCTCCTCGACCCCCAGTCCCGGTTTCCGGCTTTTTCCTTAGTGTCTCGGCCCGATTTTGATTCTTTCCTCATGGCCCCACACTGCTCTCCTCCCCCTCCACCTGTTGGGACAGTCTTACCCTGTGCTCTTGTGCTTGTCTCATGTGCTCTCTGACGATGAGCATGACTGTGGCTATCCTGTTTTGCATTGCCGTGACGTGCTCTATGACACTAGTATACGGGGTGGATTGGTGTTCCCAGGTTTCCCGGGCGATGTCTAAGATTCCCCAGGGGTGCCTCCCATATACCAGCTCGAAGGGAGAAAACCCCAGCGAGGCTTGAGGAACCTCTCTAATGGCAAACATCAGATATGGCAACATGCAATCCCAGTTTTTCCCATCCTTGTCGATTACCTTCCTGAGCATTGACTTCAGGGTCCGGTTGAATCTCTCAACCAGCCCGTCCGTCTGTGGATGGTAAACCGATGTCCTCAACTGTTTCACCTGCCACAATTTACAAAGGTCCGCCATAAGGCGGGACATAAAGGGGGTCCCCTGGTCAGTAAGGATCTCCTTTGGGACCCCGACCCTGGTGAAAAATAGCACTAGTTCCTTGGCGATATTTTTGGAAGCCATTGTCCGAAGGGGAATGGCTTCTGGGTAGCGAGTGGCATAATCTAGAATGACCAGAATGTATTGGTGCCCTCTGGCAGATTTGGGTAGTGGGCCCACTATGTCCATCGCTATCCTCTCAAATGGCGTTTCGATTATGGGGAGTGGCACTAACGGGCTTCTAAACGCTGGTCGGGGAGCTGTTACCTGGCACTCCGGGCACTCCCCACTCAGCCTGAATTCCTGGCCAGTAAAACCTCCTTACAATCCGGTCTCAGGTTTTATCGATACCAAGGTGTCCACCCAGAATGTGCCCATGAGCTAGATCCAGTACTGTCTTCCTGTACCGGGTGGGGACCAACAACTGTTCCACCACATCAACCCCTATTTTTGAGACCCTGATTCTTTCCTCATGGCCCCACACTGCTCTCTTCCCCCTCCACCTGTTGGGACAGTCTTACCCTGTCCGCTGGTTCGCCCAGGCCTGGGGAATGGGAATCTTTCCTCCTGCGCCTGCTCAGCTGTTCCTGCCGTACAATACCGTTCAACCAGGCCCACGAGATGGTCGGCGGAAAGTACCTCGTTCTGGCCAACCCATCGTCGCACTTCTTGGGGTAGACCTCGCTGAAACTGGTTGAGTATGATGGTCTCGACGACCTCGGCGGACGAACGGGTCTCCGGTCGCAACCATTTCCGTGCCAGGTGAATCAAGTCGAACATCTGTGTTTGGGGGGGGGGGGGGGTTGTCCCGGTCTGTAGGACCTATACTGGTGGAAGCGGTGTGCCCTCACGGTATCGGTCACTCCCAGTCTAGTCAGAATCTCTCCCTTTAGTTTATCGTAATCCTGTGCATCCTTCAACTCCAGGTCGAAATATGCTTTTTGAGCATCCCCTGCCAGGTATGGTGCCAGAAGCCCTGCCCATTCTTCTTTCGGCCACTTCTCCCTCTCTGCCGTCCTTTCGAAGGTGGTAAGATATGCTTCCACATCATCCTGTGCTGTCATTTTTTGAAGAAAATGATTGGCCCACCTTTGGGTATTTGCAGCTGGTAACTGAGCCCCAATTTGGTCCGCTAGCCCCTTTAGGCCTTCTCTTAACTCCCGGGTGTTTCTCTCTTGCTCTTCTCTGAGCAGCTGGTTGGTGCGGTGCTGGACCTGTAACGTGTCCTGATACATTCGCATTGCATCCTGATGAGCTAGTTGTTGAGCTCTAGTTGCCTCTTGTTGGGCGGCTGCCGCTTGTAACAGGGCCTGAATGGCTCCCTCCATACTCATTTTCCTGAAAAAACTGTCCTAACCAAACAAAGCCACAAAAAAAAAAACCTGACTCCCCTTTGGAGTGCTAACTAACATTTTTTTTTCTACCTAACCAGCGGTATGGTTAATCCAGTACCCACATTCTCCACCCCATGTGGCAAACTTCTTCAAAGTTAGGAGCGTTTGTCACAAATTAAGTGGGAAACTGTCACCAAAGTCAGCCCAGAATGAAAGTTCTTTCGAACATGACAGTACCTGTGTGTTTGTTTCTCTATCCTGGTCCACCCAGGCCGCAGGTAAGGTCAAGGATAGCAGGGTTCGGTACACAAATCTGGTTCTCGGTAGGTCCAGGTCTAAACGCCAACAGGTAAGTCCAAAACAGTCCAGCTCATACACGGTAAATCCAGCCAATGTAGATTGTCTCTTTCTCTATGGTTCATAGATCCTTCCCGCCCTCTCTCTCTCTCTCTTCCTAGTTTTCCTTGACCCTTTATCTGTGGGTCGGCTCCACCTTCTGAGGGTTCCCCTTGCTTCTGGGAATTGTAGTTTTGGCAGTCGGCCATTTTGTGATCTGTAGTTCTGATCGGGGTGGCCATTTTAGTGATCGGGCAGAGCCCGTTTATTAGTTCTGCCCTCACATATCTGCCATTTATCACTCGACCCACTTCTTTGCCACAGTATATATAATTAATTCAAAAGTCCAAAAATGTATGTACCAATAGCAGATTGCCACTTTAATAAGGTGCATAACAGTAGTTAGACCAAGCACGATTTCAATTTGTTTGCTTGCCTCAATTGCTTAAAAATCTGTCCTCTCATCCCCTTCACCTGCACTGATTGGAAAGACTTGACAGGTGAAAACAATACGGTGGAAGCTCATCTTTAGTCTATTGACTTATGTATCCCTGCACATTGACTCGGTACCGGTACTCCCTGTATATAGCCTCGTTATTGTTATTTTATTGTGTTACTTTTTATTGTATTTTTTACTTTATTTAGTAAATAATATTTTAACTCTATTTCTTGAACTGCATTGTTGGTCAAGGGCTCGTAAGTAAGCATTTCATGGTAAGGTCTACACCTGTTGTGTTCGGCACGTGACAAATTCAATTTGACTTGATTGAACATTTGATTTGATAGTGACACTGGTCATCTGCACTCCTGGCATTCGTGGTAGAATGTCATTAGGCTGAAATGTAAGATTAATGCCACGTTTAAAACAACTGAGAGCTTGGAACTTGGAAATCTCAGACTTCAGTGCGTTCAAGACAACTGGTACCCTGAAAAAACTGGTGGAAAAAAATCGGTTTGAACGGTCATTTAATTCTTCCAATTCGGGAACTCGGGCCTCTTTCTAGAGCTCCGACTTTCCGACCTGAAGATCACATGGTTTGACCTGGTATTTTTTTTTGAATTCCCAGTTGTTTTGAACGCAGCATATTTTCAACCACAGATCATGATTCATGTTCTATATCGTGGAGCTCCGCCCCATAGGGGATCTCTGCTCCTAGTGGTTTACCCGCTGCCTAGGCAGCGAATAGCCTGAGAGAAAATGATGCACACACCTGCAGTCAATGGGAGTACAGGTGTCCCTATATAAGGGGATGCTTCCCCTCAATCAGCCTCCCATTATCTTCAGCGACTGGACTGAAGAAGCCGAGAAGAGAGAAGATAAGTCTCAGGACGAACCTGCTGTCGATCTCCAAGTCTCGACGTCGTCCTTCTAAATGAGCACACCATTTCCACCCAACACAAAAGCTATTTTAAGAGCTCAGTGTCTCTGCTCCACTATGGCGACTGTGGACTCACACGACTTGTGTTTTGTGTGCCTTGGATCACAGCACGCTAGGGACGGCCTCACAGATCCCCCGGAATGCCCTAGCTACGCCCTCCTTTCTTTAAAGGAGAGGAAGCAGTGGTGGGCTTTTTTCAGGGAGGATATCCCTCTAGAGGACGCCATGTCTGTGCTAGCCTCAGGTTCTGAGGCTTCATATGACGATGCCGCCTCTAGAGAAGATGAGGATATTGGGAAGTGTGTGGATTTATCTTGGGTGTGGAAGTGTGTGGAACAGTCCACTCCACTGACTGAGTTTGATAAAAATCCCCCTCCCTATGGAGAGTGCAAGGTTTTTCTCATCCTTGGGTGAGGAAGAGACGGGCTCTGAAATTTCAGCAGCCCCCTCCTACGCAACGGCCTCTCTGCGCTCGGATTTTCCAGGGCTCATTGAGCGGGCTGCGAGTGTAACGGTATAGCTTCCGTCCCTTTCCTCGCCCCTACCTGGGCTCAAACCAGGGACCCTCTGCACACATAGACAAGAGCCACCCTCGAAGCATCGTTACCCATCGCTCCACAAAAGCCGTATCCCTTGCAGAGCAAGGGGAACAACTACTTCAAGGTCTCAGAGCGAGTGACGTCACCGATTGAAACGCTATTAGCGCGCAGCACCGCTAACTAGCTAGCCATTTCACACCGGTTACACTCACCCCCCTTTTGACCTCCTCTTTTTCCGCAGCAACCAGTGATCCGGGTCAACAGCATCAATGTTTAGTTTCCGTCCCTCTCCTCGCCCCTACCTGGTATCGAACCAGGGACCCTCTGCACACATAGACAACAGTCACCCTCGAAGCATCGTTACCCATCGCTCTACAAAAGCCGTGGCCCTTGCAGAGCAAAGGGAACAACTACTTCAAGGTCTCAGAGTGAGTGACGTCACCGATTGAAACGCTACTAGCGCGCACCCCGCTAACTAGCTAGCCATTTCACACCGGTTACGCAGGCTGGCTGGAGATCACGCTGCCCCCCATTCCCTCCAACCCGGAAGTGGAAATGATGGAGGGCGGCCCCTACTCTAGACCAAGAAGGGCGGTGGTGCCACTGGCACCAGCCATTCCCTCGCTCGATAAATATATGGAGGGTTCATGGGGGTCACCTTTGATGGCCAGAAAGCCGACAAAAGCTTACACCCCATTCACCAGAGTGGACGGCAGACGACCCCAGTGGATCCCCAGGCTCGAGGACACCATGGCTGCATACCTCGTCCCGGGTACGAGCTCCTGGCCATCGCCCAGAAAACCAACTCTACCTATGACAAAGGACAGGCTCACAGCTCAGCTGGTAGAGAAGTCCTTTGCACTAGATGTCCAGGCTGTAGCAGCAGCGAATAATATTGCCCTCTTGGCAGCCTCTCTGTCCCTTCTCACCACGGGTAAGACTGAGCTGTCAGGAGAGGAGATATAAGAGGCGTCGAGAATTTCCGGCGCCATACTTCATCTCCCGCAGCCGCCGGCTGTGTGTGCGGGGAAGTCCATGGCCACTTCAGCGACACCTCTGGCTGTCTTTGACGGCCATGAAGGAATCCGACAAAGATAAAGGAAGCAGCTATCTAGACATTGGCAGGAGGGTCTAGATCACTTCCCAGAGAGCCCCCCAGCTTCACCGTCTCCAGTAGACCTGGGTCTACGGCCAGATGGAGAGCCCGTCGAACCACAGCGTCCGGCCTACCAAGGGTGGCCAGAAGAGATGGCGACCATGACGGGACGAGGGGGAGAGGACAGGAGAGAGCGCAGCGCTCTGTGCGACGGCGCCCACTGTTCCCCCCCAGCCCTGCAAATCTCATCCTCACTCTTGACCGACTCGTTGGCGACCCCTTCAGCGATGATCTGGAATATATTGGGAAGATTTGCATTGTCTGGTCCGAGGACAATATGATTGTTGCTGTTGGGAGGAAAATACATTATTAACAAAGAGAACGACATCTATACCATAGACATATGAACTGCAACACTTGGGTCATGTTCATTAGGCGACACAATGGAAAATGTCTAAACGCTTAGCAACTGAAAGCTAAATAAAAAAAGTCCAGGTAGCCATTCCTTGTTTGTCAGTTAACTACCGTGCAGAGCCTAATGAACACAACCCAAGTAAGTCATTTTAAAGTCTGTCCCCCACCTTTCGATTAGATAGATATTTAGGCTTGCTATAACGCTATCTAGCTAAGTTCAGGAGTAAAAATGTGCTAAACAAGTCACATAATAAGTTGCATGGACTCACTGTGCCATAATAGTGTTTAACATGATTTCTGAATGACGCCCTCATCTCAGTACCCCACACATACAATTATTTGTAAGGTGCCTCAGTCGAGCAGTGAATTTCAAACACAGATTCAACCACAAAGACCAGGGAGGTTTTTCAATGCCTTGTAAAGAGCACCTATTGGAAAATAAGAGACATTGAATATCCCTTCGAGCATGATGAAGTTTGAATTACACTTTGGATGGCGTATCAATACACCTAGTCACTACAAAGATACAGGCATCCTTCCAAAGTCAGTTGCCGGAGAGGAAAGAAACCAAGAGGCCAATATTTACTAAAACAGTTACAGAGTTTAATGGCTGTGATAGGAGAAAACTAAGGGTGGATCAACAACATTGTAGTTACTCCACAATACTAACCTAAATGAGAGTGAAAAGAAGGAAGCCTGTACATAATAAAAATATTCCAAAACATGCATCCTGTTTGCAATAACGCACTAAAGGAAAACTGCAAACATTGTGGCAAATAAATGAACTTTATATCCTGACTACAACGTGGAATGTTTGGGGCAAATCCAGCACAAAACATCACAGAGTATCACTCTTCATATTTTCAGGCATGGTGGTGGTTGCATCATGTTATGGGCAGTGCTTGACTTGGGCAGGAGCTCACCGGAGCTGAGTACCGGAACGTCGAATGTTCTACTGCTTGAGCTCCTGTTCCTTTTCTAGAATATAAGCTCAAAAGTATTGTGGAGCTCCTGCACCTAAATATAAACAGCACCGGCACCCAGAATGAGTACCGGAACATATTTCAGTCCAAGTCAATCACTGGATATGGGAATGTATGCTGGTCATCGGCAAGGACCAGGGAGTCTTTTAGGATAAAAAGAAACAATAGAACTAAGCACAGGCAAAATCCTAGAGGAAAACCTGATTCAGTTTGCTTTCCAACAGGCACTGGGAGACAAATTCACCTTTCAGCAGGACAAAAACCTAAAACACATGGCCAAATATACAGTGGAGTTGCTTACCAAGTTGACATTGAATGTTCCTGAGAGGCCGAGTTACAGTTTTTACTAAAATCCGCTTGATAATCTATGACGTTCAAATGTAGGTTTATTACCAACCAAAAGCATCTGACACACCACTGTGATCTCTATAGCGCTGTTGGCTGGTCTTCGTTGACTCTACGTAGGCTTTAACATTGGAATACGATGATCTATAAGGCCACTTTGTGAAAAAACTTTATCGCTTTTCATCTTTAATGAGGACAGGAAATAAATACCAGTTATGGTCTCTGTCCTACTTCCTTTCAACGGTTCCTAAAATCAGAACGGATCATGGCAAAAAGTATATTAGCTTCTCAGCTCCATGTTCCTGGAATTCTCTCCAGATCAGCTTTAAACTCCTGGATCTTGTTTCCTTGGAGGAGAATAAAAGTTTGGTTGACTCACATGTTACTGAGGAATGTGAATGTCATTAGAACTTGATCCGGTAGTACATAAACTCAGCAAAAAAAGAAACGTCCCTTTTTCAGGACCTTGTCTTTCAAAGATAATTTGTAAAAATCCAAATAACTTCACAGAGCTTCATTGTGAAACACTATTTCCCATGCTTGTTCAATGAACCATAAACAATTAATGAACATGCACCTGTGGAACAGTCGTTAAGACACTAACAGACTAAAAACGGTAGGCAATTAAGGTCACAGTTATGAAAACTTAGGACAATAAAGAGGCCTTTCTACTGACTCCAAAAACACAAAAAGAAAGATGCCCAGGGTCCCTGCTCATCTGTGTGAACGTGCCTTAGGCATGCTGCAAGGAGGCATGAGGACTGCTGATTTGGCCAGGGCAATAAATTGCAATGTATGTAATGTGAGACGCATAAGACAGCGCTACAGGGAGACAGGACAGACAGCTGATTGTCCTCGCAGTGGCAGACCACGTGTAACAACACCTGCATAGGATCGGTACATCAGAACATTACACCTGCGGGACAGGTACAGGATGGCAACAACAACTGCCCGAGTTACACCAGGAACGCACAATCCCTCCATCAGTGCTCAGACTGTCCGCAATAGTCTGAGGCTGGACCGAGGGCTTGTAGACCTGTTGTAAGGCAGGTCCTCACCAGACATCACCGGCAACAACGTCGCCTGTGGGCATAAACCCACTGTCACTGGACCAGACAGGACTGGCAAAAAGTGCTCTTCACTGACGAGTCGCAGTTTTGTCTCACCAGGGGAGATGGTCGGATTCACGGTTATCGTCGAAGGAATGAGCTTTACACCGAGGCCTGTACTACGGAGCGGGATCGATTTGAAGGTGGAGGGTCCGTCATGGTCTGGGGCGGTGTGTCACAGCATCATCGGACTGAGCTTGTTGTCAGTGCAGGCAATCTCAACGCTGTGCATTACAGGGAAGACATCCTCCTCCCTCATATGGTACCCTTCCTGCAGGCTCATCCTGACATGACCCTCCAGCATGACAATGCCACCAGCCCTACTGGTGGCAGATACTGACTTTTACCCCCCCCCCCCCTTTGTTCAGGGACACATTATTCAATTTCTGTGGAACTTGTTCAGTTTATGTCTCAGTTGTTGAATCTTGTTGTGTTCATACAAATATTTACACATGTTAAGTTTGCTGAAAATAAACGTAGTTGACAGTGGGAGGACGTTTCTTTGTTTGCTGAGTTTATATTTGACTTGGCCTTCTTCAATGACCTTATAGATGATTTGGCTTTACTCAATGACTGTATATCTATGACTTGGCTTTGCTCAATGAATGTATATATGACTTGGCTTTGCACAATGACTACCTACCAAAGGTTGCACTGTGTCCATTACAATGGAGAAAAACACGTCTCTTTTTGAAGATGCCCAATCTTCAGAGATAACAATAGAATGTGAAGTCAAATATACTGGTTTCAGTCTGTGGTCATGCGTTTCCCTAAATGCTTATGATGAATCCAGCTCCAGAATAGCCTAATATTTAGAATATGGTGTAGTAAAAAAACCATCAACAACAGACAACATTAGCTAGCTATGGTTAGCGTGCTAGCTAGCTACACTGACAGCTGTCAGCTACCTATTTGTTGATGTTTGTCCACTCCACGTGGAAATCACCAGTCACCACGTTCCTTCCCACCCACAATTCGTGAATATGTAGGCATGCAAGTAGTCTGCGTCATTCTTCGGAGGGGGAGCCTAAACAAGCATTCCGCTATTAGGCAGGAATTACATCGAAATGAGGGCAGCATTGCCCTCTAGTGGGTCTTTTAATATAAGGTAAAGTACAGGTAGGCTAACTGCCAAAATAAAGGAAACACCAACATAAAGTGTCTTTATAGGGTGTTGAGACACCACAATCTGACAGAACAGCTTCAAGAACAGCTTCAATGCACCTTGGCATAGATTGTACAGTACACACAAAGAAAAATGCATGAAATGAAATGTATGCATTCACTACTGTAAGTCGCTCTGGATAAGAGCGTCTACTAAATGACTAAAATGTAAAATGTACAAGTGTCTGGAATCTTTTGGAGGAATATGACGCCATTCTTTAGGGAGGAATTCCATCATTTGGTGTTTTGATGGAAAACCCTGCTCAGGTGCCGCTCCAGAATCTCCCATAAGTGTCCAAATGGGTTGAGCCTGGTGACTGAGACAGACACAAATACCCTTTAAATCCACTATAATCCTTTGAGACCTCTTTCAAAGCAGAATATATATGTATATAATGAAGAGATGTTGTCTCCGCCCTAACAATGGGAGTCGATGTCCCTAAGGTGAGAAGGCAGGAGGTCTGCTTAATAAACAGAATGTAGTATTCCCACATGGCTAGATTTTGATGGGATTGGACCCTTTCTCTTCGCTTCTTCCTCTCTGTTCACTGAGATCTCTTCTTCTATCCATGGTAGCCAAAATAATGGGGAACTGGGCATTTCTCTGCATGACGCTAAGCGTGATGTGATGTTAATTGCTTAATTAACTAAGAAACCACACCTGTGTGGAAGCACCTGCTTTCAATATACTTTGTATCCATCGTTTACTCAAGTGTTTCCTTTATTTTGATATTTACATGTACATAACGGTTCATACAAGACTATCCCTCAGTTGTTGGTGATCCTGTGTATCAGACATCTGTATGAATGTACACTTCCTACTCAGGCTGGATAACATTTCAGCAAAACGTTATGTTACTGCTCAACACTCTTTTTGAATAAGGAACTTCAAGAGCAATTGAATTCCTCCACATATTCATCATCGCCAAACCAGTGGTGAAAACAGCATGTTTCTATGATCTGTGGATAGAAAGATAAGGCCCGAAAAAAAGCTTGTCTGTGACATCGTAGGGTAGGATTCTAAGTAAAAAACATTGATTTTCAAAACCTGCAGTGAGTTTCTAGCCCAAGGTAGGGTATTTTCTTGCTCCCTACGTCACCGCGAATCAGTGTTTGAAAATCAGCGTTTTTAAAAAATGTGCTTCATGATGTCATCAGGTATAACTTTTTAACGGTATATTTTTTCATACAAAGGCGGCGTTTTAACATACACTACATGACCAAAAGTATGTGGACAACAAGTACTTCCACACCAATCTCGACAAACCATTTCTGTATGAACCTCGCTTTGTGCACGGGGGCATTGTCATGCTGAAACAGGAAAGGGCCTTCCCCAAACTGTTGCCACGAAGTTGGAAGTACAGAATCGTCTAGAATGTCATTGTATGCTGTAGCGTTAAGATTTCCCTTCACTGGAACTAGGGGGCATAGTGCGACCCATGAAAAACAGCCCCAGACCATTATGCCTCCTCCACCAAACTTTACAGTTGGCACTATGCATTGGGGCAGGTAGCTTTCTCCTGGCATCCACCATACCCAGATTTGTCCGTCGGACTGCCAGATGGTGAAGCGTGATTCATCACTCCAGAGAACGACTTTCCACTGCTCCAGAGTCCAATGGCAGCGAGCTTTACACCACTCCAGCCGACGCTTGGTATTGCGCATTGTGATTTTAGGCTTCTGTGCGGCCGCTCGGTCATTGAAACCCATTTCATGAAGCACCCGACAAACAGTTATATTGCTGATGTTGCTTCCAGAGGCAGTTGAAATTCGGTAGTGAGTGTTGCAACCGAGGACAGAGGGATTTTTACGCGCTACGCGCTTTAGCACTCGGCAGTCCCATTCTGTGAGCTTGTGTGGCCTACCTCTTCGCAGCTGAGCTGTTGTTGCTCCCGGACGTTTCCACTTCACAATAACCGCACTTACAGTTGACCAAGGCAGCTCTAGCAGGGCAGAAATTTGACAAATTGACTTGTTGGAAAGGTGGCATCCTATGATGGTGCCATGTTGAAAGTCACTGAGCTCTTCAGTAAGGCACTTCTACTGCCAATGTTTTCCCATGGAGATTGCATGGCTGTGTGCTTGATTTTATACACCTGTCAGCAACGGGTGTGGGTGAAATAGCCGAATCCACTAATTTGAAGGGGTGTCCACATACTTTTGTATATATAGTGAATGTTGACAATGGTATTGTGCTTGTATTGTGCTGAAGATAATGACAATTAGGTTGAAAGTGGTGGAGTTGCCCTTCAAGGATTTTATAGAGTAAGGAACTTCATTTAAGGCATATTTCATGCTCTCGTCTCCGTTTGGTGTTTACAGCCATCTTGACTTCAACAACCCAACCAGGGGACACATCCCGGAATGCAATGTTTTGTTCAAATGCCTTTTCCCTCACTTTTGAGCTTAGCTCAGGCATTGAACTATTGCAAAAAGTCAAGCCTTTGTATGCCTGTTACAAACTCCTCCAAAAGAGAAGCTATCCTTATTGAGTTTGTGGCTAGCAAGTTTTTCTTGCGTCAAGCAACCCAGGTTATCCCCTACTATTTGCTACACTGGTGTCAGAAGTAGGATGCATGTGTAAACTAGCAGTGATGTTGAAATGCATCCCCTTCCACAGATACGGTTTGTTCTTTATTTTTTCCATTCATTTTTATATCGGCCCCAATATCTATACATTACAACCGCAAGTGCTCTTAGCATCAAAAGTAAAGACATTTTCTTAAGTAGGCCATGAAATTAAAGATGTAATCCATGAAAACAATCAACATGTCTCATTGCTGGTACAAAAGTGGAACTGCTTTCATCACTTCTGGAACGAGGTCTTGAAGAGGGACATGGATCTTGAAAAGATTAGGAAACATGAAACACAAAATGTTAATGGTCCAGATTTGACCTGTGATGGTTACTCTAATTACATTGACCACCTGAATGACAACCTACAACCTACTTTGAACCTACTGAAACCTAATTATTGTCCCAGAAGCTCCGCTTCACATATGACAGCCTTGTACAGAGGTAGTTGTAGACTGAATACACTGCCCACTGGAAAGAGAATAATGACTTGTGTGAGATCCACAGCAGTACTGACTCTTGTTTAACAGCTCCATTATGACTGACACCATCCATACGTTTCACTTCTATTGATCTTTCTTTATAAGTGTCTCCCTGAAGAGGCACATGATTGATGATGTATAGTTTTATCATTTGGCAAATATTTGACATACCATTATTGTCACGCCCTGACCATAGAGAGCCCTTTGTTCTCTATGGTGTAGTAGGTCAGGGCGTGACTAGGGGGTGTTCTAGGTTATATATTTCTATGTTGGTGCTCTTGGTATGGTTCCCAATTAGAGGCAGCTGATGTTTGTTGTCTCTAATTGGGGATCATACTTAAGGGTTCCCTTTTCCCACCTGCTTTGTGGGATATTGTTTTTGAGTGAGTGCACGTTGCACCTCAGTACTGCACGGTCGTTGTTTGTTACTTGGTTTATTTTAAGTTTTTCTAAAAATGAAGATGTGGAACTCCAATCACGCTGTGCATTGGTCCGTCTCTCCACACGAGCGTGACAATTATATACTGTAGCAACTCAATACTAGAAAGGTGTTCCTCATGTTTGGTATACTTAGTGTATACAGATGTAGAATCTTAATTTGAGCCAGTTTACTACATCAGGAAAATAATCCTGCAGCAACAGGAAATGTGAATTGTTATGTGGATTATTGTTAATGGACATTTTTGTAGGGGTTGATATTTTTTGTTAAGGCACATTTTATTTATTTATTTCACCTTTATTTAACCAGGTAGGCAAGTTGAGAACAAGTTCTCATTTACAATTGCGACCTGACCAAGATAAAGCAAAGCAGTTTGACACATACAACAACACAGAGATACACATGGAGTAAAACAAACATACAGTCAATAATACAGTAGAAAAATAAGTCTATATACAAAGTGAGCAAATGAGGTGAGATAAGGGAGGTAAAGGCAAAAAAGGCCATGGTGTCAAAAGTAAATACAATATAGCATATAAAACACTGGAATGGTAGATTTGCAGTGGAAGATAGTGCAAAGTAGAAATAGAAATAATGGGGTGCAAAGGAGCAAAATAAATAAATAAATACAGTAGGGGAAGAGGTAGTTGTTTGGGCTAAATTATAGATGGGCTATGTACAGGTGCAGTAATCTGTGAGCTGCTCTGACAGCTGGTGCTTAAAGCTAGTGAGGGAGATAAGTATTTCCAGTTTTAGAGATTTTTGTAGTTCATTCCAGTCATTGGCAGCAGAGAACTGGAAGGAGAGGCGGCCAAAGAGGAATTGGCTTTGGGGATGACCAGAGAGATATACCTGCTGGAGCGCGTGCTACAGGTGGGTGCTGCTATGGTGACCAGCGAGCTGAGATAAGGGGGAACTTTACCTAGCAGGTTCTTGTAGATGACCTGGAGCCAGTGGGTTTAGCGACAAGTATGAAGCGAGGGCCAGCCAACGAGAGAGTACAGGTCGCAGTGGTGGGTAGTATATGGGGCTTTGGTGACAAAACAGATGGCACTGTGATAGACTGCATCCAATTTATTGAGTAGGGTATTGGAGGCTATTTTGTATATGACATCGCCGAAGTCGAGGATCGGTAGGATGGTCAGTTTTATGAGGGTATGTTTGGCAGTATGTGTGAAAGATGCTTTATTGCGAAATTGTCACGTCCTGACCATAGAAAGCTGTTATTTTCTATGGTAGAGTAGGTCAGGGCGTGACAGGGGGTTTTCTAGTTTAGTTTTTCTATGTTGTCATGTTCTAGTTTTGTATTTCTATGTTTGGCTTTGTATGGGATGATCTCCAATTAGAGGCAGCTGGTCATCGTTGTCTCTAATTGGAGATCATACTTAAGTAGGTGTTTTTTCCACCTGGGTTTGTGGGACATTGATTTTGAGTAGGTGTATTTTGTAACGGTTTGTTGTTGTGTTCGTTCAGTTTATTTTGTATGTATCGCATAGTTTCACAGTTCAATAAAATATGTGGAACGATAATCACGCTGCACTTTGGCCCGCTTCATCCTACGACAACCGTGACAGAAATAGGAAGCCAATTCTAGATTTAACTTTGGATTGGATATGTTTGATGTGAGTCTGGAAGGAGAGTTTACAGTCTAACCAGACAACTAGGTAATTGTAGTTGTCCACATATTCTAAGTCAGAACTGTCCAGAGTAGTGATGCTGGACGGACGGGCAGGTGCAAGCAGCGATCGGTTGAAGAGCATGCATTTAGTTTTACTTGTATTTAAGAGCAGTTGGAGGCCACGGAAGGAGAGTTGTATGGCATTGAAGCTCGTCTGGAGGGTGGTTAACACAGTGTCCAAAGAAGGGCCAGAAGTATACAGAATGGTGTCGTCTGTGTAGAGGTGGATCAGAGACTCACCAGCAGCAAGAGCGAAATCATTGATGTATACAGAGAAAAGAGTCGGCCCAAGAATTGAAACCTGTGGCACCCCCATAGACTACCAGAGTCCCGGACAACAGGCCCTCCGATTTGACACACTGAACTCTATCAGAGAAGTAGTTGGTGAACCAGGCGAGGCAATCATTTGAGAAACCAAGGCTATTGAGTCTGCCGATGAGGATGTGGTAATTGACAGAGTCGAAAGTCTTGGCCAGGTCAATGAATACGGCTGCACAGTATTGTTTCTTATCGATGGTGGTTAAGATATCGTTTAGGACCTTGAGCGTGGCTGAGGTGCACCCATGACCAGCTCTGAAACCAGATTGCATAGCGGAGAAGGTGCGGTGGGATTCGAAATTGTCGGTAATCTGTTTGTTGACTTGGCTTTCAAAGACTTTTGAGAGGCAGGGTAGGATAGATATAGGTCTGTAGCAGTTTGGGTCAAGAGTGTCCCCCCCTTTGAAGAGGGGGATGACCGCAGCTGCTTTCCAATCTCTGGGAATCTCAGACGACACGAGAGGTTGAACAGGCTAGTAATAGGGGTTGCAACAATTTTGGCAGATCATTTTACAAAGAAAGGGTCCAGATTGTCTAGCCCGGCTGATTTGTAGGGGTCCAGATTTTGCACAGAACATCAGCTGACTGGATTTGGGAGAAGGAGAAATGGGGAAGGCTTGGACGAGTTGCTGTGGGGGGTGCAGTGCTGTTGACCGGGGTAGGGGTAGCCAGGTGGAAAGCATGGCCAGCCGTAGAAAAATGCTTATTGAAATTCTCAATTATAGTGGATTTATCGGTGGTGACAGAGTTTCCTATCCTCAGTGCAGTGGGCAGCTGGGAGGAGGTGCTCTTATTCTCCAAGGACTTTACAGTGTCCAAGAACTTTTTTGAGTTTGTGTTGCAGGAAGCAAATTTCTGCTTGAAAAAGCTAGCCTTGGCTTTTCTAACTGCCTGTGTATATTGGTTTCTAACTTCCCTGAAAAGTTGCATATCACGAGGGCTGTTCGATGCTAATGCAGAACGCCACAGGATGTTTTTGTGTTGGTTAAGGGCAGTCGGGTCTGGAGAGAACCAAGGGCTATATCTGTTCCTGGTTCTAAATTTCTTGAATGGGCATGCTTATTTAAGATGGTGAGGAAGGCATTTAAAAAAATAACCAGGCATCCTCTACTGAGGTCAATATCCTTCCAGGATGAGGTCAATATCCTTCCAGGATACCAGGGCCAGGTCGATTAGAAAGGCCTGAAATTTCATAGTGGAAATTACAAACTTTAGAAGCCTTTTTAAAATGCAAATACACTACCAGTTTGCATTTCAGCAACAAAAGAGTGATCAAATTAAGATCCTACATCTTTAGTTTATGATGTATAATATTTGACAAACCATTATATAGCTCACAGTCTCAGACTGCCAGAACAAGGTCTTTAAGAAGGACGTGGATCTTGAAAAGATTAGGAAACATAAAACACAAGACGTTAGTGCTGATTTGACCTGTGATGATTACTGTATCACATTGAACAGATGAATGACCACACAATAGAACCTACTGTGATTGAAAAAGTAGTCGTAGACTGAAGTCGCTGCCGACTGGAAAGAGAATGATTGGTGTGAGATCCACAGTTGTACTGACTGTTGTTTAACAGCCCCATTAATTCATATATTTCAATTGACTGATTTCCTTATATGAACTATAACTCAGTAAAATCTTTGAAATTGTTGCATGTTGCGTTTATTTTTGTTCATTATAGTAGTTAATGATGTATAGTTACTTTTATAATTTGCAATGATTTGACATACCATGACAATGTTTACAATCCTAGCTAGAATGCCACGATTTCTGGTCTGTAAAATAAAGGAGAGGAACAATGAGTACATCAAATACAGAAAAACTGTATTCAACATAATGATTAATTGACATCATACCATAAGATCTATGCCAAGCTTCTGCCTAATCGCGCTGGCTGCTGCATCATTGTGAGGACAGTCCAGTAGTCCTCTCTGGTTCTCATGGGACAGACAGTCCACTGTGAGTATTACATCACTTCTGGTCACTAGTCTGCTGCTGTCAGGTTGAAAGCAATGTGTTGGTATAAGTGTACTTACTGCTTCTGTTCTATTCTACATTCATAGAATTACTCATCTAAAAAACATTCCATTAAATTCTGCACTATCAGTTTCCACTTAACCATGTGCACTGTTTAATTCCTGTTGTAAACATAGAATATTCAATGATCAGAAATACTTTCATGACACCCACCCAACTGTAAATGATAGTTATGGTGTTCATATTGAACATGAACTGTCAATGAAAGGAAATGAGGAAAGTAGACTTACCCTGCAGTTATGGGATTATTTTCTGCCGACTGTATTGCAGTTGTGGTTTGATGTGATCTGTTCCGGGGGGCGGCAGGTGGCCTGGAGATTAGGGGCGTTGGGCCCCCTGCACCTCTCTGTTTCAGAGGGGTTGGGTTAAATGTGCAAGACACATTTCAGTTGAATGCATTCAGTTGTACAACTGATCCCTTTCCATTTACCAATGGCTAAACTAAGAGAAAGTGAAACTAAACATCATGAGATAATCAAGGGTTTCCACTAGTTACGACAGCCACAAAGTCAAAATTAGCTATATCGTAAAATGTAAACTAAAATGAGCTTTTTGGTCTTAATTTAAAAGTTAGGGATAAGGTTAGCAGTGTGGTTAAGATTAAGGGAAAAGGTTAACCTTTTGTGCTATTTAAAGTTAGTCATTGACAGTTATTGAACATGGTTGTAACCATACAGCACAGGCTGTTGCAGGGAGAATGGGGAAAGTGGTCCTCCCTGAACCTTGAATTAGGGTTAGCTACCTTTGGCTGTATGTTCAGCCTCTTCAGAACCCTGCTGACTGCTGCATCATTGTGAGGACAGTCCAGTAGTCCTCTCTGGTTCTCATGGAACAGACAGTCCACTGTGAGTATTACATCACTTCTGGTCACTAGTCTGCTGCTGTCAGGTACAGTGGAGTCTGGGTTGAAGGTGTGATGCAGCACTACCAGAATGACATCTTTACCAACTGTCAAGAGAATGAGGGAATATGTCAAAATAAACCAATAATCCTCTCAAATAAAATATTTAGTAATGTAATTTATGCTGTTGGCACATTGAGTAAATCTGGTGTGGAAAGAGAATACAGTGGGGGAAAAAAGTATTTGATCCCCTGCTGATTATGTACGTTTGCCCACTTATAAAGAAAGGATTAGTCTATAATTTTAATGGTAGGTTTATTTGAACAGTTAGAGACAGAATAACAACACAAATATCCAGAAAAATGCATGTCAAAAATGTTATGTATTGATTTGCATTTTAATGAGGGAAATAAGTATTTGACCCCCCTCTCAATCAGAAAGATTTCTGGCTCCCATGTGTCTTTTATACAGGTAACGAGCTGAGAATAGGAGCACACTCTTAAAGGGATGTCACGTCCTGACCAGCAGAGGGTGTAGTTGTGTAGTATTTTGGTCAGGACGTGGCAGAAGATGTCTGTATATGTTTGTTCTGGGTGTTGTGTTTCTATGTTGGTCTGTGTGGCTCCCGATCAGGGACAGCTGGTTGTCGTTGTTCCTGATTGGGAGTCATATATTTAGGAGTATGTTTGTCACTTGGGTTTGTGGGTGGTTGTGTTAACGCTGCTATGATTTTGTAAGTAGCCTGTCAGCCTGTCTGGAGTCGTTCGTGGTTTTGTTCTCTGTGTATACTTTGCTCTAAAATATTAAAAAGATGAGTATCCACATTCCTGCTGCGGTTTGGTCAATTTAACACGGCAACATTTATGACAAGGGAGTGCTCCTAACCGCAGCTTGTTACCTGTAAAAAAGACACCTGTCCACAGAAGCAATCAATCAATCAGATTCCAAACTCTCCACCATGGCCAAGACCAAAGAGCTCTCCAAGGATGTCAGGGACAAGATTGTAGACCTACACAAGGCTGGAATGGGCTACAAGACCATCGCCAAGCAGCTTGGTGAGAAGGTGACAACATTTGGTGCGATTATTCGCAAATGGAAGAAACACAAAAGAACTGTCAATATCCCTCGGCCTGGGGCTCCATGCAATATCTCACCTCGAGGGGTTGCAATGATCATGAGAACGGTGAGGAATCAGCCCAGAACTACACGGGAGGATCTTGTCAATGATCTCAAGGTAGCTGGGATCATAGTCACCAAGAAAACAATTGGTAACACACTACGCCGTGAAGGACTGAAATCCTGCAGCGCCCGCAAGGTCCCCCTGCTCAAGAATACATATACACTGCTCAAAAAATAAAGGGAACACTAAAATAACACATCCTAGATCTGAATGAATGAAATAATCTTATTAAATACTTTTTTCTTTACATAGTTGAATGTGCTGACAACAAAATCACACAAAAATAATCAATGGAAATACAATTTATCAACCCATGGAGGTCTGGATTTGGAGTCACACTCAAAATTAAAGTGGAAAACCACACTACAGGCTGATCCAACTTTGATGTAATGTCCTTAAAACAAGTCAAAATGAGGCTCAGTAGTGTGTGTGGCCTCCACGTGCCTGTATGACCTCCCTACAACGCCTGGGCATGCTCCTGATGAGGTGGCGGATGGTTTCCTGAGGGATCTCCTCCCAGACCTGGACTAAAGCATCCGCCAACTCCTGGACAGTCTGTGGTGCAACGTGGCGTTGGTGGATGGAGCGAGACATGATGTCCCAGATGTGCTCAATTGGATTCAGGTCTGGGGAACGGGCGGGCCAGTCCATAGCATCAATGCCTTCCTCTTGCAGGAACTGCTGACACACTCCAGCCACATGAGGTCTAGCATTGTCTTGCATTAGGAGGAACCCAGGGCCAACCGCACCAGCATATGGTCTCACAAGGGGTCTGAGGATCTCATCTCGGTACCTAATGGCAGTCAGGCTACCTCTGGTGAGCACATGGAGGGCTGTGCGGCCCCCCAAAGAAATGCCACCCCACACCATGACTGACCCACCGCCAAACCGGTCATTCTGGAGGATGTTGCAGGCAGCAGAACGTTCTCCACGGCGTCTCCAGACTCTGTCACATCTGTCACGTGCTCAGTGTGAACCTGCTTTCATCTGTGAAGAGCACAGGGCGCCAGTGGCGAATTTGCCAATCTTGGTGTTCTCTGGCAAATGACAAACGTCCTGCACGGTGTTGGGCTGTAAGCACAACCCCCACCTGTGGACGTTGGGCTCTCATACCACCCTCATGGAGTCTGTTTCTGACTGTTTGAGCAGACACATGCACATTTGTGGCCTGCTGGAGGTCATTTTGCAGGGCTCTGGCAGTGCTCCTCCTGCTCCTCCTTGCACAAAGGCGGAGGTAGCGGTCCTGCTGCTGGGTTGTTGCCCTCCTACGGCCTCCTCCACGTCTCCTGATGTACTGGCCTGTCTCCTGGTAGCGCCTCCATGCTCTGGACACTACGCTGACAGACACAGCAAACCTTCTTGCCACAGCTCGCATTGATGTGCCATCCTGGATGAGCTGCACTACCTGAGCCACTTGTGTGGGTTGTAGACTCCGTCTCATGCTACCACTAGAGTGAAGGCACCGCCAGCATTCAGAAGTGACCAAAACATCAGCCAGGAATCATAGGAACTGAGAAGTGGTCTGTGGTCACCATCTGCAGAACCACTCCTTTATTGGGGGTGTCTTGCTAATTGCCTATAATTTCCACCTGTTGGCTATTCCATTTGCACAACAGCATGTAAAATTTATTATCAATCTGTTGCTTCCTAAGTGGACAGTTTATTTCACAGAAGTGTGATTGACTTGGAGTTACATTGTGTTGTTTAAGTGTTCCCTTTATTTTTTTTAGCAGTGTACATGCCCGCCTGAAGTTTGCCAATGAACATCTGAATTATTCAGAGGACAACTGGTGAAAGTGTTGTGGTCAGATGAGACCAAAATGGAGCTCTTTGGCATCAACTCAACTCGCCAAGAACACCATCTCCACCGTCAAACATGGAGGTGGAAACATTATGCTTTGGGGGTGTTTTTCTGCTAAGGGGACAGGACAACTTCCCTGCATCATTTGATGGGGCCATGTACTGTCAAATCTTGGGTGAGAACCTCCTTCCCTCAGCCAGGGCATTGAAAATGGGTCGTGGATGGGTATTCCAGCATGACAATGACCCAAAACACACGGCCAAGGCAACAAAGGAGTGGCTCAAGAAGAAGCACATTAAGGTCCTGGAGTGGCCTAGCCAGTCTCCAGACCTTAATCCCATAGAAAATCTGTGGAGGGAGCTGAAGGTTTGAGTTGTCAAACGTCAGCCTCGAAACCTTAATGACTTGGAGAAGATCTGCAAAGAGTAGGACAAAATCCCTCCTGAGATGTGTGCAAACCTGGTGACCTGCTACAAGAAACGTCTGACCTCTGTGATTGCCAACAAGGGTTTTGCCACCAAGTACTAAGTCATGTTTTGCAGAGGGGTCAAATACTTATTTCCCTCATTAAAATGCTAATCATTTTATAACATTTTTGACATGCGTTTTTCTGGATTTTTTTGTTGTTATTCTGTCTTTCACTGTTCAAATAAACCTACCATTAAAATTATAGACTGATCATTTCTTTGTAAGTGGGCAAAAGTACAAAATCAGCAGGGGATCAAATACTTTTTTCCCCCACTGTATCTGGTATGGAAGGAAATAACATTGCTTGGGAAGTCATATTTGGGATGAGTTACTGTACTTGGAATCTGTTGCAGCGCTGCTTCAATATCAGTCCCGGCGCGGGAGACGATGGGACAGAAAGCCAGGATGACATCACTCTCCACTGGCAACTCGACTTCCGTAAAACATCTTGTGGTGTTGTTGAGTTGACTCATAAACTGAATATGAGAATCCAAAGTATTGCCAGTCTCAACTGTGTAGTACTTCATATTCTGTGCCACTGATTTTAAACAGACATGAAAGAGGAAGGTCAAAAAGGTCATTGATTAAAGTATACATTATTTTGGCACGATGGATATTTGCTTCATAGTTCAGACAGATTTGAGTATTGTAGGTTTAACCATTTACTTTATAGTGCACACTTTATGAAAATCTGAAATTACACGAAAGAGCCCTGTTGAAAATTACCTCCTCGCTCCAATATGGATCTATAGAAAGTAAATGAACAAAGGGATTTATTAGTCTTGATAGATACATTCAGGACAGGAAAACTACAACCAGTGTACAAACCATGAAGATAAAATATCTTTCTCTACAGTACAAACTGTGTACAGCAGTGTGAGGCAATTCCACATTCTAAACATGTACTTTTTTGCTCTAATCTTTCACAATATCCAGCTCTAGAGTACTTAACCACCTCAGTCCTTCCACTGGACCAGTGATTTCTTGGAATTAGAAAGTGAAAGTAATGTGTTATTGTAAATGTTCTTACTGCCTCTGTTCTATTCTACATTCATAGAATTACTCTAGTCTAAAAAACATTCCATTAAATTCTGCACTACCAGTTTCCACTTAACCATGTGTACTGTTTTATTCCTGTTGTAGACATAGAATATTAAATGATCACAAAAGTAGACTTACCCTGCAGCTATGGGATTATTTTCTGTTGACTGTATTGCAGTTGTGTTTTGAAGTGATCTGTTCTAATAGTAAAGAGAAAGTGAGACTAAACAGCATGAGATAATAAGAGGAGGGGGCAATTTTTCAGAAAGTCACAAATGCTGAGTTTACACAGGCAGCTGCATTCTGATTTTTCTTCCACTAATTGGTCTTTTGACCAATCACATCAGATATTTTCACAACAGAACTTTTTCAGAGCTGATCTGAAAAAAAACATCAGAATTGGGCTGCCTGTATGAACGCAACCATCTAGGCAATCTATAGTTCAAACAACAAAGTGGTGACCACTGATTTGGTAAACAGCTGAGGGATGGGGCTGAAGAAATGTAACCACACATTTATAGACAGAGCTATGGATGCTCCACCATCCATGATATCAAAATGATCATTTTAGCCACGGTTTGAGGCTATACAGTGTTTGTTTACAATTACACATTTAAAAACAATGGAATAAAACAAGTTTATATTTTGGGTTCTGATGGGGTTGACAGTTGAAGTAATCTCATAGTGCAATTATAATTTATAGTCCTTAAGAATCAATGGCTGTATATATCATTAATTCAAAAGTCCAAAAATGTATGTACCAATAGCAGATTGCCACTTTAATAAGGTGCATAACAGTAGTTAGACCAAGCACGATTTCAATTTGTTTGCTTGCCTCAATTGCTTAAAAATCTGTCTGCACATTGA
Organism: Salmo trutta; assembly: GCF_901001165.1. Classification (NCBI taxonomy): domain Eukaryota; kingdom Metazoa; phylum Chordata; class Actinopteri; order Salmoniformes; family Salmonidae; genus Salmo; species Salmo trutta. The sequence goes on along the minus strand of NC_042995.1, from coordinate 3,369,345 downwards.
CTCGGTACCCCTTGTACATAGCCTAGTTATTATTATTTTATTGTGTTGCTTTTTATTGTATTTTTTACTTTATTTTATTTTGTTAATATTTTCTAAACTCTATTTCTTGAACTGCATTGTTGGTTAAGGGGTTGTAAGTAAGCGTTTCCTTGTATTCGGCGCATGTGACAAATACAATTTGATTTGATTTGATAGTGACACTGGTTTTCTGCACTCCTGGCACTCGCGGTAGAATGTCGTCAGGCTGAACTGTAGAATTAATGCGACGTTTATAACAACTGGGAGCTCGGAACTCGGAAATCTCAGACTTCAGTTCTTTCAAGACAACTGGTACTCCGAAAAAGAGCTCCGACTGGGAAAACTCGGTTTGAACGGTCATTTAACTCTTCCAATTCGGGAAATCGGTTTTCTTTCTAGAGCTCCGACTTTCCGATTTGAAGATCACTGACATCATGATTTGACCTCGTAATTTTTCGAGTTCCCAGTTGTTTTGAACGCGGCATATTTTCAACCACAGATCATGATTGATGTTATTGTCCTGTAATTTAGGTTTAAACCCCGGTGTGTCAATATAAGTAACATTTGAAGAAAAAAAATCATAATCAAAATCAAGTCAGTTTAAACTAGAGATATGCTATTTTTTTGTTGCATTTTTTGCGTCTCAATCCACCACATCCGCCGATGTCTCGCTTCTGCGGTGAAAGTTGGCAGAGCTAGAACAGTGTTTGTCAGACAATTAGAAATCACGAAAATGGCTGTAGCATTCGAACATTTTGAGCTACAAACTAATGTGACCCCACTGTGGAAAGGGGAGATTCTCACGAACATTTTCACTATGAACTCCACAAGTGTCAGGGGACTCATCTGAAGGTAACCAGTGCCAGTCTAAAAAATGAATGAAAGTATGGAGGTAGTTTTGTGCCTACCCAAAAAAAGGGTGTGAACAATATATACAGTATAGCCTATATATTTCCTGAGCTTTCTTATATCTCCTAGATATAGGACAGACACTTCAGAACCTTATTCCTTATGATACGTTTTTGGTCTGTCTTTTTTTGCCATTTATGAATGTTTTATGCAATGTGTTTCTATGGGCTATATTACTTGGTCAAATTCAATATTTTAGAATTTTTTATTTTTAGGGGGGATAACTAAAGGGGTCCTAAAATTCAAAATCAAATAGCTAAATGATCCATGGTATGACCCAATTAAAACCATTTCATATGTCAACCCCCCACAACAGCTTAGACTTCAAATAACTAAATTGTTAGTACATGCATCCCACTTCTGACACCAGAGTAGTGAACACTGGCGGAACCCGGGTTGCCTGAATCAAGGAACACTTGATAGCCACAAAAATAATAGGGACAGCTATGTATTTTGGAGGCGTTTGTAACAGACATTGAAAGGCTTCACTATTTTTTCAGTAGCTCAATGACTGAGCTGAGCTCAAAAGTGAGGGAAAGGGCTTTGATCATATTCAGAGGGCAACATTGCATTCTGGGATGTGTCCTCTGGTTGGCCTGTTGAAGTCAAGATGGCTGTAAACGCCAAACAGAGACTAGAGGATGAAATGGTCATTCCATGGATTTAAGGCCTATCTTAAAACAATTCCATGTCAGCTTAGACAAAAATAATAACCGTGAATTCATAGAGGCAGGAAGTGGTCACCCCATGACATGTACACACTCCCACCTCTTCTATTCCCCAGTCAAGACTCCTCCTCATACAGCATCTGGGTCCTACCAAGTCTGACACTTCTAGGAGTTTCTAAAACCTGGGTAAACATGACATTTTCACACGAGCAAAACTACACCAGTCAATTTTGTTGTGGAAAGGTTTAAAATTCTAATTTCATCATAAAACCAGATATTTCTTAGTAGTTTAACCTGTTTGGGATAGGGGGCAGTATTGAGAATTTTGGAAAAAATATGTGCCCATTTTTAACTGCCTCCTACACCAACTCAGAAGCTAGAATAAGCATATTATTGTTCAGGTTTGGATAGAAAACACTCTGAATTTTCTAAAACTGTTTGAATGGTGTCTGTGAGTATAACAGAACTCCTATGGCAGGCAAAAACCTGACAAGGTTTCAAGCAGGAAGTACCCTGTCTGACAAGGAGTCGTGCGTCTTGCATCTGTTTATTGAAAAGTAAGGATCTTAGCTGTAACGTGACAATTCCCAGGGCTCCGATAGGCTCTCAGAACCCGGGAAATAACTGAAGGTTGACGAGGCAGCCTCAGGCTGAAACACGTTATCGCCTTTGGTAAGTGGCGGATCAGAGGACCTTTGAATGAGGCGCGTGCACGATTCGCTCCTGAGGAGAAATTTAATTCGGCTGTTTAGGCTCAATGCATATTCCCGGTCGGAATATTATCACTTTTCTACGAGATAAATGGCATAAAAATTGGTTTTAAACAGCGGTTGACATGCTTCGAAGTACGGTAATGGAATATTTAGACATTTTTTGTCACGCCAATGCGCCATGCGCGAGACCGTGATGTAGCATTCTGATAGTGTCTAGAACTCACGAACAAAACGTCGCTGTTTGGATATAACGATGGATTATTTGGGACCAAACCAACATTTGTTATTGAAGTAGAAGTCCTGGCAGTGTATTCTGACGAAGAACAAGCAAGGTAAGAACATTTTTCTTATAGGAAATGTGATTTTGGTGGAGGCTGACCTGGGTGGGTGTCTAAATAGCTAGCCCTGTGATGCCGGGCTATGTACTTAGATTATTGCAAAATGTGCTTCATCCGAAAAGCTATTTTAAAATCGGACATATCGAGTGCATAGAGGAGTAATGTATCTATAATTCTTAAAATAATTGTTATGCATTTTGTGAACGTTTATCGTGAGTAATTTAGCAAACTGTTAGTAAATTCCCCTGAAGTTTGCGGGGGTTATGCTTTTTCTGAACGTCACATGCTAATGTAAAAAGCTGTTTTTTGATATAAATATGAACTTGATTGAACAGACATGCATGTATTGTATAACACAATGTCCTAGGTGTGTCATCTGATGAAGATCATAAAAGGTTAGTGCTGCATTTAGCTGTGGTTTGGGTTTATGTGACATGATATGCTAGCTTGAAAAATGGGTGTCTGATTATTTCTGGCTGGGCACTCTGCTGACATAATCTAATGTTTTGCTTTCGTTGTAAAGCCTTTTTGAAATCGGACAGTGGGGTTAGATTAACGAGATTCTTGTCTTTAAATAGCTGTAAAATAGTCATATGTTTGAGAAATTGAAGTAATAGTATTTCTAACGATTCAAAAATCGCGCCACTGGATTTCAGTGGCTGTTACGTAGGTGGGACGAGTTCGTCCCACATGCGCCAGAGAGGTTAACAGGATGTAGAAGAAACTGGATTAATACTTGTGTTAATTTGTTTTCCCTTTGTGCAGGTGAGGCCAACAATGCTCCAATCGTCAGGATTCAGGAAAAGAGGGTATAGACCGCTCCAGTGGGCGTAAACACATTAGTGACTTAAAGGGGAGGGGTCAAACCAACCTGGTCCCTACAGTTAGTTGAGTGCAGGGGAGACTGACTGAGGGGATAGGGAGGGGTGTGGCAGGAGGCTGCAGTGAAGTCCACACACACACTACAGATCAGAGCTGGAAAAGGAGGTAGGGAGGGAGGTGGTGAATTAGGAAGGAGGAGATCCAGGAGCTAGATGTTTAAACATGGTATCGTTGCTTTCCAACAAACAAAGGAAGGGGATAAGGCTTCTCAAGCGGTGTTGAGGAGGTCCTGGATGGCCTTCTGTTGAGTCTCATTCAGCATCGTTACACACTGTGTCCACAGTCCTCCAGATCCCTGGGGGGGTAGAGGAACACAAGAAGCTTTTAGAGATGAAGAAACTGCTGACTGACTACTAGACCTAGGACATTTCAATGTGGGACACTGACAAGGTGTTTCAAATTAACGTGTTTGGTTCAAGCCAAGATTCAGTATTCCTCATTGCTTTGCTCAATTTGATCGATCAAAAGCAGAAGTTTCTAGATTGAACAAAATGTAACTTCGGCAAGTAGAGCAATCACTGACCTGTATTTGGCGGATGACATTTGCCAATCTCTTGCTGCACGCGTCCTCACTCTTGACCAACTCGTTGGCGACCCCTTCAGCGATGATCTGGAATATCTTGGGCAGATTTGCATTGTCTGGAGGAAAAAAGCTGAAAGCTGAAATGTCTTGAGTCAATACGTATTCAACCCTTTTGTTATGGCAAGCCTAAATAAGTTCAGGAGTAAAAATGTGCTTAATTAACAAGTCACATAATAACTTGCATGGACTCTGTGTGCAATAATAGCGTTTAACATGATTTTGAATGACTACCTCATCTCTGTACCCCACACATACAATTATCTGTATGGTCCTTCAGTTGAGCAGTGAATTTCAAACACATATTCAACCACAATGACCAGGGAGGTTTTCCAATGCCTCACAAAGGGCACCTATTAGAAAATAACAAAAAAAGAGACATTCATTATCCCTTTGAGCATGATGAAGTTTGAATTACGCTTTGGATGGCGTATCAATACACCCAGTGAATACAAAGATACAGGCGTCCTTCCTAACTCAGTTGCTGGAGAGGAAGGAAACCAAGAGGCCAATGTTGACTAAAACAGTTAGAGTTTAATGGCGGTGCTAGGAGAAAACTGAGGATGGATCAACAACATTGTAGTTACGCCACAATACTACCCTAAATGACAGAGTAAAAAGAAGGAAGCCTGTACAGAATAAAAATATTCCAAGACATGCATCCTGTTTGCAATAAGGCACTGAAGTAAAACTTCAGAAATTGTGGCAAAGAAATTTACTTTATATCCTGACTACAACGTGGAATGTTTGGGGCAAATTCAGCACAACACATCACTGAGTACCACTCTTCATATTTTCAGGCATGGTGGTGGTTGCATCATGTTATGGGCAGTGCTTGACTTGGGCAGGAGCTCACCGGAGCTGAGTACCGGAACGTCAAATGTTCTACTGCTTGAGCTCCTGTTCCTTTTCTAGAATATAAGCTCAAAAGTATTGTGGAGCTCCTGAACCTAAATATAAACAGTACCGGCACCCAGAATGAGTACCAGAACCTATTTCAGTCCAAGTCAATCACTGGTTATGGGAATGTATGCTGGTCATCGGCAAGGACCAGGGAGTCTTTTAAGATAAAGAGAAACAATAGAACTAAGCACAGGCAAAATCCTAGAGGAAAACCTGATTCAGTTTGCTTTCCAACAGACACTGGGAGCCAAATTCACCTTTTAGCAGGACAATAACCTAAAACACATGGCCAAATATACAGTGGAGTTGCTTACCAAGTTGACATTGAATGTTCCTGAGTGGCCTAGTTACAGTTAACTTAAATCAGCTTGATAATCTATGGCGTTCAAACTTAGTTTTATTACCACCAAAAAGCATCAGACACCACTGTGATCTCTATAGCGCTGTTGGCTGGTCTTCGTTGACTCTACATAGGCTTTAACATGGGAATACTATGATCTATAAGGCCACTTTGTGAAAACACTTTATCGCTTTTCATCTTTAATGAGGTGTAACAACTGTCTTCAAAAATGGACCAAGGAGCAGCGGGTACGTGGATACTCATATTTTAATTCCAAAAAGGAGTAAAGCATCCACCGGACAAAAACAATACACAAGACAGGAACAGTCTTGCAGGCACACAAAACGCAATGCAAGAACAACTACCCACAACCCCAAAGAAAAACACACACTACTATATAGGACTCCCAATCAAAGGCAACTCAACACACCTGCCTTCAATTGGGAGTCCTAATCACCAACACAACACTTAACACACAAAACCCTGCCACATGCTGACCAAAACTAACACAATTACGCCCTCTGCTGGTCAGGACGTGACATGAGGACAGGAAATAAATACCAGTTATGGTCTCTGTCCTACTTCCTTTCAACGGTTCCTAAAATCAGAATGGATCATGGCAAAAAGTATATTAGCTTCTCAGCTCCGTGGTCCTGGAATTCTCTCCAGATCAGCTTTAAACTCGTGGATCTTGTTTCCTTGGAGGAGAATAAAAGTTTGGTTGACTCACATGTTACTGAGGAATGTGAATGTCATTAGGACTTGATGCTGTGGTACATTTTATTGACTTTTTATCCAAGTATGACGCTTGTATGTTTCTCTAATTGAAATGTATGTTTTTTTTTTAATAGTGTGTATGTCTGTATGTTTTTACAGTATGTCTGATATTTGTCTCAGATTGTAACGCTCGTCGTTCGAAGGAGAAGTGGACCAAAGCGCAGCGTGGTAAGTGTTCATGATCATTTATTTCAAGAAACACTCAAACAAGAATAAACAAAAGCAACAAAACGAAAGCGAACACTTCCGTCAGGCATAGATGCTAAACAGAAAATAACCTCCCACAAACACAGGTGGAAAACAGGCTGCCTAAGTATGATTCCCAATCAGAGACGATAGACAGCTGCCTCTGATTGGGAACCACACTGGCCCAAAAACAAAGAAACAAAAAAACATAGACTTCCCCACCCGAGTCACCCTGACCTAACCAAACATAGAGAATAATAAGGATCTCTACGGTCAGGGCGTGACACAAATATGCTGTCTTGGTTGGACCGGGTCTGTTTTGAAAAGATAGATCTCAATGAGACTAACCTAGATAAATAAAGGTTAAACAAAATAAATCGCTCAATCGGTGTCATTGGACCTAACGTGTGCCAGGAGAACATTCCCCATGCCATTATACCCCCTCCACCAGCCTGTACCATTAACACCAGGCAGGTTGGGGCCATGGACTCACGCTGCTTACGTCAAATCCTGACTCTGCCATCAGCATGACGCAACAGGAACCAGGATTCATCGGACCAGGCAATATTTTTCCACTCCTCAATTGTCCAGTGTTGGTGATCCTGTGCCCACTGGAGCCGCTTCTTCTTGTTTTCAGCTGATAAGAGTGGAACCCGGTGTGGTCGTCTGCTGCAATAACCCATCCGTGACAAGGGAACGACGAGTTTTGCATTAGATGCACACCACTGTTGTACTGCACCTTTATTTGCCAGTTTGTGGCCTGCATGTTAGCTTGCACGATTCTTGTTATTCTCCTTCGACCTCTCTCATCACGAGCTGTTTTCGCCCACAGGACTGCCGCTGACTGGATGTTTTTTGTTTGTAGAACTATTCATTCTAGGTACACCCTACACACTGTCATGCGTGAAAAGCCCCGGAGGCCAGCTGTTTCTGAGATACCGGAACAGGCGCGCCTGGCACCTATGGTCATACCATGCTTAAAGTCGCTTAGGTCACTCATTGTTTTTTATTAAAAAAACTCCAGTCCATGGGCTGACTTGGCTTTGCTCAATGTATCACAACTCAGGACATGACCCAGAAGCAGATACAGGAGGTGGATGGTTTGGTTCTCAGAATATTTATTATAACCAAGGGGCAGCCAAAGATGCAGGTCGAGGACAGGCATAGGTTCATAGTCCAAGGCAGGGTCAGGGAAGGTAGAAAGGTCTTAACCGGGAAGACTAGAACAAATGGGAAACATGCTGGTAAGACCTCACAAAACAAGATGAACTGGCAACAGACAAACAAAAAACGCAGGTATAAATACACAGGGGATAATGGGAAAAATAGGAGACACCTGGTGGGGGGTGAAGACAAGCACAAGACAACTGAAACAGTTCAGGGTGTGACACAATGACTGTATATATGACTTGGTTTTATTCAATGACTATTTATTACTTGGCTTTGCTCAATGACTACCTACCAAAGGTTGCACTGTGTCCATTACAATGGAGAAAAACACGTCTCTTATTGAAGATGCCCAATCTTCAGAGATAACAATAGAACGTGAAGTCAAAGATACTGGTTTCCATCTGTGGTCATGCTTTTCCCTAAATGCTTATGATGAATCCAGCTCCAGAATAGCCTAATCTTTAGAATATGGTGTAGTAAAAAAACCATCAACAACAGACAACATTAGCTAGCTATGGTTAGCGTGCTAGCTAGCTACACTGACAGCTGTCAGCTACCTATTTGTTGATGTTTGTCCACTCCACGTGGAAATCACCAGTCACCACGTTCCTTCCCACCCACAATTCGTGAATATATAGGCCTATAAGTAGTCGGAAGCATTTTTCGGAGGTGGAACCCAAACAAGCATTCCGCTATTAGGCAGAAATTACTTTGAAATGAGGGCAGCATTGCCCTCTGGTGGGTCCTTTAATATAAGGTAAAGTACAGGTAGGCCAAAATAAAGGAAACACCAACATAAAGTGTCTTTATAGGGTGTTGGGACACCACAAAATGCCAGAACAGCTTTAATGCGCCTTGGCATGGATTGAACAAGTGCCTCAAACTCTTTTGCAGGAATTCAACACCATTCTTTGGGGAGGAATTCCATCATTTGGTGTTTTGATGGAAAACCCTGCTCAGGTGCCGCTCCAGAATCTCCCATAAGTGTCCAAATGGGTTGAGCCTGGTGACTGAGACAGACACAAATACCCTTTAATTCCACTATAATTCTTTGAGACCTCTTTCAAAGGAGAATATAAACTCAGCAAAAAAAGAAGAGAACCGAACCATCCACCTCCTGTGTCTGCATCTGGGTCATATCCTGAGTCGTGATACATTGAGCAAAGCTAAGTCGAATATATATACAGTTATTGAGCAATGCAAATCATGTACAGTCATTGAGCAAAGCCAAGTCATAAAGTCAGCAAAAAAATAAACGTCCTCTCACTATCAACTGCGTTTATTTTCAGCAAATTTAACATAAATATTTGTGTGAACATAACAAGATTCAACAACTGAGAGAAACTGAACAAGTTCCACAGACATGTGACTAACAGAAATTGAATAATGTGTCCCTGAACAAAGGGGGGGTCAAATCAAAATAACAGTCAGTATCTGGTGTGGCCACCAGCTGTGTGGCCACCAGATTTGCCTGTTCTTGCTGTGAGATGTTACCCCACTCTTCCACCAAGGCACCTGCAAGTTCCTGGACATTTCTGGGGGGAATGGCCCTAGCACTCACCCTCCGATCCAACAGGTCCCAGATGTGCTCTATGGGATTGAGATCCGGGCTCTTCGCTGGCCATGGCAGAACACAGACGTTCCTATCTTGCAGGAAATCACGCACAGAACGAGCAGTATGGCTGGTGGCATTGTCATACTGGAGGGTCATGTCAGGATGAGCTTGCAGGAAGTGTACCACATGAGGGAGGAGGATGTCTTCCCTGTAACGCACAGCATTGAGTTTGTCTGCAATGACAACAAGCTCAGTCCGATGATGCTGTGACACATCGCCCCAGACCATGACGGACCCTGCACCTCCAAATCGATCCCGCTCCAGAGTACAGGCCTTGGTGTAACGCTCATTCCTTCGACGATAAACGTGAATCCGACCATCACCCCTGGTGAGACAAAACCGTGACTCGACAGAGAAGAGCACCCTTTGCCTGTCCTGTCTGGTCCAGTGATGGTGAGTTTTTGCCCATAGGTGACGTTGTTGCCGGTGATGTCTGGTGAGGACCTGCCTTACAACAGGCCTACAAGCCCTCAGTCCAGCCTCTCTCAGCCTATTGCGGACAGTCTGAGCACTGATGGAGCGATTGTGCGTTCCTGGTGTAACTCGGGCAGTTGTTGTTGCCATCCTGTACCTGTTCCGCAGGTGTGATGTTCGGATGTACCGATCCTGTTCAGGTGTTGTTACACGTGGTCTGCCACTGTGAGGACGATCAGCTGTCTGTCCTGTCTCCCTGTAGCGCTGTCTTAGGTGTCTCAAAGTACCGACATTGCAATTTATTCCCCTGGCCACATCTGCAGTCCTCATGCCTCCTTGCAGCATGCCTAAGGCACGTTCACACAGATGAGCAGGGACCCTGGGCATCTTTCTTTTGGTGTTTTTCAGAGTCAGTAGAAAGGCCTCTTTAGTGTCCTAAGTTTTCATAAATGTGACCTTAATTGCCTACCGTCTGTCAGCTGTTAGTGTCTTAACGATCGTTCCACAGGTGCATGTTCATTAATTGTTTATGGTTCATTGAACAAGCATGGGAAACAGTGTTTAAACCCTTTACAATGAAGATCTGTGAAGTCATTTGGATTTGTAGGTCCCAAAGAGTCGATGTCCCAAAGGTGAGAAGGCTGGCGGTCTGCTTATTGGTCTGCTTAATAAACAGAATGTAGTATTCCCACATGGCTAGATTTTGATGGGATTGGACCCTTTCACTTCGCCTCTTCCTCTCTGTTCAAAGTCACTGAGATCTCTTCTTCTATCCATGGTAGACAAAATAATGGGCAACTGGGCATTTCTCTGCATGACCCTAAGCATGATGTGACGTTAACTGCTTAATTAACTAAGAAACCACACCTGTACGGAATCACCTGTTGACAATATACTTTGTATCCATCGTTTACTCAAGTGTTTCCTTTATTTTGTGAGTTACATGCACATAACAGTTCATACCAGACTATCCCTCAGTTGTTGGTGATCCTGTGTATGAACGTACACATCTTACTCAGGCTGGATAACATTTCAGCAAAACATTATGTTACTGCTAAACACTCTCATTGAAAAAGGAACTTCATTTCAAGGGCAATTCCTCCATATATTCATCATCACCAAACCAGTTTCTACATATGTGAAAACAGCGTGTTTCTATGATCTGTGGTTAGAAAGATAAGGCCCCCCCAAAAAACCTGTTTGTGACATCACAGGGTAGGATTAAAAGTAAAAAACTGATTTTCAAAACCTGCAGTGAGTTTCTAGCCCAAGGGATGGTATTTACTTGCTCCCCACGTCACCGCGAATCAGTGTTTGAAAATCAGCGTATTTAAAATGTGCTTTATGATGTCATCAGGTATAACTTTTTAACGTTATATTTTTTCATACAAAACCATTTTCACATACACTACGTGACCAAAAGTATATGGACACAAGTACTTTCACACCGATCTTGACAAACCATTTCTGTATGGACCTCGCTTTGTGCACGGGGGCATTGTCATAATGAAACAGGAAAGGGCCTTCCCCAAACTGTTGCCACAAAGTTGGAAGCACAGAATCGTCTAGAATGTTATGCTGTAGCGTTAAGATTTCCCTTCACTGGAAGTATGGGGCATAGCGCGACCCATGAAAAACAGCCCCAGACCATTATTCCTCCTCCACCAAACTTTACAGTTGGCACTATGCATTGGGGCAGGTAGCTTTCTCCTGGCATCCACCATACCCAGATTCGCCCGTTGGACTGCCAGATGGTGAAGCGTGATTCATCACTCCAGAGAATGCCTTTCCATTGCTCCAGAGTCCAATGGCAACGAGCTTTACACCACTCCAGCCGACACTTGGCATTGCGCATTGTGATCTTAGGCATCTGTGCGTCTGCTCGGTTATTGAAACCCATTTCATGAAGCACCCGACAAACAGTTATATTGCTGATGTTGCTTCCAGAGGCAGTTGAAATTCGGTAGTGAGTGTTGCAACCGAGGACAGAGGATTCTTACGCGCTATGCGCTTCAGCACTCGGCGGTCCCATTCTGAGCTTGTGTGGCCTACCTCTTCGCGGCTGAGCCATTGTTGCTCCTGGACGTTTCCACTTCACAATAACCGCACTTATACCATGACTACACCGCTCGCATCGCATGCGCGAAGCATTGTAAAATAAATTTAGAAATCTATATTATTCAATTATTGCACCCACACTGCTCGCGCGCTAACAAGCGTCTGCGTTGCCAAGGGATAAAATAGAAGTCAGTTTTATTTGTGATGCAGATCGCTCTGCAAGTCCTGCCTCTCCCATCTCCTCATTGGTTTAGAAGCAGGTACCCACGTGCCATCTCCTCATTGGTTATACCCACTTGGGTGACTGAAAGATGAACAAGGACAAACATGGCAGTAATGCACCTAATTTATGAAAGTTGCCAACCGCAATATAAAGTCCAGAGAAGAAAAAGCCTGGAAGGAGGAGAGATGACTAGAAACGATTCGGTTGACTGTTTTATGTGTGGATTAATTGTCGGAGTAGAGGACCTTGTGCATTTCAGGTAAAATAACAACTCAATGTTTATTTCCCAGGACAAATTAGCTAGCAACCTCAAGCTAGCAAGTGCAAGCTAGCTAGCTAAATTGCCATAAATGTTTAATGCTTTTCGACCTGTCCCCAAATTAATGTAATTGGTTCAGAGTTTGTTTAGATATTTTAACCTGCGTGTCATGATCACGTTTGGTGTCGGGGGACAAAATAAATTGATGCACGATGGCGCACGCGCACAGCCGGTTTGGGTTCCGTGTTGTAGTTGCCTGGGCAGCTGTAGCAGGGCAGAAATTTGACGAATTGACTTGTTGGAAAGGTGGCATCCTATGATGGTGCCATGTTGAAAGTCACTGAGCTCTTCAGTAAGGCCATTCTACTGCCAATATATCCCTACGGAGATTGCATGGCTGTGTGCTTGATTTGATACACCTGTCAGCAACGGGTGTGGCTGAAATAGCCGAATCCTCTAATTTGAAGGGGTGTCCACATACTTTTGTATATATAGTGAATGTTGACAATGGTATTGTGCTTGTATTGTGCTGAAGATAATGAAAATGAGGTTGGAAAGTGGTGGAGTTGCCCTTTAAGGATTTTATTGAATAAGGAACATAATTTAAGGCATATTTAATTTTCTAGTCTCCGTTTGGTGTTTACAGCCACCTTGACTTCAACATCCCGAACAGGGGACATGTCCCAGAATGCAATGTTTTGTTCAAATGCCTTTTCCCTCACTTTTGAGCTCAGTTTAGTCATTGAACTATTGGAAAAAGTCAAGCCTTTGTATGCCTGTTACAAACTCCTCCAAAAGAGAAAGCTATCCTTATTGAGTTTGCGTCAAGCAACCCAGGTTATCCCCTACTATTTGCTACACTGGTGTCAGAAGTATGATGCATGTGTAAACTAGCAGGGATGTTGAGATGCATCCCCTTCCACAGATCCTCTTTCTTCTTTATTATTTTCCATTCATTTTTTTATGACCATTTTTAATATCGGCCCCAATTTCTATACATTACAACTACAAGTGCTCTTAACATCAAAAGTCAAGACATTTTCTTAAGTAGGCCATGAAATTAAAGATGTAATCCATGAAAACAATCAACATGTCTTCATTGTTGGTACAAAAGTGGAACTGCTTTCATCACTTCTGGAACGAGGTCTTGAAGAGGGACATGGATCTTGAAAAGATTAGAAAACATGAAACACAAGATGTTATTGGTCCTGATTTGACCTGTAACGATTACTCTAATTACAATGACCACATAATAGAACCTACTGTGATTGTAAAAGTAGCTGTAGCCTGAAGACACTGGCGACTGGAAAGAGAATAATGACTTGTGTGAGATCCACAGCAGTACTGACTATTGTTTAACAGCTCCATTATGACAGACACCATCCATAAGTTTGACTTCTGTTTTTCTTTCTTTTAAAGTGTCGTCCCGAAGAGGCACATGATTGATGATGTATAGTTTCATCATTTGGCAATGATTTGACATACCATTATATAGCAACTCAACATTAGGAAGATGTTCCTAATGTTTGGTATAGTCCGTGTATTAAGGTAGCAAAATTACAAGATTATATTATGTTTATGCACTGAATGGTTGTTTTATGCAAAAGTGTAGGGTTCTTAGAATGTTTTATGCAAAAGAGTAGGGTTCTTAGAATGCTTTATGCAATAGAGTAGGGTTCTTAGATTGTTTTCACGGCACCGGATGCAGGATAAACCCAAAGTGGTGCCCCCAATCTGCATGGGAGGGGTGGAAGCAGCCATGACTAAGCATTCTTAGCTTAATAAGAAACAGCATTGTTAGGTTAGGCTACTCGGCCCAACAGTCAAGAGTGTTCGGTCGACCAGCCTAGTTATTGCATTAATTAATCAATATTGAATAAAGATTATTGTTTGAAGAAATGACAAAGTCTCTCTCACTTGATTAGAATATTCCACCACAGTATACAGATGTAGGATCTTAATTTGAGCCAGTTTGTTACACCAGGAAAATAATCCTGCAGCAACAGGAAATGTGAATTATTATGTTGATTATAATTAATGGACATTTTTCTAGGGGTTGATATATTTTTCGTTAGGCAAATCAAGTCTGAAATTTAAAGATGGAAATTAAACTCTAGAAACCATTTTAAAAGTCAAATACACTACAAGTTTGCAGCAACAAAAGAGTGATCAAATTATGATCCTACATCTGTAGTTGATGTATAGTTCTATAATTTGCAATGATTTGACAAACCAGTATATATATATATATATATCCGAATCACAGATTGACTACCAGAACGAGGTCTTGAGGGACGTGGATCTTGAAAAGATTAGGAAACATAAAACACAAGATGTTAGCGATATGACCTGTGATGATTACTGTATTACATTGACCACATTAATGAACACAATAGAATCAAAGAATAATGACTTGTGTGAGATCCATAGCAGTACTGACTTCTGTTTAATAGCTCCATTAATTAATTTATTTCAATTTACTGATTTCCTGATATGAATTGTAACTCAGTAGCATCTTTTAAATTGTTGCATGTTGCGTTTATATTTTTGTTCAGTATAGTAGTTGCTGAAAAGTTACTGCAATGATTTGATATACCATGACAAAGTTTAGAATCCAAGATAGAAAGCCACGATTTCTGGCCGGTAAAAAAAAGGAGAGGAAAAATGAGTATGTAGTGGAAATTCTTACACAGGGACACTCGAAATCAATCTTAAATGAATCGTTGTTTATTGCGCTGGAGAGGTTCCAACCAACTCAATGCACCATAGTTCACGTCAATCAGGAGCTCTGCCTGGGCAGACCCAGCAGTTGTCTTATATACGGCTATTCACAGACAAGTTATATTTGCATGATTTAGCATAATTAATTAATCATTACCATTGTTTCATATCATGTGACAGACCAACACCTCACAAGGCTTCTTTCTCTCTAAGCTAAGACCTTTAAACTGAGATATCGTTTGTTTGTTCTCAAAACAAGGTCTGGGCATACTGCCAAATTGCAGCTACTGACAAGAGGAGGATTTTTTCAGTCAACCACTTGCATGAACACAGAAATTGGTTTATAGAACAGCACATGAATTGAAGACAGAAATGAGTTAAAAGAAAACCACAAACATTAAAATTCCCATTACATTCCATCCTCTTACCACTATGTGTGATAATAATCATTACATTTTAAATGTAAGCATTTAGCTTCTATATCAAAATATTCTATATTCTATTAAAGTAAGGGAAATCAACACAGAAAAAAACCAGACACTTCATCATTTCAAACCCTTCATTCTGGGTTGTACAATCCACATAGTATGGTAATACTATAATCATAATAAACGTTATTGTCACGAACGTTGTTGTTATGATCGGAAAAAGGTGCAGCGTGGAATGGTTTCATCATCTTTATTCGAGTGAAACGCACAGAAAACAATAAAGAGCAAAACGAAACGTGAAGCCAATATAGTGCTCGCAGGCAACTATACATAGACAAGATCCCACAACAAACAGGTGGGAAAAGGCTGCCTAAATATGATCCCCAATCATAGACAGCTGTCTCTGATTGGGAACCATTCCAGGCCAACATAGAAATACAAAAACTAGAGTACCCACCCTAGTCACACCCTGACCTAACCAAAATAGAGAATAAAAAGGCTCTCTTAAGGTCAGGACGTGACAGTTATACTTTATTAATGGGAGTGAGTATCAAAAATGCACACACACACACACACACACACACACACAACGCATCTGTAGATTCAGAGGTGAATAAATCTCTTAATGTTAACCATTGTTTCCATATTTCTTACCACAATCGGGTTGCATTGACCTATGTTTTCACTAACTTAGAAGGCTAATCCTTAGGGAGAAATCCTGACCATCCAGCAGACCCAATCTGGTGAGATTTGTTATTGATGCAAGACAAAAACAAATAAAAGAAAACAACAGCAATTCACATATATCACTGGAGGTGGGGAAAACTTAAATTCACTTAGAGTAACTGTCATCCATTGCCAACATAAATTTTGTCTTTTTACTGGCAGGCATTTGAAGAAAACAATTAGCATATTTACCAAAGGGCCACAGGGGACTGGTAATTCCCCCTTTAGACACATGACTCACATCGTGATTTATGCATCCGAAAAAAACAACAATGCCTTAAATTTAATTTTTTTTTTTTTAAATTACAATTAAAATCGAATTATCTCTTGATAATTCCATAAGAAAATAATTGTATCCCATAAGGTAATGGTAAAATAGACTAGAGACAGCTCTCGCTCTATAAATTTCTTCTTAATTATTTGTTTTTAAATAGCCCATAAAATGTTTTTAAAATGTCTCCTGTCTTCCTAGTAAGGGTGATCAGGCCTCACCAGGAAGTCAGAACAGAGGTCAGAGGTCAGTCAGCCCTATTAAGTGAGTGTTTGTTTTGCTGTACCTCAGATATAATTTAAATTTCAAACATTTGTAACATTTTGTGCATCAGATTTACATTGGGTTTTTCAGTACATGTCTTCTAATCAAGAGAATTTACATGTGTGCAAACAAAACTCTGACAATAGAAACTTTAATTTGTGTACAGCATCCTTTCTAACCCGTGAAAAACTCACGCAATAAAGACCCCACACTTTTAAATCAAACAGAGTATTAACCACTAACAAATATTAATTATTAGGTGGGTTGTGTGTGGGTGCTGGCATGTGAGTGGCAAAAATTGTAGGGCAAACACAAACAAAATGGCCTTGCTTAATTTGGGAGGTCCCTTAGCAGCTGGATCAGGGCACTTTCAACTGCTCTCCCAAGGCACCTGCCTCAGGAAGCCTTTCAAAGGGAGAGATACAGAATCATTGATAAACATGAAAAAAAAAACTTGGTAGTGGACATTCCATCAGTCCTGGAAGAAAGAAAATAAACATGTACTTAGTTTCCACTATGCTTCATTTTAATCAGTCCTAAAAATTCTTAATCATTAATCGGGTTTACTGCATCTTGGGCAGGAAGTCTTAATAAACCCATGCGTATACAGAATTATATTTCAGACACATGTATACTTCAGAAACATCAGATGATGAAGATGTAAAGCTGAATTGGGCACCTTCTAAAGTAAGTAACTCTCTTGTAATCGGAATCTTTTTGACCTGTTGCATTGACATACAATTCTGTACAAACTGTCCCTAATTTTCTCACTGTGTCTCACAGCTTTTTTGAGTTCAGTGTGTACTGGCGGCTATCTATTCTTCCACAGGAAGGTTATCTCTAATCCAAACAACAGTTGACTTAAACACAAGAGCAGTGGACCAAGCCTTGAAGAGTGAGCAGCCTCTAATTTGATATCAGTCCCAATGCCCTCTGTCTTACTCCTTCAAATTACTGAGATATTACATTATTGGATTGCTATCTGAAAGCCAAATACCATTCTTTGTTACTTTCACTAGACTCCAACTTCCTTGCTAATAGGAATACCTCAATCACTACTGCTTAAACACACAGACAACTCTCAAACCACATTTTGCTTTCCCCCCATTGCAAGGTTTAAAACAAAACAAACATGCTAACTTTCTCCATATTGGAAGGCATTGTTTTCATTTTAGTATACCTTCAAAAAGTTACTCTATATTTGTATTACCAATCTCTGCTGGATATTAACTTTTTGCTTCAAAATTTCTTAAATGTCTATTATTTTAAGATTCATATGTAATGCGTTGGAGGGATCAATATATATTAACTGGGTTGGCACGGTCTAAGTCCCCAGTAGATGTCACGCTCCGTCCACCTGAGACAACAGGGAAACAGATGCAGTCTCCATTTTGCCTACTCACAAATTGGATCATCTTTGGATGCCGACAGCAGTCACACCATTGGAAGACATAGCTTGGACTGTAACCTACAAAAGCCTATTCCTCCTCTTTTCCCGTAATCCATGAAACACATTTGATATGTCATCATAGTGGTCTCTGATTTATGGTCAGACTCGCTCGCGTTGAACAAATTTAAATGTGCACTTTTTTGAATGTCATTGAGAAAACAGAGAAGTGTCAAATAATTGTTTTCGCAAACATCCTGTCTGAATTTAAAAGTAATCCTCGAAGTAATCATCTAGTTTTTCAAAAGTATCTGTAATCTGATTACAATGTTTTTGCTGGTAACGTAACGGACTACAGTTACAGTTTTTTTGTATGTAATCCGTTACTCCTCAACCATGGAGATAAATTACTGTACTTGGAATCTGTTGCAGTGCTGCTTCGATATCAGTCCCGGGACGGGAGACCATGGAACAGAAGGCCATGATGATATTCCTCTCCACTGGCGACTCGACTTCCATAAAACATGTTGTGATGTTGTTGAGTTGACTCATAAACTGAATATGGATCTATAGAAAGTAAATGAACAGACAAAGGGATTTATTAGTCTTGATAGATAAATTCAGGACAGGAAAACTACAACCAGTGTACAAACCATGAAGATAAAATATCTTTCTCTACAGTACAAACTGTGTACAGCAGTGTGAGGCAATTCCACATTCTAAACATGTACTTTTTTGCTCTAATCTTTCACAATATCCAGCTTTAGAGTACTTAACCACCTCAGTCCTTCCACTGGACCACATGATTTATTGGAATTAGAAAGTGAAAGCAATTTTCTGTTGACTGTATTGCAGTTGTGGTTTGATGTGATCTGTTCCGGGGGGCGGCAGGTGGCCTGGAGGTTAGGGGCGTTGGGCCCCCTGCACCTCTCTGTTTCAGAGGGGTTGGGTTAAATGTGCAAGACACATTTCAGTTGAATGCATTCAGTTGTACAACTGATCCCTTTCCATTTACCAATGGCTAAACTAAGAGAAAGTGCAACTAAACAGCATGAGATATACAAGGGTCTCCACAACCACAAAGTCTACATTTGCTATACTGTAAAATGTATCAAATCTAAAATTCGTTTTTTGGTCTTAATTTAAGGTTAGGTATAAGGTTAGCAGTGTGGTTAAGATTAGGGTAAAAGGTTAACCTTGAAGTAAGGTTAGCTACCTTTGGCAGCAAATTCATCCTCTTCAGAACCCTGCTGACTGCTGCATCACTGCGAGGACAGTCCAGTAGTCCTCTCTGGTTCTCATGGAACAGACAGTCCACTGTGAGTATTACATCACTTCTGGTCACTAGTCTGCTGCTGTCAGGTACAGTGTAGTCTGGGTTGAAGGTGTGATGCAGCACTACCAGAATGACATCTTTACCAACTGTCAAGAGAATGAGGGAATATGTCAAAATAAACCAATAATCCTCTCAAATAAAATATTTAAAAATGTAATTTATGCTGTTGGCACATTGAGTAAATCTGGTGTGGAAAGAGAATATCTGGTATAGAAGGAAATAACATTGTTTGGGATGTCATATTTGGGATGAATTACTGTACTTGGAATCTGTTGCAGCGCTGCTTCAATATCAGTCCCGGCGCGGGAGACGATGGGACAGAAAGCCAGGATGACATCACTCTCCTCTGGCGACTCGACTTCCGTAAAACATCTTGTGGTGTTGTTGAGTTGACTCATAAACTGAATATGAGAATCCAAAGTATTGCCAGTCTCAACTGTGTAGTACTTCATATTCTGTGCCACTGATTTTAAACAGACATGAAAGAGGAAGGTCAAAATGGTCATTGATTAAAGTATACATTATTTTGGCACGATGGATATTTACTTCATAGTTCAGACAGATTTGAGTATTGTAGGTTTAACCATTTACTTTATAGTGCACACTTTATGAAAATCAAATTACACGAAAGAGCCCTGTTGAAAATTACCTCCTCGCTCCAATATGGATCTATAGAAAGTGAATGAACAGACAAATGGGTTTATTAGTCTAGATAGATAAATTCAGGACAGGAAAACTACAACCAGTGTACAAACCATGAAGATAAAATATCTTTCTCTACAGTACAAACTGTGTACAGCAGTGTGAGGCAATTCCACATTCTAAACATGTACTTTTTTGCTCTAATCTTTCACAATATCCAGCTCTAGAGTACTTAACCACCTCAGTCCTTCCACTGGACCAGTGATTTCTTGGAATTAGAAAGTGAAAGTAATGTGTTATTGTAAATGTACTTACAGACTAAACAGCATGATCATTACACAGATGCACCTTGTGCTGGGGACAATAACAAGGCTATTCAATCATTAACTAGATGTTCTATTCTACATTCATAGAATTGCTCATCTAAAAAACATACCATAAAATTCTGCACTATCAGTTTCCACTTAACCATGTGTACTGTTTTATTCCTGTTGTAAACATAGAATATTAAATGATCACAAAACCTTTCATGACACCCACCGAACTGTAAATGATAGTTATGGTGTTCATATTGAACATGAATTGTCAATGAAAGGAAATGAGATAAGTAGATTTACCCTGCAAACATGGGATTATTTTCTGTTGACTGTATTGCAGTTGTGGTTTGAAGTGATCTGTCCCAATCGCTAAACTAAAAGAAAGTGAAACTAAACAGCACGAGATAAATAAGAGTTTCCACTAGTTACCACAGCCAGAAAGTCAATATGGGCTCTATCGTAAAAATTATTGAAAAATAAAAATGTGTCTTTTGGTCTTAATTTAAGGTTTGGCATAAGATTAGCTGTGTGGTTAAGATTCGTGTAAATATACTGCTCAAAAAAATAAAGGGAACACAAACAACACAATGTAACTCCAAGTCAATCACATTTCTGTGAAATCAAACTCTCCACTTAGGAAGCAACACTGATTGACAATAAATTTCACATGCTGTTGTGCAAATGGAATAGACAACAGGTGGAAATTATAGGCAATTAGCAAGACACCCCTAATAAAGGAGTGGTTCTGCAGGTGGTAACCACAGACCACTTCTCAGTTCCTATGCTTCCTGGCTGATGTTTTGGTCACTTTTGAATGCTGGCGGTGCTTTCACTCTAGTGGTAGCATGAGACGGAGTCTACAACCCACACAAGTGGCTCAGGTAGTGCAGCTCATCCAGGATGGCACATCAATGCGAGCTGTGGCAAGAAGGTTTGCTGTGTCTGTCAGCGTAGTGTCCAGAGCATGGAGGCACTACCTGGAGACAGGCCAGTACATCAGGAGACGTGGAGGAGGCCGTAGGAGGGCAACAACCCAGCAGCAGGACCGCTACCTCCGCCTTTGTGCAAGGAGGAGCATTGCCAGAGCCCTGCAAAATGACCTCCAGCAGGCCACAAATGTGCATGTGTCTGCTCAAACGGTCAGAAACAGAGTCCATGAGGGTGGTATGAGGGCCCGACGTCCACAGGTGGGGGTTGTGCTTACAGCCCAACACCGTGCAGGACGTTTGGCATTTGCCAGAGAACACCAAGATTGGCAAATTCGCCACTGGCGCCCTGTGCTCTTCACAGATGAAAGCAGGTTCACACTGAGCACGTGACAGACGTGACAGTCTGGAGACACCGTGGAGAACGTTCTGCTGCCTGCAACATCCTCCAGCATGACCGGTTTGGCGGTGGGTCAGTCATGGTGTGGGGTGGCATTTCTTTGGGGGGCCGCACAGCCCTCCATGTGCTCGCCAGAGGTAGCCTGACTGCCATTAGGTACCGAGATGAGATCCTCAGACCCCTTGTGAGACCATATGCTGGTGCGGTTGGCCCTGGGTTCCTCTTAATGCAAGACAATGCTAGACCTCATGTGGCTGGAGTGTCAGCAGTTCCTGCAAGAGGAAGGCATTGATGCTATGGACTGGCCCGCCTGTTCCCCAGACCTGAATCCAATTGAGCACATCTGGGACATCATGTCTCGCTCCATCCACCAACGCCACATTGCACCACAGACTGTCCAGGAGTTGGCGGATGCTTTAGTCCAGGTCTGGGAGGAGATCCCTCAGGAGACCATCCGCCACCTCATCAGGAGCATGCCCAGGCGTTGTAGGGAGGTCATACAGGCACGTGGAGGCCACACACACTACTGAGCCTCATTTTGGCTTGTTTTAAGGACATTACATCAAAGTTGGATCAGCCTGTAGTGTGGTTTTCCACTTTAATTTTGAATGTGACTCCAAATCCAGACCTTCATGGGTTGATAAATTGGATTTCCATTGATTCTTTTGTGATTTTGTTGTCAACACATTCAACTATGTAAAGATAAAAGTGTTTAATAAGATTATTTCATTCATTCAGATCTAGGATGTGTTATTTTAGTGTTCCCTTTATTTTTTTGAGCAGTGTATATTTAAAACAATTTAAAAAGATAAATAGCAGAAATAGGCGGGGTTGATGACTTTGTGGTATCTAGTGATGACCGATAAGGGTCGGCTATTTTATTAGAAAGTCACTATAGTTCAAACGACAAAGCAGAAACTCGCCACATATTTGGTAAACAGCTGAGGGATGGGGCTGGAGAAAGGTGACCACTCACATTCATAGACGGAGCTATGAAGGCATGGAACGACTGACCATCCATCCATGACATCAACATGATAGTTTTACCCATGTTTTGAGGTTATAGTATACAGTGTTAGTTCACAATTACACATTTAAAAACAATGGAGTAAAACAAGCTTATATTTGGGGTTCTGATGGGGTAGGGCAGTTGAACTAAACTCAGTCTTTTGAATTATATATACACCCATTAATTCTTAAATTCAGAAATGAAAGTAGCAATTACAGATTGGCCATTTAGTATAAGGTAAAGTACATAATAGTAGTTAGAACAAGCAAGATTTACATTTGTTTGGTTGCTTAAAAATCTGTCCTCTAGTCCCCTCCACTGGAAAAGGAAAAGCCTTGACAGGTGAAAATGTGGTGGAAGCTCATTTTTACTCGCGGTAGAATGTCTAGGCTGAAATGTAGAATTATTTTCAACCACAGATCATGATTCATGTTATTGTCCTGTCATTTAGGTTTAATGGTCTTGGAAACCTAGCAGCCATAGTTCCATTTTGTTCTATGCAACTTCCCTTGTTCACTAGATATACTGAAAATATAAATGTAACATGTATTGTTGGTCCCATGAAATCAAAGTTACCATTAATGTTCCATACTCACAAAAAGCTCTCAGATTTCATGCACACATGTTTATATCCCGTCAGTGACAATTTACCTTTCGCCAAGCTAATCCATCCATCTGACGTGTGCCATATGAAGAAGCAGACTAAACAGCATGATCATTATACAGATGCACCTTGTGCTGGGGGACAATAACAAGGCTATTAAATCATTCATTTTTAATTCATAAATGTGCAGTTTTGTCACACAATGCAAGAGCTTGCAATTGACATGCTGACTGTAGGAATGTCCACCAAAGCCGTTGCCAAAGAATTTAATGCTAATTTCTCTAACATAAGCCACCTCCAGCACCGCAGACGACGTGTAACCACGCCAGCCCAAGACTTCCCTAGCCGGCTTCTTCACCTGCAGATCATCTGAGACCAGCCACCAGATGAAACTTAGG
Organism: Salmo trutta; assembly: GCF_901001165.1. Classification (NCBI taxonomy): domain Eukaryota; kingdom Metazoa; phylum Chordata; class Actinopteri; order Salmoniformes; family Salmonidae; genus Salmo; species Salmo trutta. The sequence continues at coordinate 3,345,863 of NC_042995.1, read as the reverse complement.
GTTTGCACAACTGAAGAATCTCTACACAAAACTTCTGCGTGCTCGTCATCCTCATCTAGGTCTTGACCTGACTTCAGGGTGCAAATGTTCATCTTTGATGGCCACTCTGTTCAGTGTGAATACAGTGCCCCATGGTGGCTTTGGGGTTATGGTATGGGCAGGCATAAGCTACAAACTCAAATGCATTTTATCGATGGTAATTTGAATGCAAAAATAAACCGTGATGAGGCCCATTGCCATCACCTAATGTTTCAGCATGATATCGCACTGCCCCATGTCACAAGGATCTGGAAGCAATTCCTGGAAGCTGAAAATGTCAGTTGTTCCATGGCCTGCATACTCAGACATGTCACCCATTCAACATGTTTCAGATGCTCTGGCTCGACGTGTACGACAGCGTGTTCCAGTTCACGCCAATATCCAGAAACATCGCACAGCCATTGAAGAATGGGACAACATTCCACAACCAACTGTGCGAAGGAGCGGTGTCGTGCTACATGAGACAAATAGTGGTCACACCAGATACTGACTGGTATTCTGAGCCACGCCCCTACCTTTCATTTATTTATCTGTGACTAGACGCATGTCTGTATTCCCAGTCATGTGAAATCCAGATTAGGGCCCAATTTCAATTGAATGATTTCCTTATAGGAACTGTAACTCAGTAAAATATTTTACTGTTGCATGTGGTTTATTTTTTTGTTCAGGGTAAAATCAACCAACTTTCCTTATTTCAATAATGTATAATAAACCAACATTGCAGTGAAAGTGACAACCCATGCATTAATGACAAATTCTGCCAATCTGAAGTGTATTGTTGATATTGTTGGAATCCGCCAAATACCTACAGGGGTGCTAAGGTTCTAAACCAAATTTTAGCTGAGGATGGTGGCACACGTTTTAAGAAATTCTATTCCATGCTTCTACATGTCCATATCCCAGCACATTGTGGCAAAGGTACTTAATCCTAAACCAACTTCTCATTCTACAGGGTTTCAGGGAAAGGAAAACACCTAAAAAGGGTTTGTTTTAAATCTCCCAGACAGACAATCATGATTTCCCCTCACTCATTTATTAAAGGAGAGCTTGAGTTGACACATGCTGTTAGTCTTGAGAATAGACAGATTCAGATCAGTGAGCCGATGGCATACGGAGGCCGTTTCCTCCAGGTGCCACTGTGGGGCTTCGTCAGAAAGAGAGAGAGAAAAAAAAAGATTCATAGAGGCAGGTCACCCCATGACATGTACACACTCCTAGTCCCCAGTTAAGACACCTCATACAGCGGCTGGGTCCTACCAAGTCTGACACTTCTAGGAGTTTAACACCTGGGTAAACATGCCATTTTCACATGGTTCCACAGAGCACAACTACACCAGTTAACCCTTTCCACAACAAGTTTAAGTCAATTTCATCAAGAGACCAGATAATTCTGAACAGTTTAACAGGATGGAGAAGAAACTGGAATAATACTTGGGTTCATTTGTTTTCCCTTTGTGCAGGTGAGGCCAACAACACTCCAACCGTCAGGATTCAGAAAGAGGGTATAGACCGCTCCAGTGGGCGTAAACACATTAGTGACTTAAATGGAAGGGGTCATCCTCTGGAGGGGGCGGGGTCTCATTGACAGTCGCTCACAGACAAATCAACCTGGTTAGTCGAGTGCAGGGGAGACTGAGGGGCTAGGGAGTGGGGCGGCAGGAGGCTGCAGTGAAGTCCACACACACACTACAGATCAGAGATGGAAAAGGAGGTAGGAGGGAGGTGGTGATCTAGGAAGGAGGAGATCCAGGAGCTAGATGTTTAAACATGGTCTTGTTGTTTTCCAACAAACAAAGGAAGGGGATAAGGCTTCTCAAGCGGTGTTGAGGAGGTCCTGGATGGCCTTCTGTTGAGTCTCATTCAGCATCGCTACACACTGTGTCCACAGTCCTCCAGATCCCTGGGGGGGGTAGAGGAACACAAGAAGCTTTTAGATGAAGAAACTGCTGACTGACTACTAGACCTAGGACATTTCAATGTGGGACACTGACAAGGTGTTTCAAGACAATATTACTCAACACTTTCCTCAAAAGCAGAAGTTTCTAGATTGAACAAAATGTAACTTCGGCAAGTAGAGCAGTCCCTGACCTGTACTTGGCGGATGACATTTGCCAATCTCTTGCTGCACGCGTCCTCACTCTTGACCGACTCGTTGGCGACCCCTTCAGCAATGATCTGGAATATCTTGGGCAGATTTGCATTGTCTGGTCCGAGGACAATAGGATTGTTGCTGTTGGGAGGAAAATTCATTATTAACAAAGGACATCTATACCATAGACATATCAACTGCAACACTTGGGTCATGTTCATTAGGCGACACAATGGAAAATGTCTAAACGCTAAGCAACGGAACACTAAATAAAATGTCTTATTGGCCAAGTTGCATTAGACCACTCCCAGTATGTCAGTTTCCTGCCGTTCGGTGCTTATGAACACAAACCAAATCAGTAATATTAAAGTCAGTCCCCCACCTTTCGATAAGGTCACAAAGGAAGTCAAAGGTGTGCACGGCTTCCTCCTTGTCTTCGTTGAGTGGCAGCCAGGAGAGCCAATGGGGAAGGATCTCGTTGACATTGGCACACTCAGGCCTGAATCTCATGACCTTGCCCACGGCTGAGATGCAGTTCTCTGTGGCGTTGACGTTCTCCTTGACCTTGGCGTCTGGAGAGTGGATCACTCCCAACAGCGTGGGCAGGGCCTCTGGAGAAGAGAGGATAACCAGTCAGGAGAGGGCAGAGAGACAAATGGGAAGGGACGCATGTCGACAGTGCAACAAGCAGGCTATCCATAGTGGGCTGTAGCCAAGTGAGCAAGTCTAGATCATGATTTGACCACTGACTAGGTTCAATGTAATCAAATTAGATGCAATCTGAAGTGAAAGACTGCTTCCTAGATAAATACAGAGTGCCTTCAGAAAGTATTCATAACTAAACTTCAACATTTTGTTGTATATATAAAAAAAAAAAATGCATTTCAATCCCACCTTGTAACTCAAAGCGTAACAGGTCAAGGGGTGTGAATACTCTCTGAAGGCACTAAATGGCTAGATAACATGACCCTGATTGTGTCAGGTACCGGTGCAGAAGGGTCGGTAGTTCTCTCCTCCGTACTGAGCCATGACTCCTACACCGTAGGCTGCAGCTTGTCTCACTTCGGGGCTGGTGTCACACAGGGACAGGGCCATGGCCCGCAGGAAGAGTTCAGCATATTTAAAGGAAGAGGGGCTGCAGTGCTCGACCACGTCGTCAAAGATGCACAGACCCCACTGCCTGTCTGCCCATGGTCTGCTAGGACACTGGAGACAACAGCAAGAGGTCAAAGATCAGCTCTGTGACAACAACAGCACCAAGCTTCTGTTGATTAAATCCTACATGGTGTGGCACACCAATGTGACCCCAACTACATAGTCATGTTCATTAGGCACCAAATAGAAGACAACTGACAGTGAAGACTGGAAATGCTAGTTTTCCACTAGGTTTTGTTACGGTGTGCCCTACTGAACACAACCCAGGACCATGTTAATGTTTGTCCGTTGGAGTGACTGTTGGAGTGACTGTTGGAGTGACTGTTGGAGTGACTGTTGGAGTGACTGTTGGAGTGACTGTTGGAGTGACTGTTGGAGTGACTGTTGGAGTGACTGTTGGAGTGACTGTTGGAGTGACTGTTGGAACGATCCTCACCACGAGCTGTACGATGAGCTGCAGAAGCTGCTCAAACCACGGCAGCACTTGTTCCTTGTAGCTGCTGAACACAGAGTGCAAAATGTCTGACACTTTGGTCAGTATGTACACATCGTTTTCATCCTGCAGAGAACACAACAATCACATGGTAGGAAACACTGCCAGGGAAATGGGAACAGAACAGTTGGTTCATGCAGAAACGCATCATGCAAGACAAGGCAGAAGTATGTTGATTCATTCTAAAGCTGAATAATCCCCTAACAAAGTCAGGTGTGAACACACTGCTATCGGACAGTACAAACTTGACATGGCTCACATCAGTGCAGTCACTATTTCTGTAAACTTGAACATTTAACACCAAGCCACATTACTCTGCATCTAACAATTAATTAAAATGCTTAGAAGGTCCGTCGTGAGGAACGCTCACCTCGTCTTGTAAAGTTTCCTCCATCCCCTCGTCGTAGTCCTCGTCCTGTCGTTTGGCCTGTCTCAGCTCCTGGTTCTTAAAGTGTTCCTCCAGCTTCCCCTTCAGGATCCCTCCCAGCTCTTCAAAGTGCTCGCTGTTCAGGCAGCCCTCTCCCATTAACTCAATACACTAGAGGGCAACAACAGTCAGCATCTTCCCACATCAAATTAAATACAACTTCAATTCATAAGATGTGAATTTGTGTGGAAATGCTACATTCGACAGACAATATAATCAGAGCATATGTGGGATGGGGGTTGGTTACCTTGGCAAACGAATGCATGATTTCTGATAGGACATCCGAGTCTGGCTCTGTGCCAATGGCCTTGATGAGGGCGTCGCACATGAAGTGCCACATCTGTGTGAGGTAGTCTGGGCCTCGTACCCGCGCACACTCCAGCAGCAGGGGCATGGACTCTGCTGCTGCCACCCGCACACGTACAGACAGGACAGTCAAGGACGACAACAGTCCCATTCAGAGACCTACCACAGACGGCCCAGCCAACAACAGTCTTCAATAGAGCACATGACATTCAACACGTAGAGCGCGCTCCCATTAAAAGGATATCATCGTGGAAGTAGAACTTGAGCAGAGGAACCATCAGCTTGACCACCTGTTCTGTGTACTCTACAAACCCTTCCTTCAACTCTTTGGCATAGCACACCTGGAGAACAGAGACAGGCTTTAAGAAAGAACTGCTGAGTTAATTAAAATGCAAGACAGTTTTTTCTTTGTCTTGGCAGGGAGACAGGGTTAGCCTGAAAGCAGAGTTTGGGTAGTGTCCAGGATGAAAATGGAAATTCATCTAATCCCTAAACTGGAAATGACTCCAAATCTAAAGCAATATGGCAGCCATGTTTAAATGAAGTTAACCGTCTGTGTGAGCAGCACTGCCCCTCCCCCAGTCTCACCAGCATCTGGCAGGCGGTGGCCTTCTCTTCCAGCCCGGCTGTCTTGATGCCGAAACTCTGCTGGTCTCCCAGGTTCACAAACTCCCATCCGTCATCCTCTGACATGTTCTCCATGTCCTGGGCTGGGGAGGGAAGCCAGGAGAAAAGGCTTAGTTAGCCACAGGACACTACCCTTCCCACAAGCATAGCAAGCCAGGTGAATTGCATTTCCATCAGGTTTAGACTTCAATAATTGAGATTCTATAGTGACTGGAAACCCTGCATTGTTCTATACGAGTCTGTGATACCAAAATCAATCCCAACATTCAACCAGCGTAGAACTTACTGTCCAGGAGGGCCACCTCTGGCTTGATGGAGGCAGTCTTCATTAGGGGCCCCATGACCACAGGTAAGTACTGCTGGAACTCTTTCCCCAGGATCTTACACATCCTTGCCCAGGCTGAGATCATGTAGGAGATCTGAGGGAACAGACAACCAGGGGTTTGTTCAGTATGGAGAAACCTTGACATGCCCAAAGTAAACTGCCTGTTACTCAGGCCCAGAAGCTAGGATATGCATAGAGTTGGTAACATTTGATAGAAAACTCTGAAGTTTCTAAAACTGTTAAAATAATGTCTGAGTATAACAGAACTGATATTGCAGGCAAAAACCCAAGGAGAATCCACCCAGATGTTTTTCTTTTTGGTGGCTGCCCATTCAAATGCTTGTTAAATGGGAAAATCAAAGGAATACCTCCCAGATTGCAGCTCCTAGGGCTTCCACTAGATGTCAGTCTTTAGAAAGAGTTTCATGCTTGTTTTTTGAAAAATGAGCTAGGACTTGTAGTTTTTCTAGGTGACTCATTATGACTGTAGTATGGGGGCGCACGCGCGGATGGGGGTGCGCGCGCGGATGAGGGTGCGCGCGCGGATGAGGGTGCGCACTTCATTATTTATCTCCGGTAATGAACATACTATTCTGTCTTAAATTGTATTTACATATTAGGGTACCTGAGGATTGATTAGAAACTTTGACTTGAACGAAGTTTATTGGTAACTTTTGGGTTTCCTTTGTATGCATTTTGAACGAGGGAAACAGGCAGATTGAATCAAGCGCGCCAACTAAAATGACTTTTTGGGGATTTAAGGAAATATTTACTAAATAAACTAGAGTAAAAAAATGAACAGGAACAACGAGGAGGCACTACCAGACCGTGTCCAATAACAGATTTTCGATTTCGGTTGCAAAACCTTTCACTACAGTGCTCTCTACTGAACATAACCCAGCAGTTCAGTTCCCAAAACGATGCAGATCGAAATGCAACAATTACAGCAGACAACATTCCCCCATTCTGATGGATAATCATATCTATTCTAGACAACACATGTCTATCTGTAAACGTACCTGTGGGTCGTCATCCTCCAGGTCATTGAAGTCGGTCTGGGTCTTCAGCAGCAGCTGCATCACAGCTGACGCATCAGGCATGAACTGAGACAGAAGGGCAATCAGTCAACGTTTCACCAAACAGACAAATACAAAATGGATGGAGCTATAACACCTAACCTACAATTATTGAGCATGTATGCAATGCTTGGTGTGTGACAAATCCTCTTGCATAAGAAACATGTACTGAACACCTGGTAGACAAAGCAGCGTGTACCTTGTCCTTGCCGACAGCCAGGCCGATGAGGCTGATACACTCGATGGTCTTCCCTCGGAGCAGCCTCAGCTCCTTCTGCACAGCGTTCTCCACGATGTGTTTGAGGGAGGGCATGAACAGGTCGTAGTAGGGAACAAACTTCTCCTCAGCCGTGTCCGCCACAGACGCTATGGACGTCACCACCTGCTCCAGAACCAGCTTGGTACCCTTCTGGATCAGCTGGGACGGTGGACAAAGGGCTTTATTAGGTTATTGCCTTGATGAGTAATTCAGTGGCTTAAAGCATTCACAAGTTAACATGGTCATTGATCATGACCTACCAAGGCCCATTAACAAAGACGTACGTCTGATAAGGGTTTGTGCTACAAAACATTAGACGGACATGTTTGAAATCAACAAAGATTGAGTGTTTTCCAAAGCACCTTCAACGACATCAAATACATAGATAGTAAATGTAGTCTGACATTAACAGATTCCTATAGCGAGAGAAACCCGTGGTGGAGAACAGACCTTTAATGTCCAAAAGGTCTTACTGCTAAACCAGAGGACTGTTGCAGAGAAATACCTTGTAGGTTGAAATGTTTTTAATACACACACACTAAGAAAGACAGACCTCCTGTAGTTTGGCCACCATGATGACATGTAGGTGCTGGACCAGGCTGTCCAGATAAGGGATCAGGAGGGACTTGGGACAGTCCTCAGTGAAGTTGATGAGGGCCGCGGCAGCGTGGGCCTGAACACGGGGGTTGGTCTGGTCCTCCATGGTCTGCAGTAGGGCAGAGATCACCTGGTGGGAGAGGAGGGCACAGGGTCAAAGGTAAGCTGACAAATATAAATTTGCATCAGTGATGAGTTCAATAAGCTGCGCAGGCCTAAGACCCTGTTTGACACTGCCAGTTCTACCACCTCTTGTAAAGAAAGTGCCCATTTAAAAATAATGAATGTGTTCTCATAATCCAGTTTGACAAACAGTGTTTGAGTAGAAAAATCCATTATACCTTATCGTGGAATTTCTTTTGGAAGGTGGGGGCGAAATCGGTGGCCATCTGCCCGATGGCGTTGCATGCAGCATAGCGGACTCTGGGGTGCTGGAAACAGAGACAAAGGGTCAACAACAAATCACATCAGGGAGAAACCACAACTTCAATGTTAAACAGATTAAACCAAAGTACTTTGACAACTGCTGATGTAAAAGGTCTTTACAGACTGTAGCCCAGTAGGTACAGCAGGGGTTTTCCTGCAACACCATGATAGTGGGTTTGATTCCCGCGACCACCCATACTTAAGTTACGCACGCATGACTAAGTCGCTTTGGATCAAAGTGTGTGCTAGATGGCACGTATATTATATATGAAGGCATTTGATTGGTTGAATAAACTCACAGGGTCCTGACAGAACAGTAGCAGGAAGCTGACGATCTCGTTGAGGATGGCCTCCATCTGTTGGTGGCAGCCCTCCCCGATGGCAGACAGAGCCATGAGGCCGGCGTGGCGGTACTTCCAGTCAGCTGACACACAAACATACAGTTACTGACGTGTTGCTAGGTAACATCACAGCTGGGTCATACCTGCCACTCTATGGTACAGGATCCTCATGACCGAGGCCATGTCGAAGAGGGTCTACAATATGCAGTTAGTGGATATGACAGATGTAGTAGAAGTGTTTGAAATCAAAGATAAGACGTACGGTTCTGCAACATAGTCATGATGTGCTGTTTGATCATGGGCAGCACCATCTTTCCTCCCAGCCCACAGGCCATTCTGTCCAGAGCACTCTCTCCTGCAACTGCATTGCTGTGAAACCCACGCAAAAATACAACAAGTTCACAACGCCATCCTATATTTCCATGGACAGATTATGCCTTCCACCAATCACCTTTGAACCGTTTGTACACGCTATAACCATTTTTGCTGGGGTAAATTACCTTGCAGTATGTTTCATCAGCAGTGCAGGAAATACAGGTTTTGTAGGCTGTACCAGTTGACGATTGTGTGCATGTGATGTAGCTGACAGAGATGGAATGAATAGAACAGGCTTGGAACCTCTAACCCTAGCAATTTGACTGGTAAACCTATGGGTACATTCACAATGGCTGCCTGGTATTGTGATGCAATAATTTCCATGGTAATGCAGAATGTTTATTCAAATTATGCTAATTGATGTGGCTCATGCAATGGTATGCATTTGTTGTAATGTCCGTTGAATCAAACCACAGCACAGATTGATGGTACACTTCCTGCTTAGCTCCTCTATGAGTAGCCTCGCAATGGCCACCAGACCACCCACCATGACACCATTGACTTGAATGGGGACCCCGTTCTATTCATTCCATTTCTATAGTAGCTAGGCTGTACCTGTCAAAGTCATCGTCCTCCAGCTCATCAGCCATAGACCACTCCTCGTCCTCCTCCAGATCCACCATCATAGCCAGCATCTGGGGAACTGCACAGACAAACACCACACCAATACATCACTGACTTTACTGTGAGCACTTCTGAGGACACAAACAATGGTGAACACTTAGTCAACAGCAAACTACAAATACTTTTCTACATTTGGACTAAACTACCCAATAGTGACAAACCTCCAAACTAAATGCTAACTTCTGCTGCTGAAACAACCCTCAAATGAGAAAATAAACTGTTCAAACAGCTATTCAGTTGCATTTTTAGCCTGCAGTCAAAAGGAGTCAGAGTGAAATAGCACTTTGAAGTGCTACAGCACACGGCAGTGAGTTGATTTAGACACTTCCCAAAAGGACATTTCCTTTAGCTGCATCCAGTTTACCTCTGAAGAAAACATAGATTGACTGCATCTCCACTGGCATGAGAGAAAACGTGAATCAGTACACCTCAGACAGCAGACTGGGGTGATGAGACAGGGCGGTTTGTCCATCACTCACCGCTGGATGCCACGATGGCGGTGTGTTTCCTCAGCATAGCGGCGGCGGTCTCGGACAGCGTGACGATAACCTCCAGGGCCAGCTGCCTCTGCATGTTGGTCAGGGTGGTGTCAGCACACAGCTTCAGGCTGAGCTGCAGGGTGGCCTCCAGGTTGGGTCGCAGGTACTTGGGGGCCGTATCAGCTATCTCAACCAGAGACTTCAGCACGGAGTCATCTCCCTGGTAGCACGACTCATTCACCGCCTTAACAGAGACCGTTACACCAGCGGAATGGGTAAAGCTACATCACAATAAAAGAGCACCTCACATCACATCTAGAGATGAATCTGAGAAGGAATCATTATTAAGGGTACATCTGTTAGTGATTTGACTGGAAGAAGCCAATTTCCCCAGAGCAGACGTGGGGGCTTGTCTCACCTGCAAGATGCCTGGCAGCAGGTCAGAGAAGTGCTTCAGCAGGGCAGTGTTGCCCTCGTTGGACAAGACGAAGGAGGCTGCAGCTCGGGCAGCTAGGGTACGGATCTACGGGGGGGAATAAGGGAGACTGAATGACACTACCATTTGAAGACCAGTTCAGGTCAAAGTAGTTTAGACAAGACTAGAGTTATCCTTCATCTATCCTTCCAAGACAGGAGCTGGAGTGACTTTGAAAGCTGAAAACATGTCTGCAGAGTTAGCATTTTCTATTCAAATGGAGGTGTGGAGTGTTAGCCCTGCATGGCACTCACCTGTGGGTTCTCCTGGTCCTGCATACACTGGACCAGCATCCTCTTGATCACCTCCATGTAGTGCTGCTGCTGGTTGCCAAAGATACCTGGGAAGTTCCTACAGAGGAAAACCAGAGCATAGTGGGAGTTGTCATGAAGTTGGCCTGTGGGTAAGGTTTATGACCCCCCCATAAATACCCTTCTCCCTTCCCCTCTCTCTCTCTCTCTGACCCTACTGAAGGACTTGAATAGCCTGTGTTAAATATAGAGTCTGGGAACATCAAACAAATGGGGAAAAGGAACCATCTTTTGATAATAAAACCAGTTGGAAATATGCTTGATAACGTAATGAGTATGTATGTCAGTTCATTGTTATCTGAGACATTGTGATTGATGACAGGACGACATAAACTGTACCTGAGAAAGTATACACCCTCTAGTTATCAGAGTCACATGGAATTGTTATGCAATTGAAATGTTTGATATTGAAATTGTTTGTTAGGAGATTAAATGCAATTTTAGCTTCCAAATGAGAGAATTGGGTTTTCATAAGGAAAGGGCCCTGTCCGATCAGTGGCCAACCCTGTGAAGAGACATGGGGTTATAAACGATGAAACACCTCCTTCCCTCCTCTCCACTATATAAGTCTTTGACGAAAAGACATTCACGTGTTCCAGTACGTGAAGTCTGCAGCCTCTACGTTAGAAGGACAGACACATATCAAGGACAGAACTAAGCCAACCTCGGCGTGAGCTATGGTATGAACTGGTATGAACTTTGAGCTTATTCACTACAGAAGTGATACTTCCTAGCCGTTGAGTTAGCCGCTGCTAACGTGGGCTAGGAAAGGACGGACGACGGATCCAGTCTAACAACCAGACGAAGATACCACCACGTATCCATTACCACTAGAGACATTCTTCCACTACAGGAAGATCTGTTGGACAACCCGGCCAGCATCTACGACCAATCTACCGAAGCGCAGCTCAGAGTAAATATTTATTGCATTTTCCTTTTCCAAATAGGCGGTAATTTAGAATGCATAAGATAATGTATTTACGATAGAATAGCTGCTGTTTCTTTGTTCCTAAATCTTCCCGCTCTTTCATTCAAGCCCAACCCCCTTTTCCTTTGTGTAACCAGCCATGATACAGGCTCCGTTCCCCAGGACGTTTTCTGTATGACATCATTGTATTCTGTGTATTTGTAATTCTGTGTGATTAGTTAGGTATTTAGTAAATAAATAATTAAACCCAATTTTGTATTGCGGATTCAACTTGTTAGCCAGGGTTCGTGAAGATAACCAAGAATTTACAACTTTCATGATGAGACTGAAAATAAGATAAGGGTTAATATTGACTGCTATCGATGTAAAATATTACTAAGTATTTTAAGAGTTTATTCGGAAGATAACAGCTCTATAAACGTTCTTCTGTGGTGCCCCGACTTTCTAGTTAATTACATTTACATGATTAGCTTAATCAGGTAATATTAATTACAGAGAAATAATTTTATAAGTTAGCATGTCATATCAATTAATCCGGCATAGCCAAAGACACGACAGAGTTATGACAAAGGCTGCATACGCAAAGCTTACGCTATACTCACGTCATCGTAGAAGAACACAGATCAACAAATAGTCATTAATACTTTGTTTTCAGAATAAATCCTGAAGTCTTAGGGGGGTATTGGGTTGGGTTTCTTACCAGAATATATGCAGGGCGGCCTCTCTCAGGCCAACGTTGTCAGAGTTGACCGAGTCAAACAGGAACTTGAGCAGTTCTGGCCACTGGTTGTTTCCATCATCATCTAGAGGAACCATGTAAAGACAAGAGAATGTAGTATACCAGACTGAGCTGAAGGAGCCTGTCCATATCACTCCCCAAGAGGACACAGACAAAGTGTTTCATAGTTTTAAACAGTGAAAACCACCGAGGTTATGCATTGACCAAGAGGTCAACTGCAGATCCCCCTCAGCTGTCCCCTAACCAACCTAGGAGGTTGCGGCAGAGCTCTGCAGCAATGTCGGCAACCTTCTTGCGAATGTTGGGCGAGGCCTCTGTCTGGATGCTGGTGACCAGCTCTGTCTTGATGGCCGTCTGCATGTCCACCGTCAGGCCGGGGTAGATCTCCTCGAAGGAGGACGACAGCAGCCGACGCAGCAGCACCGCCGCCATCGTCTTGACCTGGGGGGGTGGGGGACACATTTCATGGTTACACCAGAGGTCAATGCCTCCATTTGATCAAACAAAGTTTAAAACGATTAAAGTCCACCATTTCAGTCAGTCAAAGGTGTGCCATAATAAGTCTCCCTTGGCAACCAGTCCTTAACCCTGCCATGTAGATATCCCAAAGGGACAATTGGAAAAGCAAAACAACTTGTCTCAACATACGTCTGACATCAAGACAATGACATCCCCTGAGCAAAGCCTGGCTCTCTGAAACAAAGACCTAAACATTTCAAGTAAGCAGCAGAGGTATGCTGTTCCCGGTCTAGTTCCCTGTCCTGCTCCCGTTTCACCGCTTTATAAATACTGTCACGAGAGAGAGGGGCATGGAGGGCCAGGCCGCCCAGCCCATCCAGTGCACTACTTTTAACCAGGGCCCATCGTCAAAAGTAGTGCACTATATAGGGAATAGGGTACCATTTGTGACGCAGACAGAGGAACAGCTAACAGATGCTGCTCAGCAATCACACCCTAATCGGAATAAATGTCAAGAGGACGACATGACTGTCACACTGGTCACGTTCCCCTACTCAGACGCTGCACGCGTCGACCAATGGTTACATACCACATCGACTATGCTGTCAGGTACCAGATTGCTATAACGTATGTGGGGTTATCCGAAGTAAAATACCTATCCAGGCGTTGTAAGATCTGGCATTTGTCACCAACGTCCGAGCAGGGCAGCATGACCAAAGTGGCATGACAACTGCCATGTCTGAGTTATTACACTGTTACTGTGCAGGTTGGCGTTAGCGCATCAAAACAGGGTATTTGAGCTGATGCGATGCAAAAGGACTACTTCCGGAAGCTGAAATGACTACAGGATTCCTAGGATAGAATGGGTGCTGCACGACAACAGTATTACGCAATAAGAATTTGGCTACAGAAGTACTGTGACACGGCTTTGTCTTGTGACTAAATTTCCTTCCAAGACTTGTTTACATGAACTCATTCTCCCCCTCAGAGACATTGTTAATCTTTAAGAGTCAACAATGGGCAGCAGGTAGCCTAGCATTTGGGCCAGTAACCGAAAGGTCGCTGGATTAAATCCCTGCGCCAACAAGGAGAAAAATCTGCCGATGTGCCCTTTAGCAAGGCACTTGACCCTAATTGCTTCTGTAAGTCTACTAAATGACTAAAATGTAACAAACCTCTTCTACGCAGGCTGCATCTCTGATGGCCTGCAGCAAAAATGTGATCTTTGTCTGACCGGGGATGGTGTCATAAGCTTCCTGCAAAGAGAGAGAATGCGTCAGTTAGAGGAAGCATTAACGTGTGCTCCTGAAAGCCATTGGTCTGATAACGGAGGTGTGTGGGTGTCATAGATTTTCCAAACCCTTCATTTCAATCTCCCTTGGGGCAAAGGAAGTTAGAATGACAACTCGTATTAGTCTAACGAGAAGCTTTTCAATAGTTAAATAATGTGGCAGCTGTCTAACATCTGGTTATTAACACTATGCCACTAGGGCTGTTGCTGGGTGCTTGGTGACATGGGGGGGGGAAATTGTGACTGCCACTGCACATTTTCTCTCGCCAACAATGTGAATGTATGCCCGAGGACAACCCCCCCAAGTGCCTTTTTTTTCTCTTTTCTTTTTTCCCAAGATTCCTGCTAACTCTGCCACTGCTGCTAAAAAAAACTGAATTAGTTCTGGTTCATAGGTGGCATCTAATCTTTTAGTTTCTGCACCCGGAACCTTGACAGAGTCAGCAACTAAGAGCACATAAGCCCACCACAGGATGGTTGGGATTTAATGGTGCAATATATAGTTTTAGGTTAATGAGTGCGATTACATCTAGCTCAGAGTATCTTCACAGTAGATTACAATGCCCATAGCATTGACCAACGACAGTATTTCAAATGGACTCATTGAATGTAAACGTGTTTTATTCTATCCCTGCTGTCCAGTAGGTTGGTAGATATAATCCTGATCTCCATGACGTTCTCTCTGTGTGACTAAAGGATTCCGATGAGCTTAACCATCGGCAGACACTCATTGTCTTTCATAAAGGAAAGTGCTGACCGCTGGTGGGGGATGAGTGCGATAAGATTCAAGTGAAACTCAAATCCAGAGCCCTGATGAAGAGACCGTCCATAACAATGCGCTACGGATCCCAAGCTCGGCTTGATCGCGGATAAGTATGTCTAGTCCGTGGGAAACAAGATAATTAATGTTAGTTGCTAATCCTGGTAGCTAGTGTCAGAAAGTCTGAGACCAGGCTATCCATAAAGATTACCAACTAGTGACACAGCTGACCAGGTAGATGTGTGGATTACACGCATGCTAATACAGGCGTGCTCATATGACCTGTATATTTACCAAGCTAACGTTAACTAGTTATCGTGTTAGATACCGACCTAGTTGCGACACCTCGCACCTGAAACAAAAAGCCCACAGGTCCTGACTGACTAATCTGTTATACATGTAGGTTAGCGGACGTAACGACTGTACAACTAACTAGGTTGTTAGGCAGCTCATAACTAAAGTTACGCATCGTCACACCAGCTGACATTAACTAGGGAGTAAGCGAGCTAACTAACAGTAGTTTGTAGCTTCGGACTATAAATAGCTGGCTAACTAGCTAACGTTAGCTACATTTCCGACCGGGGCCCTCGACAATTTTATATTGTCGATTAACGTTGCTTTATATAGCGTTACTCGGGTCGATTTCTCAAGTCTTCAGGTGCGGAACCAAAATATTTAACTACCTAAAGCATAGTTAGTTAAACTAGTAGTAGCTACTGTAACCGTTGAGGTTGTGTATATCAATGTGTGTCTCTGTAACTTGCTAACTAGCTATGTAACTAGCTAATTAGCTGAATCCAAATGAGCACCACTGTAGTGTTAGCTAGCTATATAATGGCCTTTTAAGAATCGTTGACGAAGCCTTAATGACTTGCTTACTAACAAAGTTTCATGGGATAAATGAATTGTGCCATTTCCACATGCTACATTGTTAGCCAACTAGTTAACGTTAGCTTCTAAGCCGTAGACTAGTCCACTTCGGCTTCACACGTGGGCTGGGCTAATCGCAAATTGGCTAACTCTAGCGAGTAGCCTCAGCGCGGTGCTATCGACCTAGACAGTATATTTTGAGAGTTTACCTCGGACTGTTTCCTGATGTCGTTGTCAGGGCTCATCAGGTTGCCCAGCAAGATGTAGAACTGCTGCTGCTCCGCCATTGCAGTGAGATCCAGAAAACGCTCAGCCAAGAGAGACCGCGGAAAGGAAAGCCGGCAGACGTTGCGACCCCTGGCACCTGACACAAAACACCCCAGGTTCTGATTGGCCTCTATTATCAAAGCTACCCTTCGTAGATTGGTTAGATATATAGGGATAAACGTAGATGATAGGTGTTTGGTATATGTGTTCTTCTTATTGGACAGTGGAAATCCTACCACGAAGCGATTGGTGAATTTTCTCGGCGCACCCGCGTCTAAAATGAAATGGGCGTTTCTCTCGTTATTTCGATGATGTCATTACAAAATATTACAAAAGCGCGGGAAATTAACACATTGTGGGAAAAATAGCAGATAGGAAGTCTTTGAGCGCAGTGAACAGGGTTGTGGCTAGATGGGATACAGTTTATGTGAAATTGACGACAAAAGTAGATGTTTCTTTTGCATTTTAGCCAGTGGTGGGAAAAGTACGCCGTTTTCATTATTGAGTAAAATTAAAGATACCTTAATAGGAAATTACTCAAGTTAAAGTCACCCAGTAAAATACTACTTGAGAAAAAGTCTAAAAGTAATTGGTTTGAAATATACTTAAGTACCAAAAGTAAATGTAATTTCAGAAATGTACTTAAGTATCAAAAGTAAAAGTGTAAATCATTTCAAATTCCTTATTTTAAGCAAATTAGTTGGCACAATTGTTCGTGTTTTTTTTAATTTACGGATAGCCAGGGGCAGACTCCCAACACTCAGACATTCAGAAACAAACCAAGGGATGTTCTCTTGATAAGCGTGTGAATTGGACCATTTCTGTCCTGCTAAGCATTCAAAATGTAACGAGTACTTTTGGGTGTCAGGGAAAATGTATGAAGTAAATAGTACATCTTTTTCTTTAGGAATGTCGTGAAGTAAAAGTTAAAGTTGTCATAAATAGTAAAGTACAGATACCCCCAAAAACGAGTTAAGTAGTACTTTAAAGTAATTTTACTTAAGTACTTTACACCACTGATTTTAGCTAACCTTAAACCTTTTCAGAACCTTAACCTAATTAACACGTTACGTTAATTATCCTAACTTGCTGCGTAAGTTCTCCTAACCTACTACGAAAAACCCATTCTGGTCAATTCTGACAAACTGTTTCCCTTCTAGTCAAAACGAGTGAACAGCAAGCAAATATTATCTGCCACACACAAAATACATAACAGTATTAGTATACTGTGTGTAGCCTAATAAGGCGATGTGTTTATGTTGCCATCAATTCAGCAAAAATTTAATGTGAGACATTTTCATTGTTCACATAGTTGGCAAGGCTATGCAGTTTCTGTTAGCCGGCGGCCGCCTAAAATGGGGTAGCTTGCTCTGACAAATGTGACTGATGCAAAGCAGCCAACAATCTGTGGTTCCATTTTTGTCCAGTCCACTGTTGTAGGCTACTACTAAAACTATAATAAACTATCTCTGGCTACACTATGGACTATCTGTTGTGGTGGTCGCCCTACACTTCCAAAATAACATTGTGATGTAATATCACATCAGGGCAATAAAGGGACGGTTATAGATAGGGAATCATAGCATACACGTTTGTTTATAAATATTTCCATCTGCATTGTTTAATGTATCTACATTTCTAAGCTACCCAGATAACTTTGCCTGATAAGCAACAAAAAAAAGTGTACCGGAAGTGATATTCACGTGTCAACCTGGCTCGTTCCGTTCGTTGTTGAGGAGGAGCTGTGTGTGTTGAAGTTGCCTGAAACGATAGAAGAGCATATGCCATAGCATGTGTTTACAGTAGCGCTATTTGCTAGTAGTTTTACTAACTGAATTACAGTGGTCTGATTTGACGAGATGACACAAAACTGCAGACCCCTCAAGCCACTAGCGGTTCTGGGGGGGGGGGGGGGGCAGTGCCCCTGTGACAACAATTTTGGACCCCCTTGTGGCCCCCCTAAATGTGGAGTATGAAATAATTTTTACATAACTCATTTTTGCTATCATTCTTTTTTTACATCCATTATTAGACAGTGGCAATGTGGAACATGGTCTTTTGCCTGCTAATGCCTGCAATGCAGTGAAGAAAACGATATGACAACAATAACGTCTAATGTGGCCCCTCTAACAGTACAACTGGCCCCAGCTTGGCCCCCCCAGTTGAAATGGTCTGGAACCGTCACTGCTCAAGCGCCCTGGTGTCGGAGTAGGGGTTCTTGTCACAGATTCAGCTCACTTCAACTACGTCCTCGTAGGGAAGCGAAAAAATGCAATGGGCAAAGGAACGTATCAGCTACCTGGCGGTCATCTAGAATTTGGGTGAGTAGCAAAGTATTTCCTAATGTAAACAAGTGTGTGATATTCATTTGATATTAAAGTTGACCAATAGTTGTCTTTTTCATTTGAAGAGAGACCTGGGAAGAATGCGCACACAGGGAGGTGACGGAAGAGGCAGGAGTGCGCCTGAAAGAAGTCAGGTTCGCATCCGTGGTGAACTCCATCAAGCTCGGTGAGCAGTACCACTACATCACCATCATCATGCAAGGAGAAGTGGACAGGAGCTACCCAGCAGAGCCAGTCAACCTTGAACCAGAGAAAAATGAAGGTGAGAAACCTGGCTATCCAAGTCTCCTAGGTTCCCAGGAATTCCAATGGTATTACTGTATTTGGCCTGCACTATTTACTACACTGGCAAGTTAATGATTTGTATCTGAGTTTATGTAGATATTTTTGCCTCTCTGTCTGTCTGTCCCAGGCTGGACATGGACACGGTGGGACCAGTTTCCTCAGGAGGACCATCTCTTCCTGCCTCTGGCCTGCCTGAGACAACAAGGCTTCCAGCCATTCAACGCCACATATCACTGCAGCTACCCAGAAACAGAGAAGAGAGGGGTGAAGCACAGGGATAGAAGACGCATACATTAGAACTGCTTTGTAGGACCTAATCAAGTCAGGCAGTTGGGTAAACATGGTAACGGTTGAACTAATGTTGATCAGCACCTTTGGTTGGGTAAACATGGCAACGGTTGCTGGACTTATGAGGGGACAACTCATGGATCTAACAGAAGAAGGAAGTTATGACAACAAATCATTACAGTTTGAGTGTATTTATATCACTGTAATGTTAATTCAAAAACAACTGTACTACAAATAACCTGTATGTGTTTTGTCAATATTAAAAGTAACATTAGAAGTAGATGATAATTTAACAGTTTTACAGTAGAGTTTTAAAGACACAAGTAACATACCACGCTTGATAAAATAAGTGGGTCTCATCTGACTCCTGCAGTTCTCCCAGTTTACAGCAGGATGGCGCTAGAGACCCAGGCTGCAGTGTTGCTGTGACGTGGCAGCATATCTGTAGAAGGCCTTGTTGTGTGCATAGGTGATGATGTGGTGTGCTCCGGCATAGGCCTCCTCACAGGTGGGCTGGATCTGGTCCTCTGGGAGCTCGAAGCCGTGTTCGCCCTTGTCCCTCAGCTCAAAGGTGAAAGACAACGGGATGCCGATCAGCCTGGCGAAGTCACGAGACGAGCCCGAGAAGGGATCTGGAGACAGAGAGAGAGAGTTTTATAGGCCAGTAGTTGTATAGTCTCTTCCCATTGGATTGCCATGTGTCTGAGTAAAGATGTGGGTCTTGATAAAATGGGATTAACCAGGCATTGCTCACTTCAGTGTTTGGTGACTCGTTGTCTTCCCTCAGCCTTACTTACACAGGATATCAGGTGAGGTGCCTACAGTGTAGTCCATCCCATGGACAGCCTTTATAGCCGTGGCTGCTCCCAGGCCAACCTCCATCTGGCAACACAGAGACATACTGCAGGTTAACATGGTCAGAAAACACGTGCACCCCTGTTGATCCCCATTTTAAAACACCCGTCTATTACAACACAACTTATTTTTGGGGGCGGGCGTACCAGCTCATCATGGTTGGGTGCTGAAATGTTGGGGTGTCCGTAGGGCACCAGGATTAGCTGGCCATAGGAGTGGATGGTGAGGAAAGCCAGGATGTCTTCGCTCATCTTCCCCAACATGTCTGTGACGGCCCGGGCCTCAGACTCAGAGAGAGCCTTGGTGCCGCAGTAGGTCTGAGAGCAGCAGTCTGTCGAGACACCAACCACTGCACAGACAGGAGAGGAAAACACAGTTAGGATGTGTCTGTGTCAGGGTTGGGGTCAATTCCATCTCAGTTCCAGTCAATTCAGGAAGTAAACCAAATTCCAAATGTTCCTCATTGAAAAGCATTGAGAATTGGAATTTCAGTGTACTATCTGAATTCAATGGAATTGACCCCAACCCTGGTGTGTGAGAGTGAGTGTGGTTTAGAGTAAGAACCATACTCACTGCCCCAGTTAGCGTAGAAGTTACGATTGAGGTCTGTTCCATAGCAGGTACAGCCTCCTGTTCCTGGAGATCTGGACTTCCTCCACAGTCGAGTCTACAGAGATGAGAACCACTAGTCACTAACTGGAGTGATAATACTGTCAACAATAATATTTCTGTTACAATATGTCATCCAAGCCAATAGATGGCGTTCTTGTTACTTGTAAAGACTACTCATATATTGTACCAGCATGTATAGGTCTATTGTGGACTATTTACTGTACTGATAACACCTGGCAGAGATGTGACACAATTAAAGACACAATTTGTCATATTTCCAGTAGTTTCCCAGAATGTGTCGAAGCTGGTCTGAAGTAGCATTAATCAGTACATACACTTTCATTATGCCAAGAGTAGATGTAGCCATCAACGTTTAAGACTGGTGTGATGTAGAAATCCAGATTTTTCATCATCTCATTCACCTTGGTGTCGGTTTTGTACGTTCTCAGGATCTGTTGGTAGAAATCAAGGAGGAGATTCTCACCAGTACTGCTTCATGCTCTTTCATTTCTATGGCAGTACACACACACACACACAATGTGTTGTACAGCTAACCTTGTGGGGATACACAATTCAGTCCCATTCAAAATCCTATTTTGCCTAACTCGTAACCCGTACTCTTACCTTAACCCAAAAACCTAACCTTAAACCTAACCCTAGCTCCTAACCCAAAAAGTAACCCTGTCACCTAAACCTAATTCTAACACTAATTCTAACCTTAAACCTAAACCCCCTAGAAATAGCATTTGACCTCGTGGGGACCAACAGAATGTCCCCAGTTGGTTACATTTTAGTTTGTTTACTATTCTTGTTCGTTTATTTCTGGTCCCCACAATAATAGTTAAACACGTCCACACCTCTTTAACGAAGTACTAGCAGAAAGCAGGAGCGATCCATTCTCTGGCGTGGATCCCACAGTCCATCCAGATAGCCTTCTTCCTCCCAGTAGAACTCAGACCAATCTGCAACATAACAACCAACAGGAGATCTCCATTGAGCTGCAGACATTGGCCTCTTGGGTCTAGTCAAAGCAGAAGAACACTAGTGATGAAAGCTATTTAGTGGTTTCCATGTAAGACTGACCTAGCCAGGGCCAGGCACGCTGAAGACAGTGAATGCAGAGAGAGAGAGAGAGAGAGAGATGAAGAACCTTCAGTAAGGTGATGTCCCTCCTCTCATAGGTTTGACCGTAGACCATGGAGGACACAACATCTGGGTTCTCCCTCTTCATCTGCTCCATCCATGCTGTAACCTATAGGGAGAGGTACCAGTGTCTCTATGCAGTGAGGACTCACTCATTCTTTGTGTGTGTGTGTGTGTGTGTGTGTGTGTGTGTGTGTGTGTGTGTGTGTGTGTGCGTGCGTGCGTGCGTGCGTGCGTGCTTGCGCGTGTGTGTGTGTGTGTATTCTCTCACCTCTGACATATTGTGGTACCTGGTGTAGTAATTCCTCTCAGTCGTCTCCTCTCTACTCCAGACAGCACTGTACATTGACACACACATACTATATACTGTATGCACATCGAACGAATACATCTTGGTTTGGTGGTTATAAATTGGTTGTAAATCAGCTACCGATGTATGAATTTTGTATCAAATTCCTGTTAGTCTGACTTGTTAAGTCATCCTTCATAGGAGACTAACTGTAGTAGAGTTACAGTATCCCTCCCAGACTCACCTGTCCTGGGCTCCATGTCCACTCTGGACAGCCAGAGATAACAGAACCAATCCAACAGACCCCAAACCCAGCATCATCATCAACAATGTCCCTCTCTCCTTTACTAACAGGTCTCACAACTCACTGTCTCTTCCAGCTGTCAAATCAGTCACCTGGGCAGCAGGGAGAGGACTTTGTACAAGTCCCCATCTAGATGAAGACACGTGCAGCCCCACATCTAGATAAAGACATGATGTAAGAAACTGTTATCTCTGTTATCTCTGTTATGTCGTTACAAGAAAGAGAAAAGAAAGATAGAATGGCGCTGATCTAGTGGTAATAAAAGAAATATGTAAAGCCACACCTTTACCTTGATCAGAAGAACTCACTAGTCTGATGACTGTGATTATCTCAGATGCACTAAAAGCCCATTTATACTTGATCCGAAAGAATGTTAGGAAGTTCCGTTTGGAGGGTGTGATGCAAATTGCGGAGCATCTGGAGGCATGTTGATAAGGACTCCATGAAAGTGCTAGCCACTGCCCTCATTCAATGCCATTTCGACTACACTAGTACTTCCTGGTTTGGGGGCTTATCTAAGCTTATGAAGGGGAAGCTCCAGATAGACCAGAATAAGCTGATCAGGGTAGTATTGAAGGTGAGTCCACGTACTCCCATAGGCAGGAGCTGCTTTCAGAAACTGGCTGCCTGTTGAGGCTAGGCTGTCTCAGATTAGACTGGGTTTGGTTTACAGGAGTATTTATGGTTCTGCGCCCAGATATCTAACTGATTACTTTCCCTGTGTTAGGGATGCACATAATCACAGCACCAGATCAGGTGTTGCTAATGTGTGCTTATACAGGTTCAGGAGTAATGCTGGGAAAGGTACTTTCTTGTATACTGGAGCCTCAGAATGGAATGAGTTGCCTCTGCCCATGAAAACGACGTCCTCTCTGGGCAGCTTTAAAAATAAAGTAAACATATGTTTGATGTCTTCTGTGCCCATATGAATAACCACTATGCTGCAACGACAATGATGAGATAGATGTTCTTCTTCTTTGTTTTTATGTTTGATTATCTCAATGCCATACTGTGTTTAACTGTGTTGGATCTTGTCTAGCCATCTTGTCTCAAGTGGACCACAATGGAAATAAGTCCCAGACTTTATTGTGTGTTATCCTCCATGATTTTACTCAAGTGCTTTTTAAGTTTATGGCTTTTGGGCTTTTTAAGTTTAATGTGTGCTTGTTTTTTAAAATGGTCAAATTAATAAACTAAACTAAACAGAAGCCAAATTGAGCTCTGTACCACATCACTGTGCGCCTCCCAAATTTTGTAATGATGCGGATGGGTCCATATAGCTCCGTATAGCTTCGTATAGCTCTGCATTAACATGATTGGTTGACAGTAGGTGGGGGCGGGAGGTCCTGTATGAACACAAACTCACTTCCTTGACAACTTCCCTGACAACAGCTCTGCGAAGTGCAATAAGTATGAATGCCCTGACTTCTGCAGAGGCTGTATCACCGTAAATACTGCACGGCCAATGCAGACAACAGATTGACCCTGCAGCACCTTTAATGCTCCTCAGCTACACATGGACAGGGGAGAGGGGGTCAACGTAACCTTCTGCTACCCAGGAACAGTGTGTTTTTGTTCTACTTTACTTTTTTATACAAACAAATGATAGTACTACTGATATTGATTACCGCATTGTTGGGAACGAGCAAACAAGAAAGCTATTTCACTGTACTTGGGCACGTGACGATAAAAACTAGAAACCTGACAGAGGTGAAAGCAACTGGACACAATGGTGCTGTTGGATCTAATCAAGTTAAACAGTAAAATCTTTGATCCGGAGCGGAGAGGTTGATCTAATGTTGAGCTGGACCTTTACTGAACTCGTGGGGCTCAGTAACAGAAGCAGGACGTTGCGACAACAATACATAGCAGTTGAGTATATTTATATCACTGAAATGTTCATTCAAAATATACTACTGTACAAACGTGTTTGTGTTTTGTCACTTTTAACGACCGTTTAACATATTTTACAGCAGAATTGTAGAGAAACAAATAACAAAGCACAGTTGATAAAATAAGTGATTGAATAAAATTAATATAGTCTATCTGACAGTTTATCACTTTTGTCCAAAGTCTCATTTCTGAATATACTGATAAACTGCCACCATCTCCTGGCCTGACTCCTGCAGTTCTCCCAGTTTACAGCAGGGTGGCGCTAGAGACCCAGGCTGCCAGCAGTGTGGTCCACAGTGTTGCCGTGACGGTGGCAGCATAGCTGTAGAAGACCTTGTCGTGTGCGTAGGTGATGATGTGGTGTGCTCCGGCATAGGCCTCCTCACAGGTGGGCTGGATCTGGTCCTCTGGGAGCTCGAAGCCGTGTTCGCCCTTGTCCCTCAGCTCAAAGGTGAAAGACAACGGGATGCCGATCAGCCTGGCAAAGTCACGAGACGATCCCGAGTTGGCATCTGGAGACAGAGTATAGGCCAGTGGTTGTAATAATAGAGAAACACAAAAAAGGATTTGTTGAATTGTAAACAGTGCACAGGATATTCATGTAACTACAGCCACTTAGAAGTCACAATATCCTCTCAGCCTCACTACTTACACAGGATATCAGGTGAGGTGCCTACAGTGTAGTCCATCCCATGGACAGCCTTTATAGCCTTGGCTGCTCCCAGACCCACTTCCATCTGGCAACACAGAGACATACGTTATTAGGGGCAAAGAAATTGCACCCCTGTGCGTCTCCAAAAGCAGAATTGAAAAACCTGGTCTACTTGTGTGTGGAACAGGCGTACCAGCTCATCGTAGTTAGGTGCTGAAATGTTGGGGTGTCCGTAGGGCACCAGGATTAGCTGGCCATAGGAGTGGATGGTGAGGAAAGCCAGGATGTCTTCCCTCATCTTCCCCAACATGTCTGTGACGGCCCGGGCCTCAGACTCAGAGAGAGCCTTGGTGCCGCAGTAGGTCTGAGAGCAGCAGTCTGTCGAGACACCAACCACTGCAAAGACAGGAGAGGAAAACACAGTTAGGATGTGTGTGTGTCATGGTTGGGGTCAATTCCATCTCAGTTCCAGTCAATTCAGGAAGTAAACCAAATTCCAATTCCAAATGTTGAAAAGCATTGAGAATTGGAATTTCAGTGTACTATCTGAATTCAATGGAATTTAAATGGAATTGACCCCAACCCTGGTGTGTGAGAGTGAGTGTGGTTTAGAGTAAGAACCATACTCACTGCCCCAGTTAGCGTAGAAGTTACGATTGAGGTCTGTTCCATAGCAGGTACAGCCTCCTGTTCCTGGAGATCTGGACTTCCTCCACAGTCGAGTCTACAGAGATGAGAACCACTAGTCACTAACTGGAGTGATAATACTGTCAACAATAATATTTCTGTTACAATATGTCATCCAAGCCAATAGATGGCGCTGCTGTTACATGTAAGTCTAGCTTAGCATATTGTCATGTGTAGTTATTTGAACCTCTTTCTTAGGCTCAATTGCTACAGAGAGAGAGCTTGCTGGTGGGTGAGATTATGTCTTGGATGTTGTAGACATACACTGTATGCACACTACCTGTGAGGTAGATATGTTTGAATTAAAGCCATGTCTAAGATTTCCAGTAGTTTCCCAGAATGTGTCATAGCTGGTCTGAAGTAGCATTAATCAGTACATACACTTTCATTATGCCAAGAGTAGATGTAGCCATCAACGTTTAAGACTGGTGTGATGTAGAAATCCAGATTTTTCATCATCTCATTAACCTTGGTGTCGGTTTTGTACGTTCTCAGGATCTGTTGGTAGAAATCAATGAGGGGGTTTCCATGACTGGTACTCACACCCCTAGACACAGTACTGACAGAAACAAGGATATGTTCACTGTAATGGACACACACACCTCTCTGACAAAGTACTGGCAGAAAGCAGGAGCAATCCATTCTCTGGCATGGATCCCACAGTCCATCCAGATAGCCTTCTTCCTCCCAGTAGAACTCAGACCAATCTGCAACACAACAACCAACAGGAGATAAGTACATCTAAGCTCTATATCTTTCAGTAACTGAGTGGTGGCCATCATCTCCTATTGTGCTTCTGATTCTGCACAGTATATTTGGACTAGAGGAACTCCTCTGTAGTCTATAGAGAGGGTCAGGTATGTGCCACCACCCTGGCTTTCCAGGAACTCTGAAGACAGTGAATGGAGAGAGAGGGAGGGAGGGAGGGAAAGAGAGAGAGAGAGAAAGAGAGAGAGAAAGAGAGAGCGTGAGAGGGAGAAAGAGAGAGAGAAAGAGAGAGCATGAGAGGGAGAAAGAGAGAGAGAGGGAGAGGGAGAAAGAGAGAGAGAGAGAAAGGTGAAGAACCTTCAGTAAGGTGATGTCCCTCCTCTCATACGTTTGACCGTAGACCATGGAGGACACAACATCTGGGTTCTCCCTCTTCATCTGCTCCATCCATGCTGTAACCTATAGGGAGAGGTACCAGTGTCTCTATGCAGTGAGGACTCACTCATTCTTTGTGTGTGTGTGTGTGTGTGTGTGTGTGTTGTGTGTGTGTGTGTGTGTGCTTGCGTGCGTGCGTGCGTGCTTGCGCGTGTGTGTGTGTGTGTGTGTATTCTCTCACCTCTGACATATTGTGGTACCTGGTGTAGTAATTCCTCTCAGTCGTCTCCTCTCTACTCCAGACAGCACTGTACATTGACACACACATACTGTATACTGTATGCACATCGAACGAATACATCTTGGTTTGGTGGTTATAAATTGGTTGTAAATCAGCTACCGATGTATGAATTTTTTATAAAATTCCTGTTAGTCTGACTTGTTAAGTCATCCTTCATAGGAGATTAACTGTAGTAGAGTTACAGTATCCCTCCCAGACTCACCTGTCCTGGGCTCCATGTCCACTCTGGACAGCCAGAGATAACAGAACCAATCCAACAGACCCCAAACCCAGCATCATCATCAACAATGTCCCTCTCTCCTTTACTAACAGGTCTCACAACTCACTGTCTCTTCCAGCTGTCAAATCAGTCACCTGGGCAGCAGGGAGAGGACTTTATACAAGTCCCCATCTAGATGAAGACACGTGCAGCCCCACATCTAGATAAAGACACACCTTTACCTTGGACAGAAGAACCCACTAGTCATAGGGTCTGTTAATATGTAATCAGGAGTCTAAGGGAAGGAGAGAGAAAGGGAGAGAGAGAGGGATGGAGGTAGGGAGGGGGAGAGCGAGAGGGAGGGAGAGAGAGGGGGAGAGTGAGGCAGAGAAAGAGAGAGAGCGAGAGAGAGGGAGGGATGGAGGGAGGGAGAGAGAGGGGGGGGTTTATTTAATTGTTTATTTCACTTTTGTTTAGTTTCTAGTTCACTTGCTTTGGCAATGTTAACATATGTTTCCCATGCCAATTATGCCCTTAAATTGAAATTGAATTGAATTGAGAGAGAGCGAGAGAGAGAGGGAGGGAGAGCGTGAGAGAGATATCCTCAGTGTACAACGTAAACCACCAAATAATGCATGCAGAGCATAATTAGGCCGATAATGATCAAAATCCAGAAAATAGACATTAAACTCTACATCCACCTAAAAGGAAGCGATTCCCAAACCTTCCATATCAAAGTCTTCACCTACAGAGAGATGAACTTGGAGAAGAGTCCCCTAAGCAAGCTGGTCCTGGGGCTCTGTTCACAAACACAAGCACACCCCACAGAGCCACAGGAGAGCAACACAATTAGACCCAACCAAATTGTGAGAATATAAAAAGATAATTACTTGACATACCGGAAAGAATTTACAAAAAAAAGCTAACTAGAATGCTATTTGGCCCTAAACAGAGAGTACTCCGTGGCAGAATACCTGACCACTGTGACTGACCCAAACTTAAGGAAAGTTTTGACTATGTACACACTCAGTGAGCATAGCCTTGCTATTGAGAAAGGCCGCCATAGGCAGACCTGGCTCTCAAGAGAAGACAGGCTATGTGCACACTGCCCACAAAATAAAGTGGAAACTGAGCTTCACTTCCTAACCTCCTGCCAAATGTATGACCATAATAGAGACACATATTTCCCTCAGATTACACAGACCCACAAAGAATTTGAAAACAAATCCAATTTTGATAAACTCCCATGTCTATTGGGTGAAATACCACAGTGTGTCATCACAGCAGCAAGATGTGTGACCTGTTGCCACAAGAAAAGGGCAACTAGTGAATAACAAACACCCTTCTAAATACAACTCATATTTATGTTTATTTATTTTGCTTTTTGTACTTTAACTATTTGCACATCATTACAACACTGTATATAGACATAATATGACATTATAAATGTCTCTATTCCGTTGGAACTTCTTGTGAGTGTAATGTTTAGTGTTCATTTTTTATTGTTTATTTAACTTTTGTTCATTATATATTTCACTTGCTTTGGCAATGTAAACATATGTTTCCCATGCCGACAAAGCCCATTGAACAAAATTGAGGGAGAGATCAAAGGTAATAGCACATAGCTGAGAGAGTGGAAAGCCTGGTTTATTACCTCATCATAATACCCAAATCACTGATGACATCAGAGATACAGGGCCCGTAACCCCGACAACAACCCAACGAGCTCCCATGTCCTCAGCCTTGGAAAGAGAGCCACAGGGGAACGGTTCATTACTGAATGAATCAGTTTGAATGGTTTCATTCCGGAAATCCCCAGCCCACTCCATTACATAACGAGTTATTGCCAGCAGCCAATGTTTTGTCCTCACCTGTTCCATTACACCATGGTCAAAACAGTTTGTTGTGTTTGTAACGGTCCGTTTTCAACTGAATGTTCACAGGAAATCAAGTCCTGGTTTGAGGCAGTGGACAAGACTTCATCCATCACAGGCTAGTGGTATGAAAAGTCTGGATTTGATTGATGAATTGGATACATCTAATATTTGGAATTTGTTTCAGGGTTTATGAGAACCATGTTTAGAATGTTCCATTGAATCCTCTGACCTCTTTTAACCCATTTTGATTGGGTAGTTTTTCTTGTGGGCTTGATGAGCCATTATCAATAAGTAGTTATTGATTTCTATAGTGCATGATCGGCTTGTGAAATGTAAGTGGTAGATATTGCCTTCAGTACATTGTGTTCCAGTTCATTGATGGGGAAATAAGGCCTTTAACCCCCCATTCAACTCATGCCCTCCCGCCCGACATGTCCCATACCTGACCAGCAGAGGGCATTACGCTCTAGCCACAGAGACCACTGCACACATGAACAAAGAAACACGCTTTGAGTGAAGTTGCCCTCAAGCATTAGGGTGGGCAATAACATACAAGTGACCTTACTTAGATCAGTGTCTAAAGGCAAATTCATCTTTCCCAAAAACCCAGGAAAGAAGAATCCAGATAATGAGTCCCAAATGTAGAGTTTGTCAGAGAGGTAAAAACATGACGTTAGTGAGACCAGAAACACCACGTTCATCCCCTCTCTCTCTCTCTCCTCTCTCTCCTCTCTCTCTCCTCTCTCTCTCGCTCTCTCGTCTCCTCCCTCTCTCTCCGCTCTCTCTCCTCTTCTCTCTCTCTCTCTCTCTCCCTCTCTCCCTCGCTCTCTCCTCTCTCTCTCTCTCTCTCTCTCTCTCTCTCTCTCTCCCTCCCTCCCTCTCTCTCTCTCTCTCCCCCTCCCCCCCTCTCCAGGCCAGTATGAGTTGTTGGAAACAGAGGCTGGGTGGAGGGGGAGAGGGGTACGAAGGGAATTACTGACCTAAGCAGAACGGTGCCATACGCACACCCTTTCCCCTATCTTTTTCAGATGTCAGTCCTGCTCTGTGTCAGCTTCACTGAGAGGAAAGTAGGGGAAAAGGCTTGCACCCGCTTATTATGGGATGTCAACTGTAGACTCTATAAGACATCGGAGCTTGTTTGCACATAAAGGGAGGACAGAAGCCATGATGATACAGTTCTGGGTCCGTTGTCACGTGTTAGATTGGGTGAGTATGCGTTTGTATGTGCGTATGTTATGACAGGGAGTGTGTGTGTGTCAATTTGCACGTGTGTGCGTGTGTGTGTGTGTGTGTGTGTGTGTGTGTGTGTGTGTGTGCGTGTGCGTGTGCGTGTGTGTGTGTGTGTGTGTAAGACAGTGTAGTAGAGACAAGGTGGTGATCACAGCCCAGACTGCGAGATGCACAGATGTCATATAGACAGTTCCATTTTAAACCCGTTGTTGACATCAGTGTTGGTGTGGTAGCCATGGTAACGCTGGTGGTTAATACTGTACAGTAGACAAACGTGGAGGTCGGTCTGGGGTCATCATAAACTGGCAAATGAAAGAGGAAGAGAATCTGAAATATAATGCTATACATTTCCATGGATTGACGTAATTTGCCTTTTATGGATGTGCAGATGAGCAGACAGTCTGCCCTTCACCTCTCCTCTAGTTCTGGACAGTGATGAAAGAGACTAGCTACGTAGATTACAGTACACAAGCCCTCCTCCTCTCCTGGGCTTCGCTCACGTTGTTCATACCAAAGGTGAGGTGAAAGCTTATGACAGAGGCAACACAAC
Source organism: Salmo trutta (assembly GCF_901001165.1). NCBI lineage: Eukaryota > Metazoa > Chordata > Actinopteri > Salmoniformes > Salmonidae > Salmo > Salmo trutta. The sequence goes on along the minus strand of NC_042995.1, from coordinate 3,315,532 downwards.
CTCCAACTTATTCTCATTTTCCGTCATAATTCAATATGATGTCACAGTGCTTGTTCAGAAGGTGCCTGTATAAAATAATCCAGGACCTTGAAGGTATTACTTTAATAGTGATTCAAGTTAGGATTGAGGAGCAGAACACGGAAATCCTAAACTATCAGTAGTGGAGAAACATTTACAACTGTCCACTCTTATCATTGGAGATGTTCTGTAGTCGGAGGGCAGTAATGTTCTAAGAGCTGGAACTGTTCTGTTCTCCAAGACGATTACATTACGACCTTAGTGTTTTCATAACGGCTTTCCAGGTATACAGCCAAATAAACCTAAAAGAACTGCAAAGAACACAAAGTACATACTACATATGGTCTTTCTCCAGCCTGGCCAATATCACAGATGTGGTGTTCTGACATTTTGGACACCCGCCAAAACATGTTCCCCTGGGGGTCTTACGGGACTTTTGGTTCCCGACCGAACCTTTGCGATCAACACGGGAGGCATTGAAACGCTTGTGAATGAAAATGTAGCTTATTTTTTTGTCGGTTTGGGAAAGCATTGGAATGAGCCCTACTAAAGCTGTAATGGTAAATCCATTACCCACATGATGTAAGTGAGTGATTGAGATGCTGACAGGGTGGTACTGAAGAGGAGTGTACCAGGTGTAGTGTACCAGGTGTAGTGTACTGAAGAGGAGTGTACCAGGTGTAGTGTACCAGGTGTATTGTACTGAAGAGGAGTGTACCAGGCATAGTGTACTAGAGAGGAGTGTACCAGGTGTAGTGTACTGGAGAGGAGTGTACCAGGTGTAGTGTACCAGGTGCAGTGTGCTGGAGAGGAGTGTACCAGGTGTAGTGTACTGGAGAGGAGTGTACCAGGTGTAGTGTACTGGAGAGGAGTGTACCAGGTGTAGTGTACTGGAGAGGAGTGTACCAGGTGTAGTGTACTGTATAGGAGTGTACCAGGTGTAGTGTACTGAAGAGGAGTGTACCAGGTGTAGTGTACTAGAGAGGAGTGTACCAGGTGTAGTGTACTAGAGAAGAGTGTACCAGGTGTAGTGTACTGAAGAGGAGTGTACCAGGTGTAGTGTACTGAAGAGGAGTGTACCAGGTGTAGTGAACTAGAGAGGAGTGTACCAGGTGTATTGTACTGAAGAGGAGTGTACCAGGCATAGTGTACTAGAGAGGAGTGTACCAGGTGTAGTGTACTGGAGAGGAGTGTACCAGGTGTAGTGTACCAGGTGTAGTGTACTGGAGAGGAGTGTACCAGGTGTAGTGTACTGTAGAGGAGTGTACCAGGTGTAGTGTACTGAAGAGGAGCGTACCAGGTGTAGTGTACTGGAGAGGAGTGTACCAGGTGTAGTGTACTGAAGAGGAGTGTACCAGGTGTAGTGTACTGAAGAGGAGCGTACCAGGTGTAGTGTACTGAAGAGGAGCGTACCAGGTGTAGTGTACTAGAGAAGAGTGTACCAGGTGTAGTGTACTAGAGAGGACTGTACCAGGTGTAGTGTACTGAAGAGGAGTGTACCAGGTGTAGTGTACTGGAGAGGAGTGTACCAGGTGTAGTGTACTGAAGAGGAGTGTACCAGGTGTAGTGTACTGGAGAGGAGTGTACCAGGTGTAGTGTACTGAAGAGGAGTGCACCAGGTGTAGTGTACTGGAGAGGAGTGTACCAGGTGTAGTGTACTGGAGAGGAGTGTACCAGGTGTAGTGTACTAGAGAGGAGTGTACCAGGTGTAGTGTACTAGAGAGGAGTGTACCAGGTGAGGAAACTGGAGAGAAGTGTACCAGGTGTAGTGTACTAGAGAGGAGTGTACCAGGTGTAGTGTACTAGAGAGGAGTGCACCAGGTGTAGTGTACTAGAGAGGAGTGTACCAGGTGAGGAAACTGGAGAGAAGTGTACCAGGTGTAGTGTACTAGAGAGGAGTGTACCAGGTGTAGTGTACTAGAGAGGAGTGCACCAGGTGTAGTGTACTGGAGAGGAGTGTACCAGGTGTAGTGTACTAGAGAGGAGTGTACCATGTGTAGTGTACTAGAGAGGAGTGTACCAGGTGAGGAAACTGGAGAGAAGTGTACCAGGTGTAGTGTACTAAAGAGGAGTGTACCAGGTGTAGTATACTAGAGAGGAGTGCACCAGGTGTAGTGTACTGGAGAGGAGTGTACCAGGTGTAGTGTACTAGAGAGGAGTGTACCAGGTGTAGTGTACTGGAGAGGAGTGTACCAGGTGTAGTGTACTAGAGAGGAGTGTATCAGACTATCTAAAGGTAGATTCTTATCATGGCCATAACATTGTGTGACTCACTGTCAACTGCTTCACACACTCCCATACACACACACTCACACACACACACATTCACATACACACACACATACACACACTATCCTTGTTGGGACCAATTGATTCCCATTCGAAATAGTATTTTCCTTAACCCCTAACCCTTAACCTAACCCCTAACCCTAACCCTAATTCTAACCTTAACCCTAAACCTAACCCCATAGCCTAAAATAGTATTTTCCTTAACCCCTAACCATTAACCTAACCCCTAACCCTAATTCTAACCTTAACCCTAAACCTAACCCCATAGCCTAAAATAGTATTTTCCTTAACCCCTAACCATTAACCTAACCCCTAACCCTAATTCTAACCTTAACCCTAAACCTAACCCCATAGCCTAAAATAGTATTTTTCCTTGTGAGGACCGGCGAAATGTCCCCACAAGGATGGTAAAACCAAACACACACACACACACTTCTAATTTTTCCCTCCATTGACTTCCTCTCATATTGTAATGTTTCCAGACCAAACTTCCTCCTGCAGACTGACCCAGTGTCATTGTTTCAGCAGCCTCTCAACCTGCAGTTCAGTAGGTCTCTGGGAGATTACATCATGTTTCAGCAGCCTCTCAACCTGCAGTTCAGTAGGTCTCTGGGAGATTACATCATGTTTCAGCAGCCTCTCAACCTGCAGTTCAGTAGGTCTCTGGGAGATTACATCATGTTTCAGCAGCCTCTCAACCTGCAGTTCAGTAGGTCTCTGGGAGATTACATCATGTTTCAGCAGCCTCTCAACCTGCAGTTCAGTAGGTCTCTGGGAGATTACATCATGTTTCAGCAGCCTCTCAACCTGCAGTTCAGTAGGTCTCTGGGAGATTACATCAGAGGGCTATCCCACGAAGCTCGTTTGAGGAGTTAGTGAGTTAACTTTGGTCAACTCTGAGTTCAACTCGGGATAACCGGTCATACGAAAGTGGCTTACCTTTTAGCCAGGTAAATGTATATGGCAACGAATCCTTCAGAACTAACCTGCTCCTGGGCAAGCTAACTCACGGCTTACTTACCCAAGAGTTTGGCGTTGGACTAGTCATGTGCGACATGCACGCGCAGCAATATCCACGGTCGTTGTACGGATGAAGCCTGAGATGGGATGTGAAGCAAACTGAAGCTGGCTAGCTTTAGAACATCCTGAGTAGATCTAGCTGGCTTCGTAGGATACACCTCTGACCTCACAGAGCCAAGCCAGCCAGACACAAAACAAGTGTGTGTGTGTGTGTGTGTGTGTGTGTGTGCGTGCGTGCGTGCGTGCGTGTGTGTGAGAGAGAGAGAGAGAGACAGAGAGATAGGGAGAAAGACAGAGAGACCTGCGGGTGGTGGACAAACAGCTCATCTCCTCCGTGTCTCATCTCTCCCCTCCTCCCCCTCCTCCCCCTGGGAGAACCAACAGATGTTCTGGAGGAGTGCTCTATGCTTTGATGTGACATCCCCTTTATCTCTCACATGGCTGAACTCTGCCAAACAGATGAGGTTGAGGGGAGCGACCATGAATATCACGGGAGCTTTAATAAACCGTACCACCGCTTGGTGTGGTGAAAGAGGACGGGTCACTCCCCAAAACCACAGCCAAATACAGTCCTGTTCATCCCACATCCCAGCAGGCAGGCGGAGTCCAAAACATGACACAGGGTATTTTGTTAGAGTTGTGTACAGCTCATAGGAAGTCGTCTTCAAGGGATGTAATTAATTATGAACGAATAGGAGGTACGACAGAGACAAAACAAGATCTGGAAGGATTCTTCTTTAACCGTTGGTGAACGACTGTAAAGTTAGTGTTGGAGCTGAAGGAGATAAACTGTAGGTGGAGCATCAAGTGGTTTTAGTTACTATTGGAGCTGAAGGAGATAAACTGTAGGTGGAGCATCAAGTGGTTTTAGTTACTATTAGAGCTGAAGGAGATAAACTGTAGGTGGAGCATCAAGTGGTTTTAGTTACTATTAGAGCTGAAGGAGATAAACTGTAGGTGGAGCATCAAGTGGTTTTAGTTACTATTTGGAGCTGAAGGAGATAAACTGTAGGTGGAGCATCAAGTGGTTTTAGTTACTATTAGAGCTGAAGGAGATAAACTGTAGGTGGAGCATCAAGTGGTTTTAGTTACTATTAGAGCTGAAGGAGATAAACTGTAGGTGGAGCATCAAGTGGTTTTAGTTACTATTTGGAGCTGAAGGAGATAAACTGTAGGTGGAGCATCAAGTGGTTTTAGTTAAAGCTGCAGTACGTAACTTTTTGGGTGTCCTGACCAAATTCACATGGGAATGTGAGTTATAGATTTGTCATTCTCATTAAAAGCAAGTCTAATAAGCGGTATTCTATATGTGTTATTTCTATGCTTCCTGTTCTTGAGTTTTGTTTTTGCGTCTTTTACTTTTGGTTTTGTACACCAGCTTCAAAGAGCTGAAAATAAAATATTTTTGTTTATGGAAAATATGTTTTACAGTGCTTTAGATGGTACAATAATTCTCTACACTAGACATGCTTGTTTTGTCACATAAATGGAAATTAGGCAAACTATTGTAATTTTTGCCACCAGGAAATGGCGAAGCGATTTCTGCATAGTGCATCTTTAACTTTAAAGTAGCATAACAATCAAAGGTATCAACCAGTCATGTTTGTTGAGGCTGTCACTTTGCCAGGGGGAATCTCAGTCATGTCTCTTTTGTGAGAGGATCCACAAGTTACAACTGGCCACAGTACAGGTGTGGGATCTTAATTTGATCCCCCTGTTGTTGCACGAAATGTAACTTGTAGTGTATTCTAGGATTTAAAAAAGCTTCTAAAATTTCTGACTTGATTTTCCCTAAGTAGATCCACACAATAATTCACATTTCCTGTTGCTGCAGGATTATTATTCTGCTGTGAGAAATTGGTCAAATTAAGATCCTGCATCTGTAGGTGAAAGCAGATCAGATAGAAGCTAGAACAAAACAAGAAGCCAGGAAGCTGAAGTAATTTGTTTGATTTGTTGGAGTGGTAGGTGGAGGGATGAGAGGGGTAGTGTGTCTGGTTTTCTCTTGACTCTGCAGGATGGTATTCCTGGTATTCATGCACTCGTCTTTCGATGAGGTCATCCACCATCCAGCTGCTTCAGCTTTATCGTCACGATGACAGGAGGCAACTGGAAGACGCTGTCTCTGACAGGGTGCCTGTAGGTGGTGTGTGTGTGTGTGTGTGCGTGTGTGTGTGTGTGTGTGTGTGTATGTGTGTGTGTGTGTGTGTGTGTATGTATGTGCATGTGTGACACACACACCTGGAGGGGCACCTCTTTGGAGGGGCAGTCCTTTGGAGGGGCACCTCTTTGGGGGGGAAAACCCACTAATGAAACTCAGAGACCCATGTCTGATTTCACACATTCCTTGGTAAGTATAATTTTAGGTCGGTTGGTTCCCCTCCTTACCCATGCTCCTCTCGCCACGCCTCCCCTCTCCACCATCTATAAAATGTCTCAATGCTGCATTAAATGGACACTTTGGGTGTTAATGGAGGTTACCAGAACCAGACAGCTGCAGAATGTTAGCCTGGCCTCCCCTTGGCTCTCCTTCACTCTCCCTGCTAGCCCTGGCTCTCCTTCACTCTCCCTGCTAGCCCTGGGTCTCCTTCACTCTCCCTGCTACCCCTGGCTATCCTTCACTCTCCCTGCTACCCCTGGCTCTCCTTCACTCTCCCTGCTACCCCTGGCTCTCCTTCACTCTCCCTGCTACCCCTGGCTCTCCTTCACTCTCCCTGCTACCCCTGGCTCTCCTTCACTCTCCCTGCTAGCCCTGGCTCTCCTTCACTCTCCCTGCTACCCCTGGCTCTCCTTCACTCTCCCTGCTACCCCTGGTTCTCATTCACTCTCCCTGCTACCCCTGGTTCTCATTCACTCTCCCTGCTACCCCTGGTTCTCCTTCACTCTCCCTGCTACCCCTGGTTCTCATTCACTCTCCCTGCTACCCCTGGCTGTCCTTCACTCTCCCTGCTACCCCTGGCTCTCCTTCACTCTCCCGTTACCCCTGGTTCTCCTTCACTCTCCCTGCTCCCCCTGGCCCTCCTTCACTCTCCCTGCTCCCTCTGGCTCTCCCTCTAATCCTAGTTATCAGTCCACATGAACAAGCCTGGTGACTCCTTTCTCTCTCCTCGCTCTTGCAACACATCTATCCTGCCTAGTGATAAACTAGGCTTCACCTCACCTCTCCCGTCAAACTCACTGTCATCTTCCCAGCCATAGAGATACAGTAAAAAGTACAGTCTTCCTATAAAGAGGTCTGTCAGCAGGGGATCTGTGAAGGTTGTTATCTATTAAGACCGTTCATAATTCAAGACTGTGGGAGAACGTTATGTTTGTCTATTGGTCCTGAGCCCCAAGTTAAACAAATGGACAGCTTTACGAGCCAAGGTATCCTGTTGTTACACAACTATGGAGACTGGTTCTCCTTATCTGTTAAATCATGTAGGTTAGGGTTGGGGTTGAGGCTAAGGTTAGGGTTGAACCGGGATGTGGACATGAATCTAGGGTTAGGGCTAGGGCGAGGCCTAGGGTTAGTTGGCTAGGGGTTAGGGGTTAGGGTTAGTTGGCTAGGGGTTAGGGGCTAGGGGTTAGGGTTAGTTGGCTAGGGGTTAGGTGTTAGGGTTAGTTGGCTAGGGGTTAGGGTTAGTTGGCTAGGGGTTAGGGGCTAGGGGTTAGGGGCTAGGGGTTAGGGTTAGTTGGCTAGGGGTTAGGGTTAGTTGGCTAGGGGTTAGGGGCTAGGGGTTAGGGTTAGTTGGCTAGGGGTTAGGTGTTAGGGTTAGTTGGCTAGGGGTTAGGTGTTAGGGTTAGTTGGCTAGGGGTTAGGTGTTAGGGTTAGTTGGCTATAGGTTAGGGGTTAGGGTTAGTTGGCTAGGAGTTAGGTGTTAGGGTTAGTTGGCTAGGGGTTAGGGGTTAGGGTTAGTTGGCTAGGGGTTAGGTGTTAGGGTTAGTTGGCTAGGGGCTAGGGGTTAGGGGTTAGGGTTAGTTGGCTATGGGTTAGGGTTAGTTGGCTAGGGGTTAGGGGCTAGGGGTTAGGGTTAGTTGGCTAGGGGTTAGGGGCTAGGGTTAGTTGGCTAGGGGTTAGGGGTTAGGGTTAGTTGGCTAGGGGTTAGGTGTTAGGGTTAGTTGGCTAGGGGTTAGGGGTTAGGGTTAGTTGGCTAGGGGTTAGGGGTTAGGTGTTAGGGTTAGTTGGCTATGGGTTAGGGGTTAGGGTTAGTTGGCTATGGGTTAGGGTTAGTTGGCTAGGTGTTAGGGTTAGTTGGCTAGGGGTTAGGGGTTCGGGTTAGTTGGCTAGGGGTTAGGGGTTAGGGTTAGTTGGCTAGGGTTTAGGTGTTAGGGTTAGTTGGCTAGGGGCTAGGGTTTAGGGGTTCGGGTCAGTTGGCTAAGGGTTAGGGGTTAGGGGCTAGGCGTTAGGGGCTAGGGTTAGTTGGCTAGGGGTTAGGGGCTAGGGGTTCGGGTTAGTTGGCTAGGGGTTAGGGGCTAGGGTTAGTTGGCTAGGGGTTAGGGGTTAGGGTTAGTTGGCTAGGGGTTAGGGGCTAGGGTTAGTTGGCTAGGGGTTAGGGGTTAGGGTTAGTTGGCTAGGGGTTAGGGGTTAGGGTTAGTTGGCTATGGGTTAGGGGTTAGGGTTAGTTGGCTAGGGGTTAGGGGTTAGGGGCTAGGGGTTAGGGTTAGTTGGCTAGGGGTTAGGTGTTAGGGTTAGTTGGCTAGGGGTTAGGTGTTAGGGTTAGTTGGCTAGGGGTTAGGGGCTAGGGGTTAGGTGTTAGTTGGCTAGGGATTAGGTGTTAGGGTTAGTTGGCTAGGGGTTAGGGGTTAGGGTTAGTTGGCTAGGGGTTAGGGGTTCGGGTTAGTTGGCTAGGGGTTAGGTGTTAGGGTTAGTTGGCTAGGGGTTAGGTGTTAGGGTTAGTTGGCTAGGGGTTAGGTGTTAGGGTTAGTTGGCTAGGGGTTAGGTGTTAGTTGGCTATGGGTTAGGGTTAGTTGGCTAGGGGTTAGGGGTTAGGGTTAGTTGGCTAGGGGTTAGGGGTTAGTTGGCTAGGGGTTAGGGGTTAGGTTTAGTTGGCTAGGGGTTAGGGGCTAGGTTTGGTTGGCTAGGGGTTAGGGGTTAGGTGTTAGGGTTAGTTGGCTATGGGTTAGGGGTTAGGGTTAGTTGGCTAGGGGTTAGGGGTTAGGGTTAGTTGGCTAGGGGTTAGGGGATAGGGGTTAGGGGTTTGTTGGCTAGGGGTTAGGTGTTAGGGTTAGTTGGCTAGGGGTTAGGGGTTAGGGTTAGTTGGCTAGGGGTTAGGGGTTAGGGTTAGTTGGCTAGGGGTTAGGGGTTCGGGTTAGTTGGCTATGGGTTAGGGGTTAGGGTTAGTTGGCTAGGGGTTAGGGGTTAGGGTTAGTTGGCTAGGGGTTAGGGGTTAGGGGCTAGGTTTAGTTGGCTAGGGGTTAGGGGTTAGGGTTAGTTGGCTAGGGGTTAGGGGTTAGGGGCTAGGTTTAGTTGGCTAGGGGTTAGGGGTTAGGGTTAGTTGGCTAGGGGTTAGGGGTTAGGTTTAGTTGGCTAGGGGTTAGGGGCTAGGGGTTTGGGTTAGTTGGCTAGGGGTTAGGTGTTAGGGTTAGTTGGCTAGGGGTTAGGTGTTAGGGTTAGTTGGCTAGGGGTTAGGGGTTAGGGTTAGTTGGCTAGGGGTTAGGGGTTTGGGTTAGTTGGCTAGGGGTTAGGTGTTAGGGTTAGTTGGCTAGGGGTTAGGTGTTAGGGTTAGTTGGCTAGGGGTTAGGTGTTAGGGTTAGTTGGCTAGGGGTTAGGTGTTAGGGTTAGTTGGCTAGGGGTTAGGTGTTAGTTGGCTATGGGTTAGGGTTAGTTGGCTAGGGGTTAGGGGTTAGAGTTAGTTGGCTAGGGGTTAGGGTTAGTTGGCTAGGGGTTAGGGGTTAGTTGGCTAGGGGTTAGGGGTTAGGTTTAGTTGGCTAGGGGTTAGGGGCTAGGTTTAGTTGGCTAGGGGTTAGGGGTTAGGTGTTAGGGTTAGTTGGCTATGGGTTAGGGGTTAGGGTTAGTTGGCTAGGGGTTAGGGGTTAGGGTTAGTTGGCTAGGGGTTAGGGGATAGGGGTTAGGGGTTTGTTTGCTAGGGGTTAGGTGTTAGGGTTAGTTGGCTAGGGGTTAGGGGTTAGGGTTAGTTGGCTAGGGGTTAGGGGCTAGGGGTTCGGGTTAGTTCGCTAGGGGTTAGGGGTTAGGGTTAGTTGGCTAGGGGTTAGGGGCTAGGTTTAGTTGACTAGGGGTTAGGGGTTAGGGTTAGTTGGCTAGGGGTTAGGGGCTAGGTTTAGTTGGCTAGGGGTTAGGGGTTAGGGTTAGTTGGCTAGGGGTTAGGGGTTAGGGTTAGTTGGCTAGGGGTTAGGGGCTAGGGGTTCGGGTTAGTTGGCTAGGGGTTAGGGGTTAGGGTTAGTTGGCTAGGGGTTAGGGGCTAGGTTTAGTTGGCTAGGGGTTAGGGGTTAGGGTTAGTTGGCTAGGGGTTAGGGGCTAGGTTTAGTTGGCTAGGGGTTAGGGGTTAGGGTTAGTTGGCTAGGGGTTAGGGGTTAGGGTTAGTTGGCTAGGGGTTAGGGGCTAGGGGTTCGGGTTAGTTTGCTTGGGGTTAGGGTTAGTTGGCTAGGGGTTAGGGGCTAGGTTTAGTTGGCTAGGGGTTAGGGTTAGTTGGCTAGGGGTTAGGGGCTAGGTTTAGTTGGCTAGGGGTTATGGGTTAGGGTTAGTTGGCTAGGGGTTAGGGGTTAGGTTTAGTTGGCTAGGGGTTAGGGGCTAGGGGTTTGGGTTAGTTGGCTAGGGGTTAGGGGTTAGGTTTAGTTGGCTAGGGGTTAGGGGCTAGGGGTTCGGGTTAGTTGGCTAGTATTATAGCCTGTACCTCAGGTCAGCTGTGGGTTCAACCCAGAAGAATTCACCAGTGCAGAAAGTTCATTCTTCCTTATTTGGGTGAATGAGAGAGGAGGATAATTATTGGAGCATTCTTACTGACATTCTTACTGTTACCGGGCAGAAGAAGAAACCACTTATCAGACGGGAACTCCCAAAATAAAAAGACCCCAGAGGAAAACAGAGGGTGGGGATGGAGAACAAATGTTTTTGTTTCTTTATTTAATTCCTCTGGTTTATTTAGTAACGTGACCATGGTGAGGCTAAAATAAAAACACTTACACTCAGACCACATCAGAATAAAATGGGGTTTGTTATTGTCTGATACACTTCCTGCTCATATCCTAGAGTTCATACAAGGAAGGCTTATATGACCTTGTGACAAAAAACCACAGCTAACCCCCCAAAAGTGCATCCATTCACTGGCATGTCTCCCATTCCCAGTCAGACCTGTGGGTAGATCTTATAGTCAGATAGTGGAGAGATGAGAGGCTGGCTGTTAGAGTCTGGGTTAGTGAGGAGAGATGAGAGGCTGGCTGTTAGAGTCTGGGTTAGGGAGGAATGATGAGAGGCTGGCTGTTAGAGTCTTGGTTAGTGAGGAGAGATGAGAGCCTGGGTTTGTCCTTGAATGATCATCATCCAGATGAGTCACAGGAACTCCCTGTTCTGTCCACTCCCCACCTCCCCCGTCTCCCACTCCTCCTCCCCCGTGTCCCTCTTCTTCTCCCAAGTCTCACCCTTCTTCTCCCGTCTCCCCCTCCTCCTCCCCAGTCTCCCCCTCCTCCTCCCCAGTCTCCTCCTCCTCCTCCCCAGTCTCCTCCTCCTCCTCCCCAGTCTCCTCCTCCTCCTCCCCAGTCTCCCCCTCCCCAGTTTCCTCCTCCCCAGTCTCCCCCTCCTCCTCCCCCGTCTCCCCACCTCCCCCCTCTCCCCCTCCACCTCCCCGTCTCCCCCTCCTCCTCCCCAGTCTCCTCCTCCCCAGTCTCCTCCTCCCCAGTCTCCCCCTCCACCTCCCCGTCTCCCCCTCCTCCTCCCCAGTCTCCTCCTCCCCAGTCTCCCCCTCCTCCTCCCCGTCTCCCCTCCTCCTCCCCCGTCTCCCCACCTCCCCCATCTCCCCCTCCACCTCCCCGTCTCCCCCTCCCCCTCCTCCTCCCCAGTCTCCTCCTCCCCAGTCTCCCCCTCCTCCTCCCCAGTCTCCCCCTCCTCCTCCCAAGTCTCCCCCTCCTTCTCCCCAGTCTCCTCCTCCCCAGTCTCCCCCTCCTCCTCCCAAGTCTCCCCCTCCTTCTCCCCAGTCTCCCCCTCCTCCTCCCCAGTCTCCCCCTCCTCCTCCCCAGTCTCCTCCTCCCCAGTCTCCCCCTCCTCCTCCCAAGTCTCCCCTCCTTCTCCCCAGTCTCCCCCTCCTCCTCCCCCGTCTCCCCTCCTCCCCCACCTGACATATGAAGGGGTTTTGTCTGAAGTGTCTTTTCTCTCGCTCTCACACACACCATCCCTCCATGACTTCATTAGTTGATTATCTGTCTGTGTATGTTCTCATCATAGGGGTTTAGTGTAATTAGGTTGATGGGAAACTCCTTGTGCTTCGGGCCATGTAGAAGAGCACAGATTCTGCCAGACCAGGGCCCTGACAGTAAATCTCAGTAAGACAAAAATAGTGTTCCAAAAAAGGTCCAGTCGCTAGGACCACAAATACAAATTCCATCTAGACACCGTTGCCCTAGAGCACACAAAAAACTATACATACCTCGGCCTAAACATCAGCGCCACAGGTAACTTCCACAAAGCTGTGAACGATCTGAGAGACAAGGCAAGAAGGGCTTTCTATGCCATCAAAAGGAACATAAAATTCGACATACCAATTAGGATCTGGCTAAAAATACTTGAATCAGTTATAGAACCCATTGCCCTTTATGGTTGTGAGGTCTGGGGTCTGCTCACCAACCAATAATTCACAAAATGGGACAAACACCAAATTGAGACTGCATGTAGAATTCTGCAAAAATATCTTCCATATACAACGTAAAACATCAAATAATGCATGCAGAGCAGAATTAGGCCGATACCCGCTAATTATCAAAATCCAGAAAAGAGCTGTTAAATTCTACAACCACCTAAAAGGAAGCAATTCCCAAACCTTCTATAACAAAGCCATCACGTACAGAGAAATTAAGTCCTCTAAGCAAGCTGGTCCTGGGGCTCTGTTCACAAACACAAACAGACCCCACAGGGCAACAGGACAGCAACACAATTAGACCCAACCAAATCATGAGATAACAAAAAGATAATTACTTGACAGATTGGAACGAATTAACCAAAAAACTGAGCAAACATAAATGCTATTTGGCCCTAAACTGAGAGTACACCGTGGCAGAATACCTGACCACTGTGACTGACCCAAACATAAGGAAATCATTGACTGTGTACAGACTCAGTGAGCATAGCCTTGCTATTGAGAAAGGCTGCCATTGGCAGACCTGGCTCTGAAGAGAAGACAGGCTATGTGCACACTGCCCACAAAATAAAGTGGAAACTGAGCTGCACTTCCTAACCTCCTGCCAAATGTATGACCATATTAGATTACACAGATTACACAGATACACAAATAATTCGAAAACAAACCCAATTTTGATAAACTCCCATATCTATTGGGTGAAATACCACAGTGTGTCATCACAGCAGCAATATTTGTGACCTGTTGCCACAAGAAAAGGTCAACCAGTGAAAAATAAACACCATTCTAAATACAACCCATATTTATGTTAATTTATTTTCCCTTTTGTACTTTAACTATTTGCACATTGTTGCAACACTGTATATAGACATAATATGACATTTGAAATGTCTTTATTATTTTGGAACTTCTGTGAGTACATTTTTATTGTTCATTTCACTTTTCTTAACAATGTTAACATGTGTTTTCCCTGCCAATAAAGCCCTTGAATGGAATTGAGATGGGAGGGAAAGAGACAGCGATAGAGAGAGAGAGAGAGAGAGCATGAAGGAGAGAGAGACAGGGATAGTGTGTGAGAGAGGGGGGCAGAGAGAGAAAGACAGAATGAGTCGCAGGGAGAGAGAGGGAGAGAGAGAGAGGGGAGGCAGAAAGAGAAAGACAGAAAGAGTCGCAGGGAGAGAGAAAGAAAGAAAGAAAGAAAGAAAGAAAGAAAGAAAGAAAGAGAACAAGGAGGAGAGAGGTTCCACTCTCTTCCCTCTGACCCTGGATGTTATGCAACAGGAAGGCCATACGGTTCTCCTCCATCGGAAAGATAAGTGCAAATAAACACAACACTAAACAGAACTGACCATCCCCAAAACACAGAGATACTCATATCAACTGATGTGATAGCAGGCTCCTCTCCTGTCTGACTGTGTAAAGACAGTTCATATCAACTGATGTGATAGCAGGCTCCTCTCCTGTCTGACTGTGTAAAGACGGTTCATATCAACTGATGTGATAGCAGGCTCCTCTCCTGTCTGACTGTGTAAAGACGGTTCATATCAACTGATGTGATAGCAGGCTCCTCTCCTGTCTGACTGTGTAAAGACGGTTCATATCAACTGATGTGATAGCAGGCTCCTCTCCTGTCTGACTGTGTAAAGACGGTTCATATCAACTGATGTGATAGCAGGCTCCTCTCCTGTCTGACTGTGTAAAGACAGTTCATATCAACTGATGTGATAGCAGGCTCCTCTCCTGTCTGACTGTGTAAAGACGGTTCATATCAACTGATGTGATAGCAGGCTCCTCTCCTGTCTGACTGTGTAAAGACGGTTCATATCAACTGATGTGATAGCAGGCTCCTCTCCTGTCTGACTGTGTAAAGACAGTTCATATCAACTGATGTGATAGCAGGCTCCTCTCCTGTCTGACTGTGTAAAGACGGTTCATATCAACTGATGTGATAGCAGGCTCCTCTCCTGTCTGACTGTGTAAAGACAGTTCATATCAACTGATGTGATAGCAGGCTCCTCTCCTGTCTGACTGTGTAAAGACAGTTCATATCAACTGATGTGATAGCAGGCTCCTCTCCTGTCTGACTGTGTAAAGACAGTTCATATCAACTGATGTGATAGCAGGCTCCTCTCCTGTCTGACTGTGTAAAGACAGTTCATATCAACTGATGTGATAGCAGGCTCCTCTCCTGTCTGACTGTGTAAAGACGGTTCATATCAACTGATGTGATAGCAGGCTCCTCTCCTGTCTGACTGTGTAAAGACAGTTCATATCAACTGATGTGATAGCAGGCTCCTCTCCTGTCTGACTGTGTAAAGACGGTTCATATCAACTGATGTGATAGCAGGCTCCTCTCCTGTCTGACTGTGTAAAGACAGTTCATATCAACTGATGTGATAGCAGGCTCCTCTCCTGTCTGACTGTGTAAAGACAGTTCATATCAACTGATGTGATAGCAGGCTCCTCTCCTGTCTGACTGTGTAAAGACAGTTCATATCAACTGATGTGATAGCAGGCTCCTCTCCTGTCTGACTGTGTAAAGACAGTTCATATCAACTGATGTGATAGCAGGCTCCTCTCCTGTCTGACTGTGTAAAGACGGTTCATATCAACTGATGTGATAGCAGGCTCCTCTCCTGTCTGACTGTGTAAAGACAGTTCATATCAACTGATGTGATAGCAGGCTCCTCTCCTGTCTGACTGTGTAAAGACGGTTCATATCAACTGATGTGATAGCAGGCTCCTCTCCTGTCTGACTGTGTAAAGACAGTTCATATCAACTGATGTGATAGCAGGCTCCTCTCCTGTCTGACTGTGTAAAGACGGTTCATATCAACTGATGTGATAGCAGGCTCCTCTCCTGTCTGACTGTGTAAAGACAGTTCATATCAACTGATGTGATAGCAGGCTCCTCTCCTGTCTGACTGTGTAAAGACAGTTCATATCAACTGATGTGATAGCAGGCTCCTCTCCTGTCTGACTGTGTAAAGACAGTTCATATCAACTGATGTGATAGCAGGCTCCTCTCCTGTCTGACTGTGTAAAGACGGTTCATATCAACTGATGTGATAGCAGGCTCCTCTCCTGTCTGACTGTGTAAAGACGGTTCATATCAACTGATGTGATAGCAGGCTCCTCTCCTGTCTGACTGTGTAAGACGGTTCATATCAACTGATGTGATAGCAGGCTCCTCTCCTGTCTGACTGTGTAAAGACGGTTCATATCAACTGATGTGATAGCAGGCTCCTCTCCTGTCTGACTGTGTAAAGACAGTTCATATCAACTGATGTGATAGCAGGCTCCTCTCCTGTCTGACTGTGTAAAGACGGTTCATATCAACTGATGTGATAGCAGGCTCCTCTCCTGTCTGACTGTGTAAAGACGGTTCATATCAACTGATGTGATAGCAGGCTCCTCTCCTGTCTGACTGTGTAAAGACAGTTCATATCAACTGATGTGATAGCAGGCTCCTCTCCTGTCTGACTGTGTAAAGACGGTTCATATCAACTGATGTGATAGCAGGCTCCTCTCCTGTCTGACTGTGTAAAGACAGTTCATATCAACTGATGTGATAGCAGGCTCCTCTCCTGTCTGACTGTGTAAAGACAGTTCATATCAACTGATGTGATAGCAGGCTCCTCTCCTGTCTGACTGTGTAAAGACAGTTCATATCAACTGATGTGATAGCAGGCTCCTCTCCTGTCTGACTGTGTAAAGACAGTTCATATCAACTGATGTGATAGCAGGCTCCTCTCCTGTCTGACTGTGTAAAGACGGTTCATATCAACTGATGTGATAGCAGGCTCCTCTCCTGTCTGACTGTGTAAAGACAGTTCATATCAACTGATGTGATAGCAGGCTCCTCTCCTGTCTGACTGTGTAAAGACGGTTCATATCAACTGATGTGATAGCAGGCTCCTCTCCTGTCTGACTGTGTAAAGACAGTTCATATCAACTGATGTGATAGCAGGCTCCTCTCCTGTCTGACTGTGTAAAGACAGTTCATATCAACTGATGTGATAGCAGGCTCCTCTCCTGTCTGACTGTGTAAAGACAGTTCATATCAACTGATGTGATAGCAGGCTCCTCTCCTGTCTGACTGTGTAAAGACAGTTCATATCAACTGATGTGATAGCAGGCTCCTCTCCTGTCTGACTGTGTAAAGACGGTTCATATCAACTGATGTGATAGCAGGCTCCTCTCCTGTCTGACTGTGTAAAGACAGTTCATATCAACTGATGTGATAGCAGGCTCCTCTCCTGTCTGACTGTGTAAAGACGGTTCATATCAACTGATGTGATAGCAGGCTCCTCTCCTGTCTGACTGTGTAAAGACAGTTCATATCAACTGATGTGATAGCAGGCTCCTCTCCTGTCTGACTGTGTAAAGACGGTTCATATCAACTGATGTGATAGCAGGCTCCTCTCCTGTCTGACTGTGTAAAGACAGTTCATATCAACTGATGTGATAGCAGGCTCCTCTCCTGTCTGACTGTGTAAAGACAGTTCATATCAACTGATGTGATAGCAGGCTCCTCTCCTGTCTGACTGTGTAAAGACAGTTCATATCAACTGATGTGATAGCAGGCTCCTCTCCTGTCTGACTGTGTAAAGACGGTTCATATCAACTGATGTGATAGCAGGCTCCTCTCCTGTCTGACTGTGTAAAGACGGTTCATATCAACTGATGTGATAGCAGGCTCCTCTCCTGTCTGACTGTGTAAAGACAGTTCATATCAACTGATGTGATAGCAGGCTCCTCTCCTGTCTGACTGTGTAAAGACGGTTCATATCAACTGATGTGATAGCAGGCTCCTCTCCTGTCTGACTGTGTAAAGACAGTTCATATCAACTGATGTGATAGCAGGCTCCTCTCCTGTCTGACTGTGTAAAGACAGTTCATATCAACTGATGTGATAGCAGGCTCCTCTCCTGTCTGACTGTGTAAAGACAGTTCATATCAACTGATGTGATAGCAGGCTCCTCTCCTGTCTGACTGTGTAAAGACAGTTCATATCAACTGATGTGATAGCAGGCTCCTCTCCTGTCTGACTGTGTAAAGACGGTTCATATCAACTGATGTGATAGCAGGCTCCTCTCCTGTCTGACTGTGTAAAGACAGTTCATATCAACTGATGTGATAGCAGGCTCCTCTCCTGTCTGACTGTGTAAAGACGGTTCATATCAACTGATGTGATAGCAGGCTCCTCTCCTGTCTGACTGTGTAAAGACGGTTCATATCAACTGATGTGATAGCAGGCTCCTCTCCTGTCTGACTGTGTAAAGACGGTTCATATCAACTGATGTGATAGCAGGCTCCTCTCCTGTCTGACTGTGTAAAGACAGTTCATATCAACTGATGTGATAGCAGGCTCCTCTCCTGTCTGACTGTGTAAAGACGGTTCATATCAACTGATGTGATAGCAGGCTCCTCTCCTGTCTGACTGTGTAAAGACGGTTCATATCAACTGATGTGATAGCAGGCTCCTCTCCTGTCTGACTGTGTAAAGACGGTTCATATCAACTGATGTGATAGCAGGCTCCTCTCCTGTCTGACTGTGTAAAGACAGTTCATATCAACTGATGTGATAGCAGGCTCCTCTCCTGTCTGACTGTGTAAAGACGGTTCATATCAACTGATGTGATAGCAGGCTCCTCTCCTGTCTGACTGTGTAAAGACGGTTCATATCAACTGATGTGATAGCAGGCTCCTCTCCTGTCTGACTGTGTAAAGACAGTTCATATCAACTGATGTGATAGCAGGCTCCTCTCCTGTCTGACTGTGTAAAGACGGTTCATATCAACTGATGTGATAGCAGGCTCCTCTCCTGTCTGACTGTGATAACATCAGATGATGGAAGTAGGAACTGTATGACAGTATATGGTATTGTATTAATAAGCAAAGCTCAACTAAGACCTGTCCTGGGATCAGTGTTTGGTGCTAGACTGGCAGTGATGTATTCACCGTCCCTTGCTTCTCTCTCTCTCTCTCTCTCTCTCTCTCTCTCTCTCTCTCGCTCTCTCTCTCTCTCTCTCTCTTTCTCTCTTTCTCTCTCTCTTTCTTAAAGTGCCTGTTTTCTCTAGAAACAGAGAACAGATTTGGGACACACTTGTCCACATGTGTTCTATGTCTAGGTCAGATTTAAGTAGTGTTTGATGGAGTGTCTCCCGTCTGTTGGCTAATCTGCTGCTACTCACATAGCTGAGTATCACAGTAGGAATAACAACCGTGTTGCCCTATGTTACACACACACACACACACACACACACACACATTATTATTATTGTGTATGTCGGGAAAGGCAAAATATGAAAGAAGGAAAATATAAATGTCCCTCTTTATCCTGGAGCTGCTCCAGATATATATTAAGAGCAGACTGTTGTCTCCTCTGAGTCCTCTCATTAATAGTTACAGAACCTAAGACATTCTGCTTCACTACTCCAGGGCAGGGAGTGAGGGAGGAATGGAGGAGTGAGGGATGAATGGAGGAGTGAGGGAGGAATGGAGCAGTGAGGGAGGAATGGAGGAGTGAGGAGTGAAGGAGGAAGTGGTCTTTTGAAGTAGGCGAGTACTGGTGAGTAGGAGGACACCGTAAGCACAGACAACCAACTTGGAAATGTTTGGTTGTGATGATGGGGAAATGGAAGATGATCCTTTCTTACTTTCTCTCCCTTACTCACCATCTCCTCCCTTCATTCTTCCTCTTTTTTACGGTACACAATCCAGTGTACTGCTTCTCCATTGGCTTTGTGCAACCTCATCACCCACAACCTGATCTCTCCTCCCAACAGACTTCCTGCTGGGCTATGAGGCCCTCTCAC
Organism: Salmo trutta; assembly: GCF_901001165.1. Taxonomy (NCBI): domain Eukaryota; kingdom Metazoa; phylum Chordata; class Actinopteri; order Salmoniformes; family Salmonidae; genus Salmo; species Salmo trutta. Next base: position 3,296,598 of record NC_042995.1, on the reverse strand, counting down.
CACTGACCAAAACATCTCCACAACAAACACCTCCCTCTTGACCATGTCACAGTCCACTGCAGCGAATACTGTTAATTCCGTCCTCCACAATAAGTAACCAGGCAAGTCAGTTAAGAACAAATTCCTATTTACAATGACGGCCTACACCAGCCAAACCCAGACATTTTTTACATTTTTCTTTTTTACATTTTAGTCATTTTAGCAGACGCTCTTATCCAGAGCGACTTACAGTAGTGAATGCATACATTTCATACAATTTCATACATATCATACATTTTTGTTTTTTCTGTGCTGGCCCCCCGTGGGAATCGAACCCACAACCCTGGTGTTGTAAACACCATGCTCTACCAACTGAGCTACAGGGAAGGCTTACAGACAATACTGGGCCAATTGTGCGCCGCCGTATGGGACTCCCAATCACGGCCAGTTGAGATACAGCCTGGATTTGAACCAGGGTGTCTAAAGTGACGCCTCTAGCACTGAGATGCAGTGACTTAGCACACTGCGCCACTCGGGAGCCCTCTGGAGTGTTACAGAAGAAACAGTCAGTCAAACCAACAGTCACACCACAGTCATTTAATGGGGATAACACATCATATCAGTTGTAAACACACTATACTTACTGCATTCCGTCTTTTCAAAGGAATGCTTACTATTAGATAATCATTGCCTTCGGATATTTTACTATGTGGTTGGGATACCAACTCCTGCAGTCTCCCTAGTCATGTTTTCCAGTGTTGGAGAGACGTGACGAGACATCCCATCCCTCATCTGTCTGTCTGGTGACTCTGATCTGTGAGATGTTCCAGAAGAATCACTCACCTCTAAATGAATGGCTTCAGGTAGCAACAGCGTCTAACACTCTGATGATGTCATCTGTTGTCGGATGCCTTTGGGGCAGATGAGCTATATAACTAGGAGAGGTTAGTAACTTGGCGCACATATACACACACACACACACACACACACACACACCTCCTGTACCTGGGCTTTTAAGGCCTCACCCTCATCTGTGGTCTACACCTCACATCCAACTATTGGCTTACTTGATCCTACATCAAAGCTCATCAAGAGATATTTCACCCAGAGTGCATTTGCTAGGTTCTGTGTAATTACTAAGCTTCCCTTTGTAGAGAAAAAGAGAGGGGTTAAACAGGGGTCAAACAGGGGTCAGAGGGAGGAGCTCCTACTCAGCAGTGTGTTGAGGTCATCTGAACGAGGAGGAGAGGTCAGGAGTTCACTACAGTTGGGTCAAACGTACTGTATGGGCTGCTGAACAGTGAACACTCATCAGAGAAACATAAATAGGACTAAGCCTATCAAAGACCCTTCATGGTCAAAACATTCTACATTATATATACATTTTCTATTATTATTACTTGAATACTTTGAGAGCATTAAAACGGTGTATAATTATTCACGCAATGATTACATCAACCTTGTGACTGTACAAACTTGTTGGTTCCATTTACTGTAATACAGTGTGGTCCTTTATGTGGTCCTGTGTATCTCAGATGGTAGAGCATGGTAAAGCCAGCGTAGTGGGTTTGATTCCCGGACCACACATAGGTAAAATGTATGCACGCATGACTGTAAGTTGCTTTGGGTAAAAGCTTCTGCTAAATGGCATATTATTATATTGCGGTGAGCTTCAAAAGTATTGGTACATATTTGAAATGATACAATGACTATGGGGTTAAAGTGCAGACTGTTAGCCTCTGTAACTTTCTCACTCATCATTATTCACGATTCATTCAGGACTATCACGGTAGCATCCACATTAATGTAGAAGTGTTCAGAAACATTCTATTCTTATTTACAATAAAAGGGACTCCAAAATGACACAATACATTATTTACCATTCATTTCTATTGGGCACAAAATAATCTGAAACACAGCCAAAACAAACAGCAAATGCATCCATGTAATCATTGCATGCTAGGAATATGGGACCAAATAATAAACGTTTGACTACTCTAATACACATACAAATGATTTTGTCCCAAGACTTTTGCTCCCCTAATACGTGGGGCTATGTACAAAAAGTGCTGTAATTTCTTACCGGTTCACCCTATATAAATGAAAATACCCCCACATTAAAGCTAACAGTCTGAACTTTAACCTCATAGTCATTGTGTCTTTTCAAATCCAAAGTGCTGGAGTACAGAGCCAAAACAACAAAACATGTGCCACGGTCCCAATACTTTTGGAGCGCAATGTGTATTTCAGTGGCCGTGTACTATACTGTAATGACTGAGCTATGCACTATGATGAGTTATAAGCTATTCTGGCCTTATTACAGAATCCTTTCCAAGGTGTGGCTGGTTTTTATGTCCTTGTTACTTTCTGCCATTGGGTTATTATGGACTGCTGTATTAATGTAGAGTGGAGACCAGCAGAAGTAAACCTCCACAGCTCATCGGTCTTAATGCTTAATGTGTTCTCCATATAAAACCAAACGTGCTGCTGGGAAATGGATCTAACGGGTTCTGACACTGTTCCCAGAGACTGTGAGTCACTTGGTTGGCAGCCTGTTTAGGGCCCTGGTCAAAAGTAGTGCACTAAATAGGGAATAGGGTGCCATTTGGGAGGCAGACAGACTGCGTGAGTCACTTGGCAGGCTGTAGACTGTGGGTATGAGATCGAGCTAGACTAAATCAAATCAAATGTTATTTGTCACAGGAGGAGGGGGGGGGCAACAATGGAGGCAAAAGAGTTGGAGAATGTAGATTCTGTATATCAAATCAAACGTTATTTGTCACATGCTTGGGAAACAAACAGGTGTAGAATAACAGTGAAATGCTGATTTACAGCCCTTCCAAACAACACAGAGAGAAATAGAAAAATTATATAAAGATAATAACACAAGGAATAAATACACACCGAGTAAATGATAACTAGACTATATACATGGGGTATCAGTACTGAGTCAATGATAACTAGGCTGTATACACAGGAACCAGTACTGAGTCAATGATAACTAGGCTATATACACAGGAACCAGTACAGAGTCAATGATAACTAGGCTATATACACGGGGACCAGTACTGAGTCAATGATAACTAGACTATATACACAGGAACCAGTACTGAGTCAATGATAACTAGACTATATATACAGGAACCAGTACAGAGTCAATGATAACTAGACTATATACACAGGAACCAGTACCGAGTCAATGATAACTAGGCTATATACACAGGAACCAGTACCGAGTCAATGATAACTAGGTTATATGCACAGGAACCAGTACTGAGTCAATGATAACTAGACTATATACACAGGAACCAGTACTGAGTCAATGATAACTGGGCTATATACACAGGAACCAGTACTGAGTCAATGATAACTAGACTATATACACGGGGACCAGTACTGAGTCAATGATAACTAGACTATATACACAGGAACCAGTACCGAGTCAATGATAACTAGGCTATATACACAGGAACCAGTACTGAGTCAATGATAACTAGGCTATATACACAGGACCGAATCAATGATAACTAGGCTATATACACAGGAACCAGTACTGAGTCAATGATAACTAGGCTATATACACAGGACCGAATCAATGATAACTAGGCTATATACACAGGAACCAGTACTGAGTCAATGATAACTAGGCTATATACACAGGGACCAGTACAGAGTCAATGATAACTAGGCTATATACACGGGGACCAGTACTGAGTCAATGATAACTAGACTATATACACAGGAACCAGTACTGAGTCAATGATAACTAGGCTATATACACAGGAACCAGTACCGAGTCAATGATAACTAGGCTATATACACAGGAACCAGTACCGAGTCAATGATAACTAGGCTATATACACAGGAACCAGTACAGAGTCAATGATAACTAGGCTATATACACAGGAACCAGTACAGAGTCAATGATAACTAGGTTATATGCACAGAAACCAGTACTGAGTCAATGATAACTTGGCTATATACACAGGAACCAGTACCAAGTCAATGATAACTTGGCTATATACACAGGAACCAGTACAGAGTCAATGATAACTAGGCTATATACACAGGAACCAGTACTGAGTCAATGATAACTAGGCTATATACACAGGACTGAATCAATGATAACTAGGCTATATACACAGGAACCAGTACCGAGTCAATGATAACTAGGCTATATAAACAGGAACCAGTACCGAGTCAATGATAACTAGACTATATACATGGGGTATCAGTACTGAGTCAATGATAACTAGGCTGTACACACAGGAACCAGTACTGAGTCAATGATAACTAGGCTATATACACAGGAACCAGTACAGAGTCAATGATAACTAGGCAATATACACGGGGACGAGTACTGAGTCAATGATAACTAGACTATATACACAGGAACCAGTACTGAGTCAATGATAACTAGGCTATATACACGGGGACCAGTACTGAGTTAATGATAACTAGGCTATATACACAGGAACCAGTACTGAGTCAATGATAACTAGGCTATATACACAGGAACCAGTACAGAGTCAATGATAACTAGGTTATATGCACAGGAACCAGTACTGACTCAATGATAACTTGGCTATATACACAGGAACCAGTACCAAGTCAATGATAACTTGGCTATATACACAGGAACCAGTACAGAGTCAATGATAACTAGGCTATATACACAGGAACCAGTACTGAGTCAATGATAACTAGGCTATATACACAGGACCGAATCAATGATAACTAGGCTATATACACAGGAACCAGTACCAAGTCAATGATAACTAGGCTATATACACAGGAACCAGTACAGAGTCAATGATAACTAGGCTATATACACGGGGACCAGTACTGAGTCAATGATAACTAGACTATATACACAGGAACCAGTACTGAGTCAATGATAACTAGGCTATATACACAGGAACCAGTACTGAGTCAATGATAACTAGGCTATATACACAGGAACCAGTACTGAGTCAATGATAACTAGGCTATATACACAGGAACCAGTACAGAGTCAATGATAACTAGGCTATATACACGGGGACCAGTACTGAGTCAATGATAACTAGGCTATATACACAGGAACCAGTACAGAGTCAATGATAACTAGGTTATATGCACAGGAACCAGTACTGAGTCAATGATAACTTGGCTATATACACAGGAACCAGTACCAAGTCAATGATAACTTGGCTATATACACAGGAACCAGTACAGAGTCAATGATAACTAGGCTATATACACAGGAACCAGTACTGAGTCAATGATAACTAGGCTATATACACAGGACCGAATCAATGATAACTAGGCTATATACACAGGAACCAGTACCGAGTCAATGATAACTAGGCTATATACACAGGAACCAGTACAGAGTCAATGATAACTAGGCTATATACACAGGAACCAGTACCGAATCAATGATAACTAGGCTATATACACAGGAACCAGTACAGAGTCAATGATAACTAGGCTATATACACAGGAACCAGTACTGAGTCAATGATAACTAGGCTATATACACAGGAACCAGTACTGAGTCAATGATAACTAGGCTATATACACAGGAACCAGTACTGAGTCAATGATAACTAGGCTATATACACAGGAACCAGTAAAGAGTCAATGATAACTAGGTTATATACACAGGAACCAGTACCAAGTCAATGATAACTAGGCTATATACACATGAACCAGTACCAAGTCAAAGATAACTAGGTTATATACACAGGAACCAGTACTGAGTCAATGATAACTAGACTATATACACAGGAACCAGTACTGAGTCAATGATAACTAGACTATATACACAGGAACCAGTACTGAGTCAATGATAACTGGGCTATATACACAGGAACCAGTACTGAGTCAATGATAACTAGACTATATACACGGGGACCAGTACTGAGTCAATGATAACTAGACTATATACACAGGAACCAGTACCGAGTCAATGATAACTAGGCTATATACACAGGAACCAGTACTGAGTCAATGATAACTAGGCTATATATACAGGACCGAATCAATGATAACTAGGCTATATACACAGGAACCAGTACTGAGTCAATGATAACTAGGCTATATACACAGGGACCAGTACAGAGTCAATGATAACTAGGCTATATACACGGGGACCAGTACTGAGTCAATGATAACTAGACTATATACACAGGAACCAGTACTGAGTCAATGATAACTAGGCTATATACACAGGAACCAGTACCGAGTCAATGATAACTAGGCTATATACACAGGAACCAGTACCGAGTCAATGATAACTAGGCTATATACACAGGAACCAGTACAGAGTCAATGATAACTAGGCTATATACACAGGAACCAGTACAGAGTCAATGATAACTAGGTTATATGCACAGAAACCAGTACTGAGTCAATGATAACTTGGCTATATACACAGGAACCAGTACCAAGTCAATGATAACTTGGCTATATACACAGGAACCAGTACAGAGTCAATGATAACTAGGCTATATACACAGGAACCAGTACTGAGTCAATGATAACTAGGCTATATACACAGGACTGAATCAATGATAACTAGGCTATATACACAGGAACCAGTACCGAGTCAATGATAACTAGGCTATATAAACAGGAACCAGTACAGAGTCAATGATAACTAGACTATATACATGGGGTATCAGTACTGAGTCAATGATAACTAGGCTGTACACACAGGAACCAGTACTGAGTCAATGATAACTAGGCTATATACACAGGAACCAGTACAGAGTCAATGATAACTAGGCAATATACACGGGGACGAGTACTGAGTCAATGATAACTAGACTATATACACAGGAACCAGTACTGAGTCAATGATAACTAGGCTATATACACGGGGACCAGTACTGAGTTAATGATAACTAGGCTATATACACAGGAACCAGTACTGAGTCAATGATAACTAGGCTATATACACAGGAACCAGTACAGAGTCAATGATAACTAGGTTATATGCACAGGAACCAGTACTGACTCAATGATAACTTGGCTATATACACAGGAACCAGTACCAAGTCAATGATAACTTGGCTATATACACAGGAACCAGTACAGAGTCAATGATAACTAGGCTATATACACAGGAACCAGTACTGAGTCAATGATAACTAGGCTATATACACAGGACCGAATCAATGATAACTAGGCTATATACACAGGAACCAGTACCAAGTCAATGATAACTAGGCTATATACACAGGAACCAGTACAGAGTCAATGATAACTAGGCTATATACACGGGGACCAGTACTGAGTCAATGATAACTAGACTATATACACAGGAACCAGTACTGAGTCAATGATAACTAGGCTATATACACAGGAACCAGTACTGAGTCAATGATAACTAGGCTATATACACAGGAACCAGTACTGAGTCAATGATAACTAGGCTATATACACAGGAACCAGTACAGAGTCAATGATAACTAGGCTATATACACGGGGACCAGTACTGAGTCAATGATAACTAGGCTATATACACAGGAACCAGTACAGAGTCAATGATAACTAGGTTATATGCACAGGAACCAGTACTGAGTCAATGATAACTTGGCTATATACACAGGAACCAGTACCAAGTCAATGATAACTTGGCTATATACACAGGAACCAGTACAGAGTCAATGATAACTAGGCTATATACACAGGAACCAGTACTGAGTCAATGATAACTAGGCTATATACACAGGACCGAATCAATGATAACTAGGCTATATACACAGGAACCAGTACCGAGTCAATGATAACTAGGCTATATACACAGGAACCAGTACAGAGTCAATGATAACTAGGCTATATACACAGGAACCAGTACCGAATCAATGATAACTAGGCTATATACACAGGAACCAGTACAGAGTCAATGATAACTAGGCTATATACACAGGAACCAGTACTGAGTCAATGATAACTAGGCTATATACACAGGAACCAGTACTGAGTCAATGATAACTAGGCTATATACACAGGAACCAGTACTGAGTCAATGATAACTAGGCTATATACACAGGAACCAGTAAAGAGTCAATGATAACTAGGTTATATACACAGGAACCAGTACCAAGTCAATGATAACTAGGCTATATACACATGAACCAGTACCAAGTCAAAGATAACTAGGTTATATACACAGGAACCAGTACTGAGTCAATGATAACTAGACTATATACACAGGAACCAGTACTGAGTCAATGATAACTAGGCTATATACACAGGAACCAGTACTGAGTCAATGATAACTTGGCTATATACACAGGAACCAGTACCGAGTCAATGATAACTAGACTATATACACAGGGACCAGTACCGAGTCAATGATAACTAGGCTATATACACATGAACCAGTACAGAGTCAATGATAACTAGACTATATACACAGGGACCAGTACCGAGTCAATGATAACTAGGCTATATACACAGGAACCAGTACCAAGTCAATGATAACTAGGCTATATACACAGGGACCAGTACCGAGTCAATGATAACTTGGCTATATACACAGGAACCAGTACAGAGTCAATGATAACTAGACTATATACACAGGGACCAGTACCGAGTCAATGATAACTAGGCTATATACACAGGAACCAGTACAGAGTCAATGATAACTAGGCTATATACACAGGAACCAGTACTGAGTCAATGATAACTAGACTATATACACAGGAACCAGTACAGAGTCAATGATAACTAGGCTATATACACAGGAACCAGTACTGAGTCAATGATAACTAGACTATATACACAGGGACCAGTACTGAGTCAATGATAACTAGGCTATATACACAGGAACCAGTACCGAGTCAATGATAACTAGGCTATATACACAGGGACCAGTACTGAGTCAATGATAACTAGACTATATACACAGGGACCAGTATTGAGTGGATGTTCAGGGGTACGAGGTCATTGAGGTAGATATGTTCATATACTGTAGGCAGGGATAAAGTGACTTGGCAACAGGATAGATAATCAACAGTAGTGTATGTGATTACAGTTAGTGCAGGCTGGCAGCAGGCTGGGACAGAGACAGAGACCGTATCTATTCTAGCACCTCCTGTTACAGAGCCAATGTTAAAGAGAGAGAGAGAGACTGTGTGTGTGTGTGTGTATGTGTGTGTGTGTGTGTGTGTGTGTGTGTGTGTGTGTGTGTGTGTGTGTGTGTGGTGTGTGTGTGTGTGTGTGTGTGTGTGTGTGTGTGTGTGTGTGTGTGTGTGTGTGTGTGTGTGTGTGTGTGTGTGCGCGTGCGTGGGTGAGGCTGTCTGTCTGTCTCTCCAAGTGCAGTGAGTACACCGAACTGCTAAATCCAAAGCCAATTTTCAGTTAAAACATATCATTCACACAGTCAGAACGGCAGGGCAAAATACCAAGACTATCTAGAACTTTCTCGCCCTTGGTCTTTCAGCAGACTGGTTCTGGTGTGGTTCTCTGTGACGTAGTCATTAACTAACCCTGGTATTCCACCCCAAAACAGCGCCGGCCCTTTAAGTGGCCTGAGAAATACTGAGAGCCAGTCTCACTTCCCCTCACATGTGGCCAGAGAGATTTTATTTATGGCTGGGACCAAAAAAGGTAGTGGAAAGAGTGATAGAGAAAGTGGGGGTGTGAGGGAGGAGAGAGTGAGTGAGTGAGTGAGTGAGTGAGTGAGTGAGTGAGTGAGTGAGTGAGTGAGTGAGTGAGTGTGAGAGAGAGAGAGAGAGAGAGCGAGAGAGATAGAGAAAGAGAGAGAGAGAGAGATAAAGAGAGAGAGAGAGAAAGAGAGAGAGAGAGAGGAAGGGAGGAGTAATGTGTGTGTGTTTGAGGATCAGAGGGAGAGATACAGTGCACACTGAAAGGAGACCTGATGAGACAGAGACTAGGGCGTCCTCAGCAGAGTTTAACTGAACTGCTCTTGTGATCATCCTCCCACCATAACACTGTGGAACACATTATTGCCTTGCCCTTTATTCCCGCCATCACTATGTTGATGTTGTCTGATTAAGATGAAATACAGACAAGCTTACAGAAATGACGTCCTCCTCACCCCTCCTCACCCTTCCTCACCCCTAGACTGACTCACCATATGGCAAAAGAATCAGCTGTGTGTGATGTGAACTAAGCTTTACTCAGCACTACTGCAGACAGACAGACAGACAGACAAAGACCTCTCTTCCATGGTCCCAGTCGTCTCCTCCGGCCCTCCCCACTAAGTCAACTCTCCCTGGGCATGTGGTGGTGGCCTGGCCCTGGTCCTGACATGGGGGTCTGGATGTCTCAGTGTCCAAACAGAGACCAACCACAGCAATGTCTGCAGAGAGATGGGAGCAGGACAGGGCAGACAGGAACAACAACAAAAGGCTGAAAAATGGTCTGGGGCAGCTAGAAAAGGGGCACTCAGCTACCCTATAAAATCATCCCCTTACCGCCTAAAATGTTTAGGTTTGTTTTCACAGGTTTATTAGTACTCAGCTTGGAACATGACGATATTCCCAGAGGATGTGATGTAAGTGTCATGTTGAGCTCCTGTGGGGCTGATTGTGTGGTGATGACAGGGGAAAGGGGATACCTAGTCAGTTGTACAACTGAATGCATTCAACCAAAATGCGTCTTCCGCATTTAACCCAGCCCCTCTGAATCAGAGAGGTGCGGGGGGCTGCCATAATAGATGTCCACGTCATCGGCATGCAGTTGTTGTTGGGGGTTAACTGCCTTGATCAAAGGCAGAACGGCAGATATTTCCACCTTGCCGGCTTGGGGATTCAAACCAGCGACCATTCAGTTACCCAACGCTCTTAACCGCTAGGCTACCTGCCACCCCTACAGACGGACACTGGCAAGGGTTTTGGCAGTTTTGTGTTCAGAAGTGGGTTAGTTTGGTTTCAGAAGTATAAAGCTTGGACAAAATGGTTCAAGTAGCTCAAAAAGTTTATTTTAGAACCCTGTGAAAAGAGTCATTTGCATATTTAGAGTCCAACAGTATTTGTGGCCGTGAGGTTTAGGTGAGGTGAATAGAGACAGGCTGTGGAAGCCTTCTGACTGACACTACCACTAATAAGAACAGATTCAGAACTAAGAGCTCTGTGTCGCTCTTCCAGGTGTGCTAGAAAGACCCTTACCACAGTCTACCCTGCACACACACATTCAGACATCTACGCAAACACACCAGCCCACACACACACACACACCCAGGCAGACAACTCAGCAAATACAGTCTGATAGTTCCCTGATGTGTCTGTCCTCACCCTTTCACACCTGTGTGTGTCCTACTTGTTTCCCCTTTTTGACTGAACGTTTCCAGTTCCAGACACTATTTAGTCTCCCAGCATGTATGAATTTGTTAAAGGTGATGCTATTGAAGTGAGTTTATCTGTGTAATACTCACGCAGCCCAGTCCAGGACAAGCATTCAATCTATGGTTCTGAAGCGTGTATATCAAATGACTTAATTTATTATTGTAGCCTGAACCCTCATCCTGTGGTAACACACAACATTTACACAACCAGGGAAGAACCAGACCCAGGGGCCTCGTCGGGGAATTCCTCCCACCTCACCTGGGGTGCCTGAGGAGGCAGGTAGAACAGACAGGCTCAGAGAGTCTAGACGGGAATGAGTAATGCTGATACCCATGGTACAGTTAATGACATTTCCCTTCACTGGTTGGGAGCGTGGCTGTACATTCCCAGCACTGGAGCTGCTCTCTACTGGGACTGTACTTCAGCTTCCTCCCAGTCTGTGTTGGACAATATTCAGGACGTGGATGATTAACTTTACTGGCTGTGTGTGTGTGTGCACGTGTGTGTGTGTGTGTGTGTGTGTGTGCACGCGCGCATGTGTATGCGCTCATGTGTGTGCATGGCTGGCATTGGGTGAACTAAGTATTTCCACCCTGGCTTTTGGTCTTAAAAGTCCATGTTAGCTCTGACTGAGAGAGGACGGGAGAGCGAGAGTAAGAGAGATGAACGTTTGCTGAGAGCTTGTAAACCTAGATTATATTCCTCCAAGGGCATTCAATGTGAAACACTTAGTAATGATGTCATTGACAAGTTTTAGGAGGCAGACAAGGCTGTAAGAGTTCCTGAGCTTCGCTGGAACATACCCTGTTCTATTGGACTTGTTCTGGAGAGGCGCAATACTGAATCCAACCCCTGTCCTTTTCACAAGCTCTGCTAAAAGAAATCAGAGCACTTTGGGGGAAACTACTTGTCATGAAAGCAGAAAATAGAAAAGAATGCTAGGAAACTAGCTATTGAATTGCCTGGTTTAGTGAGAATAATGTTTGTTGGAAACAAACACTAGTTGCAGCTTAAGAACAGCATAGCCATTCACAGTCATAGCCATTCAAATGGAGATCCATAAAATACTGATTCTGGACTTATAGTAAATGACTGTAAGTGCTCTACAATACTGTGTGTGTTCTGTGTGTATATGGTGAGTATATGAGTGTGTTTCATGTTACCTGTCCCTGTGCTCCTGGGTGTCCAATACAATGTCTAACCACTGAAAACACTGCCTTGTCCCCCCTCTCTCTCTCTATCTCACTCTCTCTCTCTCTCTCTCTCTCTCTCTATATATATATATATATATATATATCACTCTCTCTCTCTCTATCTCATTCTCTCTCTCTCTATCTCTATCTCACTCTCTCTCTCTCTCTCTATATATATATATATATATATATATCTCACTTTTTCACTCTCTATATTTATATATACACTGCGTGCACAATTATTAGGCAAGTGAGTATTCTGATCTTATCATTGTTTCTATTCACATTTTCGAACTCCAAACCATATCAACTTGAATGCTTATTGAATTTAATCATTTTCAGGTGATATGTATTTGTGTAATGAGAGAGGGTGTGGCGAAAGTGAATAACACCTTATATCAAGGTGTACATAATTATTAGGCAGCCTCATTACCTCAGGTAAAATGAGCCAAAAAAGATATTTAACTAACACTGAAAAACCAAAATTGAAAATTGCCTTTCAGACGAATGCGACACTCTTTAAATAGCTAAACTATTGAGGTGTGACCACCGGACATTCAAACGTTTTGTTGCGAATAGTCAACTGGGGTGCAAAAAACGCATGGGGAAGAAAAGGCGCAAATGAACTGCAAAAGACTTGAGAAGAATTAAACGTCAAACTACCAGGAACCCATTATCCTCCAGTGCCACCGTATTCCAGAACTGCAACCTACCTGGAGTGTTCAGAAGTACAAGGTGTCAAGTGCTCAGAGACATGGCCAAGGTCAAGAAGACTGAAACAAGACCATCACTGAATAAGATTCACAAGTTGAAGCATCAAGATTGGGTAAAGAAATACCTGAGACAGATTTTTCAAAGGTTTTATGGACAGATGAAATGAAAGTGATTCTTGATGGACCAAATAGATGGACCCGTGGCTGGATCAGTAATGGACACAGGGCACCACTTTGAGTCAGGTGCCAGCAAGGTGAAGGAGGGGTACTGGTATGGGCTGCTATCATTGAGGATGAGGTAGTTGGACCTTTTTGGGTTGAAGATGGACTGAAACTCAACTCCCAAACCTACTGCCAGTTTCTGGAAGATTCTTTCGTCAAACAGTGGTACAGGAAGAAGTCCTCAGCATTCTAGAAGGCCATGATCTTTATGCAGGACAATGCTCCATCACATACATCCAAGTACTCCACTGCTTGGCTAGCCAGCAAGGGCCTCAAAGATGCCTGAATAATGACCTGGCCCCCTTCCTCACCTGACTTAAATCCTATTGAGAACTTGTGGGCCCTTCTCAAACGTGAGATTTACAGTGATGGAAGACAATACACCTCTTTGAACAGCATTTGGGAGGCTGTGGTTGCTGCTTCAGTGAAAATTGATTGTGAACAGATCAAGAAACTGACAGACTCCATGGATGGAAGGCTCATGGCAGTTCTTGAAAATAAGGGTGGCTATATTGGTCACTGAATATTTTTGAAAGGCTAAAAATGTTATATAATTGTCATTTTGTGTTACTTATCTGTTACACTTACTCTAAAAATTGAGAATAATCAAGTGAGTTGAGAGAAATTATTTTTGTAATTTAGTTGCCTAATAATTCTGCACACTAATAGTTGCCTAATAATTGTGCACACTTATATATACTGCTCAAAAAAATAAAGGGAACACTAAAATAACACATCCTAGATCTGAATGAATGAAATCATCTTATTAAATACTTTTTTCTTTACATAGTTGAATGTGCTGACAACAAAATCACACAAAAATAATCAATGGAAATCCAATTTATCAACCCATGGAGGTCTGGATTTGGAGTCACACTCAAAATTAAAGTGGAAAACCACACTACAGGCTGATCCACCTTTGATGTAATGTCCTTAAAACAAGTCAAAATGAGGCTCAGTAGTGTGTGTGGCCTCCACGTGCCTGTATCACCTCCCTACAACGCCTGGGCATGCTCCTGATGAGGTGGCGGATGGTCTCCTGAGGGATCTCCTCCCAGACCTGGACTAAAGCATCCGCCAACTCCTGGACAGTCTGTGGTGCAACGTGGCGTTGGTGGATGGAGCGAGACATGATGTCCCAGATGTGCTCAATTGGATTCAGGTCTGGGGAACGGGCGGGCCAGTCCATAGCATCAATGCCTTCCTCTTGCAGGAACTGCTGACACACTCCAGCCACATGAGGTCTAGCATTGTCTTGCATTAGGAGGAACCCAGGGCCAACCGCACCAGCATATGGTCTCACAAGGGGTCTGAGGATCTCATCTCGGTACCTAATGGCAGTCAGGCTACCTCTGGCGAGCACATGGAGGGCTGTGCGGCCCCCAAAGAAATGCCACCCCACACCATGACTGACCCACCGCCAAACCGGTCATGCTGGAGGATGTTGCAGGCAGCAGAACGTTCTCCACGGCGTCTCCAGACTCTGTCACGTCTGTCACATGTGCTCAGTGTGAACCTGCTTCATCTGTGAAGAGCACAGGGCACCAGTGGCGAATTTGCCAATCGTGGTGTTCTCTGGCAAATGCCAAACGTCCTGCACGGTGTTGGGCTGTAAGCACAACCCCCACCTGTGGACGTCGGGCCCTCATACCACCCTCATGGAGTCTGTTTCTGACCGTTTGAGCAGACACATGCACATTTGTGGCCTGCTGGAGGTCATTTTGCAGGGCTCTGGCAGTGCTCCTCCTGCTCCTCCTTGCACAAAGGCGGAGGTAGCGGTCCTGCTGCTGGGTTGTTGCCCTCCTACGGTCTCCTCCACATCTCCTGATGTACTGGCCTGTCTCCTGGTAGCGCCTCCATGCTCTGGACACTACGCTGACAGACACAGCAAACCTTCTTGCCACAGCTCGCATTGATGTGCCATCCTGGATGAGCTGCACTACCTGAGCCACTTGTGTGGGTTGTAGACTCCGTCTCATGCTACCACTAGAGTGAAAGCACCGCCAGCATTCAAAAGTGACCAAAACATCAGCCAGGAAGCATAGGAACTGAGAAGTGGTCTGTGGTCACCACCTGCCAAACCACTCCTTTATTGGGGGTGTCTTGCTAATTGCCTATAATTTCCACCTGTTGTCTATTCCATTTGCACAACAGCATGTGAAATGTATTGTCAATCAGTGTTGCTTCCTAAGTGGACAGTTTGATTTCACAGAAGTGTGATTGACTTGGAGTTACATTGTGTTGTTTAAGTGTTCCCTTTATTTTTTTGAGCAGTGTATTTCCCTGAGAAAGACAACTCACTTTTCCTTTGTTAAACATTCAGGTTTGAGGTTCAATAACATTTTGGATTGACTGAGAGCATTGTGTTTGTTCAACAATAAAATGAATCCCGAGGAATACAATTTGCCTAACAATTGTGCACGCAGTGTATACATATATATCTCTCTCGCTCTCTCTCTCTCTCTCTCTCTATATATATATATATATATATATATACATATATATCTCACTCTCTCTCTCTATATATATATATAAATATATATATCACTCTCTCTTTCTCTCTCTCTCTTTCACTCTCTTTCACTCTCTCTCTCTTTCTCTCTCTCCATATACCGCTTTTTCAGTGAGAGATGACGAAGCAGGTATTTGTAGAGAAGGGGCCTTGTTCAAATGCACGTCCCAGACACACACCGGCATGAGTAAGAGACACACACACACACACACACACACACACACACACACACACACACACACACACACACACACACACACACACACACACACACACACACACACACATAGCAGTGTTTGACCATGTTCCCTCTCTTTCGGCCATGCTCCCATGTTGTCAGTATACAGGAAGCCATGTATCTCCTCAGTGTGAATATCATCACCTTTTCCCTCTTTCATTAAGGATGAATTAAAGTGATGGATTATGGTCAGTCACTTCCTGACCAGATAATCAATCTGCATCTGAATCAGTGGTGTGACACGAGGAACCAGCACAGACACTTTCACATGGATCCCAAATTCTGTGCATGTCTGTGAAGGGTAGTTCCAGTACGGACAAAAGGTCTATTTCTTCTCTCTGAAGGGTAAACAAGATGCAGACGTGCCCGCTCAGCTTTTCCCTTGACTTTAAACTATGAGGACAGACAGACTGGCTTGATATTCTGTCTGATGAGGCCAGTGTTTTCCCTTTTCACTCAGTGTGCATTCACTGTGACCTAACACAGACTAGACCCCGCAGGCACGATGCATCAGTGTTTGTTTAGGAGGGTGAGAAAGTGTGTGTGTGTGGGGGGGTTCAAGGAAGTCCTTGACACCTCTTGAACTCCAACAAACATGCACACACACCACAACAACACACGTTAGTGCCCCTCCTCCCATCTCCCACACCACCGGCACAGACACAACTTCGTGCAAGCACACACACACACACACACACTATGAGCCACTAGTCTTTGATCAAGTCAGCCACTTCCAGAGAGAGAGGAAACAGCACACACCTTTTAAGAGCACATCGACTCGAGCCAGCCAGGCCAGTGGTGTGAAAACACAGCCGGTTTGGTCAGCAAGCAGCACAGCGGTGACAGAGAGGTCTCTCAGCCTGACTGCTGATGCTAGTGGTTAATGTACTAATGTAAAGTCTGCTTAATGAAAGGGGAAATTATGACAAACCAGCTCTGAGGCATCACATCGCATTGGTTGGTAAAATAGAGGAAGGCCCAAAATTAGAAGAACAATTAAGAAATTGGGGTGGGTAGGCTACCCGATCTCACAGTCTCACGTCCAAATTGGACGCTCGTCCATGTTTCTCAAATGTCAAATTTCGAAGTGTTTGAGGTTAAATTTAGGCATTAACTCCTAAAGTTAAAGGTAAGGGTTAAGTTCAGGCATTAACTCTGAATGGTTATGGTTAAGGTAAGGGTTAAGGTTTAGGATAAACTTAAAACAAAACAAAACATTTTTAAACGTTCTATGGCTGGATTGAAATGTGCAACTTTTGGAATCAGAGGAGGATGTTTACGCCCATCCGCCATCCCCATCCACAACACCCCAGCAGAACCGAAACCTACTTGAAGGTAACTGCACGTACCGTAGCCCCTAGTGGCCGGTTCCCACTTCTTCCCCCAACGTCCTCAGACATGGATGGACGTTGAATACTGACTTGTATCATGGGTGACCTGGCTGAGGGTAGGGTAAGCGGGGAGGTGTTCAAGACACTGAAAGAGACACTACATCAGCCTAAAATGGTTTTAGAAAGCCTGTAACATAAGAAGCACACAAACCTTTCCTTTATTTTGGACAGTGACCCTACTCTGCAGGGAGAGGAGTTACGGTGGTCTTAAATAGCTAGTAAAAGAATGCATGGGTCAGAACAGAACATGTGTTTAGACTTTCCTCCCTCTCACTGGGCTCTTTATGTGGATGTTACCTCATCACCAAGGTGTGGGTGGAAAGGGCTGTGGAGCACGGTGTGTGTGTGTGTCTCCCTTGAGTCCCTCTGCTAGTCTTCCCATGAGTACACCTCTTCACTAACTGAAAAGCCACCTGGCTAGTGTAACTCAACACTTTCAGTCAGCGAAGCTCCATTTCCCAGTTCCAATCACTCACTCTCTCAAGTCAAGATGACCCCGTCATCCTAGAACTCCGGCGGCCCCTCTGTAACCACGGAAACGCTGCCCTTGTGGCACTGTGTTGTGGAATCTTGAGGAATGCCTGGTCAGAAGAGTCTCACTGTGTCTGACAGGGTCCTCCTCTCCCAGCCACCTCTGGCCTTCGTCACACCAAACCACTGCACGTATTTCACATCCTGTGCAGAAGTGCCGTCTTCTGTTTGCTGATCCAGCCAACAACTATGACGATGAAGGGTGAAGGTGGACTGATGAGCCCATCAATCAAATCAAATCAAAGTTTATTTGTCACGTGCGCCGAATACAACAGGTGTAGACCTTACAGTAAAATGTTTACTTACAGGCTCTAACCAATAGTGCAAAAAAGGTGTTAGGTTGCTTTTGAAGTTGCTTTTATCATTCTCGTTTTGAAAATACATTTACTGTTTTGCAAAGTGCCACTGAGTTCTGTGTCAACTGTCAACTGTTTTGTAACATTGGAACAAGAAATGCTTTCAAGTGTTTGAGATAAAACCATAATGCATAAACTGGCATGCTCTCTCTTAGAAGACTTCCTGATGCACATTTTGATTGAATACCCCGAGCCTTCTGGTTGGAGCCCCCGAGGCAGACGTGGGTGTGAGTTGTCGTGTCACCTCTCCAGCCCTTCTGTCCCTGGGCCAACTGGCAACAGGCAGGGTCAGGAAACCATAGGTTAACAACAAGGCCTCCCAGGACTACAGGCACAGGAACACGGTGAGGCTAGAAGAGAAGAAGAAGAGAGAGAGATTGATAGAACAGTTTGTCCCTAGCATGACACCATTGTTCTTTTTCAGGTTCTATGTCTCTAACTATTACCAGGACTAGGAAACTGGCCCTAAATGACTGCATAAACATATCTAAAGATGAACCAGAGACGAACCAGAGAGTGAGAATAAATTCTGATCTACCGTATCTGGGTTTCTGTCTGGGCTCAGAGTTGACGTGGTGTGAGAGTTTTGACACAGCCCAGGCTGCTTTTCAGGACTATAGAGAGAGACTAGTCATGAATCTGACATAGCGGGTTTTGGGTTACAACCTCCAGCACAGGAAATGAAGTCATACTCAGGGGAGACCAGAAGTATGTATAGGGAGTACCCTAACCCTGACCCCAGTACAGCCTAAGTTATCTCCATCGACAACCTGTCACCTGGGGGGATAGTTAACAGGGGACATGAGATTGATGCTACTGGGTTGGAGATGAGGGTTGAATGACCCAATGGGAGCTGAAGGTGATTCATCAGGAGTTTATAGGTCTATGCACGTACTACACAGAAGTTTGTTTTGATCACTTTTCTGTATTAAATGTTCTGGAATCATGCAGCCTTAAATGGCAGTTTTTCCCCTCTCCTGGTTGTTTTGGAGTTGATTCATGGGTGGAAAATATGTGATACTTTTGGCGCACACCTTTCTCAACATGTGAAAGATTCAGTGATTCACCATCCGTATTAAAAACAAGGAAGTGTTTCATTTTTTTTGTGTTTCAGAACCGGGATTTGGTGCCACGTTTGTGCCAAGTGGACACTTACAGGAACCCAACCACGGATCTGACTTACCGTACTGAAGCCACCGTCCAGACCAGACCAGACCTGGACCGTGACTAATCTCAGTTAAACCGGAAGACATCCGTTTGAGGTTTTCCCAGGTTGACAGTCCACTGCCACAACCAGGAGTCATATCATCTGTCATCTCCCGCTGTCCTCTTTTTCTTCCTCTCATTGGGAAAACATTACTTTCCTCAGCTGAGGGATTCATTAGTGTGTAATAATATTTGGGGAGAAAGTTACCTCAACCACAGACAACCAAACATGACTCATGAAAAGAGGGGTTTATTTTCTGTCGTTGAGCGTATAAAATGTGCTATTAGCATTGATTTGTTTGGTAAGGGCAGGAGGCAGACAAGAATATGCAAAGAAAAATACAAGAACACCTCTTGCTCTGTTGCTTTCTCACACGAATGATCAAACACACACACACGCACAAACAAACACACATGCAAGCGCGCACACATACACAAACACACACACATACTGAAGAGGAGAAGAGGGAAAAAACAAGTGTTGGAAGGCGGGCAAGAAAGAGAGAAGAGTGGGATGGGGAGGAGCAACAGGAGGAGGGATGGGAGGAGCAACAGGAGGAGGGATGGGGAGGAGCAACAGGAGGAGGGATGGGGAGGAGCAACAGGAGGAGGGATGGGGAGGAGCAACAGGAGGAGGGATGGGAGGAGCAACAGGAGGAGGGATGGGGAGGAGCAACAGGAGGAGGGATGGGGAGGAGCAACAGGAGGAGGGATGGGGAGGAGCAACAGGAGGAGGGATGGGGAGGAGCAACAGGAGGAGGGATGGGGAGGAGCAACAGGAGGAGGGATGGGGAGGAGAAACAGGAGGAGGGATGGGATGATGGAGGGAGGAAGGGAGGGTGATGTTTCACAATTCATAACATCTCAAATGTACTGATAGAACTGTATACAATAACTCAACAGAATGAGCCAATATCAAAACAGTTCTCCATCAAAATAATGTTTGGATAATTGCTCTTACGCAATCAACATAAATGTAGCTAATAGCACTAAAACTGTTTCTGTTTCATGTGTAGATAAGATGAAAACTGTTGGGATCCTCCCTAACAGTGAACCAGTCTGGGTGGATTAGGGTCAACTCTTTCCCTCTTCACAGTGATGGAACGTAGGGGTGAGCTGTCAGTAACCCCCCCATCCCCCATCGACCTACCAAAACATGTCATTCTTAAGTCCAAACAGAAATGAGACTGCAATCTTGCGGGCTTAGTTTTTTCGTTTAACGCTTGAATTGCCAACGTTTGATAGCTAAGTCATTGTGTGTCACATTGACTGTTCAGTAAAGGACCAGTTTAGCATGATTAGCCTATCAACATTAGGCTGTCATTATTATTAGGCCTATAAATTGAAGTTTGTCTGAGTGTAGTTCACCCAAATTACACATTGGTGTCCTTACCCTGTAAGCAGTCTATTTCCGATTTAACGGATTCGATTCATATCAATTTGGTAAAATATGTCAAATAAATAACTCCGGTTGATTTTGTAGTAGGCCTATTTATCCAGCCTGGCCTCAATGATGTAACATAGTAAATGTAAATCTGTGATGCTTTAATGAGTATGATGTGTTATGTTTTGTATGGTTACATAAGACAGAAGGTTACTTGAGCCAAAAACAAAAGGAGGAATGTCTCTACTTTGCAACTACTTAGCAGGTTAGCTAACCCTTCCCCTAACCTTAACTCCTAACCCTAACCTTAACTCCTAGCCCTAACCCCTAACCCTAACCTTAACCCTTACCTTAACCCTAACCCTAACCCTAGCTAACGTTAGCCATGTAGCTAATGTTAGCCACGACAAATTGGAATTCGTAACATATTGTATGAATTGCAATTCGTAACATATCATATGAATTGTAATTCATAACATATCCTACAAAATGGATGATGGACATCCACAAATGAAAATATACCATACTAAATGTAACATTTACTCATTTGAGTTTCACAGGTTTACTTGTTACTGTGTTATGTCTACCTCTGAGTCCAGGTTGCACAGTCCAGCCCAGCCTCAGGATGTTAGTGCTGTACTCTGTGAGGTCTTCATTCTTGGTCTGGGTCTGCGGTTTAGCATGGTTGGTAAGTGACTAGTCTGTGTTGATCCCCTGGACCCAGACGCACATTGCCCCTCCCCTCAAACAGTGTCTTTGTGCTCACATATAAAAACGGTCTGCATCCCTCCAGTCGGTCTATCGCATCGGCTGCAGGAAAGGCGGTCAAAGTAGCCGCTGGGAGAAGCAGCACGGGGTAATATTTGGAAAGCAAGGAGAGAGAATACTATCCGCTCCTGACGGTCAACTTCACCGCACCTGGATCATTCTTATTTTTACTTAGGACATAACTGGAAACGTAAAAGTGTCTTCTTTTTTTTCTTCCTCTTAAATTGACCAAAATGACTGGTAGCCCAGTGACAGGGCTGCTGGTTGCGCTGTGCGTAAGCAGCGCGGTACATTGTATGCCAAAGAACCAAGGGAAAAACAAGAGACAAGCTCAGGAACAAGTTTACCCCGAACTCGCAGACACAGTACCCCTGGCTCAAGGTATGTAGACTTGCTCTTAATGTCCTATTTTGCCCCTTAGATAAAGCATTTGAATGCATCTTGAACCCACAGCTTATAATTAGCAATTGTAGTTACAATTCCATTTATGAAGGACATCTAAGATAAAAAAAATTAAATCACTACTGTACATGTATTGAATATGGGTGTTCAGCTAACCTATCATGCGCCGAATTTGCTCAGGACTCATGGCTCTTTTGTGTGTGTCTCCATCATCTTTCAGGCTGCGATGAGAACGGACATTCTTACAGACTAAACGATCAATGGGAGAAGGCTTACCGTGGGAGTACACTGCTTTGTACCTGCAACGGAGCGGCAGGGATCAAATGTAAAACAAAACCCCAAGGTGAGCTGGAGCATCAGACTTGAATGTATAATGAAGTAGGCAATTTCTTTAGTGTTTTTGCATCCGTGCGTTCCAGAGTGCGTTCCCTTTTTGGCACTTTTGCCATTGCGCACAGAAGTCGCTTCGTTTATCTCAAAAGTAAGTCGCTTCGTTTATCTCAAACGTTTAGGCCACATGTTGAAAGTCTTCTCTGGTGCCTTCTGCAGGGGAGGAGACCTGCTATGACAAATACAACGACCAGACGTACTCTGTGGGTGCGACCTACGAGAGGGCGAAGGACGGCATGATGTGGGACTGCACCTGCATCGGTTCTGCCCGCGGCAAAATCAGCTGCACAATCGGAAGTGAGTTGCCCTTCCCGCCAACCCGTATAGTATTATTTGTGTACTTATGTAGAACGTTAGTGTTTATGAATAATGATGTTTGGTCTTTTCGTTTCCAGACCGCTGCCACGAGGGAGGCAGATCCTATAAAATCGGGGACACTTGGAGAAGGCCCCACGAGACCGGCGACTACATGCTGGATTGCGTCTGTCTGGGAAACGGCAAGGGAGAGTGGACCTGCAAACCCGTGTGTGAGTGTCTGTCTGTCTGTCTGAGGACCTGTAACCCGTGTGTGAGTGTCTGTCTGTCTGTCTGTCTGAGGACCTGTAAACCCGTGTGTGAGTGTCTGTCTGTCTGAGGACCTGCAAACCTGTGTGTGAGTGTCTGTCTGTCTGAGGACCTGTAAACCCGTGTGTGAGTGTCTGTCTGTCTGTCTGAGGACCTGTAACCCGTGTGTGAGTGTCTGTCTGTCTGTCTGAGGACCTGTAACCCGTGTGTGAGTGTCTGTCTGTCTGTCTGAGGACCTGCAAACCCCTGTGTGAGTGTCTGTCTGTCTGTCTGAGGACCTGTAAACCCCTGTGTGAGTGTCTGTCTGTCTGTCTGAGGACCTGCAAACCCGTGTGTGAGTGTCTGTCTGTCTGAGGACCTGTAAACCCGTGTGTGAGTGTCTGTCTGTCTGTCTGAGGACCTGCAAACCCGTGTGTGAGTGTCTGTCTGTCTGTCTGAGGACCTGCAAACCCGTGTGTGAGTGTCTGTCTGTCTGTCTGAGGACCTGTAAACCCGTGTGTGAGTGTCTGTCTGTCTGTCTGAGGACCTGTAACCCGTGTGTGAGTGTCTGTCTGTCTGTCTGAGGACCTGTAACCCGTGTGTGAGTGTCTGTCTGTCTGAGGACCTGCAAACCCGTGTGTGAGTGTCTGTCTGTCTGTCTGAGGACCTGCAAACCCCTGTGTGAGTGTCTGTCTGTCTGTCTGAGGACCTGTAAACCCGTGTGTGAGTGTCTGTCTGTCTGTCTGAGGACCTGCAAACCCGTGTGTGAGTGTCTGTCTGTCTGAGGACCTGCAAACCCGTGTGTGAGTGTCTGTCTGTCTGAGGACCTGTAAACCCGTGTGTGAGTGTCTGTCTGTCTGAGGACCTGTAAACCCGTGTGTGAGTGTCTGTCTGTCTGAGGACCTGTAAACCCGTGTGTGAGTGTCTGTCTGTCTGTCTGAGGACCTGTAACCCGTGTGTGAGTGTCTGTCTGTCTGAGGACCTGTAACCCGTGTGTGTCTGTCTGTCTGTCTGTCTGTCTGTCTGAGGACCTGTAAACCCGTGTGTGAGTGTCTGTCTGTCTGTCTGAGGACCTGTAACCCGTGTGTGAGTGTCTGTCTGTCTGTCTGAGGACCTGCAAACCCGTGTGTGAGTGTCTGTCTGTCTGTCTGAGGACCTGTAAACCCGTGTGTGAGTGTCTGTCTGTCTGAGGACCTGTTAACCCGTGTGTGAGTGTCTGTCTGTCTGTCTGAGGACCTGTAAACCCGTGTGTGAGTGTCTGTCTGTCTGTCTGAGGACCTGTAACCCGTGTGTGAGTGTCTGTCTGTCTGAGGACCTGCAAACCCGTGTGTGAGTGTCTGTCTGTCTGTCTGAGGACCTGTAAACCCGTGTGTGAGTGTCTGTCTGTCTGAGGACCTGCAAACCTGTGTGTGAGTGTCTGTCTGTCTGAGGACCTGTAAACCCGTGTGTGAGTGTCTGTCTGTCTGTCTGAGGACCTGTAACCCGTGTGTGAGTGTCTGTCTGTCTGTCTGAGGACCTGTAACCCGTGTGTGAGTGTCTGTCTGTCTGTCTGAGGACCTGCAAACCCCTGTGTGAGTGTCTGTCTGTCTGTCTGAGGACCTGTAAACCCCTGTGTGAGTGTCTGTCTGTCTGTCTGAGGACCTGCAAACCCGTGTGTGAGTGTCTGTCTGTCTGAGGACCTGTAAACCCGTGTGTGAGTGTCTGTCTGTCTGTCTGAGGACCTGCAAACCCGTGTGTGAGTGTCTGTCTGTCTGTCTGAGGACCTGCAAACCCGTGTGTGAGTGTCTGTCTGTCTGTCTGAGGACCTGTAAACCCGTGTGTGAGTGTCTGTCTGTCTGTCTGAGGACCTGTAACCCGTGTGTGAGTGTCTGTCTGTCTGTCTGAGGACCTGTAACCCGTGTGTGAGTGTCTGTCTGTCTGAGGACCTGCAAACCCGTGTGTGAGTGTCTGTCTGTCTGTCTGAGGACCTGCAAACCCCTGTGTGAGTGTCTGTCTGTCTGTCTGAGGACCTGTAAACCCGTGTGTGAGTGTCTGTCTGTCTGTCTGAGGACCTGCAAACCCGTGTGTGAGTGTCTGTCTGTCTGAGGACCTGCAAACCCGTGTGTGAGTGTCTGTCTGTCTGAGGACCTGTAAACCCGTGTGTGAGTGTCTGTCTGTCTGAGGACCTGTAAACCCGTGTGTGAGTGTCTGTCTGTCTGAGGACCTGTAAACCCGTGTGTGAGTGTCTGTCTGTCTGTCTGAGGACCTGTAACCCGTGTGTGAGTGTCTGTCTGTCTGAGGACCTGTAACCCGTGTGTGTCTGTCTGTCTGTCTGTCTGTCTGTCTGTCTGTCTGAGGACCTGTAAACCCGTGTGTGAGTGTCTGTCTGTCTGTCTGAGGACCTGTAACCCGTGTGTGAGTGTCTGTCTGTCTGTCTGAGGACCTGTAACCCGTGTGTGAGTGTCTGTCTGTCTGTCTGAGGACCTGTAAACCCGTGTGTGAGTGTCTGTCTGTCTGAGGACCTGTAAACACGTGTGTGAGTGTCTGTCTGTCTGTCTGAGGACCTGTAAACCCGTGTGTGAGTGTCTGTCTGTCTGAGGACCTGTAACCCGTGTGTGAGTGTCTGTCTGTCTGAGGACCTGTAACCCGTGTGTGTGTCTGTCTGTCTGTCTGAGGACCTGTAAACCCGTGTGTGAGTGTCTGTCTGTCTGTCTGTCTGAGGACCTGTAAACCCGTGTGTGAGTGTCTGTCTATCTGTCTGAGGACCTGTAACCCGTGTGTGAGTGTCTGTCTGTCTGTCTGAGGACCTGTAAACCCGTGTGTTAGTGTCTGTCTGTCTGTCTGTCTGTCTGTCTGTCTGTCTGAGGACCTGTAAACCCGTGTGTGAGTGTCTGTCTGTCTGTCTGAGGACCTGTAAACCCGTGTGTGAGTGTCTATCTGTCTGAGTCCTTGGAGTAGAAGAGAGACTAGATGTAATCTGAAAGGAATGAATGTGTGGCCTGTGGGTTGTTGGGATAAATGTTTAATATGGGGATGTCCTTAAACCAATCAAACTGCAGTTCAAAGTCCTTCTTTGAGTCATTTATTGGAAATAGCGCTAGATGTCGTTGTAAATATTTGAAGGTCATAACAGTCATCTCTATACCAAACGTTGCACCAAAACTATTGATTTAGCTCAGCTTAGTGTTTTCATGGACAGTTAGGTGAGGTGACTCATATGGTGGTAGGCCCTAATGGTGAAGATGATTTGGTGATAATGTAGGCATGGTTTTGGAATTAGAAATATATCTTCTGTAATCAGAAATATGTCATGTGTATCTGAGACTTTTATTATGGCATTACCATTTAGATTGTTTGTTGGGACTCTTATTCTGGAAGAGATGGAGAGGTGCACACTGTCAAAGTAAATCTTATTCTGAAAATACCTTTCCAAGATTCACCTGCGCGAGGAGGATTCACAGGAGAGATGTGTGACAGAGAAGGGAAGTGATGGTAACGTTTGTGCTGCTTAACGTATAGAAAATAACTTGATAGTAACTCCATCATCAAACCCACAGGCCCTTTGGAGAAGGTGATGGATAATTAAGTTCAAATAATTAGGTTACAATAATAACAACAACATTTTGGAACTTGTTTTTGTGCAGCGGAGCGTTGCTATGACAACGCGGGCGGAGCGTCCTACGTGGTGGGGCAGACCTGGGAGAAGCCGTACCAAGGCTGGATGATGGTCGACTGCACCTGTCTGGGGGAGGGCAACGGACGCATCACCTGTACCTCTAGGAGTAAGTACACACACGCAAGCACATGCATACACACTCATGTAAACGCAAACACACTTAAACACACACACACTCATCATTCCTTTCCTTATTTCTTTAGATCGTTGTAATGACCAGGACACCAAGACCTCCTACCGCATCGGAGACACATGGACCAAGACAGATGCTAACAGTCACCAACTCCAGTGTCTGTGTACAGGAAATGGCAGAGGAGAGTGGAAGTGCGAGAGACACTCTGCCACTACTGGTGAGTCGGCCCTCTTGTGTTTTACACACACTCTTTGTAAAAGATTACAAGATTACCGCGGTCTAAGGCACTGCATCTCAGTGCAAGAGGCGTCATTACAGTCCCTGGTTCGAATCCAGGCTGTATCACATCCGGCCTTGATTGGGAGTGCCATAGGGCGTCGCACAATTGGCCCAGCGTCGTCCAGGGTAGGCCGTCATTGTAAATAAGAATTTGTTCTTAACTGACTTGCCTGGTAAAATAAAATAAAAAATATATATATATATATTTAAATGCATAAATAATTAAATGAACAGGTTATACACTGATATAGAGGTTATAAATTAATATATAGGTAACAGAGGAGGCTGGTGAGAGGAGGACGGCTCCTCGTGAATGGAATGGTATCAAACCCATTCCATGAATTCAGTTCCAGCAACTACAATGAGCCCGTCCTCCCCAATGAAGTTACCACCAGCCGCTTGGGATAGGTAAATACATGTCTCTTTGTCTTCTGGTGCACAGGCACAGGTGTTAGTACAGGAATAGGTGTAGGAACAGGTACAGGAAGTACTCGTGTGACCATCCAGACGGAGCTCCACCAGCCCTCCACCCTCCCCGAACCCCCCCAGGAGGGGGCTTGTCGCACGGACTCGGGCGCCACCTTCCACGTGGGCATGCGCTGGATCAGGACCCAGGGCAGCAAGCAGATGCTGTGTACCTGCCAGGGTACTGGGGCCGTCAGCTGTGAGGAGAAGGGTGAGTCTTAACTCAGACTATTACTTCAACCTGTCTCACCTCATCTAACCTGGTCTCAACCTGTCTCACCTCATCTAACCTGGTCTCAACCTGTCTCACCTCATCTAACCTGGTCTAAACCTGTCTCACCTGATCTAACCTGGTCTAAACCCATCTCACCTTATCTAACCTGGTCTAAAACTGTCTCACCTTCTCCCCCCCCAGAGGGCCAGAGCCAGGTGTACGGTGGGAACTCAGAAGGCCAGGCCTGTGTGTTCCCCTTTGTGTTCATGGATAAGACCTACTACTCCTGTACCTCAGAGGGACGTACTGATGGACAGCTGTGGTGCAGCACCACCTCTGACTACCATAGAGACCAGCAGTACTCCTTCTGTACCGAGAAGAACTGTGAGTCTGGGAGGGAGGGAGGTGGATGGATGGGAG
This sequence comes from Salmo trutta, assembly GCF_901001165.1. Classification (NCBI taxonomy): domain Eukaryota; kingdom Metazoa; phylum Chordata; class Actinopteri; order Salmoniformes; family Salmonidae; genus Salmo; species Salmo trutta. The sequence continues at coordinate 3,268,301 of NC_042995.1, read as the reverse complement.
GGAGGGAGGTAGATGGATGGGAGGGAGGTGGATGGATGGGAGGGAGGTGGATGGGTGGGAGGGAGGTGGATGGATGGGAGGGAGGGAGATGGGAGGGAGGGAGGGAGGGAGGTGGATGGATGGATGGATGGGAGGGAGGTGGATGGATGGATGGATGGATGGGAGGGAGGGAGGGAGGGAGGGAGGGAGGGAGGGAGGGAGGGAGGGAGGGAGGGAGGGAGGGAGGGAGGGAGGGAGGGAGGGAGGGAGGTGGATGGATGGATGGATGGATGGGTGGGAGTGAGGTGGATGGATGGGTGGGTGGATAGATGGATGGATAGACTTATACTGTAGCTAGCTAGACAGCTAGATAGGTAGATAGATCGATAGCAGCATATCTAACTGGTGAATGTTTGATCTGCTCTGTAGCCCTGGTGTCGACCCGAGGGGGTAACTCCAATGGTGCCCTGTGCCAGTTCCCCTTCCTCTACAACGGGCGTAACTACACTGACTGTACCGCCGATGGGCGCCGTGACGGCATGAGGTGGTGCGGTACCACAACCAACTACGAAGGAGAGCAGCGCTACGGATTCTGCCCCATGGCTGGTGAGTGTGTGTGTGATTTGTCAATTCACATGTCTCTTCCTGTCTCAGGCCCTCACACCAAACAATAAACAATCACAGTAGCAGTCAGGTATATTGACTAGCTCATCTTCGGCGGCATGCAAACAAAACTATTGTTAGGTAAAATCCCTCTTTTAAAAGGTCATTCAGGCTCTGTTTGGTGGGCGTGGGAAGGTCTGGTGGGCTACTGTCTTCAACGTTCACTGAAATCCTCTATTTGACAGAGGTCTTATCAAGATAAATGTACTAGGCTTGTCTTCATCCGTCTGATGTTGCCCTTACAGATGGTAATAATGACTGTTTAACTGAATGGGTCACTTACGGTCTACAGAGCCGTTAGAGGTTCAATGGGCAGTTAATGAGTTGGTCTTTAAAAGCTATTAAGTGAGGGGGAACAGACATGAAGAGGGCTGAGTAATGCCTCTATAGGAGCCTGTTAGATTGATTATGAATGAAGGGGAACAGTCATGAAGAGGGCTGAGTAATGCCTCTATAGGAGCCTGTTAGATTGATTATGAATGAAGGGGAACAGTCATGAAGAGGGCTGAGTAATGCCTCTATAGGAGCCTGTTAGATTGATTATGAATGAAGGGGAACAGTCATGAAGAGGGCTGAGTAATGCCTCTATAGGAGCCTGTTAGATTGATTATGAATGAAGGGGAACAGTCATGAAGAGGGCTGAGTAATGCCTCTATAGGAGCCTGTTAGATTGATTATGAATGAAGGGGAACAGTCATGAAGAGGGCTGAGTAATGCCTCTATAGGAGCCTGTTAGATTGATTATGAATGAAGGGGAACAGTCATGAAGAGGGCTGAGTAATGCCTCTATAGGAGCCTGTTAGATTGATTATGAATGAAGGGGAACAGTCATGAAGAGGGCTGAGTAATGCCTCTATAGGAGCCTGTTAGATTGATTATGAATGAAGGGGAACAGTCATGAAGAGGGCTGAGTAATGCCTCTATAGGAGCCTGTTAGATTGATTATGAATGAAGGGGAACAGTCATGAAGAGGGCTGAGTAATGCCTCTATAGGAGCCTGTTAGATTGATTATGAATGAAGGGGAACAGTCATGAAGAGGGCTGAGTAATGCCTCTATAGGAGCCTGTTAGATTGATTATGAATGAAGGGGAACAGTCATGAAGAGGGCTGAGTAATGCCTCTATAGGAGCCTGTTAGATTGATTATGAATGAAGGGGAACAGTCATGAAGAGGGCTGAGTAATGCCTCTATAGGAGCCTGTTAGATTGATTATGAATGAAGGGGAACAGACATGAAGAGGGCTGAGTAATGCCTCTATAGGAGCCTGTTAGATTGATTATGAATGAAGGGGAACAGACATGAAGAGGGCTGAGTAATGCCTCTATAGGAGCCTGTTAGATTGATTATGAATGAAGGGGAACAGTCATGAAGAGGGCTGAGTAATGCCTCTATAGGAGCCTGTTAGATTGATTATGAATGAAGGGGAACAGACATGAAGAGGGCTGAGTAATGCCTCTATAGGAGCCTGTTAGATTGATTATGAATGAAGGGGAACAGTCATGAAGAGGGCTGAGTAATGCCTCTATAGGAGCCTGTTAGATTGATTATGAATGAAGGGGGAACAGACATGAAGAGGGCTGAGTAATGCCTCTATAGGAGCCTGTTAGATTGATTATGAATGAAGGGGAACAGTCATGAAGAGGGCTGAGTAATGCCTCTATAGGAGCCTGTTAGATTGATTATGAATGAAGGGGAACAGTCATGAAGAGGGCTGAGTAATGCCTATAGGAGCCTGTTAGATTGATTATGAATGAAGGGGAACAGACATGAAGAGGGCTGAGTAATGCCTCTATAGGAGCCTGTTAGATTGATTATGAATGAAGGGGAACAGTCATGAAGAGGGCTGAGTAATGCCTCTATAGGAGCCTGTTAGATTGATTATGAATGAAGGGGAACAGTCATGAAGAGGGCTGAGTAATGCCTCTATAGGAGCCTGTTAGATTGATTATGAATGAAGGGGAACAGTCATGAAGAGGGCTGAGTAATGCCTCTATAGGAGCCTGTTAGATTGATTATGAATGAAGGGGAACAGTCATGAAGAGGGCTGAGTAATGCCTCTATAGGAGCCTGTTAGATTGATTATGAATGAAGGGGAACAGTCATGAAGAGGGCTGAGTAATGCCTCTATAGGAGCCTGTTAGATTGATTATGAATGAAGGGGAACAGTCATGAAGAGGGCTGAGTAATGCCTCTATAGGAGCCTGTTAGATTGATTATGAATGAAGGGGAACAGTCATGAAGAGGGCTGAGTAATGCCTCTGTAGGAGCCTGTTAGATTGATTATGAATGAAGGGGAACAGTCATGAAGAGGGCTGAGTAATGCCTCTATAGGAGCCTGTTAGATTGATTATGAATGAAGGGGAACAGTCATGAAGAGGGCTGAGTAATGCCTATAGGAGCCTGTTAGATTGATTATGAATGAAGGGGAACAGTCATGAAGAGGGCTGAGTAATGCCTCTATAGGAGCCTGTTAGATTGATTATGAATGAAGGGGAACAGTCATGAAGAGGGCTGAGTAATGCCTCTATAGGAGCCTGTTAGATTGATTATGAATGAAGGGGAACAGTCATGAAGAGGGCTGAGTAATGCCTCTATAGGAGCCTGTTAGATTGATTATGAATGAAGGGGAACAGACATGAAGAGGGCTGAGTAATGCCTCTATAGGAGCCTGTTAGATTGATTATGAATGAAGGGGGAACAGTCATGAAGAGGGCTGAGTAATGCCTCTATAGGAGCCTGTTAGATTGATTATGAATGAAGGGGAACAGACATGAAGAGGGCTGAGTAATGCCTCTATAGGAGCCTGTTAGATTGATTATGAATGAAGGGGAACAGTCATGAAGAGGGCTGAGTAATGCCTCTATAGGAGCCTGTTAGATTGATTATGAATGAAGGGGAACAGTCATGAAGAGGGCTGAGTAATGCCTCTATAGGAGCCTGTTAGATTGATTATGAATGAAGGGGAACAGTCATGAAGAGGGCTGAGTAATGCCTCTATAGGAGCCTGTTAGATTGATTATGAATGAAGGGGAACAGTCATGAAGAGGGCTGAGTAATGCCTCTATAGGAGCCTGTTAGATTGATTATGAATGAAGGGGAACAGTCATGAAGAGGGCTGAGTAATGCCTCTATAGGAGCCTGTTAGATTGATTATGAATGAAGGGGAACAGTCATGAAGAGGGCTGAGTAATGCCTCTATAGGAGCCTGTTAGATTGATTATGAATGAAGGGGAACAGACATGAAGAGGGCTGAGTAATGCCTCTATAGGAGCCTGTTAGATTGATTATGAATGAAGGGGAACAGTCATGAAGAGGGCTGAGTAATGCCTCTATAGGAGCCTGTTAGATTGATTATGAATGAAGGGGAACAGTCATGAAGAGGGCTGAGTAATGCCTCTATAGGAGCCTGTTAGATTGATTATGAATGAAGGGGAACAGTCATGAAGAGGGCTGAGTAATGCCTCTATAGGAGCCTGTTAGATTGATTATGAATGAAGGGGAACAGTCATGAAGAGGGCTGAGTAATGCCTCTATAGGAGCCTGTTAGATTGATTATGAATGAAGGGGAACAGTCATGAAGAGGGCTGAGTAATGCCTCTATAGGAGCCTGTTAGATTGATTATGAATGAAGGGGAACAGTCATGAAGAGGGCTGAGTAATGCCTCTATAGGAGCCTGTTAGATTGATTATGAATGAAGGGGAACAGTCATGAAGAGGGCTGAGTAATGCCTCTATAGGAGCCTGTTAGATTGATTATGAATGAAGGGGAACAGTCATGAAGAGGGCTGAGTAATGCCTCTATAGGAGCCTGTTAGATTGATTATGAATGAAGGGGAACAGTCATGAAGAGGGCTGAGTAATGCCTCTATAGGAGCCTGTTAGATTGATTATGAATGAAGGGGAACAGTCATGAAGAGGGCTGAGTAATGCCTATAGGAGCCTGTTAGATTGATTATGAATGAAGGGGAACAGTCATGAAGAGGGCTGAGTAATGCCTCTATAGGAGCCTGTTAGATTGATTATGAATGAAGGGGGAACAGACATGAAGAGGGCTGAGTAATGCCTCTATAGGAGCCTGTTAGATTGATTATGAATGAAGGGGAACAGACATGAAGAGGGCTGAGTAATGCCTCTATAGGAGCCTGTTAGATTGATTATGAATGAAGGGGAACAGTCATGAAGAGGGCTGAGTAATGCCTCTATAGGAGCCTGTTAGATTGATTATGAATGAAGGGGAACAGTCATGAAGAGGGCTGAGTAATGCCTCTATAGGAGCCTGTTAGATTGATTATGAATGAAGGGGAACAGTCATGAAGAGGGCTGAGTAATGCCTCTATAGGAGCCTGTTAGATTGATTATGAATGAAGGGGAACAGTCATGAAGAGGGCTGAGTAATGCCTCTATAGGAGCCTGTTAGATTGATTATGAATGAAGGGGAACAGTCATGAAGAGGGCTGAGTAATGCCTCTATAGGAGCCTGTTAGATTGATTATGAATGAAGGGGAACAGACATGAAGAGGGCTGAGTAATGCCTCTATAGGAGCCTGTTAGATTGATTATGAATGAAGGGGAACAGTCATGAAGAGGGCTGAGTAATGCCTCTATAGGAGCCTGTTAGATTGATTATGAATGAAGGGGAACAGTCATGAAGAGGGCTGAGTAATGCCTCTATAGGAGCCTGTTAGATTGATTATGAATGAAGGGGAACAGTCATGAAGAGGGCTGAGTAATGCCTATAGGAGCCTGTTAGATTGATTATGAATGAAGGGGGAACAGTCATGAAGAGGGCTGAGTAATGCCTCTATAGGAGCCTGTTAGATTGATTATGAATGAAGGGGAACAGTCATGAAGAGGGCTGAGTAATGCCTATAGGAGCCTGTTAGATTGATTATGAATGAAGGGGAACAGTCATGAAGAGGGCTGAGTAATGCCTCTATAGGAGCCTGTTAGATTGATTATGAATGAAGGGGAACAGTCATGAAGAGGGCTGAGTAATGCCTCTATAGGAGCCTGTTAGATTGATTATGAATGAAGGGGAACAGACATGAAGAGGGCTGAGTAATGCCTCTATAGGAGCCTGTTAGATTGATTATGAATGAAGGGGAACAGTCATGAAGAGGGCTGAGTAATGCCTCTATAGGAGCCTGTTAGATTGATTATGAATGAAGGGGAACAGTCATGAAGAGGGCTGAGTAATGCCTCTATAGGAGCCTGTTAGATTGATTATGAATGAAGGGGAACAGTCATGAAGAGGGCTGAGTAATGCCTCTATAGGAGCCTGTTAGATTGATTATGAATGAAGGGGAACAGTCATGAAGAGGGCTGAGTAATGCCTCTATAGGAGCCTGTTAGATTGATTATGAATGAAGGGGAACAGTCATGAAGAGGGCTGAGTAATGCCTCTATAGGAGCCTGTTAGATTGATTATGAATGAAGGGGAACAGTCATGAAGAGGGCTGAGTAATGCCTCTATAGGAGCCTGTTAGATTGATTATGAATGAAGGGGAACAGTCATGAAGAGGGCTGAGTAATGCCTCTATAGGAGCCTGTTAGATTGATTATGAATGAAGGGGAACAGTCATGAAGAGGGCTGAGTAATGCCTCTATAGGAGCCTGTTAGATTGATTATGAATGAAGGGGAACAGTCATGAAGAGGGCTGAGTAATGCCTCTATAGGAGCCTGTTAGATTGATTATGAATGAAGGGGAACAGTCATGAAGAGGGCTGAGTAATGCCTCTATAGGAGCCTGTTAGATTGATTATGAATGAAGGGGAACAGTCATGAAGAGGGCTGAGCAATGCCTCTATAGGAGCCTGTTAGATTGATTATGAATGAAGGGGAACAGTCATGAAGAGGGCTGAGCAATGCCTCTATAGGAGCCTGTTAGATTGATTATGAATGAAGGGGAACAGTCATGAAGAGGGCTGAGCAATGCCTCTATAGGAGCCTGTTAGATTGATTATGAATGAAGGGGAACAGTCATGAAGAGGGCTGAGTAATGCCTCTATAGGAGCCTGTTAGATTGATTATGAATGAAGGGGAACAGTCATGAAGAGGGCTGAGTAATGCCTCTATAGGAGCCTGTTAGATTGATTATGAATGAAGGGGAACAGTCATGAAGAGGGCTGAGTAATGCCTCTATAGGAGCCTGTTAGATTGATTATGAATGAAGGGGAACAGTCATGAAGAGGGCTGAGTAATGCCTCTATAGGAGCCTGTTAGATTGATTATGAATGACTCTTGGCTCCACTGGGCAGAGGATAGGACCCACACACTGGCATGGGTCCAGAGTCTGTCTGGAAACTAAATCTGTCTCAGTGCCAAAAGAGATTATCCATACCACCTACACACGCACACACAGCCCCTCACTGACCCCTCTCTCCCTCCGTCCAGCCCACGAGGAGGCCTGCACCACCAACGACGGGGTCATGTACCGTGTGGGAGACCAGTGGGACAAACGCCACGATGTCCTGGGTCACATGATGCAGTGTACCTGCTTGGGCAACAACCGCGGAGAGTGGAGCTGCATCGCCTACTCCCAACTCAAAGGTCCTACCGCCTTACTAGCACCTGTTCTCTTATGTGTTGTTAGACAACAGTCATAGGAGTTGTACTGTCATTACCTGGAATGTAGAATGAACTGAAAGGATCAACCAGCATTAAAACCCCTTGTCTCCTTCCTACCCCAGACCAGTACATTATTAAAACCCCTTGTCTCCTCTCCTTCCTACCCCAGACCAGTACATTATTAAAACCCCTTGTCTCCTCTCCTTCCTACCCCAGACCAGTACATCATTAAAACCCCTTGTCTCCTTCCTACCCCAGACCAGAACATTATTAAAACCCCTTGTCTCCTCTCCTTCCTACCCCAGACCAGTACATTATTAAAACCCCTTGTCTCCTTCCTACCCCAGACCAGTACATTATTAAAGCCCCTTGTCTCCTCTCCTTCCTACCCCAGACCAGTACATTATTAAAACCCCTTGTCTCCTCTCCTTCCTACCCCAGACCAGTACATCATTAAAACCCCTTGTCTCCTTCCTACCCCAGACCAGTACATTATTAAAACCCCTTGTCTCCTCTCCTTCCTACCCCAGACCAGTACATAATTAAAACCCCTTGTCTCCTCTCCTTCCTACCTCAGACCAGTACATAATTAAAACCCCTTGTCTCCTTCCTACCCCAGACCAGTACATTATTAAAGCCCCTTGTCTCCTCTCCTTCCTACCCCAGACCAGTACATTATTAAAACCCCTTGTCTCCTCTCCTTCCTACCCCAGACCAGTACATTATTAAAACCCCTTGTCTCCTCTCCTTCCTACCCCAGACCAGTACATCATTAAAACCCCTTGTCTCCTCTCCTTCCTACCCCAGACCAGTACATCATTAAAACCCCTTGTCTCCTCTCCTTCCTACCCCAGACCAGTACATCATTAAAACCCCTTGTCTCCTCTCCTTCCTACCCCAGACCAGTACATTATTAAAACCCCTTGTCTCCTCTCCTTCCTACCCCAGACCAGTACATTATTAAAACCCCTTGTCTCCTTCCTACCCCAAACCAGTACATCATTAAAACCCCTTGTCTCCTCTCCTTCCTACCCCAGACCAGTACATAATTAAAACCCCTTGTCTCCTCTCCTTCCTACCCCAGACCAGTACATTATTAAAACCCCTTGTCTCCTCTCCTTCCTACCCCAGACCAGTACATTATTAAAACCCCTTGTCTCCTTCCTACCCCAGACCAGTACATTATTAAAAACCCCTTGTCTCCTCTCCTTCCTACCCCAGACCAGTACATCATTAAAACCCCTTGTCTCCTCTCCTTCCTACCCCAGACCAGTACATTATTAAAACCCATTGTCTCCTCTCCTTCCTACCTCAGACCAGTACATTATTAAAACCCCTTGTCTCCTTCCTACCCCAGACCAGTACATTATTAAAACCCCTTGTCTCCTTCCTACCCCAGACCAGTACATTATTAAAACCCCTTGTCTCCTTCCTACCCCAGACCAGTACATAATTAAAACCCCTTGTCTCCTTCCTACCCCAGACCAGTACATAATTAAAACCCCTTGTCTCCTCTCCTTCCTACCCCAGACCAGTACATTATTAAAACCCCTTGTCTCCTCTCCTTCCTACCCCAGACCAGTACATTATTAAAACCCCTTGTCTCCTTCCTACCCCAGACCAGTACATCATTAAAACCCCTTGTCTCCTCCCTCCTCCAGACCAGTGCATTGTGGATGGGCTGACCTACGAGGTGAGCCAGACCTTCACCAAGCGCCATGACCAGGGCTACATGATGAATTGCACCTGTTATGGACAGGGACGCGGGCGCTGGAAGTGCGACGCCATCGGTGAGTTTCTCTCTGGTTCCTCTTCAGAGCTTCAATAAAGCCTTGTCGCACCTCTGGCACCTTCTATCCAAGAGGAGGGGCTGAAATTCTAAAGAGATTTTTGGCAGCAGGAATTTGAATCCCTTTCCTTTCCTTCCCCTCCCCCCACCCTCTCACCCACTCTCTCTCTCTCTCTCTCTCTCTCTCTCTCTCTGTCTCTCTCTCTCTCTCTCTCTCTCTCTCTCTCTCTCTCTCTCTCTCTCTCTCTCTCTCTGTCTCTCTCTCTCTCTCTCTCCCCTCTATGTTTACATTGCCAAAGCAAGTAAAATAGATAATAAACAAAAGTGAAATAAATAATACAAATGTACAGTAAACATTACACTCACAAAAGTTACAAAGTAATAAAGACATTACAAATGTCATATTATGTGCAAATAGTTAAAGTACAAAAGGGAAAATAAATAAACATAAATATAGGTTGTATTTACAATGGTGTTTGTTCACTGGTTGCCCTTTTCTTTTGGAAACAGGTCACAAATCTTGCTGCTGTGATGGCACACTGTGGTATTTCACCCAATAGATATGGGAGTTTATCTCTCTCCTCCTCTCTCTCCCTCCAGACCAGTGCCAGGAGCCTGAGAGCAGGGTCTTCTATCAGATTGGAGAGACCTGGGACAAAACCATCCACCAAGTCCTCTACCGCTGCTATTGCTACGGCAACGGTATCGGTGAGATGAGCTGCGAGCCACAGCAGACCTTCCCAGGTAAGGAGAGGAGTCTGATTGGCTAACAGAAGTGGAACTGTCTGAGTGTGTCCTCTGGGCAGATAACCCAGGTCAGGACTGTCTTCAGTGGGGTGTTGATCAAGGACATTACCCCTCCCTCTCCATCCATGCCCACCCCCTTCTCTTTACGCTTGGGACACCTGCTGGGAGTTAATCGTTGTTAGCTCTTCTTTTTAACTCTCCCATTCGCTCCCTCCTTTAAATACTCCCCATCCCCCCTCTATCGAAAGGCCCTTTGAAATTAAACGAGGGGGCGGTGTGTCACCCCTTCACCACCTCTGCAGGGAGGGGGAGGGGACTGCTAAACGTTGATGTGGGGCAAATGGAGAGGGGTGCGTCCGTCCACCTTTCTCGCCCCCCTCCCTCTGTGGATCTTTGTAGTTTCGGAGGTCTTTGTTGGCTCTCCCCTACTGAGAGGCTGAGTACTGTTGTTCTACCCAGCTGGGCAGGGAGGGCCGAGAGGTTGGGGGACTTAATTACCTGCGCACACTTCCTGTCTCTCTCTCAATCCACTGGGTGGTAACACGCTTTGGGCGAAACAGTCCCAACTTCACCTCCTAAGAGGCCCTCACAGCACTGGCTAGTCCTGCACTGAGCCAGTGCTCTATAGGTGATGGTGTCAATCAGAAAAGCTCAGCTGAGCTGTGTTCAGACCACACCAACCAGGAGTTGCCAACTGGCAACTTTGATGCAGTGTTCTGAAACACTTTGACCCCAGTCTAAACTCTGAATCCTTCACCCTGTTATCCTGCCCTAGTTTTCCCATGTGGCCTGTTACAGATACAGAGGAATAAATGTATGTTCTGATTGTTTAGAGTTATGTTTGGTGCAGGCCAGGGACCTTAAGAGTGCAGTTCAAATGACCTCACTGACTGCCCCAAATGACTCCCCGCTGTTGCTGCAAGTTGCTCACCTGTGACAGGGAGGTGTTTGTGTGTATGGTGTGTGTGAGTCAGTGGGGGTGGACATATTGCCCTGGTGCGATTTCAGACACTGAAGACACCTAGGGATTTACAGGCCCAGTGGGTGTCATAGTCGGTTTAAACCAGACAGTGGAGAGACTTCTGGTTCGGACTAGTTTCCATCCAAGCCACTGTACTGACAAGCTAGTCTAGGATCTTTTTTGGTCACACCAGGTCTGTCTGGTGTGAACAGTGAACCAATTGACACTGAAAAGCGAATGTAACTTTTAATAATTGTGTGTTTATTTACAGAACCTTAATATAAAGTTGTTCAAGGAGAATACTTAGCATTTGTTCAGTACCATCTTGTCTGTGACATTTGGCTTGATAGTAGACTACAGACTTCTAATAAAAGATCCCCTCTCTTCTTCCTCCTCCTCCTCCTCTCCCCCCAGGTGGCCACCGCCCAGTCCAGGTGATTATCACAGAGGCAGGGAAGCAGCCTGACTCCCACCCCATCCAGTGGAACGCTCCTGCCTCCTCACACATCACCCAGTATATCCTCAAGTGGAGAGTGGTAAGTGGCTCTCTACTGCTCATCCTAGATACTGGTCATTGATGGTAGTGCAGCCACACTATTTTATTTAACTAGGCAAGTCAGTTAAGAACAAAGTCTTATTTACAGTGACGGCCTACCCCGTCCAACCCCTCACAACACTCAGCCAATTGTGCGCCGCCCTATGGGACTCCCGATCCCGGGCCGGTTGTTATACAGCCCAGGATCAAACCTGAGTCTGTCGTGACGCCTCTAGCACTGCGATGCAGTGCCTTAGACCGCTGCACCACTCGGTAGCTCTTGAAGCCCTATGCCACTAGAGGTGGACTGACTGTCTTATAGGAAGCAGTACCACAAGAGTTGAACATACTCTCTTGAAGTACTCTACCTGTTTTAATTCTCCGATATCCAAAGTGGAAACAAGTTATTCCAGGTACTGTTTTTCACATGATGTTCTTAAAAAAAATCATGAATCACTTGAAGTGGATGTTCCTATTCCATTCCTGAAAGTGTTGCTGAAAAGTAATGACTAAACCAGTGCCCAAACAGGAGGTTGCAACATTTAGTTGTCTGTGTGTCAACTCTGAAGAAGAGGACAGGTTTTGAGAACAGAAAAACAAGGTTATGGGGGGTTCGGTTCATAAACACATAGATCCAAATATATCGGTCGTCAGGAACGACCCTCAACATCCAGCTACAGTACAAATGCTGTGTGTTTCTCTCCTAAAGGAAAAATCCAGTTTTCTCTCGATTCACACTCTCTCTGAAGGGGCCCTGATCTGCCAAGCTGTTTCCCCTTATTCCCCTCTCTCTCTCTGTCTCTCTCTCTCTATCTGTCTCTCTATCTGTCTCTCTCTCTGTCTCTCTATCTCTCTGTGTCTCTCTCTCTCTATCTCTCTGTGTCTCTCTCTATCTCTCTCTCTGTCTCTCTCTCTATCTCTCTCTCTGTCTCTCTCTCTCTATCTCTCTGTGTCTCTGTCTCTCTCTCTCTCTCTCTCTGTGTCTCTGTGTCTGTCTCTCTCTCTCTCCTCTCTCTCTCTGTGTCTCTCTCTCTCTCCTCTCTCTCTCCCTGTACCACCATCTGTCTCTCTCCTCTCTCTCTCCTCTCTGGTCCGCTCTCTCTTTGTGTCTCTCTCTCCTTCTCTCTCTCTCCACTCTCTCCTTCTCTCTCTCTCTCTCTCTCTGTCTCTCTCCTCTCTCTGGTGTCCCTCTCTCTCTGTCTCTCTCTCTCTGTGTCTCTCTCCTGCTTGTCTCTCTCTCCTCTCTCCTCTTCTCTCCTCCTCGTCTCTCTCTCCCCTCGCTCTCTCACCCCTCGCTCTCCTCTCTGCTCTCCTCTCTCCCCCTCTCTCTCCTCTCTCTCTCTCTCTCTCTCTCTCTGCCTCTCTCCTCTCTCTCTCTCTCTCTCTGTGTCTCTCTCTCTCTCTGTCTCTCTCTCTCTCTCTGTGTCTCTCTCTCTCTGTATCTCTCTCTCGCTGTCTCTCTCTCTCTCTTTCTCTCTCTCTCTCATGTTGTGAAGAATCTGTAGTTTTCCGATCGTCCGGAGCCAAGTTGAATGTCCCCAGAAGCAGGGAGGGGCAGAGAGACGGGGTGCCAGAGAGTCAATGCCAGTGACCACATTGGCCATAGGCTGTGCTTGGAGAGAGTGTTAGAATGAGAGTCTTAGTAGCGCAGACTGTAAACGTTGCCCACCGTTTTTCATTCCATATCATCTCAGCTCTCATGATCCATTCATACTCCTGACACTCTAGGTTATATATATATATACAGTACTTCAGATACAAATTGGTTCCTATCACCATGATGTATTCACCACTTTGACCCTTACTATCTTCACTAAGTTCACTCCCTGACCTCTCCCTTCTGCTCTCTGCCCTTTGACCCCTGGTAGAAAAACACCCGTGCCCCCTGGAGAGAGGCCACCATCCCAGGTAACCTGAACTCGTACACCATCGCTGGGCTGCGGCCAGGTATTACCTATGAGGGTCAGCTGATCAGCATCTTGCGCTATGGACGCCGCGAGGTCACCCGCTTTGACTTCACCACCACCTACGGCTCCCGTAAGTCTCCCAACTGTGTGTTCTGAGTGTATTAATGTTACACCGACCGTGCTATATATCTGTGTCCGTCTCTTTGGTTCCTCTATTATAGCTACACTTTCACAAGCCTGTCTCTCTCTCTCTTTACCCCCCACCCACCCCACCCTCTCTTTTTCTCTCCCACAAACCTTAATTAAGTCTTATTAATGTGTTATTTCCCCCCTTGTCCAGTAGGGGTGACCTCTGAGGGTGAGACGACCCAGCCTCCTCCTGTGGTGGACACGTCTGAGTCGGTGACAGAGATCACGTCCAGTAGCTTCATCATCTCCTGGGTGTCAGCCTCCGACACCGTGTCAGGCTTCAGAGTGGAGTATGAGCTGAGTGAGGACGGAGCCAAACCTCAGGTCCTGGGTGAGTAGCTCCAACATTTACTGGACTAACTCAGGTCTAACTCCTGCAGCATAGGCCATCCAGAATAGTTTTCCAGTTTATTCCAGTCTAACTCCTGCAGCATAGGCCATCCAGAATAGTTTTCCAGTTTATTCTAGTCTTACTCCTGCAGCATAGACAATCCAGAATAGTTTTCCAGTTTATTCCGGTCTTACTCCTGCAGCATAGGCCATCCAGAATAGTTTCCCAGTTTATTCCGGTCTTACTCCTGCAGCATAGGCCATCCAGAATAGTTTTCCAGTTTATTCCGGTCTTACTCCTGCAGCATAGGCCATCCAGAATAGTTTTCCAGTTTATTCCAGTCTTACTCCTGCAGCATAGACCATCCAAAATAGTTTTCCAGTTTCTTCCAGTCTTACTCCTGCAGCATAGGTCATCCAGAATAGTTTTCTAGTTTCTTCCAGTCTTACTCCTGCAGCATAGGTCATCCAGAATAGTTTTCTAGTTTCTTCCAGTCTTACTCCTGCAGCATAGACAATCCAGAATAGTTTTCCAGTTTATTCTAGTCTTACTCCTGCAGCATAGGCCATCCAGAATAGTTTCCCAGTTTATTCCGGTCTTACTCCTGCAGCATAGACCATCCAGAAGAGTTTTCCAGTTTATTCCGGTTTTACTCCTACAGCATAGACTATCCAGAATAGTTTTCCAGTTTCTTCTAGTCTTACTCCTGCAGCATAGGCCATCCAGAAGAGTTTTCCAGTGTATTCCGGTCTTACTTCTGCAGTATAGACCATCCAGAAGAGTTTTCTAGTGTATTCTGGTCTCGGGTCATCTTTTCGAGCTCCACGACTGTGGTTCCCAATGTGTTATGGAAAATCTTTTGAGTAGTTTTGTGAGCTAATGAATAAACACTAGTCCATCATTCTTCACTCCTGGTCCTGGAGGGCTGCTGTGTGTACAGGCCTTTGATTGGTTTTATTTTATTGGTTAGTTGGTTGATTGATTAATGTGTTAATTGGTTACTAGCCTGATTGGTTGATTGATGTTTTATTTGATTGATTTATGTTTTATTTGATTGATTGATTGTCTCTGTCCATCAGACCTGCCCCGTACCACCACCTCTGTGAGCATCAGTGACCTCCTGCCTGGCCGTAGATACAACGTCAACGTGTATGAGGTTTCCCCTCAGGGAGAACACAACCTCATCCTCACTACCTCTCAGACCACAGGTATTATACCAGCCTTCACACACCCTTCATCACCTTTACTCTTCATCACCTTTACCCTTCATAACCCTCACCTTTCATCACCCTCACCCTTCACCATCATCATTTACTCTCTGACAGGAATCCATTGACCTCTTCTCTGATCCCCCCTCAGCTCCTGATGCCCCTGCTGAACATCAGATCAACCAGGTGGGAGAAACCTCTATCTCCATCAGCTGGTCCAAGCCCCAGGCCCCCATCACAGGCTACCGTTTGGTCTTCACCCCGTCAGTAGAGGGCAGCAGCACCGAGCTCATCCTCCCAGACACTGAGACTTCCGTGACCCTGGTTGACCTTCGACCTGGCCTGCTCTACAACATCAGCATTTACGCTGTGGAGGAGAACCAGGAGAGCGAGCCCATCTTCGTCCAGGTCAACACGGCCGGAGAGCCAGCACCAGGTAGAGAACTGGACAGCATACAGAACAACAGAACTAAACATGACCCTAACCCTAACACACACTCTAACCATAACAAAACCTCAGACTTGACTTACTTGACTTAAGCCCATGGCTCCTATAAGGAGCATAGGTCATTGACCAATGTCCTCCAGCTGAATTGGCTTGCAGTCATTTCTACCTCAGACTTGGTTTGAACTGACTTTGAGTTGATTTTGGCATGCACGTTTTCACCCTTCCAACATTAGAATCAATAATTTCCTATACAGCTACATTCCTATTCAAAGGGTTCTCCTATGGGGACAGCCGAAGAACCCTTTTAGGTTCTAGATTGCATCTTTTCTTCTGAGAGTGTAGGCCCAGGAAGTAAAATGATAGTTTGAAGCCATGGAGCCATTTCATTGTACCTTCTAGGGGAGTGCTTCTCTCTATCTCTCAAGAGGAACATTTGAAGTCATGCTATGCTGTCCCCCGGTCAGTCCCAGCTGTGAGTGACAGTTGGTAGAGAGCTTTAGTGTGAGCTTGGAGGAGCCTAGGGCTCTGGGCTAGCCATGTAGAGCCAGATGGAACCTGGGGTAGGGTTTCTCCTCTGTTTGGTTCTGGACTGGGCCTGTCAGACTGGTTCTCTCACCTCCCTCACTGATTTAAGTACTTTCACATGAGAAAGATACAGACTCACACACTTGCATGTGCACAGACACACACACATAAAAAACAACACACACACTTGCTCTCCCCACGGTATCTAGGTCATTCTTGTTGACGTCTTACTCCTCCCTTCAGCTCTAAATCCTTCTCATCTTGACAGCAGAGTTTCTCCATTTTCAATTTCCTGTCTGGCATTGTCTTTTCAACTTCCTCTCAGCTGGTAAAGTAGAAGTATGTTTCACATCACAATCCAATACTGACCTTAGATCAGCGTATAGTTTCAACTTCATCTGACTCCGTCTTTCTTGCACCGCAACACAAGGCAATAGGCCATCAACACACAAGATGACCTCAGTCAACTCACTGACCACTTCCTACTTCCTGTCCACAGAGGAAGTCCGCTCCCCGACCGACCTTCAGTTCTACGAGGTGTCTGACGTGAAAATCATCATCACCTGGACTGGCCCTCCCAGCGAGGTGTCGGGTTATCGCGTGACCTTCGCCCCTGTTACCCCCGGTGACACGCCCCAGAGGCCCCTGCAGCTGCCCATGACGACCAACGCGTATGCAGAGATCACCCACCTGCAGCCCGGAACCCTGTACCGCTTCAACATCTACGCCATCAACGGAGGAGTGGAGAGCGAGCCGCTGACGGGAGAGAGAGCCACCAGTGAGCATACATGCGCAGACACTAACAGCGTGTTGAGGGGATCAGTTTGAGCAAGTCGAGGGGCAGGAAGCTAATCTTCATCACGTTATATGTAGTTACTGTATGTGGGAAGGTTTGGTAGATCAGTGATGCTGAGCAGGCCGACTGCAGTGTAGTCCATTTCAAACCTACAGACAGACTGAGGTTCTCATAGATGTACTGTGTTTGTACTTTCTACCCATGTTGTGACCCTACGTGTGTTAACCCTGTCAGAGCCCGACGCCCCCACCAACCTGCGTTTCAGCGACATCGGCGAGGACAGTGTGATGGTGGTCTGGGAGGCTCCCAGGGCTAGTGTCAGCGGTTACCGTCTGTTCCTGAGCGTGGAGGGATCCAGCCCCACCCAGAAGAGAATCCCAGGCGGTCAGACCCAGTTCCCTCTGCGAGGCCTTCGCCCCGACACAGAATACACCGTCAAACTGCACTCTGAGCAGGACAACGTGTTGAGTGAAGAAGTCAGTGGCATCTTCACCACCTGTGAGTACTGTAGTCTTCTGTTGAGTACTGTAGTCTTCTGTTGAGTACTGTAGTCTTCTGTTCTGCTGAGCTTGTGGCAAGGTGTTTAAATGGTATTGATCAATTCAACTCCAGATTTGAGTTTATTTGAATTATGAAGCAGAAAAAAGAAAGAAACTGATGTTATATTCCCTCCACCCCCCTCTCTCTCTTTCTCTCTCCTCCACCCCCCCCCCTCTCTCTCTCTTTCTTTCTCTCTCCCTCCACCCCTCTCTCTCTTTCTTTCTCTCTCCCTCCACCCCCTCTCTCTCTTTCTTTCTCTCTCCCTCCACCCCTCTCTCTCTTTCTTTCTCTCTCCCTCCACCCCTCTCTCTATTTCTTTCTGCTTCCATCCACCCCTTCTCTCTTATTTCTCTCTCTCTCCACCAGCCCTCTCTCTTCTATCCTCCACCCCCCTCTTGCCTCTCCCTCAAACCCCCTCTCTCTCTCTTTCTCTCTCGCTCCACCCCGCCCTCTCTCTCTCTCTCCCTCCCCCCCCTCTTTCTCTCTCGCTCCACCCCCCCTCTCTCTCTCTCTCCCTCCACCCCCCCTCTTTCTCTCTCGCTCCACCCCCCTCTCTCTTTCTCTCTCGCTCCACCCCCCCTCTCTCTCTCTCCCCTCCACCCCCCCCTCTTTCTCTCTCCCTCCACCCCCCCTCTTTCTCTCTCACTCCACCCCCCCTCTCTCTCTTTCTCTCTCGCTCCACCCCCCCCTCTCTCTCATTTTCTCTCTCGCTCCACCCCCCCTCTCTCTCTCCCTCCACCCCCCCTTTCTCTCTCGCTCCCACCCCCCCTCTCTCTCTTTCTCTCTCGCTCCACCCCCCCCTCTTTCTCTCTCTCTCCACCCCCCCCCTCTCTCTCTCTCTTTCTTTCTCCCTCCACCCCCCCTCTTTCTCTCTCTCTCTCCACCCCCCCCTCTCTCTCTCTTTCTCTCTCCCTCCACCCCCCCTCTTTCTCTCTCGCTCCACCCCCCCTCTCTCTCTCTTTCTCTCTCGCTCCACCCCCCCTCTCTCTTTCTCTCTCGCTACACCCCCCCACTCTCTCTCTCTCTCTTTCTCTCTCGCTCCACCCCCCCTCTCTCTCCACCTTCCCTCTTTCTCTCTCTCCACCTTCCCTCTTTCTCTGTCTCTTTCTCTGTCTCTCTCTCTCTTGCTCACTCACTCCCCTCTCTCTCTCGCTCTCTCTCTCACTCCCCCTCTCTCGCGCTCTCTCCACCCCTCCTCCTCTTACTCCTACCCTCAGCCCCCAAGATGGGTAATGCCCCTCGCTTCACCACTGATGTGACAGACACCTCCATCATCATCTCCTGGACCCCTGTCAGCAGGTTCAGCTTCAGGCTGTCTGTGAGGCCCAGTCAGGGAGGAGAGTCACCCAGGGATGTGACCTCTGACTCAGGAAGTATCTTTGTGTCAGGCCTGACCCCTGGGACTGAGTACACCTACAGCGTACAGCCCATTATCAACGGACGCGACCGCGGCAACCCCATCACCAAAAACGTTGTCACTCGTAAGTAACCAAGAAAAAAGAGAGAGACTCCGGTCAACGATTTATTTTATTTTATTGAGGTCAGAAGACCTCTTTTCCAAGGAAGACGTGTTGTTGCTGCGGCCATTTTGGGGTAAAAAACACATCTATATTGATTTTGTACAGTTAGGGAGTAATGAGGTTGTTTTAAGGTTTCTGCAGTAAGTTTACTTAAACCATGTAAGGTAGTCTGTCGTTTTTGAAAATGTGCCACAGGGTTTTCTTTTACCACATATAGACTTATGTGATGTTTCTTCCCCTCCAGAACTGTCTCCCCCCACTGACCTCAGTACGCAGTCCAACGCGGACACGGGTGAGCTGACTGTCCTGTGGGGCGGCGCCAACACGCCAGGTAAATATTGACTCTGCTCCCTCCTACAGCCCACGCCACAGACACACTGCCCAAGGCCCAGGAACCAGGACCGGCTCACTGTGGCTCTGGATCACTCTGTCTGGACCTTGTCTTTCCTCAGAACGTTGTGCCAGCAGGAACAAGGCTTCTCTCTGTAGGATTCTCTGTCTCTGTCTCCCTCTCTCTTTTGAATGGTAACAAGTACTTACATGAAATCCTGGCAGATCTAGGTTGGTTAACTCCACTGCTCACTTCCCTGTCTCCTCTGCCATCCTGTCCCCCCTCCCCCAACAGACCTTGGCCGTGACCCCACTCTCTGAGGGTGTCTCAGGGGAGATGGGATATGCAAAAAACACATTTCCAATTCACACATGCGTATAATTCGCACTTGTACATATATGAAATACAAGCACCCACCAAATTATAATTATATTATTATTCTTGTTATTATTGTTATTGTTATTGGGATGATTATTGTTATTATTATTGTTGTTATTATTACAGACATCACAGGCTACAGAGTGACATGCACACCGACCAATGGGCAGCGAGGAAACTCCCTGGAGGAGTTGGTCCAGCCGGTTCAGAACCAGTTAATCCTGGAGAACCTGAGTCCAGGAGTGGAGTACAACGTCTCTGTCTACACTGTCAAAGAAAACCTGGAGAGTGTCCCTGTGTCCACCACTGTCACCCAAGGTAGGACTGGCTGTCTCACCCAGCTACACACAGCTGATTTCAGATCAGTGGACCTGAGCACGGGCTGAGGTTGAGCTGTGCTGTGTTGAAGGGTTAGACTGATTCTGAATCAGGTAGTGTCTGTTTGCTGTGGAGCTGGTGTTCTGTTGCTCTGACAGATAGAAAGACACATAAACACACACACACAGATACAACACATAAACACAGACAAAGATTAAACACATAAACACACACACAGATTCAACACAGAGACACACACACACACACACAGATACAACACATAAACACAGACACAGATTCAACACAAACACACACCAAGATTCAACACACAGATACACACACACACACATTGATTTTAAGGGGAGTGTTTGAATGTGTGTGCGTTCGCTATGGTGTGTTGCGCACCTCTGTGTGTGTGTGAGTTTATTGGATAGCTTTCCTTCTCAATCCGTGGCCAGGAAAGGTTGAAGTACGATTCGATACTTCTGCCACCCCTTCATATATTCACCGTTCCCAACTCCGATTTATTCCCCCTTTACACTCCGGTACACGTTCCATAAAAGTGGTATACCTGGACAGGCCCAACTTCCCATAAACCTCCCAGTCTGGCTTCTCTCTGAAGTACGGAATCTCCCTGCCAGCAAAACGCACTGTCACGGCTGATCACGCTGAAAGCACTTTTCACTGAAGGATAATTCCTAAAAGCACTCTTAATTTCAGTAGAAATCCTCAGTTTATTCTGAATTACCATTGCAGTACATGTTTGTCTTTTGTCCATTGTGATGCCTCAATTGCACACTGTCCGGCTAACATGGTCATTGGCTGAACTGTAATTATATTCCATGGCTGTTTGTTTGTAAGATATGCATGGAGAAGGTAGAGCTCTTAATTCATTGAGGATATCATGTGAATATGCCTGTTGAAAAACCATTGCTCTGACAACCCATGATCATCCTTTCCTGTCATCGATCTAGTCGACGTCATGTATGTGTCTGATAATATAACTCTTACCAGCATGGCTACTGTTGTTCTGCTACAGGGTGCTGTGCTGTCTGTCCCACTGTGTATGGCTCTGCATCTCAGGGAACGTTCATTCATCTGCTTTGATTCTGTCTGTCTGTTATGGTTTCTATGTCTGTATGTCTCATTCTGCCTGCGCCTCGCTCTGCACTCAAACCTTTCAGACGTGCCCAAGCTAAACGACCTCGACTTTGTCGACGTCACCGACACCACTGTGGGCCTGCGCTGGACCGCCCTGGTAAACGTTACCGCCATCACCAGTTACCGGATAACGGTTATGGCGTCGGGCGAGAGTTTGCCCATCGTCATGGATACGGTGGACTCGTCGACAGGCCATTATACGGTGCGCGGGCTGGAGCCCGGGGTGGATTATGACATCAGTGTCACTACGATAACGGAGGAAGGGGAGAGCGAGCCGGCCACACGCAGAACACAAACCCAGACTGGTGATTTGACCCTTCAACTTTACAAGGGGAGGGGGTAGTTAGACAGGGTGGGTGGGGGGGCTATGAGAGAAGCTAAATACTGAACATACTGCCTCACAAACCTTACATACTCAGCTTACATACTCACCTTACATACTCACCTTACATACTCATGCTGTAGATATATGCTCTGATCATAGTAGTAATGTCATTGTTGATTGCGTCCAGGTTTTTCTTTCATACCTGCCATGCTCTCTAGTGTGTCCTCTCTTGTCTGGTTGACTTGTCCCATCTGGACATGCCACAGAAGGCCTGGAGGTAACTGTGTGGAGCTCCCCTCTCCTTGGCATGCACTTATATTATTTCTCATTGTAAATACCTGTTGGTTATGCTTTACTTTAGTCTGCTATACCTGGTCATTACACGGTCAGATGGTAATAACCTGGTCATTACACGGTCAGATGGGAATAACCTGGTCATTAGACGGTCAGATGGGAATAACCTGGTCATTAGACGGTCAGATGGTAATAACCTGGTCATTACACGGTCAGATATTAATAACCTGGTCATTACACGGTCAGATGGTAATAACCTGGTCATTACACGGTCAGATATTAATAACCTGGTCATTACACGGTCAGACGGTAATAACCTGGTCATTACACGGTCAGATGGTAATAACCTGGTCATTACACGGTCAGATGGGAATAACCTGGTCATTAGACGGTCAGATGGTAATAACCTGGTCATTACACGGTCAGATATTAATAACCTGGTCATTACACGGTCAGATGGTAATAACCTGGTCATTACACGGTCAGATATTAATAACCTGGTCATTACACGGTCAGATGGTAATAACCTGGTCATTACACGGTCAGATGGGAATAACCTGGTCATTACACGGTCAGATGGGAATAACCTGGTCATTACACGGTCAGATGGGAATAACCTGGTCATTACACGGTCAGACGGGAATAACCTGGTCATTACACGGTCAGACGGGAATAACCTGGTCATTACACGGTCAGACGGGAATAACCTGGTCATTACACGGTCAGACGGGAATAACCTGGTCATTACACGGTCAGACGGGAATAACCTGGTCATTACACGGTCAGACGGGAATAACCTGGTCATTACACGGTCAGACGGGAATAACCTGGTCATTACACGGTCAGACGGGAATAACCTGGTCATTACACGGTCAGACGGGAATAACCTGGTCATTACACGGTCAGACGGGAATAACCTGGTCATTACACGGTCAGACGGTAATAACCTGGTCATTACACGGTCAGACGGTAATAACCTGGTCATTACACGGTCAGACGGTAATAACCTGGTCATTAGACGGTCAGACGGTAATAACCTGGTCATTAGACGGTCAGATGGTAATAACCTGGTCATTACACGGTCAGACGGTAATAACCTGGTCATTAGACGGTCAGACGGTAATAACCTGGTCATTAGACGGTCAGACGGTAATAACCTGGTCATTACACGGTCAGATGGTAATAACCTGGTCATTACATGGTAGAATTGTCATAAATGAACAAATCATTATCAAATACTTTAATTTTGGTCTTTTTGGGAATAGAAGCAATCAAGTTAAATTCGTTAAAGGTATCTATTGTTACCACATAATTTCCTAGTTAGTATCCTAATTATCTCCCCTCTCCCACCCCAGCCGTCCCCGCCCCCACCAACCTGAACTTCGGAGGGGTGGGCCCCGATCACATGAGGGTCAGCTGGACTGTCCCCAACGTCCCCACGCCCAGTGACATCACACGCTTCGTCATCCGCTACCACCCCGGCAGCAACGACGACGACGTCAAGGAGCTCAACGTGGGCGGAGCCACCAACACCTTCCTGCTGCAGAGTGAGTGACATCATCATGACCTATGACCTACCCCTGAACTAAATAGAACAGTATTATAGAACAGTATTATTACCATTGTGTATTATTACCGTATTGTGTCATACACCTCACTGGTTCATGCAGTGTGTTGTGGTGTCGCTTTGGAGACTAACTATGAGGTAACTAACTAGTGTTTTCCTGTCCATCTCTCCTCCAGACCTGCTGCCCAACACAGAGTACAGGGTGAGCGTGGTGTGTGTTTACGAGGAGAGAGAGAGCACACCAGTCACTGGCACTCAGAGAACAAGTGAGTATGGACAGACACAGGACAGTTTGTCAGGCTAAATGTCTTCAAAAGAGAGACAAATGCACACGTATTTTTGCACAAATAGTAAGTGATATGTATGCCTACAGGATGTAGTAAGGGATATGTATGCCTACAGGATGTAGTTAGTGATATGTATGCCTACAGGATGTAGTTAGTGATATGTATGCCTACAGGATGTAGTAAGGGATATGTATGCCTACAGGATGTAGTAAGGGATATGTATGCCTACAGGATGTAGTTAGTGACATGTATGCCTACAGGATGTAGTTAGTGATATGTATGCATACAGGATGTAGTTAGTGATATGCCTACAGGATGTAGTTAGTGACATGTATGCCTACAGGATGTAGTTAGTGATATGCCTACAGGATGTAGTTAGTGATATGTATGCCTACAGGATGTAGTTAGTGATATGCCTACAGGATGTAGTAAGGGATATGTATGCCTACAGGATGTAGTTAGTGACATGTATGCCTACAGGATGTAGTTAGTGATATGCCTACAGGATGTAGTAAGGGATATGTATGCCTACAGGATGTAGTAAGTGACATGTATGCCTACAGCGTGTGTATCATGTAGATCATGGCTGTGTGTCTCTCTCTTCTCCTCTGTAGCCCTGGACTCTCCCACTGGCCTGGACTTTGCTGACGTCCTGACCAACTCCTTCACCATCCACTGGCTGGCCCCCGGCGCCGTGATCACCGGCTACCGTATCCATTACCAGATGACCAGCGGAGGCAGGGCCAAGGACGAGAGACTGCCCCCGACCAGGAGCCACTTCACCCTGACTGGCTTGGCCCCCGAGACAGAGTACAGTGTTGAGGTCTACGCTGTCAGCGGGAACCAGGAGAGTCTGCCTCTCACTGGCACTCAGGCTACTAGTGAGTAGTATAGACTGGTTTCATTTTTTAATTAACCTTTATTTAACTAGGCAAGTCAGTTAAGAACAAATTCTTATTTACAATGACGGCCCACTCAGACGATGCTGGGTCAGTTGTGCGCCGCCCTATCAGACTCCCGATCACGGCCGGTTGTGATACAGCCTCATGTCTCTGTCTTTATCTGTTATCGTTCTATACTTTCAGTCTCTGTCTGTCGCTCGCTCTCTCTCTCTCTCTCTTTCTCTCTCGCTCTCTGTCTATCTGTCTCGCTCTCTGTCGGTCTGTCTGTCTTTGTCTGTCTCGCTCTCTGTCTCTCTCTCTCTGTCTGTCTCGCTCTCTGTCTGTCTCTTTGTCTGTCTGTCTCTCTCTTTCTCTGTCTCTTTCTGTCTCGCTCTCTCTGTCTCTCTCTCTCCCTCCTCCTCTTCATCCTCCCTTCTCTTTGTTCTTCCTAATCTGTCTAGTCTTATTTCCTGATCTCCTCTCTCTACTAGTCTCTGACGCCCCCACCGACCTGGAAGTGACCTCAACCAGCCCCACCAGCATCACCATCCGCTGGGACGCCCCCTCTGTCACCGTGAGGTACTACAGGATCACCCACGGACAGACAGGTGGAGAAAGCCCTGCTAAGGAGTTCACTGTCCCCGGCTCCCAGTCCGAGGCCACCATCTCTAACCTGAACCCAGGGACAGACTACACCATCACCGTCTACGCTGTGACAGGGAGAGGGGACAGCCCAGCCTCCAGCACACCCATCTACATCAGTCACAAGACTGGTACGGGCTGATGGTTTAATACACCTTTATTACATCAATATGTTGGTCATTTAGCAGACTCTTATCCAGAGAGACTTACAGGAGCAGTTTGGGTTAAGTGTCATGCTCATATTAATTACACGTGATCAACTACATATTTATATATATGTTCATGTCTGGGACAGGACAGGCTCTGATCTGGTGTCGCCAGCTAGTCTCCATTATTACAATTTCGGATTTCATATGTATTTGGTTATCTGGAAATTATGCCTTGATCTACCAGTAGTGAGGAATGATCAGATGAAGAAAATAGTTTTAGATTCATGTGTATCTTCCTCCCATATCTCCCTTGTTCACTCCCTCCCTCCCCCCTCCCTCCCTCTTCCTTTCTCCGTAGACGTGGAGGGCCCCACCAACATGGACGTGACAGATGTGAAGGACAACACCATCACAGTGCGCTGGTCCGCAGCCCAGGGCCCCATCAAGGGCTACAGGGTCACCAGTGTCCCCAAGAATGGACAGGGCCCCTCTTTCTCTGAGGTGGTGGCCCCTGGTAAGACTGGCCCCTGCTCTCTCCCTTGTCCTCTGCCCGTCTGTGATCATATGTATGGCAGCAATTTTGTGACCGTGTTGTGAGACATAGATAGAAAGGAGCTTTAGCCTCTGTTGTTCTACAACTATACTCCTGTGCTCAATCTCTCTCTGTCTCTCTCTCTCTCTTTCTCTCTCTCTCTCTTTCTGTTGCCGTGGATCTAGATCAGACCGAGATTACGTTTACTGGCTTGATGCCCACGGTGGAGTACGTTCTGAGTGTGACCGCTCTGGGAACCGATGGAGAACCTTCCACACCTCTGGTAGAGAACGCCATCACAGGTGCGTGAGTGTGTACATGCGTGTATGCGTGCATTCGGTTTGTAAAAGAGTTTAAAAACCTGACCTGTCAATATAACAAAGGAAAGAAATGTTCAAATGCTGTTCTGATGTTCCCTTCTTTCTGGCCTCCCCCCTCCCTTGCAGCAATGGACCGTCCCAAGGCCCTGTCCTTCTCTGAGGTGGACTCCACCTCCCTGAGGATCACATGGGACAGTCCGGACGGCACGGTGACATCATACAGCGTGCTGTACTCCAGCCCTGAGGAGGGTGAGAGAGAGCTGCGCCCGGCGCCCAGAGGGACAGACGATACCGTGGTACTGAGGAATCTCCGCCCCGGCACAGAGTACACTGTTAAGGTCATCGCTCTGCACGGACGCACCCCCAGCACCCCACTGGTGGGCACACAGGCCACAGGTAGGAGATACCAGACACACACGCATACAGACACGCGCACACACACACACAAATACTTAATGTCCATCCCTGCCCCCAGCTATCCCTGCTCCCACCAATCTGGACATCTCTGAGGTTGGTGACACCTCCTTCACTGTGTCGTGGCGCTCCCCCAGCTCCGGGCTGTCTGGGTACCGCGTGGTTGTCAACCCCAAGAACAACAACGGACCCACCAAGGAGATGACCATCGCCCCAGACACCACGCGCGCCGTGGTCCCAGGACTCATGGTAAATAACACACTACAGTATTCTGAATGTATGTCATAACTGTGTTCTAGATAAAGGTGTCTGCTAAACAGTCTAAATTCAGGTCATGTATTGTCACTGTATTTATGTATCTGTCAACATGTGTTTCCTGTGTAGGTGGCCACTATGTACACAGTGCACGTTTACGCCCTGAAGAACTCTGTGACCAGCCGACCCCTAGAGGGAGAGGTCACCACGCTGGACAGTAAGCAGCTTTCACAGAGTTTTAACTCTACTGGCCACTGGTTTACTCACTGTAAAGTCACCCTCTCTTTCTCCCTCTCCCTTTCTCTCTCTCTCCCAGACATCAGTCCTCCTCGGCGTGTGCGTATCTCTGACGTGAAGGACTCAGCCATCACGCTGACCTGGCGTGCTAAGGTTGAGACCATCACTGGGTACCTCATCGAAGCTCAGCCCCTCGGCGGCAGCCGCCCCGCCATCAAGAAGACAATCCCCGGAGAGCAGCGCACCTACACCATCACTGGTACTGTACAGTAGACTACATTACCCAGCTATCACCACTCTCATCTACAGTCAACAACATTACCCAGCCACCACCACTCTCATCTACAGTCAACAACATTACCCATCACCACTCTCATCTACAGTAGACTACATCACACAGCTTTCACCACTCTCATCTATAAATGAACTACATTACCTATTATCGCCCCATCTACAGTCAACTACATTATCCATCCTCACTTTTACCTAAACTATCATCATTATAGTAAACTACTGACTGACTGACAGTGTGTTGTGTTTGATGTGCCTCAGGTCTGGAGCCAGGCACCTCCTACACTATCCACATCTACACCATCAACGGTGATGCACGCAGCGCCCCCTTCACCCTCACGGCCACCACAGCCAAACCAGCGGTGCATTCCCCCACCAACCTCCAGTTCACCTCCCTGACCCCCAACTCCATCTCCTTCAGCTGGGAACCCCCCGCCACGCGCATCACAGGATATTACATCACCTACGAGGAGGCAGGCAGGGCGCAGCCCCGTGAGCTTACCCCCCGGCCCCACGCTGGCCAGAACTACGCCACCATCTCTGGTAAACGTCAAACTCCTCTCTCTCTCTCTCTCTCTCTCTCTCTCTCTCTCTCTCTCTCTCTCTCTCTCTCTCTCTCTCTCTCTCTCTCTCTCTCTCTCTCTCTCTCTCTCTCTCTCTCTCTCTCTCTCTCTCTCTCTCTCTCTCTCTCTCTCTCTCTCTCTCTCTCTCTAAAGTTACCCTCGCCCTCTTAAAAGTTACCCTCGTCCTCTTAAAACTCCACCCCTTCCTCTTCACCCTCTGAAAGCTCAAGCCTCTCAACCCGTCCAGTTTATGGAAAACACCTGAATCGACTCAAATCAACATCTGATTTCCTCCAGCAGAGTTTGATGCTTGATGTTGTTGGATGTTTTCAGGTCTGAGACCAGGCACCGAGTACATCATCAAGATCATCGCTCTTCAGAATGTCCAGAGAAGCACCCCATTGGTGGGCACGGCCAGGACTCGTGAGTACAGCACATACACGCTTTACACATACGTCTACATACGCACATGGACCAAAACCAGATTATTTTTTTGTACCTGAATGGTGATGTTACAAAGAAAGGTTTGGGAAGCTGCATATGTGCTTAGCTGCAGTAGAATATTGTAAGAACAGCCTAGCAACTCATAGACCGAGATGTTAGATTTGGTTTGTAGTCGTGCCAGCATCTGTTACAAACAGCTGTGTCTTTTAAAACAATAATACTGCTCACTCACTTTGAATACATTTGAATAAACAAGCGATTCAAAAGGTATTGACGGAAGTGGCAGGCTTTGGAGTAGATATTTTCCCAAACCACTGATACAGGGTCAGATATTCTTCCACTCCCCTTAATGGTTAAAACTAAAACGGGGGTAGGGTAATCTGATCTTAGATCTGTGCTTAGGGGCAACTTCTACCTCAAGTGCAGTGCTTTTGCAGTACAGTAGTGGCTCCAGTATGCAGACTTACTGCCACCCCCTGCTGCCGGCGTTATGCTACTGCAGCTCCTCTAACTCCCTACTCCCTCCCTAACTCGCTTGCTTCCTAACCCCTCTCTCCCGGCCAGAACGTGAATCCCTGCTTACACTGCCACTCCCCAACCGCCCCGGAGGCTACGACCACCTGGACGTGCCTGAAGAAAAGGAGAGCCGTGTCCCAACAGTAGTAGGTAACAACGGCCTAGACACCCTGGGGGGCCAGGGCCAGAATGTGGAGTACACTGAGTACAACAACCAGAACCCCCAGGCACCCTATGGGAACGGCCAGACACCCTATGGGAACGGCCAGACACCCCTGGTGTTTGTGCCCCTTCCGGACGCGGAGGGGCGCAGGGTGCCGGTGGTGAGCGTGAACGTGCCTGGTGGCTCTCCCTTTGGTTTTCCAGAGAAGGACACAGGAATCCCTCAGGAGGCCCAGACCCAGACCACCATCGCCTGGAAGCCTTACAAGCAGAGTTCAGAGTACCTGGTGTCCTGCAACCCTCTGACACACACCAACGAGAAGATGTTCCAGGTGAGAGGGCACGGCGCGCACACACACACACACACACACACACTCGCATAAAGACGCATCTAAGAGGCACTTTTTAAATGTAATCTTAATTTAACTAGGCAAGTCAGTTAAGAACAAATTCTTATTTATAATTACGGTCTACACCTCTCATTCCCATTCATCTCTCCCAATCTCTCTATCCTTCCATCTCCTCTCTCTCCCATCTCTCCCTCCTTCTATCTTTCTCCCTCTCTCCTTCCATCTTTCTCCCTCTCTCCTTCCATCTTTCTCCCTCTCTCCTTCCATCTCTCTCCCTCTCCCTTCTTCCATCTCTCTCCCTCTCTCTCCTTCCATCTCCTCTCTCTCCCTCCTGTCTCAGATGCGTCTGCCTGGTACCTCCACCAGTGCCACTCTG
This sequence comes from Salmo trutta, assembly GCF_901001165.1. NCBI lineage: Eukaryota > Metazoa > Chordata > Actinopteri > Salmoniformes > Salmonidae > Salmo > Salmo trutta. The sequence continues at coordinate 3,238,801 of NC_042995.1, read as the reverse complement.
ATCGGCCTGACAAGCGGAGCCTCCTACAACGTTATCGTAGAGGCCCTGAAGGGGGCGCTCAAACACAAGATCCTGGAGGAGATTGTCACCGCCGGCAACACCCGTAAGGAACCAGCTGTAACTATGACAACTGATCTAGGATCAGTACTGAAATCTAACCTATAGAATAGATGGCATAAGTGAATCCTGATGTTGTTTTGAGTCATGCTGTTCCACGGTCAGAAAATATAGTTCAGAAAGTTCATAGATAAGCGTTTACTTACACAGCTTAGCCTGTGATTCTGTGGTGAAATGAACCCCCTCTCTTCCTCCTGTAGTGACAGAGGGTTCCACCGGCACAGATAAGGACTTGTGCTACGACACCTTCACAGCCACCTACCATGACGTTGGGACTGAGTGGGAGCGCATGTCTGAGACGGGCTTCAAGCTGTGGTGCAGGTGTCTGGGACTAGGCAGTGGACACTTCCGATGTGACTCCTCTAGTGAGTATTTAACTACCTCTTCAATTCAATGCAATTTAAGAAATGTTATTGATCCCTTGCCACCTGATTGGCTGGGTGGAATGGTTGCCATATTGGTTACACCAATCCGATCTAGGGGCTGGGAGACAGTGTCGGATGTTATGCAACAGGTCTGACCTTTTTTTTGTCCTCTCTTTCTCCCCTTCTATCTCCCCCCTCTCTCTCGCTTCCTGTCCATCAACAGAGTGGTGTCATGATGGAGGTAACAACTACCGTATCGGGGAGAAATGGGAGCGCCAGGAGGAGAAGGGCCCCATGATGAGCTGCACCTGCCTGGGCAACGGGAAGGGAGAGTTCAAGTGTGAACCACGTAAGTAGCACTTTAACATCAGTCACCACCCACGCCTTGTTTGGATATTAAAGGAAGAATCCAGAACTTCTGTCTTTTCTGGCAGCATGTCAGAATACAACACAGTACAGTTCCAATGTCAGCCTGTGTGACCTCATCAATGTCTGCCTGTGTGACCTCATCCATGTCTGCCTGTGTGACCTCATCCATGTCTGCCTGTGTGACCTCATCAATGTCTGCCTGCCTGTGTGACCTCATCAATGTCTGCCTGTGTAACCTCACCAATGTCTGCCTGCGAGACCTCATCAATGTCTGCCTGTGTGAACTCATCAATGTCTGCCTGTGTGACCTCATCAATGTCTGCCTGCCTGTGTGACCTCATCAATGTCTGCCTGTGTAACCTCACCAATGTCTGCCTGCGAGACCTCATCAATGTCTGCCTGTGTGAACTCATCAATGTCTGCCTGTGTGACCTCACCAATGTCTGCCTGCGAGACCTCATCAATGTCTGCCTGTGTGAACTCATCAATGTCTGCCTGTGTGACCTCACCAATGTCTGCCTGCGAGACCTCATCAATGTCTGCCTGCGTGACCTCATCAATGTCAGCCTGTGTGACCTCATCAATGTCAGCCTGTGTGACCTCATCAATGTCTGCCTGCGAGACCTCATCAATGTCAGCCTGTGTGACCTCATCAATGTCAGCCTGTGAGACCTCATCAATGTCAGCCTGTGTGACCTCCTCCATGTCTGCCTGTGTGTGTGATTCCCTCTCCTGTGTGTGTGTTTACAGATGAGTCCACCTGCTATGACGATGGGAAGATGTACCAGATTGGTAACCAGTGGCAGAAAGAATACCTGGGAGCCATCTGTACCTGCACCTGCTACGGAGGACAACAGGTCACTTTTACTGGCAATGGCTGTGCTATGTGCTTGTCTTACCTACCTTAGTTGAATGCAACTTGGACAAGAGCACCTGCTGAATGACCAAGGTGTGTAAACGTAATGCTTGTCCTCCTCTCAGGGCTGGCGTTGTGAGAACTGTCGTAGACCAGGTGCTGAGGTTGACTCTAGTCTGCTGCAGCCCGTCCGATACAGAGATCCCACCAACACACTACGCAAAGTGGTGAGTCATAGACTACGCTCTCAAAAGACAACTGAGAACATTTTGGATTAGAACTTGGAATCCCCATGCTGAGGATGGACCCATACTGACCTCTTGTCTGTCTGTCTCCTTCTGCAGAACATCCAGTGCCCCATCGAATGCCTTCGACCTGAACTACTGGCAGACGCACTGGCAGAAGGACACATCCCCCAGAATCCCCTGGAGTAAAAGATAAATCTCCTCTTCCTTACCCATGGTCTGTCAAGTCTCCTTGAAGAGGTCGCCCTGTCCAGTCAGAGGCAGACCTGAACTAACACATTGGTGCCTTACTGATCAGCTTAACCATATCTAACACACCTACATTCTGTAGGTCCATGCCTTCCTAGTCTTAAGAGAACCCCCTGCACACTCAGTCATGGTTATGTTGTGTCTCTCGTCATTTCCCTTTGAGACACTTAAGAGGTAAAAAGGAACATTCCTTGTGTTCGTGCCTTAGAGATGAAAATCTTCCCCTGTCCCTGAATGTATGTGTTTGTGTGCTTGTTAACAGTTCAGATGTGCTTGTCTTTTACAAATTATACATTTCCAAGACTACCTATCCAGTATTACTGTTTGTCCTAATCATTTTTTTTTTTTACTTCTATAAAATCTAAAACCGTCTAAAATCAAAAGCACTGTTTTGAGAGAATGTTGGTGTAGTTGCCATGTCGACAAGTGTTTGAAATAATTTTTCTTTTTCTGTAGCCTCTGTGTAGACAGGGGTAGCACTGCGTGTGTGTGATTGACACCGAGTTGTTGTAATTTTTAAACTCTTTAATGCATTTTATTTATCCCTTTAATCACAGCATTGTTGTGTGAATGTGAGACCTGGGGTGTCTACTTTGTTCTGGTTTTATTTTTGTACTAAAAGGTGCCAAAGTTTGATGGAGATTCCCTTGTTTTGATAAAGTTGAAAAGAACCTCATGAATTGCCTTTGTTTCTTGAATAACTGTTTATACGTAGATTGACCCACCAGTGCGTCACATAATAAAATAAATTCCCATCAAAATCTGTCAGTATAAACTAGAGATCAGTTTTTTTTGCGTGGGCTGCGTCTAAATCCCTGCAGTGCCTTCAGAATATATTGATACACCTGGACTTATTCCACATGTTATAGCCTGAATTCAACATGGATTAGATAATGTCTCACCAATCTACACACAAATACCCCAGAATGACAAAGTGAAAACTTTTTTTTTGCTAATTTATTGAAAATTAAATACAGAAATATCTAATTTACATAAGTATTCACACCCCTGAGTCAATATACGTTAGAATCACCTTTGGCAGCGATTTACTAAGTCTCCAAGAGCTTTCCACACATGGATTATACGATATTGGCACCTTTTTTTATTCTTCAAGCTCTGTCAAGTTGGTTGTTGATCATTGCTGGACAACCATTTGCATCTTGAAATAGATCTTCAAGCAGATTTAAGTCAAAACTGTAACTAGGTCACTCAGGAACGTTCACTGTCTTTGTTAGCAACTCCAGTGTAGATTTGGCCTTGTGTTTTAGGTTATAGTCCTGCTGAAAGGTGAATTCACCTCCCAGTGTCTGGTGGAAAGCAGACAATCAGGTCTAGGATTTTCCCTGTGCTTTAGCTCCAGTCTCCATCCTGAAAAACTCCCCAGTCCTTAATTACAAGCATAACCAGACCATGATGCAGCCACCACTATACTTGAAAATATGCAGAGTGGTACTCAGTAATGTGTTGGATTTGCCCCAAATATAGCACTTTGTATTCAGGACAAAAAGTTATTGCAGTATTACTGGTGCAAACAGGATGCACGTTTTGGAGAAAAAAAATATTCCTGTACAGGCTTTTTCACACCATCAACAATGTTGATCCATCCCCAGTCCTCTTATCACAGCCAATAAACTGTTGGAAAGTTCCCATTGACCTTGTGAAATCTGAGCGTTAACCTTCCTCTCCGGCAACGTAGTTAGGAAGGACGCCTGTATCTTTGTAGTGACTGGGTGTATTGATACACCATACAAATTGTAATTAAGAATGTCACCATGCTCAAAGGGATATTCAATGTCTTAGAATTGTATTTACCAATAGGTGCCCTTTGCAAAGCCTCCCTGGTCTTTCTGGTTGAATCTGTTGGAAATTCACTGCGCGACCTTACAGATAATTGTACCTGGGGTAGAGATGAGGTAGTCATTCAAAAATCCTTTTAGGCACAATTATTACACTCAGTAAGTCCATGCCGCTAGTGCATATTTTTACTCCTGAACTTGCCATAGGAGTTGAATACATAGCTTTTTTTAATTCATAAAAATATTTATAATTGTTAAAAACAATTCCACGTTATTGTGTGTAGGCCAGTGACAATTTTTTTTTTTATAAATGTTTAATTCAGGCTGTAACAAAATGTGGGAAAGGTACAGGGGTGTGAATACTTTCTGAAGGCATTGTATGTCAACCATCTGCGGTGGAAGGTGTTCTCCACAAGTGTCACAGGACTTGTCTAAAGGTAACCCATACAAATGAATTAAAGTATGGAGGTAGTTAAGAAAAGGGGTTATAATCTCCCAAAACATTTGAGCTTAAAAACAATTTCAAACCTAGCTTACATTTGTCTATTATGTGTGGGAATACTTGGGAACAGATTTCTTAGATTAAAATCACTTGGAGCAGATTTCCTAGTGTTTTTACAGTCTTTTATATCCAACAATAAAAAACTATTGTTTTTGCTCAGAAAACTTGAGGGGGGGGGGCTGTCTTAGCCATGTGTTCCGCAACGCGTTTCTATGAGCGATAGTAAAGGGCAACTTCAAAACGTACAAATATTTGTATATATTTTTGATACCAAAAAGCGTCCTAGAATTCAAATAGCTAAATGGTCCGACGATCATAAAACAATTCCATGTTAGTGTAGTCAGTCCCTGACTTTCAGCTTAATATTACTATAACATAAAATAGTGTTTGCATAGTCACACTCCACAGGATTTCTCAAGAAACAGTTTATTTCATGGTGAAACTTGACCTTCCAGACAGTAACGGAGATACAACTATGATTGGAATGTAACGGAATCTGAATGATCCTCAGCATGACTCATGCTGTTTGTGCGTGAACCGTAGGACAGGAATCAGTGTAAAAAATAAAAAAACACTATGTTAGTACCTTCGTTGATCACTCTTCTAGAGCAGTTAATGGACCTCCAACACGTAGACACACATAGCTACTTCTAAGTTACTCAGGGCCATAACGGTGTGTCAGGTTGCGTTGTATGACAGCCACTCCAGGTATTCAGTGGTGGAAGAGTCTCAGGTTGGTGTGCACCAGGGTGATGCCCTGCTCATTACAGGCATTGATCACCACCTCGTCAGCTGTGGACCCGGCCGGGGCAGCAATGTACTCCACACCACTCTACAGAGACAGACACCTCAGAATAATCAGTCCATGTGGGCTTCAAACAGAAAAGACCCTGGAAGGCACTAGAAGGCTAGAGACCAACTAAAGAACCAAAAGCAGAAAGTCGGCCATCTTAGACCAGTGAAAAGTAATAATTCAGCAGTGTGTGTTTACCCGTTTGGCGCGGTCCACGTTGTCTCTGAAGGGGAAGAAGGCGTCAGAGCTGAGCGCTACAGCCTGCAGAGAGCTCAGCCAGTTCTTTTTCTCAGTCTCATCCAGAGGCTCTGGGACCTCCTCATACATGGCCTTCCATACTGCCAGGTCAGGACCCTGAACACAGAGGACATGGAGTTAGAGAGCAGGACAGACTAATCTGGAATGTTTTTATTTTTATGACAGACACCTACAGTAGACACCTACAGTAGGAACCTACACAAAACATACAGTAGAACTGTACATCCGACAACAGCCATTTCAGATGTCGTAGAGCGCATGTCCCTAATTGACCTCTGATCCCTCACCTCTCCAATGGTGCCGCTGACGTACTGATCGATGGCATTGGCCATCTCCGCCCGCTTCACTCCACTCCTGAACCTCATGCCCAACACCCGCGGGTGGTGCCTCAGCCACCAGTTATCAGCCTTGTCCCCTGCCAGCCGCGTGCAGTGGATACGAGACTGCTGACCCGCACCGATCCCAATCACCTGGTACACAGGGAGAGATGGATTGTGACCCAGAAAAAGCACAGTACATCATTTGAAACATTCAACACTACTTCTGAAAAAGGTAAACAAAGGTATAGGCGACAACTGGAAACTCTGTGCCCAAATACTATTTCAACAGCAACCTCCCATGTCCCCTTCCTCTCTCCAGGTTGGCTACCTGTCCATCCTTGGCATAGCAGACAGAGTTGGACTGGGTGTACTTCACTGCAATGCTGGCCACGATCAGGTCACGCAGAGCCTCCACCGACAGCTTAAACAGGACAGACAAGAGGACAAAAGGTCAGAACCTAACATGTCATCAGTGAGCATCTCACACACACTATCAAGACACACACAAACCACAAAGACACTCACCGCGCCCTTGGAGACGACGTTGCTGAAGAGCTCCTTGTCAATGACAGCACCATTCCTCTTCTGTTTGAGGTGGAGGCCAAAGAGAACTCTGACCTCTGGCTCGTCTGGCTCATAGGCTGGGTCCATCTGACACAAACATTCAGCACCCCCAACCGGTGAGAACATGCAAATGAACTTCAAACTTTGTTTTCTAAGAAAGGCTGCAACATAAGATGATCACTAACTGTGCTTTTCCATGTCCAAGCATACCTGGACAACACAGTAGTTTCCATTCTTCTTCTTGGACAGAATCCTGAGGGCCTCCTCTTCATAACCCGGGGCAATGATGCCATCAGAGACCTGAGAATGATAGACAGGGTTTGGAATTGCAGGAAACACACAGGACAGTCATACAACACACCTGGGAAGCCCTACCTCTCTGGATATGATCTTGGCAGTGGGGACATCACAAACGTCAGACAGAGCAATGAAGTCACCGAAGGAGGACATCCTGTCTGACCCTCTAGCCCGGGCGTAGGCTGTGGCCAGTGGGGTCAGGTGCTTCAGCATGTCATTCACCATACACACCTTGGCCTCCTCATCACTCAGAGGAACACCCACCGCAGCCCCTAGAGAGGGAGAGGACAGCCTAGGTCAATGTTACTGGGATTCCTTGCAATCTTGTTGGCATATGCATTGGAAGCGCTGCATGTCTGACCTGCAGGGCTGACGTGTTTGAAGGAGGTGGCAGCGGGCATGCCCAGGGCACTCTTCAGCTCTCGGACCAGCTGCCAGGCGTTCAGGGCATCACAAAGGTTAATGAACCCAGGGGAACCATTTACCACTGACAGAGGCAGAAATGGAATGGAGAGAAGGGAGGGTCAACATAGTTAGTCTACCCAGACAGGACAAGGTCCCCAAAGTCCCCCTGGACAGTTTCAGGTGAACATATGACACCAATTAAAATGAGGGTTGACAATGTTTCCCCTATTGTAATTTCTGAGACTGTTGGCTAAACAATGGGGGGGGGGGGGGGTGAAGCCTACCTGTGAGGGGGAGAGTGGGACGCAGGGTGTAGAGCTGGGCGGGGGCTTGGTGGGGGTTCATGCCGTAGCGCAGGGGCAGCTGGGATACCCCACGGCTGTACTGGCCCCGGAAGTAGTCCGCGATGGCCTCATCATACTGAGCTGTGTGAGTAAAGGCCTGGGAGAGAGAATGAGGACAACTAGATCGCAGACACCAGGATCATGTTCATTAGGCAACATATGAAAGAAAAGGGACTGAAACAGGAAGGGAAAACCTTGATGTCCAATAGGAAATGCACATCTGTTTACCGCTGCAAAATGTTTTTCTATGGTGTGCCCTAATGAACATAGCCCAGGGTAAACAGCTGAACCAGACAGCGTTGTAACCTATTCCATGGTCAAAGCCAACATGGGCTTCTACAGTTATCTGGAGGCAGCTGTAATACAAACTATCACTAAGATTTGTAATGCCTTCACAAGGAACACCATGTGCTAAATGTATCCATTCTACTCCATGTAGTTTCATGTTAAATGCACAAGTACAGTGAAAGTATTGTTGCAAGCTAACCAACAATGCAGTAATCAATAACAATGTAATATTAAAACAACAAGAGAACAAAAGCAATCAAGTAAGCATACTATATAAAGTTCCAGTAGCATATTTACAATGTCCAGGGATACTGGCTCAATAGAATACTGTGGGCTGACTTGAACAACATGGCCCCAAGGATAAGAGAGGGCAGCATGGGAGGTAGTGGACTCTGAACTTTACCTCACATTGACCCAACAATCAATTAATATATTTTTGTTTATCTGAATTTTTACGGTGTCCCAATTGTGCTTATTGACTATACAGACTCCATGGTATCTGTGGTCTGTAACTGTACAAATTGATCCTTTTAACAAAGACACAGTATGAGGCCTTCCCCAGTTGTCCTGAGATGTCCGATTTGCTGCCATTGAAGAATCTCTTAAGACTTCAGTTTTGTCAGCACATGGGAAGTTAAACTAGATTTCACCATTCTCAACTTGTCCAGGAAGTAGATTGATACACAGGTCAAAGGACCATGTAAAAAAAGTCCACTTTCAACCCGTGCTTTCAAGTTGCCATAGTTACCTTCAGGGCCAGGGTCTTGCGGGTGTCCAGGGTGGTGTCTTTGCCCTCGGAACCCTCCATCTCCACAGCAACCAACTTGTAGTCGGCAGGGTCACACACAATGGTTACGCGGGCGTGGTTCTTGGCCGCTGCTCGGAGCAGGGTAACCCCACCTGAGGACACAGCCAGGGTCAAACAGGGTAATCACCATGGCAACCTAGGGCATTTCAGGTTGAAGAAGAGACTTCAGAAAGTAAAATATAGAGCTGGCCTTAAAGGTGCAATATCAATTAATTGCACCGCCCTTCCCTGGTTGCTAAAATTCTATTCAGTCGCCTAATTTCAGTTTATGTGACAAAACAAGCAAGTATATGGTAGAGAATCATTGAACCATCTAAACCGCTGTGAATTATTTTCCATAACCCCAAATATTGTATTTTCAGCTGTTTGAAGCTGGTGTACAAAACTGAAAGTAAAAGCAGCAAAACTAAACTTCACAGAAATAGTGCACATAGAACAGACCTACCACTTCTTATACTTGCTTTCAATGAGAATGACAGATCTAACTTACAATTCTATGTGAATTTGGTCAGGTGGCACAAAAAAGTTATTGCAGCTTTAACATTCCACTCACCAATATCAATCTGTTCCACTGCGTCTTCCACGGTCACATTAGTGTTGGAGATAGTCTTCACAAATGGGTAAAGGTTACACACCACCACCCTGGTCAAAGACCGGCAAAGGAAAGCAAAACAAGTCAAGAAACAATGCATTTCACTAGGTTTTTTCTAACTATCTAGGCAATTTGAAATAATAAGTAGCATGGCTGTTTAATCCCCCACATTGTGTGTGCCCTAGATGACTCATTGAGAAACAATATCTTAAAAAGGTGAAGTTTTGACTTTTGTAAATGGGAACATGTGTCAATTAAGCAGGTCACATTTTGCAGCCTTGAACCCAAATTGTTAAACATACGTGCCCATAGGCTCCAAAGAGAATTCATGATTTATTTCAGAGGCTGTATGCATTGCACACTTTCTCCTTAAAGCCAATCACATTCCATGAATGTCAAACTGGCAGCTTAAACAGCCAGATTCCCAGGGATACATTTTTTTTTTAAGTGTCACAAGATCAGATGTGTGCAGATGCAGCAGCATTTGAATTAGCCGGTTATTAGATTAACAACGCATGCTTCTGGAAGTTTCCCCACTTCACAACCTTACTGCCCTGCATTAGGGCCAAATCTAATAAGTCTTGTGCCCGATCACATGCATTGTGTTTTAGGTCTGCTTGTTCACAAAAATAATTTTTCAAAGACCCCTAAAAACCACAGTAAAGCAGTAGTGGCTCTGGAAAGAAGTATAGAAAAGTTGACTGAGATGGACAAGTCCTACCCTTAAATATTGAGGAAAAAAGATCTGATCTTAGATCAGTGTCTAGAGCCAAATTAAACCCACTTCCCTGTCTCTTACCTGACCAGACTGTAGCCCAGTTTCTCCATGTCAGCCTTGTCCGAAGGGGTGTGCCGGGCCAGGATGCCCCCGTGTACAGCAGGGTGCAGGGTCTTCACCCTCCCACCCAGCATCTCTGGATGGCCAGTCAGCTCAGACACATCCCTGGAACAAAAGGGAGATGGATGTTAGGTGATTCAGAGGCACACATTCTCAATTGCATTTAGATGCTGGGCATGCCGCTCATCTAAAAGGTGGTCAATGATTGCAGAATACTAGATAGGCCTACGCTTTGCAAACAGTAAGGTGACTTAAAGGAATACATTGTTTTCAGCATAACATTGAATCATTTGAGCATTAGCGCAAGAGAATGTTGGTGGCTGAACACTATCAACAAGGATAGATTTATGCTACAGTAGTTTGTGTCAGGGGGCTAGGGTCAGTCTTATCTCTCAGCCCTAGGACCACGCCTCAGGTCTACCTGGCCTGATGACTACTTGCTGTCCTCAGTCCACCTGGCCGTGCTGCTGCTCCAGTTTCAACTTTTCTGCCTGTGGCAGCAGGAGTGGTGGTGATACTCTGAATGATCGGCAATGAAAAGCCAACTGACATTTACTCCTGAGGTACTGACCTGTTGCACCCTCGACCACCACTGTGATTATTATTATTTGATCTATGAACATTTGAACATCTTGGCCATGTTCTGTCATAATCTCCACCCGGCAAAGCCAGAAGAGGACTGGCCACCCCTCATAGCCTGGTTCCTCTCTAGGTTTCTTCCTAGGTTCTGGCCTTTCTAGGGAGTTTTTCCTAGCCACCGGGCTCCTACACCTGCATTGCTTGCTGTTTGGGGTTTTAGGCTGGGTTTCTGTACAGCACTTTGATATATCAGCTGATGTAAGAAGGGCTTTATAAATACATTTGATTTGAATGAGGCATTGAACATGCATGTAAACGGTTACACCTACCGAACAGCCAGTCCTGCATCGCGCAGGGTTTTGGCGGTGCCACCTGATGCGACGAGTGACAGTCCCACGTTCACCAGCCTTTTGGCAAAGTCCAGAAGTCCAGACTTGTCGGACACACTCAACAGTGCTGTGTGGGTAGAATTAAGACAAAACTGTGACAAAGTTGTAGAGATTTATTGAATGGCACCACTGTGAAACGAAGTTTGCTTTTCAAATATCTGTAAATATGTTGTCTCCACTGAGACGTCATCGATAGTTTATTGCTCCTTTGTAGCCACCCGTTGCTAACTAAAATGGAAGCATGTTTTTCGTGGCATGCTAGTTGTAGCTAGCACGACGCAAGAAACAACGGAATTGGATATGGACCACGTAGCATATAGCACTACGCTCAAGCTTATGCTTCAACATAGACTACTCAGTCTCTAAGCTACATTAGCTAAAGCTAGCTAAAATATAAAAAATAAAAAAAGTTTACCCAGTTCTGAGCAGGCCATGGTTTTGGATAACGTTCTCTGTCTGGGAATGGGACACGAGACTAGAAGCATGTGTATAGTTGTATCAATTTATGGCACGATAGGAACTTTGTGAATTGTCAGGACCGCCCCTTTGACCGGTTTTGACTAAATGGGATACAGCTTTTGTCAGATGTGACTTTTCGTTGCAGGTTAGGAGAATTTACGCAGCAGGTTAGGAGAATTTACGCAGCAGGTTAGGAGAATTTACGCAGCAGGTTAGGAGAATTTACGTAGCAGGTTAGAATCAGATTAAGGTTAGAAAATATAGTTATTGTTTGCTAGCTATGACCCATTTGTACCCCTCACACAACTTCTTCGATGCCTTCTGCGCAGTAAAATGCAAAATCGCTGACTTCTATCCTTCTGAGTCCCCGTAAAAAACACGTTTTGGAATTTTAATATATACATATTTTTTTTAAACATCAGATAACGGTTTGAGGTGCAAAAACATGTTACAAAGGAAAAATGTGAACACATATATTGTTTTTTGACTGTATATGGACTGTAGTGGCCATTAAGACTCGGTTGATAGTAAATATATAAAAAGTTAACATTACAGTAAACATAACAGATTACATGTATTAACCAGCTTGTATTTAGCTCTTATTTAATGTATTTATTACACTGCTCTGAAACTCACCAAACGAAATATTGACCTATTAGAAACGATTTGAATATCGAACAGTTAAAAATGATCATTACACAATTACACCATAACATGTGCTAATTGTGAGGGTGGCTATTTTGATAAGCAGAAAGAAAAAAATGATCAAGGTGAAAAATAGTAGGCCTATTCTGGGCTTTTCAATGATATCATGTGTGGGACATGATATCATTGAAAAGCCCAGAATGTCCTCTCATATGTACTTCGTGACCTAACACAGTGGCATGTATGGCATTAGAGATACAGACCAAAAACACATGTCCATTTGAGACAAAAATGAATTGCTGGGGATATGACTATGGATCATATAAATGGATCACACAAATGATCTTGACCACATGCCACCACCACACAATTACGCTAGAGATATGTAGGCTATTTGAAATGATAACAATGTGAGAGTTTAGACTCTCTCGCTCTGCCACTGGAGGGTGAGTTTACACCACTATAGAAGGACCATATGGGCAAATAGTGGTGCTGTTGATCTGAGAGAACTAAACACACTAAAGTGAATGCCCAGTAGACATCCACCATTTTACTTTATTCAATCCATTATTTACAAATCAGTAGGGATGAAAGAAAGGAGAAAAGGTGAAGAAGCATTTGTGGACTACTAACATACACCAAGCCACTGGAGGGGTACTGACATACACCAAGCCACTGGAGGGGTACTGACATACACCAAGCCACTGGAGGGGTACTAACATACACCAAGCCACTGGAGGGGTACTGACATACACCAAGCCACTGGAGGGGTACTGACATACACCAAGCCACTGGAGGGGTACTAACATACACCAAACCATTGGAGGGGTACTGACATACACCAAGCCACTGGAGGGGTACTAACATACACCAAGCCACTGGAGGGGTACTGACATACACCAAGCCACTGGAGGGGTACTGACATACACCAAGCCACTGGAGGGGTACTAACATACACCAAGCCACTGGAGGGGTACTGACATACACCAAGCCACTGGAGGGGTACTGACATACACCAAGCCACTGGAGGGGTACTGACATACACCAAGCCACTGGAGGGGTACTGACATACACCAAGCCACTGGAGGGGTACTGACATACACCAAGCCACTGGAGGGGTACTGACATACACCAAGCCACTGGAGGGGTACTGACATACACCAAGCCACTGGAGGGGTACTGACATACACCAAGCCATTGGAGGGGTACTGACATACACCAAGCCATTGGAGGGGTACTAACATACACCAAACCATTGGAGGGGTACTGACATACACCAAGCCACTGGAGGGGTACTAACATACACCAAGCCACTGGAGGGGTACTGACATACACCAAGCCATTGGAGGGGTACTGACATACACCAAGCCATTGGAGGGGTACTGACATACACCAAGCCACTGGAGGGGTACTGACATACACCAAGCCACTGGAGGGGTACTGACATACACCAAGCCACTGGAGGGGTACTGACATACACCAAGCCACTGGAGGGGTACTGACATACACCAAGCCATTGGAGGGGTACTGACATACACCAAGCCATTGGAGGGGTACTGACATACACCAAGCCATTGGAGGGGTACTGACATACACCAAGCCACTGGAGGGGTACTGACATACACCAAGCCATTGGAGGGGTACTGACATACACCAAGCCACTGGAGGGGTACTGACATACACCAAACCATTGGAGGGGTACTGACATACACCAAGCCATTGGAGGGGTACTGACATACACCAAGCCATTGGAGGGGTACTGACATACACCAAGCCACTGGAGGGGTACTGACATACACCAAGCCATTGGAGGGGTACTGACATACACCAAGCCACTGGAGGGGTACTGACATACACCAAGTCTGTCTGTCTGTCTGTCTGTCTGTCTGTCTGTCTGTCTGTCTGTCTGTCTGAATGTCTGTCTGTCTGTCTGTCTGTCTGTCTGTCTGTCTGTCTGTCTGTCTGTCTGTCTGTCTGTCTGTCTGTCTGTCTGTCTGTCTGTCTGTCTGTCTGTCTGTCTGTCTGGAGAATGACATTGGGACAAGCACAATTACCAAAGCTTTGTTGTGTCACGATCATTGCTTTTCTGAGCACCTGTAACATAGATTTCCTGCAACAATAAAAGCCTCTCATGATTACATTCCCCATTGTTCCGACGGAGGGCCATCCCTTTTCAATAAACTTTATTACCCAAAACTTGGCCTTTTTCATGCATTTGAACAGCGGTTAAAGTCTGACAGATGTGAATTTACAGCCCCTGTCCCTCATTCCCTTACCTAGCTTACCCATTAGCTTAAGTAACACGACAGGGCCAAGGGAAACCTAAACCAATATGGGTGATTACTTTAAAAGATCAGACAATCTGTTCATATTTCCGTAATGAGGCCGACATTTTGCTGATTGATTAAACTACAGGATGTAAATATTTTACAGGGTCTTGCCGCTTAAGTTATTGTTCCTGATTTACCATCTGACAAAGTGAAAGAAAACTGCATTTATTTATTTAACTATGAAAATAGCCTTTCTGGTAACAATTTTCCCTATTGGAGGACTCGATGTCTCGGCGAGTCGCTTGAGTGATTGTGACACTGTAATAGACAGGACAAAATGTTATACATATACATAAACACACACACACACACACACACACACACACACACACACACACACACACACACACACACACACACACACACACACACACACACACACACACACACACATACACAGACATACACAGACACATACACACACACAGACCCTCACACACATACAGACACTCACACACATACACACACACACATACACACACATACATGGATGCACACACAGACATGCACATACACACACACACACACATACACACACACACACACACACTTACACACACACACACACACATACATACACACACAAACACACACACAATGAGGCGATTGCATTATTGGTATAGAAAAAGCATAGGGGCCGTCAGCAATTCTGTCAGACCAGGCTGTTGAGAAACCACTATTGACAGCGTTATCACCAGTGGATGGAATTTACACCAATCATTTTTTATCAGTATGACAGGTGAGTTCAGATTAAATTAGAATTGAGAAACTGAATCAATGATCTCTATATTTCGCTCAGCCTGCTTATCAATTTACTATGATTTTAGTTGTGTTTGTCAGGCGGCCCTGTATCATAAAACAGGCCGAATGGCATTAGTCACACATCTAAATTAACTCTTATTGATTGATATGATTTTTCATCAGCCAAATTAAATGCTGCATTGAGGGAGACATAGTGGTTAGGTCTGAGACATAGTGCTTTAAGGCCTATAAGCACTGTTTACTCTACAGTGAACTGCTTTGAGGCCCTGATTGTGATCCACAAGGAGTAGGATGAAGTCACTAGACGCTAAATCCTATCCACTACACTGTCAAACACATTCAAAATCTTAGACACTAAATTCAATCCACCACATTGTCAAACATATTCAAAACCTTAGACACTAAATGCAATCCACTACATTGTCAAATACATTCAAAACCTTGGACACTAAATCCACTACACTGTCAAGCACATGCAAAACCTTGGACACTAAATCCAATCCACTACACTGTCAAACACATTCAAAACCTTGGACACTAAATCCAATCCACTACACTGTCAAACACATGTAAAACCTTGGACACTAAATCCAATCCACTACACTGTCAAACACATTCAATAACTACAATCATTGTCTTCCACCTTGTTCCGTAAGTATCTATTACTGCATTTGTCCAGCTCTCAGTTTCTGAGCACCCAGCCGTCTCCAAACAGATAATTACCTTTAAACTTATCTAGGACTAGTGCCCCTTGACCCCATACTGCCCTCCACCACCACACAATTAAAACTAAACTGACTCCAGACCTGTAGCTGTGCACAAAGGCCCCTTTCCGTCTCAAGTTCATGTAGCAGAACCATCCCGGCTTCGTTTCACGAGACAGGCCAGCGTCTTGCCCGGCCAGTTAAAAATGCATTTAATCACCATATAAGCATGATGTTGTGGGCCGGGGCCTGCCGGCGGGCTGGGCGGGCTGGGCGTGAGGGGACGAGTTATGCCGCGTGTGTCCTCTAATCCGGTTTTTAATCACCGCCGTACTTTGGACAGCCAATAAAAATGGCCTGTTTCGGTCAGACACACATCATCTTCTGTTTCTTCTTGCAAATTAAAATGTAGCCTGGGTGACATCACCATCAGGCGCTGATTACTTTGTGTGCGCCCCAAATGGCACCCTATTCCCTATATAGTGCACTACTTTTGACCAGACCCCTAAAAAGTAGTGCACTATATAGGTAATAGGGAGCCATTTGGAACATAAGCCTTTACCTCTCTTCATTAACTTAATTATTTGACTATCAGTAAAACCTGCCTGAGTAATTCATATTTGAAAGCCCCAGGGTTGTAAATTAAAGGGTCTCTGCTGGTTTAATATGCAGTGTTGGATTCTCTTCCTTTCTCTTTGCCATCTTGCCATCTGTTATCTGTGACAACAAGGTGGCTGAAATAGACAGGAAACAAGGGAAGGACGTGTGATACAGAAAAAAAAGTGTGTCCATTTGAGAGATTTTCCATTAAGTGGGATTGGAAGTAGAAATTTGGCCAATATGTCTATTTTAGCTGGATTTATAGTTGGACCTCACTACCCTGTTGTTACCATCCCTCTGTGGTTGCAGAAGACTCACAAGGTCATTATGAAGGATCCAAACACTAATAACTTTCTTAAAGAAATGCTCAGCTTTGCCTGCTCAATGTGTTTGTGTAACTCCCTCTCATTGCTCTTCACTAAACCCACTTTTAAAATACTTTAGATTACTTATAGATGTTCTAAATGTTCTCCACAAATCGATCCCTCATTTTCATGAGTTAACTTTGCATAAATCCTACATTTCTCAAGTTATTTGAACAATTTTAATTTCTGTTTTTTTTATTTCACGCAGTTGACATCAACACAGACCAGTTTCAGATAAACACATTCACTTTTTCCCTGACATTTACCTGTCAATTCAAATAAATTAGATACATTTAAATGTAGTTAAATAACAACAATAAACAAACAAACAACAACAACAACAGAAATCTGAATTTACATGACAACAATGTTCAATTGCACACACAAGATAGAGTATGAGACATCATAGAAAGTCTGTAAATCCAAGATGTCTGAGGGCACATTCACAACATTCTGCAACACTTTGCAACACTTTCCCCTTCGTTTTCAGCTAATGCAAACTGCTCAGGCTTTGTTCACTCCTGTCAGTGTAAGTTACAGTTTGCAACAGTCCAACGGTTCTGAATGTAACTTGGTTGCATCACATCCTTTAGCACTGCTGGTGGGAGGAGCCACATCTGTCAGTCAGCCTGTCGGGGGGCGGAGTTTAGCTGAGATGGATGACAAGGTAATAGAGGTCAGTGGTGTTGCTTCACTGCTGCTACAGTACTTCTCAGTCCAATTGGATGAAAAACACAGGAGTCTTACAGCCGGTGAATGTCCTGTGTAAAAACATTTTTGGGGGGTTGCATGCCATGAAAAAATACAGCAGAGAGAGACAGGGTTCAGTGTCTTATTCAGCCTTAATTGACGTGATGATGAATATAAAATGCTTTATATTCCCTCATCCTTTGAGATGCGAGTCCAACATAAAGAACACCTATACCTTAAACCAGGGGTACCCAAAACTGTTTCACTCGGGGCCCCCTTCCAGCATTGGGGAACATCCCACACACCCCTGCGCGCGCAGCATGTCTATTTCTATGGGCACAAGCACTGTTCATGACACAAACTGTTCACATCCTTCTTGTTTGTGGAGAGAATTTTGCAGGTTTAAAGCTTATTTCCTGCAATTCTGTACATTTTGCCATGCCTAATGTGTATTCATGTGATATTTGAGTGACAAAAAAATGACTCCAACATCTATGAGCTGAAAAACAAAATAAAAAAAAACTTTAGCTGACATGGGCTAGTGGAGCTGGACATTTCTAACAAGTTATAAATAGCTCTCTAAGGTATGTAATGACTAGCATGACAAGAGGAACTGATGATGCACTACCTAAAATAGAAATGACACCTTGTGCATTCTACTATTACAACTTTCAAGAATAAGTTTAAAGCCGGATTGAGTTCCTTTAAAAAAAAAAAATCGGGGGGGGCGACCCACAGTTTGGAAACCACTGCCTTAAACAACTCCGTCAGGGTCACAGAAACATTACATTGCGTTAAGCATTATGTACACAAAAAACACTGTCATAGGCTTTTGAAATGGCACATCCATTTTTTTCTCTTTTTACACTGAAGACACCCACTTTCCCAGAGCCAGTGTCAAGCAGCAGTGTCTCTGGCGTTTTCCTTTCTGGGTGTGTCTTTGTCTTTTCACAACCCTGCGCCTATCTTCCTGTCCCCCCCTGGCACCCCCACTAAGTCGTCCTCAGAGAAGGGACTGTGGGGGTTGTAACCAAGCTCCGCTGTGAGCTTCAGAAAGTCTGTTGAACGCTGCAACCCCACAGCGCCACCCATGGTAACAGCAAACTCGTGTGGCGCCTCCTCCTCTTCCTCCTCTTCCTCCTCTGCTTCTTCTAGGTCTAGCTCTCCCTCGTCGTCCTGAGTGGAAGCTCGTCTATTCTCAGCTGGTTTGCCATTGGTCGGTTTTCCCCCGGTGCGTAGTCGCTCCGCCTCAGACTGGGCAGACGCAGATGCCTGCTCCTTGGCCTTGCGGCTGCGCTTCCACTTCATCCGCCGGTTCTGGAACCAGATCTTCACCTGTGGAGAGACAGAACGCAGGCCTGTCAGCCACTAACGCAGGAGTAGAGGTCTCTCACTGGCAGTTTCTATCTCTCTGTCCCCACACTCAGTTTAGTACATTTGGGCTGCCATTTTATTTCTACTAAACCGGGCTGAAATGTCCAAAACAACCGTTACTCACTTGCAGAAAGATTTATCTGAAGAAGTAATTCCAAAATGTGCTGAATACGTTCGAACACAGAGGAGTTGATCTTTTAAATCAACATGTCAACTGCTTCATTAGGGAGTGGTATTTGGGACTAAATGAGGCAGGTGAAACAAGTGAACTGTAATATATTAGCTAAATAAGGAACTAGCGGCCTGATTGCTGCTGTCTGACGTCACATTACTCTCCAGTGACTAATGGAGCATGCCATAGCAGACAGTTTACCTCAAGGACAAACACACCAGGGATCATTTGAACAGGTTCTTCACAGAGGAACATAGGATAAGAGGCCAGCGCTGGAATAGCCTGCCAGGTGGAATCCACACACATACACATATATACACGCTCACACAGACACACACAGAATGACCCCTTTTCTCTCTCACCTGTGTTTCGGTCAGCATGAGAGAGGTGGCCACCTCAAAGCGTTTGGGTCTGGACAGGTACTTGTTGAGTTTAAATTGGTTCTCCAGCTCAAGGAGCTGCTGACTGGTGAAAGCCGTCCGGGGCCTACGACACTTCCCCAGGAGTCCTGCCTGGGGTGCTGAGAGGGGGAGGGGGAGAGAGAGAGAGAGAGAGAGAGAGAGAGAGAGAGAGAGAGAGAGAGAGAGAGAGACCTTAGTACAGTACAGTATTCTTCATTGTGGATCATTTTCAGTGAACAACCGGGTAAAAAGTTACATTGACTCTGGCCTAATGAATATCTTAATTCTCCCCAACTATGTTCTTCCCAAATATAATGAGGTGTCTAGGCTACTAAGCCTGTGTTCTGGTCAATTCAAGCTATTGGACAACGCATGTGAGTAGATTTAATCTCAGACTGTTTCAATGGTCTTATTTCTGCAATACCAAGGACATAGGAAGTCCAATATAATGTTGAGGGAGGAACAAACACACACACACATGCCCGCACTCTCTCGCCATCATTAACTATAATAGCTTTACTCCAGTTTATTGTTGACGAGAGGACACGGCAGAAGCTGGGCGCGAGGGCCATAAAAAGCGCGAGCACCATTAACTTAATGAAAATTCGATGAAGCTTTAGTGATTTTATTGGTGAACTAGCAGAATGTTTTAGGTGTTTGTTTATAGTTTGCTCCTCAGTACAAAGACAATGTTCATCGAGTTGACGTTTATAGCGAAATGAAAAGGCCAAAAATAAAAACATATTACAGTTAGCAGGAAATCGATCGAAGACTGTTCACGAGACTACACTTAAATAATATTTAGGCCTACATGATATTTAAATAGCCTATATTTTTCAGACGTTGTGTATTAAAGACTGAACAGAGAACAAAACCTTTCTACCATTGAGATTGAACGTGCACTATTATTCGTTCAGAAAGCAGTTAAAAATATGTGTTTAAATATTGCTATAAAGGTGGATTAATATAAGCCTATAGCATGATATAATACACATAAAAATATAAAACTTCTATGATAATACATTGTGCTTGCTCTTATATTGAAATAAAAATTGATTTAAACAGATCTTGCCTGATTGGTAAAAATGTTAGCAATAGTTAGAAACAATATTATTATAATAAATATATAATAACACGTATTATTAACCAATAACCTACTTATTAGATGTTTGCATTATTTACAAATTGAAATGTATGATTATTGTTATTATTGTTGTTGTTGGTGTTATTCTTCAGATTATTATAACGTTTTATTTTTGTTGTAAAATGTGTTATGAGAGATGTGATAATATATTGAGTTTTGTTATCAATAGTGGTATCAAATACGTTTAAGTTTTGCACATCTAGCTAAAGTTAATTGCAACATTTAGCCTAATCTTAGAACATATATTTGATTATGGTTACAACATTTGCCTTGTGTGTGTGTGTGTGTGTGTGTGTGTGTGTGTGTGTGTGTGTGTGTGTGTGTGTGTGTGTGTGTGTGTGTGTGTGTGTGTGTGTGTGTGTGTGTGTGTGTGTGTGTGTACCTGTATTTGCTTTTTCTCACCTTTGGATTACATGCAACGAGGAACAATAAGTGATTTTACGACACCTCTAGGCGGTTGGGTTCAATGCTTTGGAAGTGGTTGTTAAGTGATCCAACGATCCCTTCCCTACCAATAAACCTCCGGTATCTGGGCGTAAATTAATTTCTGCTTGATACCCGCCACACCTATTTGAAAAACATGATTGATTACAGCAATTAGGCTTCGCTTTGCATCTGCTTGGCTTTATTAATTATATTGCCTATGTGTTCTGAGCAAGTACAAAAACACATCAGATTTAGATTTAGATGCACTATTGTAAAGTGGTTGTTCCACTGGATATCATAAGGTGAATGCACCAATTTGTAAGTCGCTCTGGATAAGAGCGTCTGCTAAATGACTTAAATGTAAATGTAAATGTAATCACCAACAGACAGTTCAACTCCATTTAGAACCCCGATTTTAATAGAAACCCCACAGGCCTAGCGCATCTTTTAAAGATGTTTCGTTTGTTGATATATTTGTAAAAGCGTAAAGCCTATTGGCTGTGCTGCCCAGCCCACAGGTGTACTATACTTACAACTGTAGTCTGGAAGACGTGGTATCATCATTCCAGCCCGGATCCAGTGCTCCAGCGGGAGAGACCCTGCCATGGCAGCCGCCTTCAGGTGGTCTGGGTACGACTGGGTAAGGTGTGTGAAGCCGGAGTAGGCGAAGGCAGGGTGCTGGCCACCCAAAGCCGATATTGGGTACATAGGGGCAGGGTACATTTGGGGTAGCGAGGCGAGTCCTGTGTGAGGGAGGTTCAGCAGTCCCGGTTTGGGGATTATCCCGGTTTGAAGATGGATGGGCGTCCTGCGCGGGGACGGGGTGTCCGCTCGCCGACAGGACACGGGGCTGCCCGCAGGGCTGTCGCTGCTCAGACCTGGGGAGAGGTCTCGGTTCCCGCGGTGAGTCTCGTCGGCCAGCAGAGCATCGATTCGAAAATTATTCGATTTCTCCATTCCGACTCTCATCAGGAAAACTCCCGCGAGCTGCTCAAAGGTCAGACCTGCCAATGTACACTTGTTCTGTGCGTCAGAGCGCATACAGCTCCAACTCCAATCTTCTGTTTTAAATGTTTCAGTTTTGATAAAAGTCACTCTGAGGATGCCAGTGCAACCCTCTCGTAACCAAAATAAGTCAGAGCAATGATACATACAATTGAGACAAGGTACTTTTAGTATGCGTTTCGATAGCAGGTTCCTTAGCTTAGCTCACCCACTCGCTATCACCTATCTGTAACAGTTTTGGAACAATATTCTCTGAACAACCCTGAAGAGCTTAAATTATTAGGAAATAAAATGATACAACAACATATTAAATTGCAATGCTTTCCGAGTGTCCATTTGGTTTCTGTAGTCCTCTATCCGCGCATTCACATCACATGTGATGACTAACAGCCGGGTCTTGGTGTTTAATAGCAACTTAACCAACTAAAGCAAGTGTTTCACTCCTTCAGACGCCGTCTCCCCACCCCTGTGGCTGTCTGAGCTGTGATTGGCTAATGCAGGTACTCCAGGGGTGAGTTTAGTCGACCGTTTTCTAATGAACTAATTACTCTCTCATTTCCACGCGACTCAAGAACCCTCTGAACGCGCCTCACACGTCTCCTGCGTGAGAAATGTCCAACCTCTTTCCCTCTGTCTGTCAGCAACACTTTCTGATGTGTTTAATTGTGACGTGAGACTGTGAGAGCTGGTAGCAATATTACCTTTTCTACTGTATGTGTTGTTGCCTTATGAACGCGCCTGAATCAGATAACAAGATACAAGTGGTCTAGGCTATAATAGAACAAATACTGTAATAGTTATTACATAGCTATTAGTACAAATTGATACAATATTTATAATAATGATTATGATTATTTAAACATAAGTTACCACATTGTGATTATAATAATAACAATGATGATGAAAATAATAAATCTATGTTACAGATTTGTAGTTTTTGCACATTTGGATCTCAAGCCATATTTTGGACATCTATTTATAGCCTAAATCAAATAAATCCTGCTATCATTATTTGTTCTGCGTGTCTATTCAGAGGAAATATTGGCAAGTGATTTATATTTTAATTAGTACAATATTAACGATTTGCTTATTTTAAAACCCATGGTTTTCTCCAGGTTGAAATACTAATGTAATTCATTTTTATGAGCTAGAATTATACATCAACCGTAAAAGAGTGCATTAATAAAGCTGATTTAGCATAGAATAGCTAGGTCACCCTCCAGGTGTCGTATCTTCCATGTCCAAGACTCATTTCTATTCATCTATGTAATTAGGCCTATTTACATAGGCCCCCAGCATATCGGTAATCATGTAAAAACATAATAAATGATAGAAATCAGAAAAACAACATGATTTAAATAATAATTTGTCAGTTATTAGTCTGTCATATTCCTATTTAGGCTTTACAACTCGTTTTAAATCCGCACCGTTAGTTTTAGACGTGAAATAGGCTTATATTGGTATGTGTCATAAGGTTTTAAGATATTTGCAGAAATAAGAAGCAGAATAACAATCGCTTTGCTCTCTATATGTTCGCATGTGGTGCAACAACACTGCATCCTGCCTCCCCGCTCCGGTCAGTGAACTATGGGGAATCTCCATGTTGTCTCCCACTTTTAACAACCGCAATCTGCATGATCTGACTGAACCCTGAGGAGGAATGCGCGCAGGTGTGTGAAGGAAAGCAGACATGGTCCTACTGTAGGTGGTCCTCACCTCAGGTCATGTGAACACTGTTGGGCCGTAAGCACTTCAAAAAATAACACATATCCCGTTTCTAACAGGTCAAGCAGGTGACGCAGACTACGTCGTCGTCATGGCATTAACTCCTGAGATACTATTGTAATTACTACCCCCAGACTAAATGTACCACTAGTCCAACAATCACTAGCAACTGTTATAAGGTCCTAAGTGATAGTTATTTTGACATTTTCATGAAATAAACCTATAAAGCCCACTTGCTCATAGTTGTGTCACACTGGCCTATAGGTTACTGAACACATTATTTGATCAACTCATATGTATTTATCCATGACGCTCCACTCAGCAACAACCTTTGAAAAACATAGTTTAAAGTATAGGCCTAAAAATGCCATGGTAACCTATACACAACACATCTTCGATTTGCATTTTAATAACCGTGAATGAATAATAAAATGAAAGTAATTTCATATTCGTTATTTAAAGCAGTAATATTTGCAAAATATTGTTTTACTATTATATCCTAAGCCTGTGCATTTATTCTTGCAATACGTTTTTTGAACAAACTGGTAGATTTGAATAAAAACAGACTTAAGTTATGTTGTGAAAACAGGCACACATTATTTTGATTAGATCATTTACTTTCAAATGATCAGAACAATTTTATCCAGGAATCTTTCAAGGATACAAAACATCATCCACAAATCACTTTTTGTGATTTATTTAGCCTAATTGTGAAAAGGTTGACAATAGAAAATAAATCCTAGAGGGATTTTTGTATTTTTATAATATTGTATTTTTATAATACCGTGGCACGCACCCTACCGCGCATCCACCACCCATCCACCTTCAAACAACACAGGAGAACAAACATTCACATCATCACCGCTCGTCCCTCAGTAGCAAAATCCTTCCTGCTGCTGTTGCATCCGATTGAACTCTGTCTCAGCTGCTGCCGTAGACTCACTGGGCCGAATCCTACCCTGACATCTGTGTGCGTTTGACAGTTTATAATAACTGTCAAAGACTTATAATGAATATTCCAATATTATAAAATATTAGTATAGGTAAACAGATGTAGGCAATAGCACTTATGACTTGAAGCACAGTTGAATAATCAAATAGTGAATGAGCCCCACGAATCGGAAGAGTACTGGACTAGGCCCATAAAATCCAAGGGGCACGCGGCCTAATCCGAAAGGCTCTAAATTATATCTCAAGAAATTGAAATCAGGCCTAGGAAGATGCATAAAACGCTTATATGGTCACCTCTCCCCGCTGTAGACCGTCGCTCACAGCGAGGTGGTGTATGTGGTTATTGTTGTTGCGTCTGACCCCTAGAAGATTGAAGCAGTGATACGCGGGGGGCGGCCGCCCTCCTCCCCCACCAACCCCTCCACCCCTTCTCTCTGCTCGCTATCACCCAGAATGCCGCCTGTCGCCAGGTCTGATATAGAGCTAATTTGCTCCAGGGAAATCAGCCGCCGCCGCGCGAGTGCTTTCTGCCTATTCCTCCCAACCTCTTCCCCTCGCGCCTCGTTTCTATGCTTTTATGATTTTAAAGTAATTTAAATAGCCCGGCCGCGGGTAAATCCGTCATCCGCACCCGGTATCTGAGGTGCACAAATTAAATTGAATCAATGATCGAAATGGCACCGCTGCCCCCGATGTCAGGTCCCTAGGTTTGAACACTTAGCAACGCGCTGCTTCTACGGTGGCACGCACCCTACCGCGCATCCACCACCCATCCACCTTCAAACAACACAGGAGAACAAACATTCACATCATCACCGCTCGTCCCTCAGTAGCAAAATCCTTCCTGCTGCTGTTGCATCCGATGGAACTCTGTCTCAGCCACTACCGTAGACTCACTGGGCCGAATCCTACCCTGACATCTGTGTGCGTAAAATGACATTTACACGAAATTAAGAGTTATGCACACGGTCTCAAATTAAGATTTGCTCTGTGTTTGTTTTGTGTCAACATTGTCAGCAGGTATAAAGGCCATAGAAACTGTATAGGACTATTTCAGTACCTTTAGCCTGCCCTCTTGGTTAGATGTATCTCCTAACAGCACAGGGGTGTCTGAATAGTTTTTAATGAGAAGCCCAGAGTGTCCTGCTGGCCATGTAGGGCTAGATGGACTCACAAACACACCCTGGCATGCCTGCTCACAAAGACAGGAGTACTTGCAGAGCTGCCCTTGTCTTGAACACACCACACACACGTAATGCACACACGTAATGCACACACGTAATGCACACACACACGCACGCACACACACACACACACACACACACACACACACACACACACACACACACACACACACACACACACACACACACACACACACACACACACACACACACACACACACACCCTGCAAGTCCCCACAGGCAGGTGCTTGAGTCGTTCTGAGAGAGCGGGCCACATTGCACTACAAAGTCAAAGTTGATCCGTTAATTAATTAGATCTCTGGCCTTAAACGTTAGTGCTGGCGGAGTTTAGGAAACATTAAAGAGCTTATCGTCATTACAGGCATATTTTTCAATCATTACCACGGCCCTGGGCTGTGATCTACATGACAGGAGCCATGAAGGTTGGGGTTGGTTCTCATGCCATGTGTTCCCTGTGTGATCTAGACCTGGGTTCAATTAGTATTCAAAATCATTTACAATACATTATCTCCACTTCATTAAGCTTACCTGGTGCAATGGAACCAATAGAATAGTCCCAAAAGTGCACATCTGCATCACCTGGCACTCCAGGTGCAGTAAAACAAACGTTTAAAGTATTTGAAAAGATTTTGAGTAGTGTTTGAACGCAGGTCTGCAGTGATCTGCTGTCCCAGTCAGTCAGCAGTTTATTGACTCTCTCTGGGTTACTGGTCCTCAGGGTTTGTTCAACCTGCTGATAAGGACCTGCATGTCTGATCTCGCAGAGGTGCATTCACCAGCAAAATCAGTCAAAAAAAGTAAAGCACACACACATACACGCACACACACACACACACACAAAACAGTTATTTCTATAAAACAGTCACTTATTTCTATAAAACAGTTGCTTATTTCTATAAAACAGTTGCTTATTTCTATAAAACAGTTGCTTATTTCTATAAAACAGTCACTTATTTCTACAAAACAGTTGCTTATTTCTATAAAACAGTCGCTTATTTCTATAAAAGTCGCTTATTTCTATAAAACAGTTGCTTATTTCTATTAAACAGTTGCTTATTTCTATAAAACAGTCGCTTATTTCTATAAAACAGTTGATTATTTCTATAAAACAGTTGCTTATTTCTATAAAACAGTCACTTATTTCTATAAAACAGTCGCTTATTTCTATAAAACAGTTGATTATTTCTATAAAACACTTGCTTATTTCTATAAAACAGTTGCTTATTTCTATTAAACAGTTGCTTATTTCTATAAAACAGTCGCTTATTTCTATAAAACAGTCGCTTATTTCTATAAAACAGTTGCTTATTTCTATAAAACAGTTGCTTATTTCTATAAAACAGTCGCTTATTTCTATAAAACAGTTGATTATTTCTATAAAACACTTGCTTATTTCTATAAAACAGTTGCTTATTTCTATAAAACAGTTGCTTATTTCTATAAAACAGTCGCTTATTTCTATAAAACAGTTGCTTATTTCTATAAAACACTTGCTTATTTCTATAAAACAGTTGATTATTTCTATAAAACACTTGCTTATTTCTATAAAACACTTGCTTATTTCTATAAAACAGTTGCTTATTTCTATAAAACAGTTGCTTATTTCTATAAAACAGTCGCTTATTTCAATAAAACAGTCGCTTATTTCTACGAAACAACATGTGCATTGCCTCCTCCAGAATATTTATCCTCCTGAACTTGAGACTCTGTGATAACATTCTGGATACAGGACATGTTGCTTCACACACACAGTTTTTGGTTACTCTGAGAGGAATCACTGCCAAGAGCAGGTCAGACACAATGCTAAACACAATTTGATCACCCTGTTGATGAAGGACATTTCCAGGAAATACAAACTTGAAGTGTATTCAAGGTTTAAAAAGGCTTCTAAAGTTTGTAATTTTCACTTTAAAATGTCAGACTTGATATGCCCTAACTAAAATATTTATCAACCCCTACAAAAATGTCTATTAATTATAATCCAAAGAATAATTATATTTTCCTGCTGTGAGAAAATGCTCAAATTAAGATCCTACATCTGTATTGACAAACTATGTGTAAAACTATAATACTACTGTACGATAGCTATAATACAACTGTCCCCCTGATACCTTTGGTGCCAACATAGAGTAGATGTACGTCTATGGTTGTCTGGCCAACATGACGACTGTCTCTTAAGTCTGATCCTTCATTTCAGGTTTCCTTTCCTTGAATCCTCTGATGTAGCCTCCCTGTGGCTCAGTTGGTAGAGCATGGTGTTTGCAATGGTGTTTGCAACGCCAGGGTTGTGGGTTCGATTCCCACGGGGGGCCAGTACGAGAAAAAAAAATGTATGAAATGAATTGAAATGTATGCATTCACTACTGTAAGTCGCTCTGGATAAGAGCGTCTGCTAAATGACTAAAATGTAAATGTAAATGATGTTTTCAATAGAAAGTAAGTGAAGGGCGTGAGGAGAGGACACGAGGATTCAAGGAAATACAATTGACATTCCGCCAAAGATCCACAGACAAGTTACGCCACCTGGACACTGTGTGAGCTCCCAGCTCTTCCTGTACTCACGTATCAGCCTGGCAACCCTGGTTCTGATAAATGGTTTGGGTTCAACAATGGTCTTTTATGAAGTGAAAATCAGCTCTCCATCTCTTTCCTAATTAGACTAATTCCCACACTGTTAGAGCTGCTCGATAAATCCCCCTGCTCTCCGCCAGACCTTGAGACCCTAATTAATGTCATCTCATTAAGGAGATAACGGTAATTTATTAGAGTTTTTTTCTCTTCCCGCTCTCTCTCTCTCCCTTTTTTCTTCTGTAATTTATTAACTAATATTGAGCTTTGCTTTATGATATGCACACTGGACATGGGAATGTCTCTGTCTATCTATCTCTGTCTCCCTCTCTTCTCCCTCTCTTCTCCCTCTCTTCTCTCTCTTAGTTAAAGGTGTTGGTGGGTCTTCAGCAGGTGAGTATCAGCATTTTTTGATCTGTGACCTCACAAACACTAAACGAGGACAGGCGATATGGCCTGATTCCCTGCTGTGTCATCACAAAGCACTAGCTAATTAGGAGATTGTTTGCTTGTTACTAAATTGGACAAAAACAGGTTGCCTTAACTGGATTTGAATGAAATGACCAAATAGATAGATGAATCTTAACGAGAGAAAACACCTTAGTGGGCCGACTGGAAAACTTGTCGCATCAGCAATTTTTTGTACAAGCTCATCAAATGAAGGTTATTATCACCACGGTAGCTACATCACATAGTTTCACATCAGCAGTGAAACCAAGGTTGAATATTCAATAAGCTCTCACAGTCTCACGTCAGAATTAGACGCTCGTCCATGTTTCTCAAATGTCAAATTTCGATGTTGTTCCAAACGTCAAATTTCAAAGTGTTTAAGGTTAGACATTAACTCTGAATTTTTAATGTTAGGGTTAAGTTTAGGCATTAACTGAGAACTCTTAAGATTAGGCATTAACTCAGAATGGTTAAGGTAAGGGTTAAAGTTTGGTATAGGCTTATAACAAAAATATAAGAAACATGTTTTTTTTCAAACTTGCAAACTTTGGAATCAGAGACAGATGCTTACGCCCATCCTTGCCCACAACGCCCTCGCAAAACCCAAACCTACAGCGCTTACTGTTGCCCCTAGTGGCCAGTTTTCACGTCATCTCCCGACTTCCTCAGACATAGACGTACGTTGAATACTGACTTGTATAACAGTGATCTGTCTGGAATATCTCATAATGGGTACTATACATAGCCTGATGGATAATCTCATAGTAAAATGGTGAACGCAGGACTGAGTACCCAATCACATAAGACTTGAGGGAGGGAACTGGTTCATAACGTTTTCCCACAATCGTTACATAGCTGTTTCTCTATCATATCGATTCAGAGAAAGGATATGTTTGCCCCAGACAAACAAACAGTTAAAAAGTTCAGATTCCTTATCAAAAACGGTCTAATCTACGCCTTGATTGGGACACACTGCTCTGTCCTCTTTCTCTCTCTGTTCCACACCTCGTTCTCTCTCCTACACTACCTCCCTATCTCCCACACGACCTCCCTATCTCCCACACTACCTCCCTATTTCCCACACTACCTCCCTATCTCCCACACTACCTCCCTCTCTCCCACACAACCTCCCTCTCTCCCACACTACCTCCCTATCTCCCACACGACCTCCCTCTCTAACACACTACCTCCCTATCTCCCACACTACCTCCCTCTCTCCCACACAACCTCCCTCTCTCCCACACGACCTCCCTCTCTCCCACACGACCTCCCTCTCTCCCACACGACCTCCCTCTCTAACACACTACCTCCCTATCTCCCACACTACCTCCCTCTCTAACACACTACCTCCCTCTCTCCCACACTACCTCCCTATCTCCCACACGACCTCCCTCTCTAACACACTACCTCCCTATCTCCCACACTACCTCCCTATCTCCCACACTACCTTCCTCTCTCCCACACTACCTTCCTCTCTCCCACACTACCGCCCTCTCTCCCACACGACCTCCCTCTCTTCCATATCTGCTTCCCTCCCTCTAGCCTTCCTTCCTTTTCTCCTGCCGTCCTCTCTCCTGTCTCTCCTGGGATTTTTTCCCAGGTAACAAAAGCTCCTTTCAGCCTATCAGGGCAGCTGGTGAACTTTATGGCCATTTAATGGGTTCTTCCAGCTAACAGTCTGTATTTTACTGCTCCCTATACAAGGGCCCCATTGTGTGCTGCGGCACTGATAGCAGATAAACACTTGTTATCAGGCACAATAAGACATCATTACTTTCACCCTGCTATCTCCCCATCCCTCTCCTCACTGCAGTATCTCACCACTTAGGAGGGATAGAGAGAACCATCAAGCTCTTTGAAGATCTCCGTCGTGGCAACGCCTTCTCCTTCACTTGTTCTCTGTTTCATTCTCTCTCTCACACACTCGAGAGGCGCATAAACACTCTCACTCTTTTATTTATTTGATTTATTTAACCTTTATTTAACTAGGCAAATCAGTTAAGAACAAATTCTTATTTACAATGACGGCCTACCAAAAGGCTAAAGGACACCTGTGGAGGCTGGGATTAAAAAATAAATAGATAAATAATAGGACAAAACACACATCATGAGAAGAGAGACAACATAACACTACATAAAGAGAGACCTAAGACAACAACATAGCAAGGCAGCAACACATGACAACACAGCATGGTAGCAACACAACATGACAACAACACAGTAGCAACACAACATGGCAGCAGCACAACATGGTAGCAGCACAAAACATGGTACATTACTGGGCACAGACAACAGCACAAAGGGAAGAAGGTAGAGACAACAATACATCACACAAAGCAGCCACAACTGTCAGTAAGAGTGTCCATGACTGAGTCTTTGAATGAAGAGATTGAGATTGAGAAAGGGTGCCATCGGGCGGGCCTGGCTACGAGTCAGGCTATGTGCCCACTGCCCACAAAATGAGGTGGAAACCAAACTGCACTTCCTGACCTCCTGCCAACTGTATGACCATCAGAGACACATATTTCCCTCAGATTACACAGACCCACAAAGAATTTGAAAACAAATCCAGTCTTGATAAACTCCCATATCTATTAGGTGAAATACCAGTGTTCCATCACAGCAGCAAGATTTGTGACCTGTTGCCACGAGAAAAGGGCAACTAGTGAAGAACAAACACCATGTAAACACAACCTGTTTATTTATTTTCCCTTTCAACTATTTGCACAGTGTTACAACATTGAATATACACTCTAAGAAAAAAGGGTTCCAAAAGGGTTCCAACCCCCAAAGGAAAACCCTTTTAGGTTCCAGGTTAAAACCCTCTGTGAAAAGGGTTGTACCTGGAACCCGAAAGGGTTCTACCTGGAACCAAAAAGGGTTCCTCAAAGGGTTCTCCTATGGGGACAGCCGAAGAACCCTTTTAGGTTCTAGATAGCTCCTTTTTTTTGTAGCCAATATTATAGCATTTGAAATGTCTTTATTCTTTTAAAACTTTTGGGAGTGTAATGTTCACTGTTAAATTCTCATTGTTTATTTCCCTTGTTTATTTTCCTTTTGTTTCTTGTCTATTTCACTTGCTTTGGCAATGTTAACATATGTTTCCCAGGCCAATAAAGCCCTTCAATTGAGAGAGAGAGAGAGACCTAAGTCTCAACCTCTGTCAATGATTGAAAATGATTACTGTTAATTAGTTTGACAGAGTATCAGTCTACTGTTGAGTCAGTGACATCAAATAAAACATAGAAGCTATGTCATGATGAAATCTCATTTCTGGGAAGCCTTGGCAGCTGGTCTGCTGGATGGCTACACTGAAGACACACACAAACACACACATGCTGCACGACAACACACACACACACACACACACACACACACACACACACACACACACACACACACACACACACACACACACACACACACACACACACACACACACACACACACACACACACACACACACACAGGGGACAATGAGCCACCCAGACTCTATTCTATTATTGTTTCGTTCACACGTTCCTTCTAAAGACGAGAGCGAATTGAAAACTTCCTCCACAACAAAGGCAATAGAGCTGACCACCAGATGACTTGATGACAGGAGAGATAAAAATATCTCAACAATGGAGGGTGTGTGTGTGTGTGTGTGTGTGTGTTTGTGCTCCTGAAACAGAGACACACAGACACCTAGTTGAGTGAGTCATTCGTGAACATCTGTCACACCTTGGACAACGCAAACTAGTTCATCTAATCTAGCCACTGAGTGCCAGAGGCATCGGAGCACAGTTCAAACCTTGGTTTGGGCTAGGATTAGGATTACGGTTAGGGTCAGGTTTACGTTTAGCGTTACGGTTTGGGATAGGGTTCGGGTTTGGGTCAGGGTTAGCAAATTTGAAGTCTTGTGAGTGAAAACTTGAATGTTGTGAGAATTTTGTGCAACTTCCGGCGCGCCTTTACAGTGAACAATGAGGCTGTATCCTTACAGTTTTAGACAGTAGCCAATAGGCTGTACCCTTACAGTTTTAGACAGTAGCCAATAGGCTGTACCCTTACAGTTTTAGACAGTAGCCAATAGGCTGTACCCTTACAGTTTTAGACAGTAGCCAATAGGCTGTACCCTTAAAGTTTTAGACAGTAGCCAATAGGCTGTACCCTTACAGTTTTAGACAGTAGCCAATAGGCTGTACCCTTAAAGTTTTAGACAGTAGCCAATAGGCTGTACCCTTAAAGTTTTAGACAGTAGCCAATAGGCTGTACCCTTAAAGTTTTAGACAGTAGCCAATAGGCTGTACCCTTACAGTTTTAGACAGTAGACAATAGGCTGTACCCTTACAGTTTTAGACAGTAGCCAATAGGCTGTACCCTTAAAGTTTTAGACAGTAGCCAATAGGCTGTACCCTTAAAGTTTTAGACAGTAGCCAATAGGCTGTACCCTTAAAGTTTTAGACAGTAGCCAATAGGCTGTACCCTTACAGTTTTAGACAGTAGCCAATAGGCTGTACCCTTACAGTTTTAGACAGTAGCCAATAGGCTGTACCCTTAAAGTTTTAGACAGTAGCCAATAGGCTGTACCCTTACAGTTTTAGACAGTAGCCAATAGGCTGTACCCTTACAGTTTTAGACAGTAGCCAATAGGCTGTACCCTTACAGTTTTAGACAGTAGCCAATAGGCTGTACCCTTACAGTTTTAGACAGTAGCCAATAGGCTGTACCCTTACAGTTTTAGACAGTAGCCAATAGGCTGTACCCTTAAAGTTTTAGACAGTAGCCAATAGGCTGTACCCTTAAAGTTTTAGACAGTAGCCAATAGGCTGTACCCTTAAAGTTTTAGACAGTAGCCAATAGGCTGTACCCTTAAAGTTTTAGACAGTAGCCAATAGGCTGTACCCTTAAAGTTTTAGACAGTAGCCAATAGGCTGTACCCTTACAGTTTTAGACAGTAGCCAATAGGCTGTACCCTTACAGTTTTAGACAGTAGCCAATAGGCTGTACCCTTACAGTTTTAGACAGTAGCCAATAGGCTGTACCCTTACAGTTTTAGACAGTAGCCAATAGGCTGTACCCTTAAAGTTTTAGACAGTAGCCAATAGGCTGTACCCTTAAAGTTTTAGACAGTAGCCAATAGGCTGTACCCTTACAGTTTTAGACAGTAGCCAATAGGCTGTACCCTTACAGTTTTAGACAGTAGCCAATAGGCTGTACCCTTAAAGTTTTAGACAGTAGCCAATAGGCTGTACCCTTACAGTTTTAGACAGTAGCCAATAGGCTGTACCCTTAAAGTTTTAGACAGTAGCCAATAGGCTGTACCCTTACAGTTTTAGACAGTAGCCAATAGGCTGTACCCTTACAGTTTTAGACAGTAGCCAATAGGCTGTACCCTTACAGTTTTAGACAGTAGCCAATAGGCTGTACCCTTACAGTTTTAGACAGTAGCCAATAGGCTACAAACATTATGAAGGGCTTGACATTAATTAATACTTTTTTACTTGGTCTGTAACACCATGGGCCAAATAGGTGACTTTACATTGCATTGTATTGTGTTGTATGATGCAAGAGATCACTTTACAAAATAAAATTAATTGTTATTACCATACAGAGAATTAGACAATGTAGACTACCACTCTTCCTATTGGCATTATTGCATATTCAAGTCTGTCTCAAAATACAACAATGTCCCTTTAACTAAGACATAAACGTTTTACCTGGCTGACTTTTCAGAGGCAGCTTAAAATGTAGCCTACAGGTTTTGTGCTCTTGTAGGGAGCAGTAATTCCACATTTCTGACCTATACTTATCTATAACTGGGCTAATAACTCGCTAACTTGGGTTGTGCCGTGGCGGAGATCTTTGTGGGCTATACTCAGCCTTGTCTCAGGATGGTAAGTTGGTAGTTGAAGATATCCCTCTAGTGGCGTGGGGGCTGTGCTTTGGCAAAGTGGGTGGCCCTGTCCGGGGGTATCATCGGATGGGGCCACAGTGTCTCCTGACCCCTCCTGTCTCAGCCTCCAGTATTTATGCTACAGTAGTTTATGTGTCGGGGGGCTAGGGTCAGTCTGTTATATCTGGAGTATTTCTCCTGTCTTATCCGGTGTTCTGTGTGAATTTAAGTATGCTCTCTCTAATTCTTTCTTTCTTTCTCTCTCTCGGAGGAACTGAGCCCTATGACCATGCCCCAGGACTACCTGGCATGATGACTCCTTGTTGTCCCCAGTCTACCTGGCCGTGCTGCTGCTCCAGTTTCAACTGTTCTGCCTGCGGCTGTGGAACCCTGACCTGTTCACTGTGATTACTATTATTTGACCATGCTGGTAATTTATGAACATTTGAACATCTTGGCCATGTTCTGTTATAATCTCCACCCGGCACAGCCAGAAGAGGACTGGCCACCCCTCATAGCCTGGTTCCTCTCTAGGTTTCTTCCTAGGTTTTGGCTAGGTTTCCTAGCCACCAGGCTTCTACACCTGCATTGCTTGCTGTTTGGGGTTTTAGGCTGGGTTTCTGTACAGCACTTTGATATATCAGCTGATGTAAGAAGGGCTTTATAAATACATTTGATTTGATTTTGATTTGATAACTAGCAAAGAATATCAACAAATGTGCACACGTGTGCTCTGCGCACTGATCTGAACTGATATGAAAAGCCCATTCTCTCTCCCGTGAATGAAAGTCCGCTAGTTAGTCACAGACTCAATCTTGCAACGTTATATTTGTTTTGGTTTGTTGCATTGAAAAGGGGCTGATATAATGTTGATTCAATCACAAAACGTTGATCTATAAAGTGCAGGCTAATGGGGAAACTCAGTGAAGTTCAATATCTTGCTTCTGCACAGCCTGGCATTTATTTTGCGTGGCAGTCCTGGAGGAGGTGCGCAGTTTCGAGGGAACATTGGTTACTGGTGTAGATGAAAGAGTCCTTCAAAGTGATAAATATTGTTCATTGGCTAAAGCAAACCAATCGTTGGCTAGGGTTGTCACGGTTGTCGAAAGGAGTAGACCAAAGTGCAGCATGTGTGTCGTTCCACATTTTATTTACACTGTGAAACTATGCAATACATATAAATAAACTGAATGACAAAACAACAAACCGTGACGCAGAGGTGAAACATACACTACTCACAAATAATCTCCCACAAACCCAGGTGTAAAAAAAAAAACCTACTTAATTATGATCTCCAATTAGAGACAACGAGGACCAGCTGCCTCTAATTGGAAATCATCCCAAACAAAACCAACATAGAAATACAAAACTAGAACCTGACAACATAGAAATAGAAAACATAGAGAGAAAAAAAACCTGTCACGCCCTGACCTACTCTACCATAGAAAATAACCTCTTTCTATGGTCAGGACGTGACAAGGGTTAACTCTGTCAATTCTAGCAAATGTGTCACCTCTTATTCTATCCATCTCAAAATTGGTAGAGAATCGCAGGGGTAAAAAAAATTGAAAATCAATCTTTTAAGCAATTGGTTTATCAATAGTTGACCAGTGTGAAGTTTTGTCGATCTATGAAATTGTCGAATGGGTAAATCAAGGCTTTGGTGCTTTTTGTGATGGCTTTGAATTGATCGATGAGGGTAACATTACCTTAGCTGTGACAAGATTGGGTCACAGTGACTTTGCTTTCTGTTATCAGGAGACCTTGGCCCTCATCAGGACGACCCAACGTTCCAGAACATTCTGAGTCAGAGAGACATGTATTATATGGAACTGATATGATGTGATGTAGAGTCTATCATCTACATGCTCTTGAACCCATTTGCTCTCTGCAGCTTAAAGTGCATTCTGAGGAAAATGCCTGACTATACCAGTGTGAGTAATGTTTATGTAGTGTCTGTTACTGGAGGTCAATGATAGATGATGTCACAGTGTGTCTCAGCTCCTGATCCAATCATCTCCATGCTTAATTAACCCTTCAGACAGGCTGTCCATCTGACTGTGTGTGTGTGTGCACGTGTGTGTGGTGTGTGTCCTCCTCATGAATCTTTACATATCTGTCATTCCTCTGCCCTCCCTTCCTCTCTCCCTCCCTACCCTTCCTCCTTCCCTGTAGAAAATGACCTGTTTAAAAGGTGAAAGGTCAATGAGCTCATCTTTCTCAGACCTGGAGTCTAATTGGTTTAACTGAGCGGCCCCTCCTCCCGATACAGCAGGTAGGTTTAATCAACAGGGTCATCTCACTCCATCTAACTAAAGGAGACTGGAAAAGCAATGATATGTTAATGACTGTAAGTAACAAACACTCCCATGGGGAAAAGACATCAGACCAACATCCACATTTGGTTGATATTTGATTGAATTGTCAACCAACGTGAATTCAACCTGCAAATATGACACAATGGTAGTGATGGAGATGTTATTATGGTAAGACTAGTACAGGGCAGTGCTATAACACTGCTATAACACTGCTATAACACTGCTATAACAGTCACTACCTGTGGCTGCTGAATCTCTATTTAATGTCTATTTGTCCTGTGTCACTTCTAGCTTCAGGACACCTCTCCTCTCTGTCCAGGCCGAGCCGGTGTTGTGTTACTATGTGTTTCTGTTCAGGAAGTGGTCCAGCGGTGCCAGGGCAGGACGGGACCGGAGCGAGGAGTGGAGCTAACTGAGGAATTAGAAATCCTATAATTGCCCGTTCTGTCAGGCCTGGTGACAAGCTGAAAGGCTGCAGCTGTCAATGGACGATTTATCTCCCGCCCTGTCCTGCTCCTCGCCCAACATGAAACTTCAATAGCTAATTAGAACTCTGTACTCCCCCCTTTTTACCTCCCTCCTCCCCCTGCCACCTCTCTGTCCTGCTCACTCTCCTTATGTTGCTCTCTGACCCTTCTCTCCTCCGTTCTCTCATCCCTCACCTCAAACCCCAACCTTGTGTTCTAATCCCACACCTCAAACCCCAACCTTGTGTTCTAATCCCACACCTCAAACCCCAACCTTGTGTTCTCATCCCTCACCTCAAACCCCAACCTTGTGCTCTCATCCCTCACCTCAAACCCCAACCTTGTGTTCTCATCCCTCACCTCAAACCCCAACCTTGTGTTCTAATCCCACACCTCAAACCCCAACCTTGTGTTCTCCTCCCTCACCTCAAACCCCAACCTTGTGTTCTAATCCCACACCTCAAACCCCAACCTTGTGTTCTAATCCCTCACCTCAAACCCCAACCTTGTGTTCTCATCCCACACCTCAAACCCCAACCTTGTGTTCTAATCCCACACCTCAAACCCCAACCTTGTGTTCTAATCCTTCACCTCAAACCCCAACCTTGTGTTCTAATCCTTCACCTCAAACCCCAACCTTGTGCTCTCATCCCTCACCTCAAACCTCAACCTTGTGTTCTAATCCTTCACCTCAAACCCCAACCTTGTGTTCTAATCCTTCACCTCAAACCCCAACCTTGTGCTCTCATCCCACACCTCAAACCCCAACCTTGTGTTCTAATCCTTCACCTCAAACCCCAACCTTGTGCTCTCATCCCTCACCTCAAACCCCAACCTTGTGCTCTCATCCCTCACCTCAAACCTCAACCTTGTGTTCTCATCCCTCACCTCAAACCCCAACCTTGTGTTCTAATCCTTCACCTCAAACCCCAACCTTGTGCTCTCGTCCCTCACCTCAAACCTCAACCTTGTGTTCTAATCCTTCACCTCAAACCTCAACCTTGTGTTCTAATCCCTCACCTCAAACCCCAACCTTGTGTTTGATTTTCCTCCCACTCATTCTTCATCCCACTCTCTCACTTTTCCTACATCTATTTCTCTACCCATCATAACCCTAACTTATCTTTCCACCCCCTTTCTCTCCCCTCTCCTCCTCTACCTCCCTCTCCCCTGTCTCTCTTTCCTTTCTCTCCCCTCTCCCCTCTCCCCTCTCCCCCTCGCCTCCCCTATCCCTTCTCTTCCCCTCCTCCCTCTCCCTCCTTCCTGGTGGCTGCGGTGACAATGCGGCGTTATGGAATAAATAGTTCCATTATACTACATTGTGCTCTGTCGTCAGGCCAACAACACAGAGTTATTAATGGCCCAGGCCTCCTTTGATTAAGACACATGATTTATGAAGAAACACACACTAGTGGCACGTCTCTGTAACACACACGTACACACACACACACACACACACACACACACACACACACACACACACACACACACACACACACACACACACACACACACATCCTCGCAACCAGAGCAAGGGATCGTTCTGTTTTCATTTTATGATTTACGTTAAAAATGTATTCCAATATATTCAAATGTACGCAAGACAAAGGTTCCTAAAAGTATTAACATTTGAATTCTGTACTGTCAACGGAAAAGAACATGAAGTCTGATTAGTAAGAGAGAGATGAGGTGAGAGAGTTATCCTAGACAGATGCAGACACTCAAACCTAATGGAGACGGTAGTTCCACTTTTACGCCCAGTCACCAGATGTCACGGCGCTGGGCCGGGGTCATTAAGGCTGCTACCCAATCAGAGACTTAACGAGCGCTCGTCTGGGCATCTTTCAATTACCGTCTTACAGGCTGACCACAGAGGACCAGGTAAAAGTGTGTGTATGTGTGTGCACGTCTTTAACTGTAGTGTATGGATGCATGAGTGAGAGTGTGAGGGTCGTTTTACTAAACAGATGTATTCGTATTCTGTATGTATGTGTGTGTGCGTGTGTGTGTGTGTCAGGGCCCATTTATCAGTCCAGTTAACCCCTGGCAGCATGTTGTAATGTGGACGGGGGACCAGGCGGAGACCAGGCACTCACTCTAATTAAAACACTCACCACCCACAACGGCAGCCCCTCCCTACACACAAGAGACAACCAGTCCCCCTCTCCCCCTGGATCCCCCTGGATCATTTCCACTGCATTTCAGGCCTGCCACAAAAGGACCAGCTGACATCATGTCAGTGATTCTCTCATTAACACAGGTGTGAGTGTTGACGAAGACAAGGCTGGAGATCACTCTGTCATGCTGATTGAGTTCGAATAACAGACTGGAAGCTTCAAAAGGAGGGTGGTGCTTGGAATCATTGTTCTTCCTCTGTCAAACATGGTTACCTGCAAGAAAACACGTGCCGTCATCATTGCTTTGCATAAAAAGGGCTTCACAGGCAAGGATATTGCTGCCAGTAAGATTGCACCTAAATCAACCATTTATCGGATCATCAAGAACTTCAAGGAGAGTGGTTCAATTGTTGTGAAGAACGCTTCAGGGCGCCCAAGAAAGTCCAGCAAGTGCCAGGACCATCTCCTAAAGTAGATTCAACTGCAGGATCGGGGAACCACCAGTACAGAGCTTGCTCAGGAATGGCAGCAGGCAGATGTGAGTGCATCTGCACGCACAGTGAGGCGAAGACTTTTGGAGGATGGCCTGGTGTCAAGAAGGGCAGCAAAGAAGCCACTTCTCTCCAGGAAAAACATCAGGGACAGACTGATATTCTGCAAAAGGTACAGGGATTGGACTGCTGAGGACTGGGGTAAAGTAATTTTCTCTGATGAATTCCCTTTCTGATTGTTTGGGGCATCTGGAAAAAAGCTTGTCCGGAG
The DNA here is from genome assembly GCF_901001165.1 of Salmo trutta. Lineage (NCBI taxonomy): Eukaryota > Metazoa > Chordata > Actinopteri > Salmoniformes > Salmonidae > Salmo > Salmo trutta. The sequence goes on along the minus strand of NC_042995.1, from coordinate 3,198,309 downwards.
AAGACAAGGTGAGCGCTACCATCAGTCCTGTGTCATGCCAACAGTAAAGCATCCTGAGTCCATTCATGTGTGGGGTTGCTTCTCAGCCAAGGGAGTGGGCTCACTCACAATTTTGCCTAAGAACACAGCCATGAATAAAGAATGGTACCAACACATCCTCCGAGAGCAACTTCTCCCAACCATCCAGGAACAGTTTGGTGACGAACAATGCCTTTTCCAGCATGATGGAGCACCTTGCCATAAGGCAAAAGTGATAACTAAGTGGCTCGGGGAACAAAACATCAATATTTTGGGTCCATGGCCAGGAAACTCCCCAGACCTTAATCCCATTGAGAACTTGTTGTCAATCCTCAAGAGGCGGGTGGACAAACAAAAACCCACAAATTCTGACAAACTCCAAGCATTGATTATGCAAGAATGGGCTGCCATCAGTCAGGATGTGGCCCAGAAGTTAATTGACAGCATGCCAGGGCAGATTGCAGAGGTCTTGAAAAAGAAGGGTCAACAAATATTGACTCTTTGCATCAACTTCATGTAATTGTCAATAAAAGCCTTTGACACTTATGAAATCGTTGTAATTATACTTCAGTATTCCATAGTAACATCTGACAAAAATATCTAAAGACATTGAAGCAGCAAACTGTGGAAATTAATATTTGTGTCATTCTCAAAACTTTTGGCCACTACTATACATAGAGTAGAACAGGCTTATATTTCGGGTTCTGATGGGTTGGACAGTTGAACTAACCTCATGAGGCTTTAATAAGTTATATTCTTCAACAATCCATGGCTGCAGTATATGCTATATCAATCACTTTAAAGTAAAAAAATAACGTACCAATCCCGGATTGCCCAATTAAAGCCGGAGAACAAGGATGAAGGAAACATTCATAATTGTATTCTTAACCGCTATACACCTGGCCTGACCCAATACTAAGTATGTACAAAGGCCTATGAGTCAATCCAGTTGCTCTTTGACCAGGAGAATATACACAAATTACCACTGACACCTCAAAGCCACTAACTAATCCTATTCACATCCAGTGTTTGACTGTTTGATCTAATTGACATATGATTGTGTTCTTTCCCTCCCTTTGAGTACCTAAGTATACTGTATTTAACTAGTAGTTGACTTTTTCAAGCAAGATCTAAATAGACAATTGAGTGTAATGCTGACTTGCGGCTAATGTATTTCCTGGTTTTGTAGCTAACTGTAATGAATATGCATACTGTTAAAACGAGTGGCATTTAAGCTCTGTGAGTGTGTAAATTGGCACGGCGCCATGTTGCAAGCTTTTGTGCCATAGACCCGGATTCAAAAGGGGGCTAAGCCGTTGACATCCGTCTGGGGGACAGTATAAAAGGGCAGACTGTCATTAATAATCTAGTTCCAGGCTGTTGCAGGGCCTATTCAGAGTGGCTCCATGCTCTGTTTGAACATAACTAAGCTATAAGTTATATACTATATCCAATGTAGAGGTCGACCGATTAATCGGAATGGCTGATTAATTAGGGCCGATTTCAAGTTTTTATAAGAATCGGTCATTGGTATTTTTGGACACCGATTTGCCGATTTTTTTTAATTTTATTTTTTTACACCTTTATTTAACTAGGCAAGTCAGATTAAAAACACATTCTTATTTTCAATGATGGCCTAGGAACGTCGGTTAACTGCCTTGTTCAGGGCCAGAACAACAGATTTTTACCTTGTCACCTCAGGGGATTCGTTTTTGCAACCTTCCGGTTACTAGTCCAATGCTCTAACCACCTGCCTTACATTGCACTCCACGAGGAGCCTGCATGGCAGGCTGACTATCTGTTACGCGAGGGCAGCAAGAAGCCAAGGTAAGTTGCTAGCTAGCATTAAACTTATCTTATAAAAAACGATCAATCTTAACATAATCACTAGTTAAACTAGTAATATCATCAACCATGTGTAGTTATCTAACGTATCCTGCGTTGCATATAATCGATGCGGTGCCTGTTAATTTCTCATCGAATCACAGCCTACTTCGACAAGCGGGTGATGATTTAACAAGCGCAGTTGCAAAAAAGCACTGTCGTTGCACCAATGTACCTAATCATAAACATCAATGCCTTTCTTTAAAATCAATACACAAGTATATATTTTTAAACCTGCATATTTAGTTAATATTGCCTGCTAACATGAATTTCTTAGAACTAGGGATGTGACGTTGTGTTACTTCTCTTGCGTTCCGTGCAAGCAGTCAGGGTATATGCAGCAGTTTGGGCCGCCTGGCTCATTGCGAACTGTGTGAAGTCCATTTATTCCTAACAAAGGCCGTAATTAATTTGCCAGAATTGTACATAATTATGACATAACATTGAAGGTTGTGCAACAGGAATATTTAGACTCAGGGATGCCATCCATTAGATAAAATACGGACCGGTTCCGTATTTCACTGAAATAATAAACGTTTCATTTTCTAAATGATCGTTTCCGGATTCGACCATATTAATGACCAAAGGCTCGTATTTCTGTGTGTTATTATGTTATAATTAAGTCTATGATTTTATATTTGATAGAGCAGTCTGACTGAGCGGTGGTAGGCAGCAGCAGGCTCGTAAGCATTCATTCAAACAGCACCTTCGTCCGTTTGCCAGCAGCTCTTCGCAATTCTTCAAGCATTGCGCTGTTTATGACTTCAACCCCCGAGATTAGGCTGGTGTAACCGATGTGAAATGGCTAGCTAGTTAGCGGGGTGCACGCTAATAGCGTTTCAAACGTCACTCGCTCTGAGACTTGGAGTAGTTGTTCCCATTGCTCTACATGGGTAACGCTGCTTCGAGGGTGCCTGTTGTCGATGTGTTCCTGGTTCGAGCCCAGGTAGGAGCGAGGAGAGGGACGGAAGCTATACTGTTACACTGGCAATACTAAAGTGCCTATAAGAACATCCAATAGTCAAAGGTATATGAAATACAAATCGTATAGAGATAAATAGTCCTATAATTCCTATAATAACTACAACCTAAAACTTCTTACCTGGGAATATTGAAGACTCATGTTAAAAGGAACCACCAGCTTTCATATGTTCTCATGTTCTGAGCAAGGAACTTAAACGTTAGCTTTTTTACATGGCACATATTGCACTTTTACTTTCTTCTCCAACACTTTGTTTTTGCATTATTTAAACCAAATTGAACATGTTTTATTATTTATTTGAGGCTAAATTGATAGTATTTATGTATTATATTAAGTTAAAATAAGTGTTCATTCAGTATTGTTGTAATTGTCATTATGTCACGGTTGTCGTAGAGAGGAGCGGACCTGTCACATCCTGACCAGTAAAATGGGTCATTTGTCATTGTAGTATGGTCAGGGCGTGGCAGGGGGTGTTGTTTTAGTGTGTTTTGGGGTTGGTTTGTTTCATGGGGATTTGTTCAAGTTTTCATTTTCTATGTCCATTTTCTATGTGTGGCCGAGTATGGTTTCCAATCAGAGGCAGGTGTCTTTCGTTGTCTCTGATTGGAAGCCATACTTAGGCAGCCTGTTTTTTCCTTTGGGTTTGTGGGTGGTTGGTTTTCGTATAGTCTATGTTACCTTACGGAACTGTCGATTGTCATTTTGTTATTTTGTTTAAGTGTTCACTTTATACGTTAATAAAAGAAGATGAGCACTCAACACGCTGCGCTTTGGTCTGTCCCTTTCGACGCATGTGACAGGACCAAAGTGCAGCGTGATTCTCGTTCCACATAATTCTTTATTAAACTGTGAAACTCTGCAATACATACAAAATAAGCCTGAATAAACAAACAACAAACCGTGACGCAGAGGTGAAACATACACTACTCAAAATTAATCTCCCACAAACCCAGGTGGGACAAACACCAACTTAAATATGACTTCCAATTAGAGACAACGATGACCAGCTGCCTCTAATTGGAGATCATGCCAAACAAAGCCCAACATAGAAATACAACACTAGAACAACCCAACATAGAAATACAAAACTAGAACATAACAACATAGAAAAAACTAGACTAGAAAACCCCCCTGTCACGCCCTGACCTACTCTACCATAGAAAATAACAGCTTACTATGGTCAGGACGTGACACATTATTACAAATAAATAAATAAAATCGGCCGATTAATCGGTAGTGACTTTTTTTGGTCCTCCAATAATCGGTATCGGCGTTGAAAAATCATAATCGGTTGACCTCTAATCCAATGTCCTCATGTCTCTCACACACTTTCTGTCTCTCTCTTTCTTTGTGTTTCTCTCTCTCTTTGTTTCTCTCTTTCTCTCTCTCTCTCTCACTCTCTGTCTTTCTCTCTCTTTCTGTCTCTCTTTGTGTTTCTATCTCTCTGCCTCTGTCTCTCTCTTTCTGTCTCTCTCTGTCTTTCTGTCTCTGTCTCCCTCTCTCTGTCTTTCTGTCTCTCTCTCTCTCTCTCTGTCTTTCTATCTCTCTCTCTCTCTCTGCCTCTGTCTTCTGGTCTCTTTCTGTCTCTCTCTGTCTTTCTGTCTATGTCTCTCTCTCTGTCTCTCTTTGTCTTTCTGTCTCTCTGTCTCTCTCTGTCTTTATTTCTCTGTCTTTCTGTCTCTGTCTTTCTATTTCTGTCTTTCTGTCTTCAACACACACTCGCCCTCTCATTCATGAGTCTATTATTTCAAAATGAGAAAAGGAAAAGGATGTGGGTCACAATCACTTTATTAACCCTACGGGGTCACAATCACCTTAGGACCCTAGTGGGTCACAATAACTTTATTAACCCCACGGGGTCACAATCACCTTAGGACCCTAGTGGGTCACAATCACTTTATTAATCCTACGGGGTCACAATCACCTTAGGACCCTAGTGGGTCACAATCACTTTATTAACCCCACGGGGTCACAATCACCTTAGGACCCTAGTGGGTCACAATCACTTTATTAACCCCACGGGGTCACAATCACCTTAGGACCCTAGTGGGTCACAATAACTTTATTAACCCTACGGGGTCACAATCACCTTAGGACCCTAGTGGGTCACAATCACTTTATTAATCCTACGGGGTCACAATCACCTTAGGACACTATAGGGTCACAATCACTTTATTAATCCTACGGGGTCACAATCACCTTAGGACACTATAGGGTCACAATCACTTTATTAATCCTACGGGGTCACAATCACCTTAGGACCCTAGTGGGTCACAATCACTTTATTAACCCCACGGGGTCACAATCACCTTAGGACCCTAGTGGGTCACAATAACTTTATTAACCCCACGGGGTCACAATCACCTTAGGACCCTAGTGGGTCACAATCACTTTATTAACCCCACGGGGTCACAATCACCTTAGGACCCTAGTGGGTCACAATCACTTTATTAATCCTACGGGGTCACAATCACCTTAGGACACTATAGGGTCACAATCACTTTATTAATCCTACGGGGTCACAATCACCTTAGGACACTATAGGGTCACAATCACTTTATTAAACCTATGGGGTTACAATTACTTTATTAACCTATGGAGTCACAATCACTTTATTAACCCTAATAACGTGATTGTGACCCAATAGGGTTAATAAAGCGATTGTGACCGCATAGGTTTAATAACCCAATCACTTTATTAACCTTACGGGGTCACGATCACCTTATTAACTCTTTGGGGTCACGATCACTTGATTAACCCTTTGGGGTCACAATCACCTTAGTAACCCTATTGGGTCACAATCCCCTTAGTAAGCCTATTGGGCCACAATCACCTTAGTAAGCCTACGGGGTCACGATCACCTTTGTAACCCCACGGGGTCACGATCACCTTTGTAACCCTATTGGGTCACAATCCCCTTAGTAACCCTATTGGGCCACAATCACCTTAGTAACCCTACGGGGTCACGATCACCTTAGTAACCCTATGGGGTCACAATCACCTTAGTAACCCTATGGGGTCACGATCACCTTAGTAACCCTATGGGGTCACGATCACCTTAGTAACCCCACGGGGTCACAATCACCTTATTTAAGAGGCTGACTACTTGCCACACTTCTATGATCTGGACCTGAAATAACAGACAAGTGTTGATCCCAGCTCTGTGGCGTGTGTATATGGTTATGCAGACAGAGACGGTGCCGTCAACATCTCATTTATGTAATGGCTGTGGGTTTATAGGCATTCAGACATGACTGACAGGTGGAAATGACATCAGTAATATTCTATACCGTGCTTCAATATGTCCTAAGTAATATGCAATCCTCAAACAGGCTGTTTTCCCCTCATCTCCCTCACCTCTCTCTCGCTTCCTTCTCTCGTTCACCCTTCTCCCTTTCCCTCTCCTTTCTCTCTCTCTGTCTCTCTCTCTGTCTCTCTCTCCCTTTCGCTCTCTCTGTCACTCTCTCTCTCTCTCTCTCTCTCTCTCTCTCTCTCTCTCTCTCTCTCTCTCTCTCTACAATCCCTACAACCTTATGGTGTCACTGCAGTATCCAATTAGCATAATTGATCCGGGTCAGGTGATAGAGAGACCCATAACAATCACTAGAGGTGAAATAAAAAACAGCTCTCAGTTATTGCATTAGTCCTCACACACACACACACACACACACACACACACACACACACACACACACACACACACACACACACACACACACACACACACACACACACACACACACACACACCACACACACACACACTCTTACGCACGCACATGCACACTCATACGTGACTGCAAGCACGCACACCCCCCCCCCCACACACACACACGCACCTCTGTAGATTAGCCAAGGTTCTCTATTGTAAAGTGTGTAAGTGAGGAAAGAGATGCGGTGGTGAGAGTGTGTGTGATGATTTGACAGGGCTGAGGAGATGAGGAGAGGCTGGTCAGCAGTATGAAGACAGATGAGACAGACTCTGACAGGCTGCCACTCTCCTCAGCCCATCTCATCAGCATGACTGAGCTGTCACAGCCCTATTTCAGGAAAATTAAACAGGCTTACGGTAAAGGGGCCCGCCCGGGCGGGGCCAGGACGCACTGTGTGTGTGTGTGTGTGTGTGTGTGTGTGTGTGTGTGTGTGTGTGTGTGTGTGTGTGTGTGTGTGTGTGTGTGTGTGTGTGTGTGTGTGTGTGTGTGTGTGTGTGTGGAGACATGGCTGTGTGTGTTTGGAAGTGTTTGAGTAGATTTAGTAGTATGAACATGTCTGCACTCACTACTGCAAGTCGCTCTGGATAACTGACTGAATGTACATTTATATAAGTGTGTGTATCGGCTCCGACGCAAGTCGGATGTGGCAGGGCTTGCAAACCATTACAGACTACAAAGGGAAGCACAGCCAAGAGCTGCCCAGTGACACGAGCCTACCAGACGAGCTAAACTACTTCTATGCTCGCTTCAAGGCAAATAACACGGAAACATGCATGAGAGCACCAGCTGTTCCGGATGACTGTGTGATCACGCTCTCCGCAGCCGTTGTGAGTAAGGCCTTTAAACAGGTCAACATTCACAAGGCCGCAGGCACAGACAGATTACCAGGACGTGTACTGCGTGCATGCGCTGACCAACAGGTTTTAAGCAGACCACCATAGTCCCTGTGCCCAAGAACACTAAGGTAACCTGCCTAAATGACTAACAACCGAAGCACTCATGTCTGTAGCCATGAAGTGCTTTGAAAGGCTGGTCATGGCTCACATCATCACCATTGTCCCAGAACCCTAGACCCACTCAAATTTGCATACCGCCCTAACAGATCCACAGATGATGCAATCTCTATTGCACTCCACACTGCCCTTTCCCACGCTGATCTTCAACACAGGGGCCCCTCAGGGGTGCGTGCTCCGTCCCCTCCTGTTCTCCCTGTTCACTCATGACTCCACGGCCAGGCAAGACTCCAACACCATCATTAAGTTTGCCGATGACACAACAGTGGTAGGCCTGATCACCGACAACGATAGTCATTTTAATAACTCTACCTACATGTACATATTACCTCAATTACCTCAACTAACCGGTGCCCCCGCACATTGACTCTGTATCGGTACCCCCCTGTATATAGTCTCCTCACATTGACTCTGTATCGGTACCCCCTGTATATAGTCTCCACATTGACTCTGTACCGGTACCACCTGTATATAGTCTCCTCACATTGACTCTGTACCGGTACCACCTGTATATAGTCTCTTCACATTGACTCTGTACCGGTACCACCCTGTATATAGTCTTCTCACATTGACTCTGTATCGGTACCACCTGTATATAGTCTCCTCACATTGACTCTGTATCGGTACCACCTGTATATAGTCTCCTCACATTGACTCTGTACCGGTACCACCTATATATAGTCTCCTCACATTGACTCTGTATCGGTACCCCCTGTATATAGTCTCCACATTGACTCTGTATCGGTACCACCTGTATATAGTCTCCTCACATTGACTCTGTATCGGTACCACCTGTATATAGTCTCCTCACATTGACTCTGTACCGGTACCACCTGTATATAGTCTCCTCACATTGACTCTGTACCGGTACCCCCTGTATATAGTCTCCTCACATTGACTCTGTATCGGTACCACCTGTATATAGTCTCCTCACATTGACTCTGTACCGGTACCACCTGTATATAGTCTCCACATTGACTCTGTATCGGTACCACCTGTATATAGTCTCCTCACATTGACTCTGTACCGGTACCACCTGTATATAGTCTCCTCACATTGACTCTGTACCGGTACCACCTGTATATAGTCTCCTCACATTGACTCTGTACCGGTACCCCCCTGTATATAGTCTCCTCACATTGACTCTGTACCGGTACCACCTGTATATAGTCTCCACATTGACTCTGTATCGGTACCACCTGTATATAGTCTCCTCACATTGACTCTGTACCGGTACCACCTGTATATAGTCTCCTCACATTGACTCTGTATCGGTACCCCCTGTATATAGTCTCCTCACATTGACTCTGTACCGGTACCACCTGTATATAGTCTCCTCACATTGACTCTGTACCGGTACCACCTGTATATAGTCTCCTCACATTGACTCTGTACCGGTACCACCTGTATATAGTCTCCTCACATTGACTCTGTACCAGTACCACCTGTATATAGTCTCCTCACATTGACTCTGTACCGGTACCACCTGTATATAGTCTCCTCACATTGACTCTGTACCGGTACCACCTGTATATAGTCTCCACATTGACTCTGTACCGGTACCCCTGTATATAGTCTCCTCACATTGACTCTGTACCGGTACCACCTGTATATAGTCTCCTCACATTGACTCTGTACCGGTACCACCTGTATATAGTCTCCTCACATTGACTCTGTATCGGTACCACCTGTATATAGTCTCCTCACATTGACTCTGTACCGGTACCACCTGTATATAGTCTCCACATTGACTCTGTATCGGTACCACCTGTATATAGTCTCCTCACATTGACTCTGTATCGGTACCACCTGTATATAGTCTCCTCACATTGACTCTGTATCGGTACCCCCTGTATATAGTCTCCTCACATTGACTCTGTACCGGTACCACCTGTATATAGTCTCCTCACATTGACTCTGTATCGGTACCACCTGTATATAGTCTCCTCACATTGACTCTGTATCGGTACCACCTGTATATAGTCTCCTCACATTGACTCTGTATCGGTACCACCTGTATATAGTCTCCTCACATTGACTCTGTACCGGTACCACCTGTATATAGTCTCCACATTGACTCTGTACCGGTACCACCTGTATATAGTCTCCTCACATTGACGCTGTATCGGTACCCCTGTATATAGTCTCCTCACATTGACTCTGTACCGGTACCACCTGTATATTGTCTCCTCACATTGACTCTGTACCGGTACCACCTGTATATAGTCTCCTCACATTGACTCTGTATCGGTACCACCTGTATATAGTCTCCTCACATTGACTCAGTATCGGTACCACCTGTATATAGTCTCCTCACATTGACTCTGTACCGGCACCACCTGTATATAGTCTCCTCACATTGACTCTGTACCGGTACCCCCTGTATATAGTCTCCACATTGACTCTGTATCGGTACCACCTGTATATAGTCTCCTCACATTGACTCTGTACCGGTACCACCTGTATATAGTCTCCACATTGACTCTGTATCGGTACCACCTGTATATAGTCTCCTCACATTGACTCTGTATCGGTACCCCCCTGTATATAGTCTCCTCACATTGACTCTGTATCGGTACCCCCTGTATATAGTCTCCTCACATTGACTCTGTATCGGTACCACCTGTATATAGTCTCCACATTGACTCTGTACCGGTACCACCTGTATATAGTCTCCTCACATTGACTCTGTATCGGTACCCCCTGTATATAGTCTCCTCACATTGACTCTGTACCGGTACCACCTGTATATAGTCTCCTCACATTGACTCTGTACCGGTACCACCTGTATATAGTCTCCTCACATTGACTCTGTACCGGTACCACCTGTATATAGTCTCCTCACATTGACTCTGTACCGGTACCACCTGTATATAGTCTCCTCACATTGACTCTGTACCGGTACCACCTGTATATAGTCTCCTCACATTGACTCTGTATCGGTACCACCTGTATATAGTCTCCTCACATTGACTCTGTACCGGTACCACCTGTATATAGTCTCCACATTGACTCTGTACCGGTACCCCCTGTATATAGTCTCCTCACATTGACTCTGTACCGGTACCACCTGTATATAGTCTCCTCACATTGACTCTGTACCGGTACCACCTGTATATAGTCTCCTCACATTGACTCTGTATCGGTACCACCTGTATATAGTCTCCTCACATTGACTCTGTACCGGTACCACCTGTATATAGTCTCCACATTGACTCTGTATCGGTACCACCTGTATATAGTCTCCTCACATTGACTCTGTATCGGTACCACCTGTATATAGTCTCCTCACATTGACTCTGTATCGGTACCACCTGTATATAGTCTCCTCACATTGACTCTGTATCGGTACCACCTGTATATAGTCTCCACATTGACTCTGTATCGGTACCACCTGTATATAGTCTCCTCACATTGACTCTGTACCAGTACCCCCTGTATATAGTCTCCTCACATTGACTCTGTACCGGTACCCCCTGTATATAGTCTCCACACATTGACTCTGTATCGGTACCACCTGTATATAGTCTCCTCACATTGACTCTGTACCGGTACCACCTGTATATAGTCTCCTCACATTGACTCTGTATCGGTACCACCTGTATATAGTCTCCTCACATTGACTCTGTACCGGTACCACCTGTATATAGTCTCCACATTGACTCTGTACCGGTACCACCTGTATATAGTCTCCTCACATTGATTCTGTATCGGTACCACCTGTATATAGTCTCCTCACATTGACTCTGTACCGGTACCACCTGTATATAGTCTCCTCACATTGACTCTGTATCGGTACCACCTGTATATAGTCTCCTCACATTGACTTTGTACCGGTACCACCTGTATATAGTCTCCTCACATTGACTCTGTATCGGTACCACCTGTATATAGTCTCCTCACATTGACTCTGTACCGGTACCACCTGTATATAGTCTCCACATTGACTCTGTACCGGTACCACCTGTATATAGTCTCCTCACATTGACTCTGTATCGGTACCACCTGTATATAGTCTCCTCACATTGACTCTGTACCGGTACCACCTGTATAAAGTCTCCACATTGACTCTGTACCGGTACCACCTGTATATAGTCTCCACATTGACTCTGTATCGGTACCACCTGTATATAGTCTCCTCACATTGACTCTGTATCGGTACCACCTGTATATAGTCTCCACATTGACTCTGTATCGGTACCACCTGTATATAGTCTCCACATTGACTCTGTACCGGTACCCCCTGTATATAGTCTCCTCACATTGACTCTGTATCGGTACCCTCTGTATATAGTCTCCACATTGACTCTGTATCGGTACTCCCTTTATATAGTCTCCTCACATTGACTCTGTACCGGTACCCCCTGTATATAGTCTCCACACATTGACTCTGTACCGGTACCACCTGTATATAGTCTCCACACATTGACTCTGTACCGGTACCACCTGTATATAGTCTCCTCACATTGACTCTGTACCGGTACCCCCTGTATATAGTCTCCTCACATTGACTCTGTATCGGTACCCCCTGTATATAGTCTCCTCACATTGACTCTGTACCGGTACCACCTGTATATAGTCTCCACACATTGACTCTGTACCGGTACCACCTGTATATAGTCTCCACACATTGACTCTGTACCGGTACTCCCTTTATATAGTCTCCTCACATTGACTCTGTACCGGTACCCCTGTATATAGTCTCCTCACATTGACTCTGTACCGGTACCACCTGTATATAGTCTCCTCACATTGACTCTGTATCGGTACCACCTGTATATAGTCTCCTCACATTGACTCTGTATCGGTACCACCTGTATATAGTGTCCTCACATTGACTCTGTATCGGTACCACCTGTATATAGTCTCCTCACATTGACTCTGTATCGGTACCCCCTGTATATAGTCTCCTCACATTGACTCTGTATCGGTACCACCTGTATATAGTCTCCTCACATTGACTCTGTATCGGTACCACCTGTATATAGTCTCCTCACATTGACTCTGTATCGGTACCACCTGTATATAGTCTCCTCACATTGACTCTGTATCGGTACCACCTGTATATAGTCTCCTCACATTGACTCTGTATCGGTACTCCCTTTATATAGTCTCCTCACATTGACTCTGTACCGGTACCACCTGTATATAGTCTCCACATTGACTCTGTACCGGTACCCCCTGTATATAGTCTCCTCACATTGACTCTGTACCGGTACCACCTGTATATAGTCTCCACATTGACTCTGTATCGGTACCACCTGTATATAGTCTCCTCACATTGACTCTGTACCGGTACCCCCTGTATATAGTCTCCTCACATTGACTCTGTACCGGTACCACCTGTATATAGTCTCCTCACATTGACTCTGTACCGGTACCCCCTGTATATAGTCTCCTCACATTGACTCTGTACCGGTACCACCTGTATATAGTCTCCTCACATTGACTCTGTATCGGTACCCCCCTGTATATAGTCTCCACATTGACTCTGTATCGGTACCCCCTGTATATAGTCTCCTCACATTGACTCTGTATCGGTACCCCCCTGTATATAGTCTCCACATTGACTCTGTACCGGTACCACCTGTATATAGTCTACTCACATTGACTCTGTATCGGTACCCCCTGTATATAGTCTCCACATTGACTCTGTATCGGTACCCCCTGTATATAGTCTCCTCACATTGACTCTGTACCGGTACCCCCCTGTATATAGTCTTACTATTGTTATTTTACTGCTGCTCTTTAATTACTTGTTCATTTTATTTCTTATTCTTATTCGTATTTTTTAAACTGCACTGTTGGTTAGGGGCTTGTAAGTAAGCATTTCACTGTAAGGTCTACACCTGTTGTATTTGGCGCATGTGACTAATAACATTTGATTTGATTTGTGTGTGTGTGATGATGATGATGATGAAAATGACATTGAAATGTGTGTGTGTGTGTGTCAGATTGATCATCTGCAGAGCAGCCGTGAGTGTACAGATCGGCACACATTGCTCCTCTCGTCCTCCTCTCCTCTCCTCCTCTCCTCTCCTCTCCTCTCCTCTCCTCTCCTCTCCTCTCCTCTCCTCTCCTCTCCTCTCCTCTCCTTTCCTTTTGACATGGTAATGGCTCCAAATTGATGAAGACATTTCACTCATTCAGCGACAAATCTCTGACAAGCTACACAAACACTCCCCTCCCACCTCCTCAGCCATCAATCACCAGGACCCTCCCCTCAGCCTGCTGCACGTTGGCTGTGCTGGGCGGTTTAATCAGCTAATTGGCTCTCGCCCCGTCGCCCCTAACGACCGGTGCACCGCGAGAGTATCTTGTCATCTCTGTCGTCTAATCTGCTCAAATGAACTCCTGATCCACCAATTAAACCTGCGCTCTCCACTACTGGTCGGGTGTGTAGGCTTTTGTTCCAGCCCAGCTCTAACACATCTGTTTCAGAGAATCAACCAAACATGGAACTCTGGTCTGTTATTAGGCTGCAACATAGTCTCATGAGCTATATGTCACATTTTTAAAGAGCAAAATAGTTGTACATGAACGACCGGTGTTGGTATTGGTGTGTGTGAGAGCAACAGTGTGTTCAGGGTTGGGTATGTTATTTTCTAAATGTAATCCGTTACAGTTACTAGTTACCTGTCCAAAATTGTAATCAGTAATTTTGGATTACCCAAACTCAGTAACATTATCTGATTACATTCAGTTACTTTAGATGACTTTCCCCTTAAGAGGCATTAGAAGAAGACAAAAACGTATGTTACCAGATGAACCACATCTATTGCAGGATAAATCAATGTTAAAGTTAGTTATCAATGTACATAGCTGGCCATATATGGATGTTAAATTTTACTTTATGGGTTGGTTATGTCGGCTTCTTCTAACCCACCGCTTTCTACTACATATAATAATACGATTAAATTATATCTTTACATTATAAACCAAAGTCTATCAGAATTTCAGTCATTCCAATAAATGCTACACTAAAAGTAACTGATGTTGTTTATGATTGTGTTGTCATGGAGGACTGATTGGGCTCATTGATTCCAGTTGAAAAATAAATGCTGCGCTCATGGAATGGCATGCTTTGAGCACTACTGAAAAGTGTTATTTACATGTGAAAAATGAATGCCATATGCTGCATTTGCTATAGGTCTATTGTTCACCTTTTTGTTGGTGACACTTTGATATCTTGATAATCCACATATGAAACAATAACAAAACGGTCACCCCCACCTCTGAGGGATGGGCCTGGAGAAATGTAACCACTCTCAGATTAACACACAGAGCTACAAGGACTGACCATCCATCACATCAAAAGTATTGTTTTGACCAGGTTATGAGGCTCTACAGTGTTTGTTTACATTGACAATGTTTACAAACATTGGAGAAAAATAAGCTTATATTTTGGGTTGTCATGGAGTGTGACAGTTGAACTAAGCTCATGAGACATTTATAAGTTATATACTTCAAGACTCAATGGATGTACACTACCAGTCAAAAGTTTGGACACACTTACTCATTCAAGGGCTTTTCTTCGTTTTTACTATTTTCTACATTGTAGAATAATAGTGAGACATCAACACTATGAAATAGCACATATGGAATCATGTACTAACCAAAAAGTGTTAAACAAATAAAAATATATTTTATATTTGAGATTCTTCAGTAGCCACCCTTTGCCTTGATGACAGCTTTAGAAGTCCAAAAATGGAAATAGAAACTACAGACTGCCCCTTTAAGTCTATCAAAAGTGTACGAGTTTGAGTATGTGTCCATTAGGCCTATGGATTAAAAAAAATTATCAGCATGAATTAGATTGAGAAATAAAAGCCCCACTTTTATTCCATAGGCTGGGATCCGCACTGTACAGCTGTTGCAAGAGCACATTTTTCACTGGCTGTCCACTGGTTTCAAAAACAATGATTGATAGGCAGCTTAAACTTCTTGAATTCAATCATTATTGGGTTCAAATACACATTTAGATTTGTGAACAGCCATCCTCAACAACCACAATCCGTTAGGCGCAAATAGCTAAATGAGAGAGCAGCAGTGTGATTCACATCAATGCGCTATGTAGATATCAATAATAAGTGATATCCGTATCGCTGTAGACCACACCACTGCTGTCATCCTTACCTCCAAGCGTTTATTCATGTTGGATCATCTTTGGATGCCGACAGCAGTCGCACCATTGGAAGACATAGCTTGGACTGTAACCTACAAAAGCCTATTCCTCCTCTTTTCCCGTAATCCATGAAACACATTTGATGTGTCATCATAGTGGTCTCTGATTTATGGTCAGACTCGCTCACGTTGAACAAATCTAAATGTGCACTTTTTTTCCATGCTGATTTGAATGTCATTGAGAAAACAGAGAAGTGTCAAAGATTTTTTCCTCAAACATCCTGTCTGAATTGAAAAGTAATCCTCGAAGTAATCATCTGTTTTTTTTAAGTATCTGTAATCTGATTACAAGATTTTTGCTGGTAATGTAACGGATTACAGTTACAGTTTTTTGTAATTCCTTACAACCATGTGTGTGTGTGTGTGTTTGTGTGTGAGTGCATGCGCAATTACGCTATGTGTGTGTGTATGTGAATTTGTCTCGTTTGACCGTTGATGCCACTTTCCTGCATCCATCAGCACATTCCTATCCAGACGCTGAAAGAGTTGTGATGTTTTTTTAAAAGCATCAATAACATCCCACCTGTTCTGACCGGGTTTGAGGTTTTATTGAGGTACACACTCATCTGATCACTTGGCAGAACAACCCTGGGGCCTAAATAAAGAATGAATGAATAAAAATGAAAGTCTCCAGGCCAACGTGTTGCTCTCACCTTTGCAGATGAAATTACCTGAAAAGCTGTTACAAATCAATATAATCAATGCAATCAGCTAACTGACATAGGGAATCTCCTGCCAGGGAGTAAAATGCCCAGCAGGGATCTCTCAATCTCTCTCCTGCTAATTGCCCCCAGGGGGACGTTAGTGCGTAGCATTTTGTACACTTAATTAAATTAGATAGCGCTAGCACTACTGCTACCGGCCAGGACAGGTTTCAGGGACCCGGCCGGGAAAGAGAAGAGGGAGAGCATTCGCCCTGGCGCGGCGCCAGTAATTAAGCCGATACCTTTCCTGATTACGCCAATCCCCCTTAATGAACTCATTATGCATTTTAACCTAAACACTTCCCGGAATTAATGAGCATGCAAAAAGCCGGCTCTTAAAAAATCTCCCCTAGCTGCAATAAGTGGAAGTCATAACTCACACACTCAATGGGCTGGACATAATGTCCATATGTTTTCGTTTCCTACTCTCCTCTCTCAGGGCAACAGAGCCAATTTAAACGTCTTTGAGAGTAGGACCCTGTCCAGTGTCCAGAAACAATCTGGTCCAATCTTTCATAGGGCCATTATGGGATCAGGCTTTTTCTCCAGCCAAAGAAGTAACACACCTGATTCAACTAATAAAGTCTAGATTGAAGACTATGATTAGTTGACTAGTTATATCAGGTGTGTTACTGCTTTGGCTGGAGAAAGAGTCTGCTGCACCCACTTTAAAGATAAAATCGGACATCCTGGCCATATTGCCTACACACGTAATGTACTGTTGAGGTTAGAGAGACTGTTTATCTGACACACATGGACACACACACCAGAACCTCCCACACACACACACACACACACACACACACACAGCTGTGTTGTGCTCTGTGACAAGGTGCCGTGCTATGTTGTGTCTGGCTGGTTTGGCTCTGTGAGATCAGAGGTGTATCAGCCAGCTAGATTTACTAAGGGTGTTCTAAAGCTAGTGTTCTTCAGTTAGCTTCACATCCCATCTCACACACCAGAGTACCCCCCCACTACACACACACTCACCAGAGTAGCCCCCACACAGTCAACTAGGCTAGGCAGGTAGTGATGAAGTGATGATGATTTAGAGAGACCTGGGAACAGTGCAGGGTGGGAGCAGTTCAGAACTGACCCATAATTCCCAGCTCATTAAATAATTCACTAATTGATTCATCACCAAATCAATAAAGCATCCAGATGGTTTATGGTGTGAGCGCCGCTCTGAATACTGGGGAGGGGGGACTAATTACGGTATTGGGAATAGACCTTCACAATGAAACACAAAAACACCTAGACAAGACGTACACACACACACACACACATCCATGGCCTTTATGGACTCACAAAGGAAAAGAAGAGGAAGATGGGTGTTGAAATGGAACCAGCATTGTGTTGACCTTGTTCTGGTATTGCATGACATCATCAGGCAGATGATGGTGAATTAAAGGTAGTGGACCAATGGGGGGGGGGGTCCCTCTCCTCCTCAACCTGCTAGGCCAATGGGGGTCCCTTTCCTCTGCTCCTCAACCCGTAAACACAGTCTGTGTGTAATGAATACTGTCCCAAGGGAGTCTGGACTATGGGTGGGCCGACCTCCTGTATGGGGGTGTATTTGGTTGGTGAAAACGTTAATTAAAGTGTAATGAATTCCTCTAGTGTTAGTGTGTGTTTTCATGTGTCAGTCGTTTCTGCTGTGGGTTATGTCTGTGAGGTTTATGACCGTCTCAGATTGATTAGGATGAGGAGTGAGGTACGACGTCACTTTGACCCTAGTGATCCACAGGGCTGTAAATCCAGGCGCAGTAAACAGTTTCTGATAATTGTTTCATACCTTGTAGTCCGCACACACAGCCCATCCAAGACTGTGGCTGTGCGTACACACACTTAAAGCAACATATAGGGCTGTGTACACAGCTACAAGCTAAAGGTCATCTGGCCTGCACTCTGCACATTATCCATGCCTCTGTCATTGAGCTTCCAGCGGCACCTTCTGGTTCTCTCTGGCATCACGCTCATCCTCCTTTCTTCACTGCTAACAATCCCATAAGTAAAGTTAAAACATGTAATTGTAATATAGAACTTTTAATTTCCAATGAAAACCGCTGGCCCTGCCCTTTTTATCAACAGCAAGGGAAGGTATTGGCAAATGTAATGTTATCATGGAATGTATTGGAGCAAAAAGAGAAAGAACCAATCAGAATCAGTACCATTTTATTCCCTGGTGTTTATCAGAGTAGAGGTTTTGCATATGTTCACATACTGAGTGAGTCTTTCTCAGATCTACAGGTCTGGCGAAACTAAGACAACATTTTGAGACCCGACTCCGTCTGCTTTGACCAACGTGTAGGACACGGCTCCCCCGTGTGGAATAAAAGCCACATGACAACGTCAAGAACGTCAGGCCCTCAGACAACTCTAAAAGTATGTGAAAAGGGCCTCTTATGCATAACAAATTAAGATGTACCACAAATGTAAAATAAAATAAAATCAGTCTTATGAGAAACAAGCAAAGCCTTCAGTGTTGTATTAACAGTATTATGCAATTCCCTATTATTTTACCACAATATCTCAAATTCCTGGACGGGCTGAATTAGGCTACAAACAGTCCGAAATGGCCAACAACAACCATTTATAGTTCCAGTACATTCTACATTGTTCCATTGAAATCATCAATAATGCCTACATTCCAACTTCATTGGCTTACTTAGAACATTCATACAGCATACACAGACAAATAAATCATTGCTCCTTAAATAGATGCACACACAAAAATAATAGTTTAAAAAGAAACCATTAAAAAGTTCCTATCAAGCAACTGTAGTGAGAGTTAACTGAGCAAAACCTGCTGAGAGAGTTAAAACCAGATGAACTTATCTTCCTATTGACACTCAAAACAGAATCAGGTGAGGTATTGCCAAACACATACAGGCCTAAATGAACGTGTCACACATGGAAAATAGAGAATTGTTACAGTATAGCATTATGTGATGATGACAAATAAATAGAGTTCTGATGGACTTGAGAGAAGCTCAGATGTGATAAGGATGAATCAAGCAGACCTGGGTTTAAAATACTATTTCAGGTATTTCAATTGCTTTTCAATACATTTCAAAACAATCAGATAACCGTTATTTGAAAAAACAAGTAGATGAATATTGGAATGTATTTGGAAATACACTTGGAAAGTATGTGAAAACACTCAAATACACTCCCATGCATTTAACCCAGGTATTTGAAAATAGAATTTGAAAATACTTTCAAATACAATTTGGTCGACTATTTGGTTTTTACAAATAACCATTTAAATACTCAAATAAATAAATTACATTTGGGCTGTGTATTTGAAAATACTAAAATATACAGAAAAAGTATTTAAATAACAAATACTCATGTATTGAACCCAGGTCTGGAATCAAGTTATTATTAAAATCCCTTTGAAGCTGATATTAAGATATGGCCGAGTACATTTCCATGGAAACCGTCTGTCTGGAATTTACCATAGGTCCTTTTCCTGGTCCGGTGCCCCCTTCAACCGTAGTGTCTGATGATAGTTTAACCCATGGGGTTTCCTATTCACTAGCAGTCATAAAATGGCTCCACCCAAATCTCAATGTCCCCAAGGGGAGCTGGATGTGGAGTTGACCGACACTGTGTAGGAGCATATTGTTGTACATGCATATGGAGGACAGTGAGGACTTGTGACGTAAGTCTATGTGGTTTCAACTGCAGAATAGCGTGTGTGTGTGTATGGGGTAGGATCCCCTGAGCTTCTAAGACTAGAGGAAAACAACGAGGTCAGGGTCGCCATAACAACAGTCCAGAGGTCATAAAGTTCAAAGTTCATCACCCACAGAGGTGGGAACCAGAGGGGAACCAGGCTTGCCATGGTTCCCCAATCAGAAGCATCATACCATATTGGTCTGTGTGTTGGGGCTGGAACACGTCATGTCCTGTATCTGGTCCAGGATCCAGTTGACGTCGGGTCTTTCCTGGGGGTTGGACACCATGATGGAGCTCAGCAGGTTCTGCAGGCCTTCAGAGTAACTGGAGGGAAACAACAAAAACACCTATAAGACACTGAGAAACTACCAGAGTAACTAGAGAACAATATATACTGAGAAACTACCAGAATAACTGCAGAACAAATATATACTGAGAAACTACCAGAATAACTAGAGAACAAATATATACTGAGAAACTACCAGAATAACTAGAGAACAAATATATACTGAGAAACTACCAGAATAACTGCAGAACAATATATACTGAGAAACTACCAGAGTAACTAGAGAACAATATATACTGAGAAACTACCAGAATAACTGCAGAACAAATATATACTGAGAAACTACCAGAATAACTAGAGAACAAATATATACTGAGAAACTACCAGAATAACTGCAGAACAATATATACTGAGAAACTACCAGAATAACTGCAGAACAAATATATACTGAGAAACTACCAGAGTAACTAGAGAACAAATATATACTGAGAAACTACCAGAGTAACTGGAGAACAATATATACTGAGAAACTACCAGAGTAACTAGAGAACAAATATATACTGAGAAACTACCAGAGTAACTAGAGAACAAATATATACTGAGAAACTACCAGAATAACTGCAGAACAATATATACTGAGAAACTACCAGAATAACTGCAGAACAAATATATACTGAGAAACTACCAGAGTAACTAGAGAACAAATATATACTGAGAAACTACCAGAGTAACTGGAGAACAATATATACTGAGAAACTACCAGAGTAACTAGAGAACAAATATATACTGAGAAACTACCAGAGTAACTAGAGAACAAATATATACTGAGAAACTACTAGAGTAACTAGAGAACAAATATATACTGAGAAACTACCAGAGTAACTAGAGAACAAATATATACTGAGAAACTACCAGAGCAACTGGAGAACAATATATACTGAGAAACTACCAGAATAACTGGAGAACAATATATACTGAGAAACTACCAGAATAACTGGAGAACAAATATATACTGAGAAAATACCAGAGTAACTGGAGAACAAATATATACTGAGAAACTACTAGAGTATGAGCAATTGAGGGAGAAGGGCCTTGGTCAGGCAGGTGACCAAGAACCCGATGGTCTGACAGAGCTCCAGAGTTCCTCTATGAAGATGGGAGAAACTTCCAGAAGTACAACCCTCTCCGCAGCACTCCACCAATCAGGTCTTGATGGTAGAGTAGCCAGATGGAAGCAACTCCTCAGTAAAAGGCACATGACAGCCCGCTTGGACTTAACGAAAAAGGCACCTAAAGGACTCAGAACATGAGAAACAAGATTGTCTGGTCTGATGAAACCATGATTGAACTCTTTGACCAGAATGCCAAGTGCCACGTCTGGAGGAAACCTGGCACCATCCCTACAGTGAAGCATGGTGGTGGCAGCATCATGCTGTGGGGATGTTTTTCAGCGTCAGGGACTGGGAGACTAGTCAGGATTGAGGGAAAGATGAACGGAGCAAAGTACAGAGAGATCCTTGATGAAAAGCTGCTCCAGATCGCTCAGGACCTCAGATAGGGTGATGGTTCACCGTCCAACAGGACAACAATCTAAAGCACACAGCCAAGACAACGCAAGAGTGGCTTCGGGACAAGTCTCTGAATGTCCTTGAGTGGCCCAGCCAGAACCCGGACTTGAACCCGATCGAACATCTCTGGAGAGACCTGAAAATAGCTGTGCAGCAACGCTCCCAATCCAATCTGACAGAGCTTGAAAGGATCTGCAGAGAAGAATGGGAGAAACTCCCCAAATACAGGTGTGCCAAGCTTGTAGCGTCATATCCAAGAAAAATCTAGGCTTTAAATCACTACCAACGGTGCTTCAACAAAATCCTGAGTAAAGGGCCTGAATACTTACAGTGGGGGAAAAAAGTATTTGATCCCCTGCTGATTTTGTACGTTTGCCCACTGACAAAGAAATGATCAGTCTATAATTTTAATGGTAGGTTTATTTGAACAGTGAGAGACAGAATAACAACAAAAATATCGAGAAAAACGCATGTCAAAAATGTTATAAATTGATTAGCATTTTAATGAGGGAAATAAGTATTTGACCCCCTCTCAATCAGAAAGATTTCTGGCTCCCAGGTGTCTTTTATACAGGTAACGAGCTGAGATTAGGAGCACACTCTTAAAGGGAGTGCTCCTAACCGCAGCTTGTTACCTGTATAAAAGACACCTGTCCACAGAAGCAATCAATCAATCAGATTCCAAACTCTCCACCATGGCCAAGACCAAAGAGCTCTCCAAGGATGTCAGGGACAAGATTGTAGGCCTACACAAGGCTGGAATGGGCTACAAGACCATCGCCAAGCAGCTTGGTGAGAAGGTGACAACATTTGGTGCGATTATTCGCAAATGGAAGAAACACAAAAGAACTGTCAATATCCCTCGGCCTGGGGCTCCATGCAAGATCTCACCTCGTGGAGTTGCAATGATCATGAGAACGGTGAGGAATCAGCCCAGAACTACAAGGGAGGATCTTGTCAATGATCTCAAGGCAGCTGGGACCATAGTCACCAAGAAAACAATTGGTAACACACTACGCCGTGAAGGACTGAAATCCTGCAGTGCCCACAAGGTCCCCCTGCTCAAGAATACATATACATGCCCGTCTGAAGTTTGCCAATGAACATCTGAATGATTGAGAGGACAACTGGTGAAAGTGTTGTGGTCAAATGAGACCAAAATGGAGCTCTTTGGCATCAACTCAACTCGCTGTGTTTGGAGGAGGAGGAACGCTGCCTATGACCCCAAGAACACCATCTCCACCGTCAAACATGGTGGAAACATTATGTTTTGGGGGTGTTTTTCTGCTAAGGGGACAGGACAACTTCACCGCTTCATTTGACGGGGCCATGTACTGTCAAATCTTGGGTGAGAACCTCCTTCCCTCAGCCAGGGCATTGAAAATGGGTCGTGGATGGGTATTCCAGCATGACAATGACCCAAAACACACGGCCAAGGCAACAAAGGAGTGGCTCAAGAAGAAGCACATTAAGGTCCTGGAGTGGCCTAGCCAGTCTCCAGACCTCAATCCCATAGAAAATCTGTGGAGGGAGCTGAAGGTTCAAGTTGCCAAACGTCAGCCTCGAAACCTTAATGACTTGGAGAAGATCTGCAAAGAGGAGTGGGACAAAATCCCTCCTGAGATGTGTGCAAACCTGGTGGCCAACTACAAGAAATGTCTGACCTCTGTGATTGCCAACAAGGGTTTTGCCACCAAGTACTAAGTCATGTTTTGCAGAGGGGTTAAATATTTATTTCCCTCATTAAAATGCAAATCATTTTATAACATTTTTGACATGCGTTTTTCTGGATTTTTTTGTTGTTATTCTGTCTCTCACTGTTCATATAAACCTACCATTAAAATTATAGACTGATCATTTCTTTGTAAGTGGGCAAACGTACAAAATCAGCAGGGGATCAAATACTTTTTTCCCCCACTGTATGTAAATGTGACATCACTTTTTTTTTATTTTTTTTTAAATAATACATTTGAAAAACTTCTAAAAACCCGTTTTTGCTTTGTCATTATGGGATATTGTGTGTAGATTGATGGGGGGGGGCAATTTGATCCATTATAGAATATGGCTGTAACGTAACAAAATCTGGATAAAGTCAAGGGGTCTGAAAATTTTCCGAATGCAGTGTATACTGACAAACTACCAGAGTAACTAGAGAACAAATATATACTGAGAAACTACCAGAGTAACTAGAGAACAAATATATACTGAGAAACTACCAGAGTAACTAGAGAACAAATATATACTGAGAAACTACCAGAGTAACTGGAGAACAAATATATACTGAGAAAATACCAGAATAACTGCATAACAAATATATACTGAGAAACTACCAGAGTAACTAGAGAACAAATATATACTGAGAAACTACCAGAATAACTAGAGAACAAATATATACTGAGAAACTACCAGAGTAACTGGAGAACAAATATATACTGAGAAAATACCAGAATAACTGCATAACAAATATATACTGAGAAACTACCAGAATAACTGCATAACAAATATATACTGAGAAACTACCAGAATAACTGCAGAACAATATATACTGAGAAACTACCAGAATAACTAGAGAACAAATATATACTGAGAAACTACCAGAATAACTAGAGAACAAATATATACTGAGAAACTACCAGAGTAACTGCATAACAAATATATACTGAGAAACTACCAGAATAACTGCATAACAAATATATACTGAGAAACTACCAGAATAACTGCATAACAAATATATACTGAGAAACTACCAGAATAACTGCATAACAAATATATACTGAGAAAATACCAGAATAACTGCATAACAAATATATACTGAGAAAATACCAGAGTAAGTAGAGAACAAATATATACTGAGAAACTACCAGAATAACTAGAGAACAAATATATACTGAGAAACTACCAGAATAACTGCAGAACAAATATATACTGAGAAACTACCAGAGTAACTGGAGAACAAATATATACTGAGAAACTACTAGAGTAACTGGAGAACAAATATATATTAAGAAACAGAATAACTGGAGAACAAATATATACTTAGAAACTACCAAAGTAACTGCAGAAGAAATATATACAGTTGAAGTCGGACGTTTACATACACCTTAGCCAACTACATTTAAACTCAGTTTTCCACAATTCCTGACATTTAATCCTAGTAAAAATTCCCTGTCTTAGGTCAGTTAGATCACCACTTTATTTTAAGAATGTGAAATGTCAGAATAATAGTAGAGAGAATTATTTCTTTCAGCTTTTATTTTTTTCATCACATTCCCAGTGGGTCAGAAGTTTACATACACTCAATTAGTATTTGGTAGCATTGCCTTTAAATTGTTTAACTTAGGCCAAACGTTTCGGTAGCCGTCCCCAAGCTTCCCACAATAAGTTGGGTGAATTTTGGCCCATTCCTCCTGACAGAGCTGCTGTAACTGAGTCAGGTTTGTAGGCCTCCTTGCTCGCACACGCTTTTTCAGTTCTGCCCACAAATTTTATATAGGATTGAGGTCAGGGCTTTGTGATGGCCACTCCAATACCTTGACTTTGTTGTCCTTCAGTCAGGAAGTCAAAGCTTGGTCGCAAATGGGTCTTCCAAATGGACAATGACCCCAAGCATACTTCCAAAGTTGTGGCAAAATAGCTTATGTCTTGAGATGTTGCTTCAATAAATCCACATAATTTTCCTTCCTCGGGATGCCATCTATTTTGTGAAGTGTACCAGTCCTTCCTGCAGCAAAGCACCCCCGCAACATGATGCTGCCTCCCCTGTGCTTCAAGGTTGGGATGGTTGTTCTTCGGATTGCAAGCCTCCCCCTTATTCCTCCAAACATAACAATGGTCATTATGGCCAAACAGTTATATTTTTGTTTCATCAGACCAGAGGGCATTTCTCCAAAAAGTATGATCTTTGTCCACATGTGCAGTTGCAAACTGTAGTCTGTTTTTTTATGGCGGTTTTGGAGCAGTAGCTTCTTCCTTGCTGAGCGGCCTTTCAGGTTATGTCGATATAGGACTTGTTTTACTGTGGATATAGATACTTTTGTACCCGTTTCCTGCAGCATCTTCACAAGGTCCTTTGCTGTTGTTCTGGGATTGATTTGCACTTTTCGCACCAAAGTACGTTCATCTCTAGGAGACAGAACGCGTCTCCTTCCTGAGCGGTATGACAGCTGTGTGGCCCAATGGTGTTTATACTTGCGTACTATTGTTTGTACAGATGAACGTGGTACCTTCAGGCATTTGGAAATTGCTCCCAAGGATGAATCAGACTTGTAGAGGTCTACAATTTTTTTCTGAGGTCTTGGCTGATTTCTTTTGATTTTCCTATGATGTCAAGCAAAGAGGCACTGAAATAGGCCTTGAAATACATCCACAGGTACACCTCCAATTGACTCAAATGATGTCAATTAGCCTATCAGAAGCTTCTAAAGCCATGACATCCTTTTCTGGAATTTTCCAAGCTGTTTAAAGGCACAGTCAACTTAGTGTACGTAAACTTCTGACCCACTAGAATTGCGATACAGTGAATTATAAGTGAAATAATCTGTCTGTAAACAATTTTTTGAAAAATTATTTGTGTCATGCATAAAGTAGATGTCCTAACCGACTTGCCAAAACTATAGTTTGTTAATAAGAAATTTGTGGAGTGGTTGAAAATTGAGTTTTAATGACTCCAGCCTAAGTGTAAGTAAACTTCAGACTTCAACTGTATACTGAGAAACTACCAGAATAACTGGAGAAAAATAAACTACCAGAATAACAAATATATATACTAAAGAAACTTCCAGAGTAACTTGAGAAAAAAATACATACTGTAAATTATATAAATTCCATACAACCTATGAAAAGGCAAGATGAAAAATGCGTAAATCTATCCTATCATTTTAGATCTGCAGGAGTGCCTAGGTGGTAGGCGCCTGTTTGGAATCAATAAATTCTAGTTTGCTAGCCTTGAAAGCTGAGAGGGTGATGGATTGAAGAGTAACTAGGGGTTGACTAGCCATGGGGACTGACCTGCAGGGCTGAGGGATGGTGACTGGGGGTTAAGGTTAACTAGCCAGGGGACTGACTGACCTGCAGGGCTGAGGGATGGTGACTGGGGGTTAAGGTTAACTAGCCAGGGGGGCTGACTGACCTGTTGGGCTGAGGGATGGTGACTGGGGGTTAAGGTTAACTAGCCAGGGGACTGACTGACCTGCAGGGCTGAGGGATGGTGACTGGGGGTTAAGGTTAACTAGCCAGGGGACTGACTGACCTGCAGGGCTGAGGGATGGTGACTGGGGGTTAAGGTTAACTAGCCAGGGGGCTGACTGACCTGCAGGGCTGAGGGATGGTGACTGGGGGTTAAGGTTAACTAGCCAGGGGGCTGACTGACCTGCAGGGCTGAGGGATGGTGACTGGGGGTTAAGGTTAACTAGCCAGGGGACTGACTGACCTGCAGGGCTGAGGGATGGTGACTGGGGGTTAAGGTTAACTAGCCAGGGGACTGACTGACCTGCAGGGCTGAGGGATGGTGACTGGGGGTTAAGGTTAACTAGCCAGGGGACTGACTGACCTGCAGGGCTGAGGGATGGTGACTGGGGATTAAGGTTAACTAGCCAGGGGACTGACTGACCAGCAGGGCTGAGGGATGGTGACTGGGGGTTAAGGTTAACTAGCCAGGGGGCTGACTGACCTGCAGGGCTGAGGGATGGTGACTGGGGGTTAAGGTTAACTAGCCAGGGGGCTGACTGACCTGCAGGGCTGAGGGATGGTGACTGGGGGTTAAGGTTAACTAGCCAGGGGGCTGACTGACCTGCAGGGCTGAGGGATGGTGACTGGGGGTTAAGGTTAACTAGCCAGGGGGCTGACTGACCTGCAGGGCTGAGGGATGGTGACTGGGGGTTAAGGTTAACTAGCCAGGGGGCTGACTGACCTGCAGGGCTGAGGGATGGTGACTGGGGGTTAAGGTTAACTAGCCAGGGGGCTGACTGACCTGCAGGGCTGAGGGATGGTGACTGGGGGTTAAGGTTAACTAGCCAGGGGGGCTGACTGACCTGCAGGGCTGAGGGATGGTAACTGGGGGTTAAGGTTAACTAGCCAGGGGACTGACTGACCTGTTGGGCTGAGGGATGGTGACTGGGGGTTAAGGTTAACTAGCCAGGGGGCTGACTGACCTGCAGGGCTGAGGGATGGTAACTGGGGGTTAAGGTTAACTAGCCAGGGGACTGACTGACCTGTTGGGCTGAGGGATGGTAACTGGGGGTTAAGGTTAACTAGCCAGGGGGGCTGACTGACCTGCAGGGCTGAGGGATGGTAACTGGGGGTTAAGGTTAACTAGCCAGGGGACTGACTGACCTGTTGGGCTGAGGGATGGTAACTGGGGGTTAAGGTTAACTAGCCAGGGGGGCTGACTGACCTGCAGGGCTGAGGGATGGTAACTGGGGGTTAGGGTTAACTAGCCAGGGGACTGACTGACC
Source organism: Salmo trutta (assembly GCF_901001165.1). NCBI lineage: Eukaryota > Metazoa > Chordata > Actinopteri > Salmoniformes > Salmonidae > Salmo > Salmo trutta. Next base: position 3,169,822 of record NC_042995.1, on the reverse strand, counting down.
TGTTGGGCTGAGGGATGGTGACTGGGGGTTAAGGTTAACTAGCCAGGGGGCTGACTGACCTGCAGGGCTGAGGGATGGTAACTGGGGGTTAAGGTTAACTAGCCAGGGGACTGACTGACCTGTTGGGCTGAGGGATGGTAACTGGGGGTTAAGGTTAACTAGCCAGGGGGGCTGACTGACCTGCAGGGCTGAGGGATGGTAACTGGGGGTTAAGGTTAACTAGCCAGGGGACTGACTGACCTGTTGGGCTGAGGGATGGTAACTGGGGGTTAAGGTTAACTAGCCAGGGGGGCTGACTGACCTGTAGGGCTGAGGGATGGTGACTGGGGGTTAAGGTTAACTAGCCAGGGGACTGACTGACCTGCAGGGCTGAGGGATGGTGACTGGGGGTTAAGGTTAACTAGCCAGGGGGGCTGACTGACCTGTTGGGCTGAGGGATGGTGACTGGGGGTTAAGGTTAACTAGCCAGGGGACTGACTGACCTGCAGGGCTGAGGGATGGTGACTGGGGGTTAAGGTTAACTAGCCAGGGGGGCTGACTGACCTGCTGGGCTGAGGGATGGTGACTGGGGGTTAAGGTTAACTAGCCAGGGGACTGACTGACCTGCAGGGCTGAGGGATGGTGACTGGGGGTTAAGGTTAACTAGCCAGGGGACTGACTGACCTGCAGGGCTGAGGGATGGTGACTGGGGGTTAAGGTTAACTAGCCAGGGGGCTGACTGACCTGCAGGGCTGAGGGATGGTGACTGGGGGTTAAGGTTAACTAGCCAGGGGGCTGACTGACCTGCAGGGCTTAGGGATGGTGACTGGGGGTTAAGGTTAACTAGCCAGGGGACTGACTGACCTGCAGGGCTGAGGGATGGTGACTGGGGGTTAAGGTTAACTAGCCAGGGGACTGACTGACCTGCAGGGCTGAGGGATGGTGACTGGGGGTTAAGGTTAACTAGCCAGGGGACTGACTGACCTGTAGGGCTGAGGGATGGTGACTGGGGGTTAAGGTTAACTAGCCAGGGGGCTGACTGACCTGCAGGGCTGAGGGATGGTGACTGGGGGTTAAGGTTAACTAGCCAGGGGGCTGACTGACCTGCAGGGCTGAGGGATGGTGACTGGGGGTTAAGGTTAACTAGCCAGGGGGCTGACTGACCTGCAGGGCTGAGGGATGGTGACTGGGGGTTAAGGTTAACTAGCCAGGGGGCTGACTGACCTGCAGGGCTGAGGGATGGTGACTGGGGGTTAAGGTTAACTAGCCAGGGGGCTGACTGACCTGCAGGGCTGAGGGATGGTGACTGGGGGTTAAGGTTAACTAGCCAGGGGGGCTGACTGACCTGCAGGGCTGAGGGATGGTAACTGGGGGTTAAGGTTAACTAGCCAGGGGACTGACTGACCTGTTGGGCTGAGGGATGGTGACTGGGGGTTAAGGTTAACTAGCCAGGGGGCTGACTGACCTGCAGGGCTGAGGGATGGTAACTGGGGGTTAAGGTTAACTAGCCAGGGGACTGACTGACCTGTTGGGCTGAGGGATGGTAACTGGGGGTTAAGGTTAACTAGCCAGGGGGGCTGACTGACCTGCAGGGCTGAGGGATGGTAACTGGGGGTTAAGGTTAACTAGCCAGGGGACTGACTGACCTGTTGGGCTGAGGGATGGTAACTGGGGGTTAAGGTTAACTAGCCAGGGGGGCTGACTGACCTGTAGGGCTGAGGGATGGTGACTGGGGGTTAAGGTTAACTAGCCAGGGGACTGACTGACCTGTAGGGCTGAGGGATGGTGACTGGGGGTTAAGGTTGACTAGCCAGGGGACTGACTGACCTGCAGGGCTGAGGGATGGTGACTGGGGGTTAAGGTTAACTAGCCAGGGGGCTGACTGACCTGCAGGGCTGAGGGATGGTAACTGGGGGTTAAGGTTAACTAGCCAGGGGACTGACTGACCTGTTGGGCTGAGGGATGGTAACTGGGGGTTAAGGTTAACTAGCCAGGGGGGCTGACTGACCTGCAGGGCTGAGGGATGGTAACTGGGGGTTAAGGTTAACTAGCCAGGGGACTGACTGACCTGTTGGGCTGAGGGATGGTAACTGGGGGTTAAGGTTAACTAGCCAGGGGGGCTGACTGACCTGTAGGGCTGAGGGATGGTGACTGGGGGTTAAGGTTAACTAGCCAGGGGACTGACTGACCTGTAGGGCTGAGGGATGGTGACTGGGGGTTAAGGTTAACTAGCCAGGGGACTGACTGACCTGCAGGGCTGAGGGATGGTGACTGGGGGTTAAGGTTAACTAGCCAGGGGACTGACTGACCTGCAGGGCTGAGGGATGGTGACTGGGGGTTAAGGTTAACTAGCCAGGGGGGCTGACTGACCTGTTGGGCTGAGGGATGGTGACTGGGGGTTAAGGTTAACTAGCCAGGGGACTGACTGACCTGCAGGGCTGAGGGATGGTGACTGGGGGTTAAGGTTAACTAGCCAGGGGACTGACTGACCTGCAGGGCTGAGGGATGGTGACTGGGGGTTAAGGTTAACTAGCCAGGGGGCTGACTGACCTGCAGGGCTGAGGGATGGTGACTGGGGGTTAAGGTTAACTAGCCAGGGGGCTGACTGACCTGCAGGGCTGAGGGATGGTGACTGGGGGTTAAGGTTAACTAGCCAGGGGACTGACTGACCTGCAGGGCTGAGGGATGGTGACTGGGGGTTAAGGTTAACTAGCCAGGGGACTGACTGACCTGTAGGGCTGAGGGATGGTGACTGGGGGTTAAGGTTAACTAGCCAGGGGGCTGACTGACCTGCAGGGCTGAGGGATGGTGACTGGGGGTTAAGGTTAACTAGCCAGGGGGCTGACTGACCTGCAGGGCTGAGGGATGGTGACTGGGGGTTAAGGTTAACTAGCCAGGGGGCTGACTGACCTGCAGGGCTGAGGGATGGTGACTGGGGGTTAAGGTTAACTAGCCAGGGGGCTGACTGACCTGCAGGGCTGAGGGATGGTGACTGGGGGTTAAGGTTAACTAGCCAGGGGGCTGACTGACCTGCAGGGCTGAGGGATGGTGACTGGGGGTTAAGGTTAACTAGCCAGGGGGGCTGACTGACCTGCAGGGCTGAGGGATGGTAACTGGGGGTTAAGGTTAACTAGCCAGGGGACTGACTGACCTGTTGGGCTGAGGGATGGTGACTGGGGGTTAAGGTTAACTAGCCAGGGGGCTGACTGACCTGCAGGGCTGAGGGATGGTAACTGGGGGTTAAGGTTAACTAGCCAGGGGACTGACTGACCTGTTGGGCTGAGGGATGGTAACTGGGGGTTAAGGTTAACTAGCCAGGGGGGCTGACTGACCTGCAGGGCTGAGGGATGGTAACTGGGGGTTAAGGTTAACTAGCCAGGGGACTGACTGACCTGTTGGGCTGAGGGATGGTAACTGGGGGTTAAGGTTAACTAGCCAGGGGGGCTGACTGACCTGTAGGGCTGAGGGATGGTGACTGGGGGTTAAGGTTAACTAGCCAGGGGACTGACTGACCTGTAGGGCTGAGGGATGGTGACTGGGGGTTAAGGTTGACTAGCCAGGGGACTGACTGACCTGCAGGGCTGAGGGATGGTGACTGGGGGTTAAGGTTAACTAGCCAGGGGACTGACTGACCTGCAGGGCTGAGGGATGGTGACTGGGGGTTAAGGTTAACTAGCCAGGGGGCTGACTGACCTGCAGGGCTGAGGGATGGTGACTGGGGGTTAAGGTTAACTAGCCAGGGGGCTGACTGACCTGCAGGGCTGAGGGATGGTGACTGGGGGTTAAGGTTAACTAGCCAGGGGGCTGACTGACCTGCAGGGCTGAGGGATGGTGACTGGGGGTTAAGGTTAACTAGCCAGGGGACTGACTGACCTGTTGGGCTGAGGGATGGTAACTGGGGGTTAAGGTTAACTAGCCAGGGGGGCTGACTGACCTGTAGGGCTGAGGGATGGTGACTGGGGGTTAAGGTTAACTAGCCAGGGGACTGACTGACCTGTAGGGCTGAGGGATGGTGACTGGGGGTTAAGGTTGACTAGCCAGGGGACTGACTGACCTGCAGGGCTGAGGGATGGTGACTGGGGGTTAAGGTTAACTAGCCAGGGGACTGACTGACCTGCAGGGCTGAGGGATGGTAACTGGGGGTTAAGGTTAACTAGCCAGGGGGCTGACTGACCTGCAGGGCTGAGGGATGGTGACTGGGGGTTAAGGTTAACTAGCCAGGGGGCTGACTGACCTGCAGGGCTGAGGGATGGTGACTGGGGGTTAAGGTTAACTAGCCAGGGGGGCTGACTGACCTGCAGGGCTGAGGGATGGTAACTGGGGGTTAAGGTTAACTAGCCAGGGGACTGACTGACCTGTTGGGCTGAGGGATGGTGACTGGGGGTTAAGGTTAACTAGCCAGGGGGCTGACTGACCTGCAGGGCTGAGGGATGGTAACTGGGGGTTAAGGTTAACTAGCCAGGGGACTGACTGACCTGTTGGGCTGAGGGATGGTAACTGGGGGTTAAGGTTAACTAGCCAGGGGGGCTGACTGACCTGCAGGGCTGAGGGATGGTAACTGGGGGTTAAGGTTAACTAGCCAGGGGACTGACTGACCTGTTGGGCTGAGGGATGGTAACTGGGGGTTAAGGTTAACTAGCCAGGGGGGCTGACTGACCTGTAGGGCTGAGGGATGGTGACTGGGGGTTAAGGTTAACTAGCCAGGGGACTGACTGACCTGTAGGGCTGAGGGATGGTGACTGGGGGTTAAGGTTGACTAGCCAGGGGACTGACTGACCTGCAGGGCTGAGGGATGGTGACTGGGGGTTAAGGTTAACTAGCCAGGGGACTGACTGACCTGTAGGGCTGAGGGATGGTGACTGGGGGTTAAGGTTAACTAGCCAGGGGACTGACTGACCTGCAGGGCTGAGGGATGGTAACTGGGGGTTAAGGTTAACTAGCCAGGGGACTGACTGACCTGTTGGGCTGAGGGATGGTGACTGGGGGTTAAGGTTAACTAGCCAGGGGGCTGACTGACCTGTAGGGCTGAGGGATGGTAACTGGGGGTTAAGGTTAACTAGCCAAGGGGGCTGACTGACCTGTAGGGCTGAGGGATGGTAACTGGGGGTTAAGGTTAACTAGCCAGGGGACTGACTGACCTGTTGGGCTGAGGGATGGTAACTGGGTTAGGGTAAGAGTTAGCTTGCCATGGGGACTGACTGACCTGCAGGGCTGAGGGATGGTAACTGGGTTAGGGTAAGAGTTAGCTTGCCATGGGGACTGACTGACCTGCAGGGCTGAGGGATGGTAACTGGGTTAGGGTAAGAGTTAGCTTGCCATGGGGACTGACTGACCTGCAGGGCTGAGGGATGGTAACTGGGTTTGGGTAAGAGTTAGCTTGCCATGGGGACTGACTGACCTGCAGGGCTGAGGGATGGTAACTGGGTTAGGGTAAGAGTTAGCTTGCCATGGGGACTGACTGACCTGCATGGCTGAGGGATGGTAACTGGGGGTTAAGGTTAACTAGCCAAGGGGGCTGACTGACCTGTTGGGCTGAGGGATGGTGACTGGGGGTTTAAGGTTAACTAGCCAGGGGGGCTGACTGACCTGTTGGGCTGAGGGATGGTGACTGGGGGTTAAGGTTAACTAGCCAAGGGGGCTGACTGACCTGTTGGGCTGAGGGATGGTGACTGGGGGTTAAGGTTAACTAGCCAAGGGGGCTGACTGACCTGCAGGGCTGAGGGATGGTGACTGGGGGTTAAGGTTAACTAGCCAAGGGGGCTGACTGACCTGCAGGGCTGAGGGATGGTGACTGGGGGTTAAGGTTAACTAGCCAAGGGGGCTGACTGACCTGTTGGGCTGAGGGATGGTAACTGGGTTAGGGTAAGAGTTAGCTTGCCATGGGGACTGACTGACCTGCAGGGCTGAGGGATGGTAACTGGGTTAGGGTAAGAGTTAGCTTGCCATGGGGACTGACTGACCTGCAGGGCTGAGGGATGGTAACTGGGTTAGGGTAAGAGTTAGCTTGCCATGGGGACTGACTGACCTGCATGGCTGAGGGATGGTAACTGGGTTAGGGTAAGAGTTAGCTTGCCATGGGGACTGACTGACCTGCAGGGCTGAGGGATGGTAACTGGGTTAGGGTAAGAGTTAGCTTGCCATGGGGACTGACTGACCTGCAGGGCTGAGGGATGGTAACTGGGTTAGGGTAAGAGTTAGCTTGCCATGGGGACTGACTGACCTGCAGGGCTGAGGGATGGTAACTGGGTTAGAGTAAGAGTTAGCTTGCCATGGGGACTGACTGACCTGCAGGGCTGAGGGATGGTAACTGGGTTAGGATAAGAGTTAGCTTGCCAGGCGGACTGACTGACCTGCATGGCTGAGGGATAGTAACTGGGTTCTGGACAGCAAGTGCCACACTGTCTCCTTTCTGGAACACCATGTCATAGGGCCCCTCCAGGAACATCATGCTGTACAGTACACAGCCCAGAGACTGGAGAGGAAGAGAGAGAGAATACTGTCTCTACAAGGTCAACAAACACCAGGCATGATGGAGACAGAGAGATAGCAATCTAACTGGAGCCCAACATGTTGACTACATGGCTGGAGTCAAAACAGCATCGCACAGTCCAATGGTAAAGACAATCTCTGTTATGACAAATTGGTCTACGTTATATCGCTTGTACAATACTGACAGTTTCCACCGACCAAACTAAAGTGAGAAGGGGGGGGTAGTACTCTAGTGTGCGTTACCCAGATGTCTGTACGGTCATCGATGACGCAGTGGCTCTCCACGTTAAAGAGCTCAGGGGCGCGGTACGATATAGTACACCTCTGAGCTGCCCAGTCCTGTACTGTCATGGCCTCCCTGGTCCCCTTGACCTCCATCCTGGAGCGGTTCATAGAACCCAGGTCCATCAGCAGCGGCCTGTCATCCTCCTCTAGGAGTACATTGGTAGGCTTCAGATCTCTGATTGAGAGGAGAGAGGAGAGCGGGAGAGATAAAGAGAGGGATAGAGATAGAGAGAGCCTCATTCTAATTTGAACCACTAACCATAATCGTGTGTGTAGTAGCAGTACCTGTGTGCGTAGCCTCTGTCATGCATGGCCTTCAGTCCAGAACAGATGCCCTGTAGGACCTTCAGGATGCGTCTCTCTGGCATGAAGCTGCCCTTGTCCCTCAGCTTCTCTAGCACTGACCACAGACTGCCCTTCTGTAGGAGCACCCACACCCAGGCGTGAATACAAAGACGCATACATACACACTTTTTCATTTCCACGCTGTAAAACAGTATATCGGCAGATGTATCGGTAACTTTTGTCTCACCCCCCCAAAAAACGGTACCGGAACCCAAAAAAACGTCCGGGCTCTAATACACACATACAGGCGTGAGTACATAGACATGCGCACACATGTACACGTACCTGAACGTAGGGCAGCAGTATCCAGGCCTCACTCTTGCCCCCCCTCTCTATGAAGGTGTGCCCTGCCAGGCCCAGGATGTTGGGGTGGCTGAAGAGGCGGTGCATCTCCACCTCCGTCTGAGCCTCTTGGCGACCCTCCCGGTCATGGCACAGGATCCTCTTCAGGGCGTAGAAGCGCCCGTCCTGCACCCCCTCCACCAGGTCCACATAGCTGAACCCTCTGGGTTGAGGGGAGGGATGGAGGGAAGGAAGGTAAAAGACGAGAGAGAGAAAGAGAAAATAGGGAACGAGAGGGGGTAGATAACGAAAGCAGGAGTAAGTGAAGAGGCAGACAAAACCAGAGTCCTGATCAGTAAGATGTAACGTTACAGAAGACTGAAATACAAATACGTGTGGGAGGGACAGGGATGATCGTCTGCCATGTAGAATAGGTAATAGTGTTCACTGATGTGGATGGTTTTACCCTTCATCTAGTTTCTGGATGAAGTAGTATCTTTTGTTGTCGATGGTGATGGAGCCGCGGGAACAGATACACAGGGTCTGACCCATCCTCTCTGGGGCATAACTCACCACACCAACACCCAGATGGACTGAGAGAGACACACAACCCATATTTATTTATTTTCCATTTTGTACTTGAACTATTTACACATCGCTACAACACTGTATACAGACATATGTCATTCAAAATGTCTTTATTTTGGAACTTGTGCTTTGGCAATGTAAACATGTTTCCCATGCCAATAAAGCCCCTTGAATTGGGAGAGAGAGATGGAGTGCATACGAGGTAAAAGACCAGGTTTAGTGGAATTGAAAGTGAGAGGTCAAGTGGAAAGCCATGGGAGAGAGAGGGCGAGTACATGGGATATATTTGTGTAAAAAAACATACTGAAACATGAAATCCAGTCCATTCCACTATGTTCCACGGATTGATGCAGTGTCAATTTCACTTGTCATAAATTATTCACTGTCACCTGTGCAATTGATAATAATTTGGTGGGTGTTTATATTTGTCCTATTTACGCATGTGTGAATTGAACATGTGTTTTTTTGCATATCACAACTCTTCCTGAGACAACCTTGGAGAGTGAGGTTACGGTCAACGGTGACCCTGGCGAAAGTAGGACTAAGTGCCTTGCTCAAGGACACATCGGCAGATTTGTTGACCTTGTCGGCTCGGGGATTCAAACTAACAACCTTTCGGTTACTGGCCTAACTATTCGAACGAGTAACCTTTCGGCTACTTTCCTAGCCGCACTACAGTGACTCTTGGTTGTGATCTGCCCAAGTTATGCGTTTTGGTTCTTTACAGCAGTAGCAACACCACAAGCAAATATACTTTCACTAAACCTTTGCAAAAGTGTACGATTTTGTTTGGTAACGTGGCACACCGGTATGAGAATACAAGCTAACGACAAGAGGGCAGCATGCAGATCAATCCTGATCAGCCAATATTATCTGATATTGATAAACATGTGATGAAAATACATGGGGATATTTACGTTTGTTAGCGGTGGATATATAAAAATTACCTTCTGTTATCTTGTTTTTTGTTTTCTGCTGGCTACTTCCGTGTACATTCAACGCGTAATGATGACGCAGGCCTGTGATCTAATGCTGCGTTCTAAACTGGGAACTCGGAAAAATAAAAGGTCAAATCATGACGTCAGTGATTTTCAGGTTGCACTCTAGATTTAGAGGTCCGAGTTCCCGAGTTGGAAGACCGTTCAAATCTATTTTTCCCAGTCGGAGTTTTTTTCCGAGTTCCAAATTGTTTGAACACACTGAAGTCGGAGATATCCGAGTTACCAGTTGTTTCGAACGCGGCACCAATCTTAGTGTCCATTATATCGACAAGATAGTCAAGTGAACACTAACAATGGAAATACATGTCCTCAAAGATGGAAGGCAGGCGGGAGGAGGCGAAATAATTATATGTAGTACAAGGGCATATACGCGTGTGAACAGGCCATAGCGATAGAGTAGTTGTCTTTGTATCCGTGCCATTATAGCGTCTGTGACCGCATGGGAAGCGCCATTTTAAAGTACTAAATTCTCTTTGTTGATTGTGCCTAACTCAGGAATCTCTACCCAGTTGACTACGTTAAAATTATAGAAGCCCTCAATGGCAATTCCCATGCTCCATCTATGACAGGCACAGGTCCGATAAAGTATTATCTCATGCCCACAAGTAAGCGTTTCCCCTTGGATGTAAGATAAAAACGACTCAATATGGCCACCTGCAGGCCTTGTCTAGTGCTACGTGTACTCTACACCTGTTGTTTATGAAGCATGTGAAGTATTTTTCCCCCCACAAAGTTGCCGAAATGCCACGTGCGTCCACACATCAGTGCATTCGTAACAACCTAACGACATTTATATTCGATCAAATAAGCCTCACGTAGCAAATTAGTTAAATGTGTTGACCTAACTGCACACTCATTGACCTCCATACAAAAAGTCCTCACTTTGTGGGCTTATATCCGGGGACAGATTTTGGGCCAAGTAACACTTCTCGATTCAGCTCTTCCTCTGGCCAAATCAAGTATTTGGTTAAACCAGAGCACTACCCAGTGGACTCAACTTTGCTACGGTGGGTCTCAAATCGAAATGAGTTTACCATCCATGTATCCACTCGTCACCTTTAGGCTATTCTGTAACAATCTAAATAAACTACTTTCACATTATGGGAAAAATCCTTCCACATTAGTCCAAACTACAGGTTATCCTTGAGATTCTCCTCACCTTCTCAAAACACATTGAGAAAGTCAGAAGGGAAAGACCCCTGCCTTTCTCATCCATTGGGGTTTGAGGAGACAGTCCACATGGGTATGCAATTAAGACATTGCATTACCTCTACCAATCCTATTTTTCAAGGCACCCTGCGGCTACATTTATATCCCAGGAATTCTCTGCTACTTACCAGGCCATTTGTGTGGCTGATTGCAGACTGATGTTTTATGTTGGCCGTTTAATAGTAATTTAGTAAAAGTATAATGAAACCTCAGGACTGGAGGCAGTTGTGATTGATCATAACCATTGAAAGAGGTGAAAACAGGATTAACTGAGATAAAACAACTTTATTTACAAAGGAGGGGATACAGCCACAACAGTAACCTGATGTGATAACTCTTAAAATAACAGACATGGCAAAGAAAATAGAATCTGTAGGGATAAAACCAATAAATTATTTTGGGGTAACTTAACATGCAATGCAAAATAATCCTCCAAAATAGAGTTACTGAATTACATTCATTAAGACCCAACACCATGGGGTTTAGTTGGCTAGTTTGTTTTCTGATTGGCAGTAACTTTAGTGTTTAGGATAGATCTGAAAGCACAGAAGTACCATGAACTTAAAGGAAACTTTTATGGAGACAGCTTAATCTTCAAGGTTCTGTATGGTTCCATAGTCAACCATCTAGGAAAAGATTCAGACATGGATGGATGTGGGGTCTTTGGTGAAGAAAACATGATTGATGACATTCGACAAGGGAAGGAGCAGGCCGTTCCCCACTTCATGGTCAAGTAAAGGCAGTTCTATCTCTCAGTGATACATAAGCCGACCGAGGACCCATCCCTCCTTTGAACTCCTCTTCTCCTAATACTCCTCTCCCTCCTCGTCCTCCTCAAATGAGTCGATTCCTACCTCTTCATAGTCCTTCTCCAGGGCAGCCATGTCCTCTCTGGCCTCAGAGAACTCGCCCTCCTCCATGCCCTCACCCACATACCAGTGCACGAATGCCCGCTTGGCATACATCAGGTCAAACTTGTGGTCGAGACGCGCCCAGGCCTCAGCGATGGCTGTGGTGTTGCTCAACATGCACACAGCTCTCTGGACCTTGGCCAGGTCACCCCCTGGCACCACAGTGGGTGGCTGGTAGTTGATGCCCACTTTGAAACCTGTAGGGCACCAGTCCACAAACTGGATGCTTCGCTTTGTCTTGATGTTGCCGATGGCCACGTTTACATCCTTGGGCACCACGTCTCCGCGGTACAGCAGGCAGCACGCCATGTACTTACCGTGGCGAGGGTCGCACTTCACCATCTGGTTGGCGGGCTCGAAGCAGGAGTTGGTGATCTCAGCCACAGAGAGCTGCTCGTGGTAGGCCTTCTCGGCTGAGATGACAGGGGCATAGGTGGCCAGGGGGAAGTGGATGCGGGGGTAAGGCACCAGGTTGGTCTGGAACTCTGTCAGGTCCACGTTAAGGGCACCATCGAAGCGGAGAGAGGCGGTGATGGAGGAGACAATCTGGCTGATGAGCCTGTTGAGGTTGGTATAAGACGGGCGCTCAATGTCTAGGTTTCTACGGCAGATGTCGTAGATGGCCTCATTGTCCACCATGAAGGCACAGTCAGAGTGCTCTAGGGTAGTGTGGGTGGTCAGGATGGAGTTGTAGGGCTCCACCACAGCTGTGGACACCTGGGGAGCAGGGTATATGGCAAACTCCAGCTTGGACTTCTTCCCGAAGTCGACTGAGAGACGTTCCATGAGCAGGGAGGTGAAACCAGAGCCGGTACCTCCTCCAAAGCTGTGGAAGACCAGGAAACCTTGGAGCCCCGTGCACTGGTCAGCCTGTCAAGACACAGAAAACTAATCGACATGTTTTCTAGAAGTAAAGTCCAAGCTCTGATCAGACCCATTTAGGCTAGATTTATGCAAGTCAAGGCTAAAACCCTTTCTCATAAAACATTCATGAAAAATCCATGAGTTATCCTAATATCACCATTGAATCTATTAAATCTGACAGTTTCTCTCACCAGTTTACGGATCCTGTCCAGCACTTGGTCGATGATCTCCTTGCCGATAGTGTAGTGGCCACGGGCATAGTTATTGGCTGCGTCCTCTTTCCCTGAGATCAGCTGCTCGGGGTGAAACAACTGGCGGTAGGTACCTGTCCGCACCTCATCTGAGAGAAAGGGGAACAGACTGGGGTTAGTCTGGTCTTGATGCTTGTTTTGAACTGTACCACCATATTGATGAAGACCTCTTTCTACACATTCCCAGTGCCAATCAGTCAGTGCATTTTCTCTGCCAGATCCCTCCAATACTCACCAATGACAGTGGGCTCCAGGTCTACAAAGATGGCGCGGGGCACGTATTTCCCGATGCCCGTGGCGCTGAAGAACGTGGTGAAGGAGTCGTCAGTGCTACCAACCGCCTTGTTGTTAGGCATGGTCCCGTCCGGCTGGATCCCGTGCTCCAGGCAGTACAGCTCCCAACAGGTGTTGCCCATCTGGACTCCAGCCTGACCCACATGCACAGAGATACACTCACGCTGGAGAGACCAGGAAATGTAGGGTTAGTCAAACAATTAATTTATGGTTTCTTTGAACAGGTACAAAACATATTGACTACACAAGGATCTGATGCATTGACAGCAGTCTGCACTGGATGGAGTAACACTTGTTTTTCAATGTCACCAATGATAAATGGAGCACCCCTCCAAACCACTCAGTGTATAGGAGTCTGAGGTCGATTAAGGATTTGGGCATCCATTTTAACACTTATTTTACTGCTGTTTCTCACCACCAAGTGGCAGCACTAACACCAGTGGTTCCCAACCAGGGGTACTAGGTTCCCGAGGGGCGCTTTGCCTATACACAGGGGGTACTTGAGAAGACTCATGAGACCAACTGGTAAAACGCACATGAGGGGGTACTTCAGGCAGGGCAAAATTCAATTTGTACAGTAGCAGAAGGTTGGGAACCACTGCTCTACACTAAGAGGAAACAAACCTAACCTGCCCATGACTGAGTGACAAAGGACAGGTGAGCCTGAAAACAGTGGGCGGCATGATCTAGCTAGTTAAAAACAAGCCACCGGAGTTATGAGCCAAAGTTATGAGTCGTGTATATTTGCTTGGTGACCCAATTTGTTTGCAGTGTGTTGAAATGGGACTATGCATGGCTTAGCCAACTCTGCAGTGAGTCGATCATCTGACCTACTTTAATACTGAACTGTATGCAGCTACCGTCTCAGAAGCCTAGCCACGTCTCAGCGTGCGACTACCGGTATTGACATAGCCATTAACCTAGCCTGAACCATGTAACTGATCTACACTGTGTACAAAACATTAAGAACACCTGCTCTTTCCATGACAGACTGACCAGATGAAAGCTATGATCCTTATGACACTGGTATGGTAGTAGATGCCAGGCACACCGGGTTGTGTCAAGCACTTCAACGTATGTGTATAAAGAATGATCCACCACCCAAAGGACATCCAGCCAACTTCACAACTATGGGAAGCATTGGAGTCAACATGGACCAGTATCAGTGTGGAACGCTTGATACCTGACAAATTGAGGCTGTTCTGAGGGCGGAAGGTGGAACACAATTATAAAAAAGTTGTTCTTAATGTTTTGTACACCCACTACTTTACATTTACACAGAAGTCTGGACAACCCTTCAGATTAGTGGAGTCGGCTATTTTTGCCACACCAGTTGCTGACAGGTTTATAAAATCAGCACAGCCATACAATCTCCATAGACAAACATTGGTCTTACTGAAGAGCTCAGCGACTTTAGTCTGGGGCCGTTTTTCACAGTTTGGGTTACGCCCCTTAGTTTCAGTGAAGGGACAACTAACTCTACAGCATACAATGATATTCTAGATGATTCTATGTTTCCAACTTTGTGGCAACAGTTTAGGGAAGGCCCTTTACTGTTTCAGCATGACAATGCCCCCGTGCACAAAGCAAGGTCCATACAGAAATGGTTTGTCAAGATCCATGTGGAAGAACATGACTGGCCTGCACAGAGCCCTGACCTCAACCCCATCGAACACCTTTGGGATGAATTTGAACTTCGACTGCAAGCCAGGCCTAATCGCCCAACATCAGTGCCCGACCTCACTAATGCTCGTGGCTGAATGGAAGCAAGTCCCCGCAGCAATGTGCCAACATCTAGGGAAAGCATTAGAGTGGAGGCTGTTGAGTAGCAAAGGGTGGACAAACTCCATATTAATGCCCATGATTTTGGAATGAGATGTTCAAAGAGCAGGTGTCCACATACTTTTGGTCATGTAGTGTACACATTTTATAAAGGCGGCACTTGATATCTACAGTCACTAAGAACCAAACAGAAGGTTGTGTGCGTGTGAGAAATGAGTCAATTTTGCAATGCAGTACTGGCAGACGGCAGCATAGTTGAGGCTAGACTGCAGTGACCCCATCCAGTCGATAAGACCATAGCATTAACAAAAGAAACATCCATGCTGAATGTGTTACCACAAGGTGCATCCCACTAGTCCATTACAGCCTCTCCTTCTATTCCTCCTGTCATTTAGGCTCCACACCCCTGAGGAGAGGATGCCACTAGATTATTGATACACCCCCTCATTGGAATGTCAACTTGGACCGAGGTCATTAGAGATTATACAATTCTGTGAATTTGTTTAACATTACAGCATTGCAAGGAAGTAAAGTCTGATTAGACATCACTAGACTCAAGGCCCAAACTGGGAGGTTTGGCAAGTGTCTACCCTTAGCACGTCATTGAGCTGGCGAGTAGCGACAATGCTAAAAGGAGCGTCAAGGCCAAAAGGCCCTCCACACCCTACTGAAGTATTTCCAGCGAACAGGACGAAGGGAAAGCGTCACCAAGGATGAGTGAAGCTGATAATAACAAGCTTATCATTTCTGAATAACAGTGCACCAGAGGCAGAGCTGGCTACGTACACTCACACCAGTCTGTCCAAACTGGCTTACTATACAGAGAGATGGGAAATGGGGAGCGAGGCATTCGAGAAATGAGAAAGTCAAGGAAGATACGTTTACGAGACAGTGACATGCCAAGAGGACGAGTCTGGGAATGTTGTGCGGGTGTATGTGTTGGCAGTACTTATGAATCAGAGCGATTTGAGAAGGCCCAGCTAGAAACAAGGCCACCTGCCACAGTAACAGGAGAACAGACACCAGCCAACTAGGCTTTGCCCTCTGGTAGAATAGAATAATATACCCCTTAAGCTAGTTTAACTTTCAGTAGTATCAGGGGCAATTATTTCAAAATGGAAGAATCCACATAATGGGAATAGGACTTCCTTTTATGAACTGTAACTCACTAAAATATTTGAAATTATTTTTTCCAGTATAGTAGGAGGATGTGAAGGAAACATTAGAAAACCTCACTTCACTCCAGATCTGAATCTACTACAGGGAGGTCCTCGTGACATCAAGGTCTTACACCTGCATGTTGCTACACCCCCTCCACACATATTGTACTACTGTTATGACTCCAGTCATGTAGAGACTGGGGCCACTACTGTCACAGCCATTTCTCCAGCCTTCTAGTTTGACAGAACAAGCTGGGTAGGGTGGATGGTGGGGGAGGGGCGGTGACACAGGGATGCGAGTGTGTGCCTAGTTTAGGCATGACAGCTAGGTCAGCACTGCAGCCAGCTATTTAAAGGGAGGTGTCAATCATGACCCCCATCCCCCTGCTCTGTGTGTAGCCCCTCCAGACCCCGGTCTACTCCACTGACCCCTTTCTCTGTGGGAACAACCACATGGTGTCCTGAACCTCTAGTTCAGTCAGAGTTGATGTTCAGGCAGTCCCTGGTTCATACCAGATTCAAGAAACTAACCTCCACCATGTTGCATTTGTCAGGGGTTGCCCTGATTTGCTAAGCCACACACACACACACACTTGAAACCCTGTTGGTAAGCCTAGTGTAGGCCTATGTGTAACTGTGATACCTAGTTGATTCAGTGACCGTTTGCTCATGACGTAATAGGCCATTAATGTTAATGTTACCAAATAGGCCAGTCAGGTACAGTGCTAGGTTATGGTATTCATTTCCTGTATTTTGAACTCATGGTATGACAAACTGTAGAGTACAGTTTAGATTAACAAATTGTTTGTGCAACTGCAAGTCCTCTGAGACACTTGGCACCAACATGGCTGATGGACTAACGGCTTGTGGCTTGTTCAGTAGCTAGTAAGCAACCCCCCTCCAGCTTCCTGTTCTGTCCCCTATGGGGCTTTGTTTCAAAGTGCAAAGAGGGCCTTGTGTTATGCGGGAAGACATATGGCTTGGAATTCACACCCAAACAAAATAAATCTCCCTCTCCTTTCATAACATTCAAATTAGTTGACAGGTGTCAAAAGAAACTCCCCATGCCATGGTAATCTTTAGTCATGAGCAAAATTAAGAACAGGTGAGTGCACTGTTTGAAGACGCCGCATTATGAGCCGAGTAGTACATGAGCTGGAATGGATCATAGAGGCTCTTTCACCCACATTTAGTAGTATAGACCTTAACCTCATGATCAGACAGTCTGCCATGTGCTAGTCTGAAATGCTGAGCCTTTGGGCTCTGGTCACTCCCAACCTCAGATTTCCCTTTCAGGTCAGATTACTGAAGGTTCCCCTATCACGAGTAAGCATGTATGCGTAGTCAAAAGATTTCTGAGAGGTCTAAGTCTAATTTCTTGACATATTTTATGATTAAATCATATGGGCAGGATGTAAGGTAATAAAATGTGAGCCATGTCCTAAAAACATCTATGTGGCAACTTGTGGTGGGAAAATGTTACTTTGGGACAACTATTACAATTAATTGTTTTATTATTTTAAACTTATTGTATATGTAATCTGCCATACTCGGCTAGATGGTAGATCTGTGGTTCATTAGTAGTCGTTGCCATTTGTTCGGACAGAACAGCACTACATAGACAGAACGTTCCCAGTTTTGCGCAGTAGACTAGAGCAACAGGAACAGTAGCTGACTAGGCTACAGTCACCCATCAGAATACACACGGACCCGTGGGAGCCACATCAGCATTTAAAGCCAGCAGAGCAAATAAACACACCCATAACCACACTGGCCCCACGGCCACTGTATATGGAAACGGGTAACTCCTTTAACCATTCAAAATGGCAGGAAGCTGCTTCAAGCGCCAAATGACAAAACTTGATCATAAATGCAGATACCTGTGAACTGATTGATTATTATGAAATAGGACAATTAAGGCTCAGGTGACTCAACTTAATAATTAAATGCATTCTAGTAATAGTTTTGTCTACTGCGCCAGTCGTGTTTGAATTGAAAAGCAAAACGGCGCGCTAAGTTGAACGCGCAGCAAAATGGATACTCCGATCATGACGCACCATGTTATCAGAACAAAATATTCTATAAAAACAGGTGGGCCGTAGCGTAGGCTGTACCTAGAAGTATTATACACAGTTATGTTTATGCTATACAGGATGGACTACAAAAACATTAGAAATGTAGCCTAATTCATACAACTCTCAACCTTTACATTATTACAACCAATGCGTCGAAGGCAATGTTGAAAAAATAAAGGTCTCACCATTTTGATTTTGTTTGTCTTCGTTTCCGTAGAAAAATAAAAGTGTTCGTATTATAACCTCTCACAGTGAACCTATAATGGGGTCTCCGTGAGTATGTTTTAACTGCGTGTGTTACTGCAATCTGTTTTATAAACTGCAAAGGGCGGGGGTGGAGTTTTGGACACTCCCTCTTCTCTCATAGGTCGAGTTCGTTTTACATGGCCCGGTGCCCCGGTTAGGCGGATTTTGGTATTTTAGAGCATTCTAAGTAGGCGTAGTTGGATATTTTAGACCATTCCATTGGCCCTTAACTGATATCCTCAGTCACCGGGCCATGCAAAACGAACTCTCCATACACAGATTAGACCTCAGGCTAGGTAGGAAAGTACAGGACAGAAAAGGGTAGCTGTACCAAAGATGATATGTTATATTGACAAGATAGCCGAGTGACCGCTTTAACAATGTAATTACATTTCCCCAATGATTGAAGGCAGGCGAGGCTATTCTAGCCAATGAGAGAGCGCGTGACCAACAGGCACAACTAAATTGTTGCCGGAATGCCACGCGCATCCACTTAAATCAGTACAATCAGTACAGCCTAAACATTACGAAACTTCTATTCGACCAAATAAGCCTCACGTAATTCAACACTCGCTTATAGACCCCCCCATACAAAAAGGGCTTATATCACGTGGACAGATTTTCGCCAGAGTAAATCTTCTCGCTTCACCTCTTCCTCTCTGTCTTTGCGCAATGAACTGCCTTCGGGTTTTGTTGCTCCTTGTTCGCCACTAGATGTCAGACTTGTCTAGTGTTCTGCTTGTTGGTCCTTAACATGACGAAGACGCTCTTCTGTCTGCAACAAAATAGGTCAACGTTGTCCCTGGGATCCCACTGATCTGGGGTCAGGTATGTATTTTCCTCCCCAATTTCTCCATTAGGAATTGAGGAGAATAAAATGATCCTAGTTCTGTGTCTAAGGGATCATTTTTGGAGCTGTCTTTCTGTGCATGAACAAGGTGGCAGTTGTGATTCCAGTAACATCTGTTTCTGTGGTTAATAAATGAAAGTTGAGAGGATACACTTTTAATACTTTAACTTTGATGCAGTTTAACTCAGTTTTATCTCTCCTATCTAAGTGGTTAGCTGTGCTATAGGCCCTGGCCCCTGAGGCATTAGAGGACCCTTCTCTCTGGCTTTTGGCTATGAATGAAAAAGTTATAATCCTCAAACAAGGCCTGAATTCCTCCAGATAGGCTCTTCATCCTAACCCCCCCTAACCCCCCCCCCCCCCCCCCCCCCCCCCCCCCCCCCCCCCCCCCCTGTATTTGGAGATAGACGGAACGATAGATCAAAATCTTTTTCATGTGCATCGTTTTTCCCTCCTACGGTGGACACTATGGGGCTAAGGATTTCTTTCCCCTTATCTTATGTACTGGAGTTAGACCGTAACCCACTGGCCATGTGATTAAACTCTAACCCACTGGCCATGTGTTTAAACTCTAACCCACTGGCCATGGGTTTAAACTCTAACCCACTGGCCATGTGATTAAACTCTAACCCACTGGCCATGGGTTTAAACTCTAACCCACTGGCCATGGGTTTAAACTCTAACCCACTGGCCATGTGTTTAAACTCTAACCCACTGGCCATGGGTTTAAACTCTAACCCACTGGCCATGGGTTTAAACTCTAACCCACTGGCCATGTGTTTAAACTCTAACCCACTGGCCATGGGTTTAAACTCTAACCCACTGGCCATGTGTTTAAACTCTAACCCACTGGCCATGGGTTTAAACTCTAACCCACTGGCCATGTGTTTAAACTCTAACCCACTGGCCATGTGTTTAAACTCTAACCCACTGGCTTTGTGTTTAAACCCTAACCCACTGGCCATGTGTTTAAACTCTAACCCACTGGCTTTGTGTTTAAACTCTAACCCACTGGCCATGTGTTTAAACTCTAACCCACTGGCCATGGGTTTAAACTCTAACCCACTGGCCATGGGTTTAAACTCTAACCCACTGGCCATGTGTTTAAACTCTAACCCACTGGCCATGGGTTTAAACTCTAACCCACTGGCCATGGGTTTAAACTCTAACCCACTGGCCATGGGTTTAAACTCTAACCCACTGGCCTTGTGTTTAAACTCTAACCCACTGGCCATGGGTTTAAACGCTAACCCACTGGCCATGGGTTTAAACTCTAACCCACTGGCCATTTGTTTGAACTCTAACCCACTGGCCATGTGTTTAAACTCTAACCCACTGGCCATGTGTTTAAACTCTAACCCACTGGCCATGTGTTTAAACTCTAACCCACTGGCCGTGGGTTTAAACTCTAACCCACTGGCCATGGGTTTAAACTCTAACCCACTGGCCATGTGTTTAAACTCTAACCCACTGGCCATGGGTTTAAACTCTAATCCACTGGCCATGTGTTTAAACTCTAACCCACTGGCCATGTGTTAAACTCTAACCCACTGGCCATGGGTTTAAACTCTAACCCACTGGCCATGTGTTTAAACTCTAACCCACTGGCCATGTGTTTAAACTCTAACCCACTGGCCATGTGTTTAAACTCTAACCCACTGGCCGTGGGTTTAATCTCTAACCCACTGGCCATGGGTTTAAACTCTAACCCACTGGCCATTTGTTTGAACTCTAACCCACTGGCCATATGTTTAAACTCTAACCCACTGGCCATATGTTTAAACTCTAACCCACTGGCCTTGTGATTAAACTCTAACCCACTGGCCTTGTGATTAAACTCTAACCCACTGGCCATATGTTTAAACTCTAACCACTGGCTTTGTGTTTAAACTCTAACCCACTGGCCTTGTGATTAAACTCTAACCCACTGGCCTTGTGATTAAACTCTAACCCACTGGCCATATGTTTAAACTCTAACCACTGGCTTTGTGTTTAAACTCTAACCCACTGGCCTTGTGATTAAACTCTAACCCACTGGCCATGTGTTTAAACCCTAACCCACTGGCCTTGTGATTAAACTCTAACTCACTGGCCATATGTTTAAACTCTAACCCACTGGCTTTGTGTTTAAACCCTAACCCACTGGCCATATGTTTAAACTCTAACCACTGGCTTTGTGTTTAAACCCTAACCCACTGGCTATGGGTTGAAACGAGTTTCTATCTATTTTCTTTCTTGTTCTCACTGAAGACCTTTTTTTGTGGATTTCTGAACCAGTCATTCCTGAGTCATGTTGGCAACAAAGATATTTGTCATTGTTTTTACGGTTAAATCTAATGAACAGCATCCATGGGTTGAATACCATAGTGATCTTACTGCTTCACAGTCATGTCCAGGTCTGCTGGTCTGGACATTGGAGAGATAGAAAACCTATTAGCAGTGATGTCTGTGTGGTTAACTGACCAGAATACATTAGCCAGTTAAACACCCCAGTGCTTGTACCTGCCTCAGGCAATGCCTAGTAGGATCCTACTGCTAAACCACTAACCATAGGGAGACACTGGGGGAGGAGGATCTGTCCTGCACTGTGCAATAATACACTCTGAGAGAGACAATGTAGGTCACTATCAGAAATCAAAATGTTTTGTTCATAATGAATTAACAGGGTCTAAGTAGATTTGCTGTGCTACTAAAGTATTTCCACTGCAGCACAGGGGCAATGTGATTTCTGATTTCTCTGCAGTGCAGGTTGGAGGAGCTATCAGAGTGAGCTCCCTAATGGAGCCAGGTCAGAATCCTGCCCTGTGCATACAGATTGAGATATGGAAGGTTGTGTCCCCTGCAGTCTGGCCAACCTCTGGTCAAATAGAATCACTCCTCCCTGTGGACCCGCCCTCCTATTAGACAAACCGAGAAACTCTGGGTCTGTGTTTGACCTCACACACACCAGCTCACACTCTGTAATGGAGTTTTTGTGTGTGTGTGTGTGTGTGTGTGTGTGTGTGTGTGTGTGTGTGTGTGTGTGTGTGTGTGTGTGTGTGTGTGTGTGTGTGTGTGTGTGTGTGTGTGTGTGTGTGTGTGTGTGCGTGTGTGTGTGCGTGTGCGTGTGCGCGTGCGCGTGCATGTGTGTGTGTGTGTGTGCATGCGCATAACTACAAAGATACAAAATGAGGATCAGATTAAACATCGAGGCTATTGGATGGCTGGTTGGCTGCTCCATTTACTGTGTGATGCATATTAATCTAATGTGTAAAAACCTGTCTCTTTGATCAGGCACCCTGCTATATAGAAATGTGGGTAATGATTAATTAGAATTTGTTTAATTGCTACACAGTCCCAGGATATCGGTTGAAGTACGCAAACATGTAATGAATGTAATTATTACAATCTGTATCTCGTAATGAAATGGATCATCAAGGGTTTGAAAACAATAATTATTTTGGGAAAGAAGTGGTGTATTTACACCAGACAGTCAAGCAGGATGGGCTTGTGTATTCATCCTATACTCCCTAGTTCCCCCAAGTGCTGTTGTCCAATCCAGTGATTATATTTCAAGTGTCCTATATAAGTGTCCTGACTTCATATTAGCTCGGTTAACCCAAACGTTCACGTGTATCAAGTATTACAAGGTAGGATTTGACCCGTCAAGAGTCATTTTAATCCTTTCCAATTATCTTCAATTGTCTGGATAACCATTAACACTAGAGTAATTATAAACGATGCCTTCTCCTTGCTTACCAATCATAATCAAATCCTTTCATGGCTGTTTGGTTGAAAATTAATCTTCAGAAAAAGTCATATTGTGGTAATAAGAGAGGTAAGGATGTCTGTGTTTGTAAAGTATCTGAAGATGCCTCCTGATTCTCAACTAAAATGATTCAGTGGCAAGGTAGGACTGGATATAGGGCAATTCTGGTCAATTCCAGATGGACTGGTTCATCTTTAGCCCAGTGGGCCTGTATAAATAGTTTTTTTTGCACAAAATTACCATTATTTGGCAAGTAATGGGGGCCTCAAGGGACAAAATGGGCCGGTTTTAGAAATGTCCAGAATGATTTTTGGTCCCAGTCCGTCCCTGTTCAGTGCATTCACTTGGTTGTCTTCACAGTTCTAGGATTTCTATAATGATTTATACGCATTGAGATTGGGGTTTGTCCTCAGGGTGAGGTAATGCTTTTTAATTGTTGGAAACTCTAGGGATGCACAGTTGCTTGCTAAGCCAATTTAAATCCCAGTGGGCAATTCCACAGAAAATACACTGTAATGCTTGTAGGGGTTTGGTAACCTAAACATTGAGAACATTGAGAAGCAAGACTCATTCTAATGTCTTGACTAACCTTGACCAAGCTCCTCATATTCATCACTTCAGACTTTTGCCTTGTTTCATGTCTCAGAACATCGACTTGGATAGAGGCTTGGGTTGTTTATGTTCAGCTCCCTATCTGCTATAGATGAAATCATGGTATTTTCACACATGGAGGAGGGCCACTACGGTGGCCTGGGTGCAGGGGAGTCTGGGCTGGCCGTGATAAGAGCTTAGGGGCTTTGAAGGCAGCTTTACACTGAGATCAAGGTGGGCCACACAGACCACAACAGAAGTGTTCAGACCCCTAGAAATCCCTATAGAGTTTTACTCCTAAAATAAGCTATCGTCCTTACCAGAATGGCATGGCACTTGAAGGGTCACACAAGCCTAGAAAATAGCTGTCATGAAAAAGTTGTATTTAATAACTGATTATTGTACAATGGATTACGTCAAATCAATTTGGAATGGAACGGTCTGTTTGGAATCTTCCTCCTTCAACATCAAGACTTTTGCTTTCCCCAAACACCCTCCCCCCACACACACCTACACACACGCATTTACCATTCATGATGTTGTTGGCCTGGCTGAAAGGTGTTTGATGCTAACAAGAGCCCATCCTTCTGGGATGGCCCCTGCCTGCCACTCTTCATCCACACCATTATCATAAATGTGACATTTCACAGATAATATTGATTACTTTATCTTAGCATTTCAGCCTGCATGACAGGCCGGTGCAGAGAGCAGCGTTTCTATTGATCTCCAGCCTATTAAACCTTCTTGTGAGTATAATAGTTGTTAAAAGACCTTTTACTGCCTATAGAATCAATGGTTCACATTTCCAGACAGGACAGAAGAGATGTCATATTTGAAAATCTGCAATTTTCATCTACATGCCCTCCACCAATGTGTAATAGGCATTTTCAACCATTACCTGGAAGAGAGACTGTACATATAGGGAGCTGAAATCATACGTATATAATGCAATTTAGTTATTTTGTGAAATGTTTAGTTCAGGACACAATGTGTTTACTTACATGCCAACACTGAAAAACATTGGCTTGCATGTTTCTTTAATGCCAATCCTATCCTGAGGGGTTGGTTTGGAAATGTCATGTAGACTATTATATAGCAGGTCAAATCACACACTCCAGCAATTTGTTCCTACGGTCCATAACGTGAGTCTTATTTCATCTTTCTTAGTTCAGTTGGTTGCGCATGGCGCTTGTAACGCCAGGGTAGTGGGTTCGATTCCCGGGACCACCCATATATGTCAAATGTACGTCGCTTTGGATAAAAGCGTCTGCTAAATGGCATATATTATAAAACCGCTAAACGACAACCGTTTGACAACATTGTTATTTGATTGACATTCTGGTTCATGATAAATCCATGTGTAATAACAGAACCCTTTGTCAATATTCAACTCAACCTCTACTGAGAATGACCTTTCCTTGTCTTGTTGTTGCCGGAGAATCACACTTAGTAGAAAAATAGGCTATAACATTCACTTCACTGGAGAGGAAACTGTGTAGGAGAAAAGTTATTTCTATGAGAACTTACAGTATGATGGGAATAGGTAACATTTTACATTAGGTCTGGTTATACAATTTGGTTTAATTTTATTGTCGTTATTTGGAACTTATCGTCTGACCATCTGATGACAAATATTTGATTCACATCTGTTACACTAGTCCTTAATCAATCAATGATTGTCAGACAAATCTGTGGACAAGAAAAACAGGAAAATATTTAGTAGCCGACTATTTAATATTAACAACATATTTCCCCATTACCATGTTTCATGATTTATGACGATATTTCAGCAACTAAAATAAAGTCAGAAATCCTTATAAATTGCCATCATAAATAATTGTCCATTTAAAAGTGTAATAAACGGCATGAATTTTATTTTGAATGGAAAAACCTGACATTGTAAGCCCCTGACCAATCAAAATGACGAACACATTTACAAACTTTAGATTATTTAGCAGTATACGTTATTAATTCAAATGCAATATAACCACAGTCCAGGTGTGACAAGACAATAAATAGCCTACATAAAACATCTCCCATAAATGATTTGATAACAAATAAATCTGTATACGTTCCAGGCATATATGTTCCACATACATTATCCAGTGTCTACATACAACAACATAGTTATCGAAAACGGTTAGTTATCAAATTAAAATACTCACAATTCAAAGCAAGACCAAATAGTTCAAGACATCCATGTTCTTCAGAAATCGACGATATTGTAATATTGTCTAACTCTTCATACTGTTTAAATTAAAAACATCTTAAATGTTGTGTTGTCTCTTTTTTTATCTGGCAATGCAGACATGTAGGCCTATAAACATGATCAAGCGCTCTTATGAAGAGAGGTACAAAAACAATGGAAATAAATATGAGAGAAAATGCATAATGCGTGATATAAGGAACTCAAAAATGGCCATATTAACCTCGCCTATCTGACATGATGAAAGGATATATGGCACCTAAAAGGGCAACGTATCGAGGAAAAGCTTGTCTATTATTGCAGGTGGAGGGACCAAGTCTTCCAGTTTCAAGTAAAATATCCTCTGCAGACCTTGTGTACATAGCGTGCGAAGTTCAGGCAGCTTTCCCAAGAGTTTTGACAAGTGATTTGGTCGACTGACACTTCCATCGTTAAAAGTCACTTTGTCTTTCAAACAGTTCACCATCTTGTTCTGAAGTTCCTCTACTTTCCTGGGCTCCTTCAGCCCATGTCTCTCTGAAACAATGACAGGGTGCAATTCGTTTCAAAACGTAACCCAACGGCATTATAGGCGCATAGATTCAGAACTTAGGGATAGGGTTTTATTAGCCTACCTGTTACTGTGGCAAGGGCGCATATGCAGGAGAATGTTGCAACGTCTATATTCATACTTTGAAGGTTTGCAGAGAACTCCACTATGGTGTCAATCCAGTCTCCAAAGCCGCGCCTACACTGAAGCCTGTGCAAAACCAATCCGTTGCAGAAGATGAGCTTCCCTTCCTCAGGGTTGGACCTGTAATATGATAGAATCGCATGATTAGGATTCGGATACCGACTTGGCAATAAGATCAAATGGATACTATCGCGCGTCATTGTTGTGAGTAAAATGACTATTTATATATGTGCACTTTTTGATATGCTATTGTATAAGGTACCTGTAAGCCAAACGCAGAACGAAGAGTTCCAGGAAGGCTGATTCGAAGAGGAGATCTTGGTCCGGTCTCGGCAGATCGGTAAAACCTGGGATCTTTTGCGCCCAGTCGCGGATAATCTCCATGGAGACGGTCAGGACGTCGTAGAACTGCTGCACATGTTGCGTGTCATCTCCGGTGATTTGGCTGTCAGCATTATTCTGGAACTAGAAGGTGATGTTAAGTTGAACTCATAAACCCAATGCTCAACAGTATATTTTTAAAACGTATTTTATGACTTATTTTATTAATGAACGGGTGCGCAAAGTGATGTGGATTGCATGACCGAGGCTCGTACTTACCCGGGAGTAGTCCAGTCGAGACAATGAGGGGTTGGAGTCCACATGGGCCCTCACTAGCGCGCTAAGGATGCTGACAGGTGACAAAGGGTCTTGAATTTTATGTTTGGAGGGTAACCGGCCCCGTCGCCCCTTTAAACTGGCAGTCCTGACGACTGAGTAATGAAAAATATAATTTAAGTTGTTAAATATAAATAATTACTATTATGCTTTGAAAAACACATTCTGCTTACAAATAATGTGTAAATACATTTCAAGGAAATGCGTAAAGTTGTGCGTTTTAAGAAGTAGAACAAACCTTACCTTCTTTGACCATTCCCGTGACAAGGCACTTTTGGAAACGGCAGTATTGGCACCTGTTTCTCCGGCGTTTGTCAACTGCACAGTTTTTCCCAGCTAAACACACATATTTGGCATTTTTCTGGACAGTGCGCTGTGAAGAAACACAGAGGAGAACACCTTAGTTGCCATTCGATGCGTTTCCACCTGAAGCTTTGATACATTGATCAAAGATAGCAATTAAAATACTTTTGCCACGCATATTGACAATGGGAAATGAACAGCCAGGGCGTTGCAGTCTCCACCTACTCTCCCAGCTGCATAATGCATCACAGCAGCGGACGAGGCAGACAGTGGGTAAATATAATTCCATGGCTACTCATAATATTACGTTTCCTGGGGACCCTCTACCCTCTCCAAGTCCTCTATTGGCATGGCAAGGAGATGAAGGTTCTTGATTTTGAAGGGATTGTATCAGGAGCCAATAAACAACACAATGAATCAGTAGCCTAAATATTAAAATACATTTAAATGGAATGCTAGTTGACCGTTAGTTCTAAATGTATAACCATCCCCACAGATATTTAATGTAACATACCTTGAAGAATCCCTTACAGCCCTCGCAGGTGCGCACGCCGTAGTGCTGACAGGCGGCATTGTCCCCACACACGGCACATAAAGCATCGGTGTTGGTGGGTGATCCTTTGCTAGGAGGCGACGGTGCTTGGTTATCCATAAAGTGATGTCCGTGACCGAGCTGGAACGAATAGGGGGAACCCACCCTGTGCTGTTTCCTTAAGGAGCTGGAACCAAAGATGCCCTGGCTCTCCAAGCCATGATACCTGCCTGAGGTATCCGGGTTCACGGACACCTGGAGGGATCCGTCAAATCTCATCTGGCACGTCGACAAAGGACTACCGGTTTGGGAATGCTTGAGAGAAAACAAGGATAATCTGGATATGGCATTTTTCCGCTGCTCCATCCTGTGCGCCACCGCCAAGTAGTCCTGGTGAAAACTGTACAGAGATCCAGAATCATCCCACGCATGGCTGGGTGGACTCTGGAATGTCTGTGTGTGTGGAGAGGGGGGCTTGTAGTAAATGGACCCGGAGGGAGTGACCATCTCATCGGACTGATGCGGCTGGTGGTGGTGACTCTGCTGGTGGTACATGGGGATGTCCTCAACTTTGATGGATGACTGCTCCCCCGGATGGGGCATTTGGAATAGACAAGGGGGTTTGACGTCATAGTTCGAATTGTTACAGTAGCTGTCCACGAAAACACCCACATTTGGAAGATTGGTGATAGTGGCTGATGTGATTTCTGTGTTGGTCAGGTCCATGCTAAACTTGACAAACTCGGGCGTTAGGAAGTCGCAGTTATGGCTGTGGTGCTCTCCAGCGGCGTGGAAGCTGCTTGCGCTCTGTTGCGAAGCGGGACTAGCTCCTTGAGGTGACGATCCGCACTGAGCCTGGACGCACGGCATAGCTGCTATAATGAGAGAGGGAGACATATACTTATATAAATCGATCTCCTTGTCAAACCATAATCCCATCCAATGCAGATGCATTGCACGTAAATTAGAATGTTTGCGTAAAAGCGCACGAGACGTATATGATTAGCCTATTCTGTCACCACTCTCTAGAACAAGTGCCAACAGCAAAAGCATTGCATCTATAATAGGCGCAACGTCTCCAACATTGTTTGTGGTCTTACCTTCAGTTGTATGACTATTTTCAAAGACACAATGTCCGAATCACTTCCTGGAGTTATGATAATATCCACTCGATGTTGCTCCCTGCTAAAGAATTCGAAAAAAATCTATCACAAAAATTACAAACCTGTAAAGATATGAATTTATAAGCAGGTCATTACTTTCTGATCACATTAATGTTATACTGTTGAAAACAAAATATGAATTTGAAGACAATTAAACCAATACCTTAAACTGTCACCCGGTGCACCATAATACATCAACTTAGAGGATTACATATTCTCTGCTGTATCCATATCCAAGTGCAAAGGCAGTATTGTGAAGAGAACGGGGCAGATGGCCATGCACCTCCCCAACTGGCTACTAGACTGGCCGCGGTTGACACTGACAATGTGCCTTTGTTTATGTGGCTCGGAGTCGGAATACCGCTGCCCACGTGCCAAATACACTGGACGTCATCGAGCATTACGCGCACCAATCCCTTCCAAGGGTGGATGTTTTAGATACAACTGTAAACGCACGATAGCGTACAGAATCTAATAGAATAGAATGTTTAAAAAAAAATGTTGACATCATCATACAAGAATGATTAAAAAACATCACATAATAATACACATGAACGCATATGGGTTGGCGAAATGCCTGATGAAAACATAGCAAAAAAACAAATAACAATCTCACCTCAATTCACAACTAATTAAATGATATGCATAGTTGAATTTACAGCAGCCTACGCCAAATATAGAGGCATGTACGAAGATACTAAACAACAATCATGTAAAATCATGACTGTGGCTGGTGACACTAGTGGCACCATAGTGACCCCGCACTATTGAGGATGGGGATTCCTGAGGAAAAGTTGTGCAATTTTGCCCTTCACCTACCTCATTATTATAGCAACGCCCTCGCCAACCTGATTGGATAATTGTGTAATCCCATTGGTCTACCCATATGTCAGTCAACTAATCTTTGCTTCCTGGTTCTTCTGGCTGTCAGAGTTGTATCACCGTTCTCCCGGCGTTATCATCAATTGAACATAGAAAATCAGTAAGTGAACGATTTAGAATAAATGTTTGTGCCCTTTCTTTATTGTTATATTTATAATATGAAAAGTTGAACGACTGGCAGCGAGCCAGACAATATAATGGCGAACGTCAATGCGGCATTGTACGCATTGCTAGAACCCTCTCTCCTCTTTCTGTTCTGTTTCTGTTACGATGATGATACGGCATTCAGTTTTATTTTACACCGTTCTATAGAATAGAAACACTGTGAAATAGAGTTATAATTTCTTCCTGTTGCATTTGCATTGGATAACCAGTATCACCGAAATGGGGATGGATTGGCTTTTTAAAATTATTTTTATGTAACGTATAAGATTTGGAACAAATGCTAAGTTAGTTTGTCGTCTAAATTCACGTTGTCGTGTTTGTGTAAACACTCGGAACCTTCATATGAGTTGCTGTCACTGCTCTTGTATGTGTATTTGTTGTCATTAACTACAAGTCTCAAGCTAAGATGTTGTCTTCGAGTGATTTTCTGTATGTAATGTGGATGGTGGCGTCTGTATCTCGCATGATCATGTCTCTTCATCATGTGGCTCCCTGCGTAATTTCTTCCATTTTCTGTCATTCAGTTGAGTAAACGGCTGCTGCCATGTGGGATTTGGCCCTGGTGTGTTGTTGGAGATGTGTCACCAGGAAGTAATGCCATTCTGAAACCAATCATTTACTTGTCTCTCTGCGTGGGCTGGGCTGTAAGACCCCTCTTCATTCATTTCCCCTATACTGAATCATGCTGAGTATTAATAATAATAAAACAAATAATACAAAAATATGTTTTATTTTCACGAACACTGGATAGGTGCTGTGAAATGTGTTGTTTTACGGGTCAGCCCTAGTAGTATAGAGCGCCTTGCTTAACCTTTCGGTTACTGGCGTAACTTTAACCAGTACTGTAGCACTCTAACACATTCACTGGATCAACACGATGATG
This sequence comes from Salmo trutta, assembly GCF_901001165.1. Classification (NCBI taxonomy): domain Eukaryota; kingdom Metazoa; phylum Chordata; class Actinopteri; order Salmoniformes; family Salmonidae; genus Salmo; species Salmo trutta. The sequence goes on along the minus strand of NC_042995.1, from coordinate 3,139,408 downwards.
TCATGCTCATGTACTTTTTTCTTATTATCATATATTTTATTTTATGATCCATCTGATGAATGCATAATACACAGGTAATAAACACAGAACGCAGCTTTGTCTCATCCAAAAGGATTTGCCTAGTGAAACAAGAGCTGCTGGTGTGCATGCATAAACCACGATGATGTTTGCTCAGTTGCTGATTAGAATATATTGAAAAATATGTGTATTTTAAGCAGATTGTCAGAATGAGGGAGAGAAAGTGTCCGTCATGTCATGGCACCTTAGTGGGTGAACCAGATGTCGTCTTAACTCCCGAGTGGCGCAGTGGTCTAAGGCCCTGCATCTCACTACAGACCCTGGTTCGATTCCAGGCTGTGTCACAACCGGCCGTGATTGGGAGTCCCATAGGGCGGCGCACAATTGGCCCAGCGTCGTCCGGGTTAGGGTTTGGCTGGAGTAGGCCGTCATTGTATTAACTGACTTGCCTAGTTAAATAAAGGTAAAAAATAATAATGAACTGTCAGACAAGTAAGAATGTTAAAGAAAAGTCAGCTGTCATCCAGGTGTCTCACACAGACACTCCCAGGGCTCCCACACTCTCCTCCACTACTTCTGCCTGTGAATCCCATGCCCCCCTACCCCCACATTGTCCATCAGCACCTGGCCCTAGCCGATTGGCTCTTTGCCCTCCTGTCACGCCCTCTCCACATGATCACTTGTCATGTCATTGCAATATAACCCAGTGTGTCTAACTCAGTCCACTGCTGTGTGTTGTGCTGCAGGAACAGCATCAATGGCATTCCGGAAGGCCTTGAAAGGGACAGCTATCATCGGGACCGGGGCGGCCGCTGCTCTTCTGGGCCTATCACAACTGTCGGAATACAGAAAGACACAGGTAGGCCTGGGACATTTGAGACATTGAGATGATGTAGTGGGTTGCAGTTCACACAATCTGCTTGTGTTGTTATTTTGTAAACTTGTTTTTCTGATACTTGTATGGATGTTGAGTTTGTATGCTGCATTGAGGACAATAACATTTTCTAATCTCATCTTTATGTTGCCAAGGTTGTGGTAGTCTGTTTCTAAAGTCAGGACCTGTAAATTACACCTCAGAGTCCCTCTGCAGCAGGTTGTAGATGGTAATGAGAGTGGGAGAGCGTCTGCCAATGGCAGGGCAGGCTCCTGGGTGTCTACTAGGTAGAGGTCGACCGATTATGATTTTTCAACGTCGATACCGATTATTGGAGGACCAAAAAAAGCCGTGACGATTAATCGGCCAATTTTTTAAAATGTATTTATTTGTAATAATGACAATTACAACAATACTGAATTAACACTTATTTTAACTTAATATAATACATCAATAAAATCAATTTAGCCTCAAATAAATAATGAAACGTTCAATTTGGTTTAAATAATGCAAAAACAAAGTGTTGGAGAAGAAAGTAAAAGTGCAATATGTGCCATGTAAAAAAGCTAACGTTTAAGTGCCTTGCTCAGAACATGAGAACATATGAAAGCTGGTGGTTCCTTTTAACATGAGTCTTCAATATTCCCAGGTAAGAAGTTTTAGGTTGTAGTTATTATAGGAATTATAGGACTATTTCTCTCTAAACGATTTGTATTTCATATACCTTTGACTATTGGATGTTCTTATAGGCACTTTAGTATTGCCAGTGTAACAGTATAGCTTCCGTCCCTCTCCTCGCTCCTACCTGGGCTCGAACCAGGAACACATCGACAACAGCCACCCTCGAAGCAGCGTTACCCATGCAGAGCAAGGGGAACAACTACTCCAAGTCTCAGAGCGAGTGACGTTTGAAACGCTATTAGCGCGCACCCCGCTAACTAGCTAGCCATTTCACATCGGTTACACCAGCCTAATCTCGGGAGTTGATAGGCTTGAAGTCATAAACAGCACAATGCTTGAAGCATTGCAAAGAGCTGCTGGCAAACGCACGAAAGTATTGTTTGAATGAATGCTTACGAGCCTGCTGGTGCCTACCATCACTCAGTCAGACTGCTCTTTCAAATCATAGACTTAATTATAACATAATAACACACAGAAATACGAGCCTTTGGTCATTAAAATAGTAGAATCCGGAAACTATAATTTCGAAAACAAAACGTTTATTCTTTCAGTGAAATACGGAACCATTCCGTATTTTATCTAACGGGTGGCATCCCTAAGTCTAAATATTGCTGTTACATTGTACAACCTTCAATGTTATGTCATAATTATGTACAATTCTGGCAAATTAATTACGGCCTTTGTTAGGAATAAATGGACTTCACACAGTTCGCAATGAGCCAGGCGGCCCAAACTGCTGCATATACCCTGACTGCTTGCACGGAACGCAAGAGAAGTGACACAATTCCCCTAGTTCTAAGAAATTCATGTTAGCAGGCAATATTAACTAAATATGCAGGTTTAAAAATGTATACTTGTGTATTGATTTTAAAGAAAGGCATTGATGTTTCTGATTAGGTACATTGGTGCAACGACAGTGCTTTTTTCGCAAATGCGCTTGTTAAATCATCACCCGTTTGTCGAAGTAGGCTGTGATTCAATGAGAAATGAACAGGCACCGCATCGATTATATGCAACGCAGGACACGCTAGATAAACTAGTAATATCATCAACCATGTGTAGTTAACTAGTGATTATGTTAAGATTGATTGATTGTTTTTTATAAGATAAGTTTAATGCTAGCTAGCAACTTACCTTGGCTTCTTGCTGCCCTCGCGTAACAGGTAGTCAGCCTGCCGTGCAGGCTCCTCGTGGAGTGCAATGTAAGGCAGGTGGTTAGAGCATTGGACTAGTAACCGGAAGGTTGCAAAAGCGAATCCCCGAGCTGACAAGGTAAAAATCTGTTGTTCTGCCCCTGAACAAGGCAGTTAACCCCCGTTCCTAGGCCGTCATTGAAAATAAGAATGTGTTCTTAACTGACTTGCCTAGTTAAATAAAACTTTTTTTTTATTATACATTTTTTTGAAATCAGCAAATCGGTTGCCAAAAATACCGATTACCGATTGTTATAAAAACCTGAAATCGGCCCTAATTAATCCGCCATTCCGATTAATCGGTCAACCTCTACTACTAGGGAATGCTGGGAGAGCATCTGCCAATGGCAGGGCAGGCTCCTGGGAGTCTACTAGGGAATGCTGGGACAGCATCTGACAATGGCAGGGCAGGCTCCTGGGAGTCTATAGGGAACGCCCATCTGGGCAGCAGGTGGGCATTTATTGGGATGACTAATGTACTGGAGGCAGCTCTGCAGAGTGGTCACTAGCTGGCACACACCTTAACCATAACCTTAACCACACTGCTAATGCCTAACCCTAGCCACACTGCTAACCCTAATGCCTAACCTTAAATTAAGACCAAAAAGCAAAGTTTTATTTTCATGCATTTTTACGATATAGCCAATTTTGACTTTCCAGCTGGCCTTTCTAGTGGAAATGGCTCAGTTCTGCTTCCAGGACAGTATTCATGACAATAAACGTCAACCTGCATCTAGGCATGTCTTATCAAGACTGAGGAATGTGTTCCACCTTTATTCAAACTATGCTGCTCAGGTGGGACTGCTGTGTAGAGTGAAGTTGACCTGAATGTGAAGACAGTCAATGGGACTGCTGTGTAGAGTGAAGTTGACCTGAATGTGAAGACAGTCAATGGGACTGCTGTGTAGAGTGAAGTTGACCTGAATGTGAAGACAGTCAATGGGACTGCTGTGTAGAGTGAAGTTGACCTGAATGTGAAGACAGTCAATGGGACTGCTGTGTAGAGTGAAGTTGACCTGAATATGAAGACAGTCAATGGGACTGCTGTGTAGAGTGAAGTTGACCTGAATGTGAAGACAGTCAATGGGACTGCTGTGTAGAGTGAAGTTGACCTGAATATGAAGACAGTCAATGGGACTGCTGTGTAGAGTGAAGTTGACCTGAATGTTAAAACAGTCAATGGGACTGCTGTGTAGAGTGAAGTTGACCTGAATGTGAAGACAGTCAATGGGACTGCTGTGTAGAGTGAAGTTGACCTGAATGTGAAGACAGTCAATGGGACTGCTGTGTAGAGCGAAGTTGACCTGAATATGAAGACAGTCAATGGGACTGCTGTGTAGAGTGAAGTTGACCTGAATGTGGAGACAGTCAATGGGACTGCTGTGTAGAGTGAAGTTGACCTGAATGTGAAGACAGTCAATGGGACTGCTGTGTAGAGTGAAGTTGACCTGAATGTTAAGACAGTCAATGGGACTGCTGTGTAGAGTGAAGTTGACCTGAATGTGAAGACAGTCAATGGGACTGCTGTGTAGAGTGAAGTTGACCTGAATGTTAAGACAGTCAATGGGACTGCTGTGTAGAGTGAAGTTGACCTGAATGTGAAGACAGTCAATGGGACAAACCCTGATCATAAAATAGCTTACTTTCTGTCGCAACTTGCCATAAACTGCCTTATGAAGTGGTAAGATGGACTTTAGCTATGTGACGTGAGTAGTTCTTATGCCTTGTTTCATTTGCGTTAAAAAAAGAAGGGAACATGACTTCTAATGTTTGTTTAGTACAGTGAAATAATCAAATCTATTTTGGTGACAAAAAAACGCTGAGGAGCAATGGGAGTCCTGATTTTTATTTCATTATTTTTCATTTATTCAAATCTGATGAAGCTCATGTGGATCATATAACATAGTGTCTGAAACTCCAGGGAGCTGACAAAATACACCTCCATGATGTTTCCATGGCGACGCATCACTTGATATTATTAATAGGGCAACTGTTGTGTCAAAAAGCATTAGACTGTTCCCAGATCAGTTTGTGCTGAACATGTTTGACATGAAAATGACTATATTGACAGAACAAACTGATCTGAGACCAGGTGACCACTGCATCACTGTAGACCAGGGATTGAAATAGCCAAGGAGTCGTGTGGGTAACGTTAGAAAGAGAGAAACAGGTGCATCTCCTGACCTTTGAACCTAGTCAGCGCCACAGATATAAATACGTCTTACAGTATATCTTCTATTTCAATGGTCTGTTATTACTAGTGACATACCAGGTCACTTGTCTAAAGCATCTGACCCTTTGTGTGACCCTTTGTCCTAATGTGAACTTTTATTTCTGTATCCTGGTATAATATCTTGTCCCCCTCACCTTCCTCCCAAACAAGAATAAATGGGTAAGCAAAAGTGAAACGCCTCCGAAAAAATGATAATAATCTGCAATCAGGCATGAGGACGACGGTGGCCGTCACTAACTAACCCTGCTAATTGGATAAATATGTCTGTTGGGTCTCCTCTGTGACAAGGGCACAATCTCTTTCTCTCTTTCAGCTTGAACGTTTTTCTGTTTTCTGGCGGTGGGCGATTGGACATTTGCATGACATCCACTGTCTCACTGACTCCATGTACTCAACGTGATTGCAGGGCAGACTGCCACTTAATTGTCTGTGGGTGTTTTAAATATGCACGTCCATGGAAATAGAAACTAATGATTTGATCTTGTTTGCTGTTACGGCCCTAAATTACAGATGCCCGTGTTTCATTCACAGATTTGCAAGTCAAATGGACCAAGTGGCGTCGCAGCAGCTCGATGTAATCATTTCGAGAATAAAATGCTAAATAGAAAAATTAATACATTTTTCATTACGACAGCCATCCTTGACTTGCTTGTCCCCATGATCCTTGAGTTCAGAACAGACTTGAATTGCTTGTCCCCATGATCCTTGAGTTCAGAACAGACTTGATTTGACTTTGTTCTTTTTTCCCTGAGTTCTTTTGTGTTTTTGCAAATCAGACACCAGGAATCATTGTTATTATATAAGTACTGCAAGCAGGGGTCTTTCTGTATGAATATGATTGTGGGTACAACCCTTACCGATATGGGTACCTGATGTTGTTGTGACCATCGATATATATGGTCGTGACAATGTAGACACAGCTATCCCAGAGGAGATTATCCAGGCTGTAAAACATTGCTTTATGCTTTCACTAATCTCTGAACCCAGAGCCAAATCTTGATTATTTTCACAGTCTGTCACAAAAGACTATGCCTTCACAGAAACAGATGTAACTATGTCTGTACTGCATGTTGTCCAGGCACGGCTGGCGTACGTAGCGGCGGAGGGGGAGTTAAAGCAGCCGTTTAAAGATGAGCTCCCAACCAGACAGGCTCAGCTCTCCACCCTGCAAGACACTGAGGAGTTTGACGTCCTGGTCGTAGGGGGAGGGGCCACGGGCTCCGGATGTGCCTTAGACGCTGTCACACGCAGTGAGTCCCCATGAACTGCACCATTTTGGAAAACCTTTTTGGTTGGGGTCAATTACATTTCAGTTCAGTCAATGTGCAGGAGAGTCAAGGCTATTCTTCTCTCAATATTATGAGGCCCTCAATGCAATATGCATGCCTTGCCATTTTCCCTTCATGCATATTACACGACAGGAGAAGCACATGGAAGTCATAACCTACCAAATGCCTCCTGAATAACTCTGACTCTGAGGGTGCATCCGAAATGACACCCTATTCCCTATATAGTGCACTACTTTTGACCAGAACCCTATGAGCCCTGGTTTAAAGTAGTGTGCCATATAGGGTGATATTTCAGACTGTCTAAATCCTGGTCTTGTCTTGATTTGTCTCTGCTCTACTAGACCTCAAGACTGCCCTGGTGGAGAGGAATGATTTCTCATCGGGGACCAGCAGCCGGAGCACCAAGCTCATCCACGGGGGAGTACGATACCTCCAAAAGGCCATCATGAAGTTAGATTACGAACAGGTAAACGGCTCGTTTTTCCGATGCTGCCTGACATTTGGTTCCCTCTGTGATCACATTGCTTTGTTTTCCCCCGTTGTGGACATTTTATAGTTGAAAAGAGTGAGAGGTTAGAAGATTCAGAGGGTTGTAGGGCGCTAAGTGTTTCCCATAATCCTTCCTTGGTCTGCTATTGTGTGAATGCTACAGGCATACTCCTACTCTTCTACCAACAAGTACTGTGTTATGTGTTAGATGTTATCCACCTATTTTACTGACCTCTGAACCCCTCTTTCCCCTGTTCTCAGTACATGATGGTGAAAGAGGCTCTCCACGAGCGCTCCAACCTGCTAGACATCGCCCCTCATCTGTCTGCCCCACTACCCATCATGCTCCCTGTTTACAAGTAAGACACGAGTCCACACAGTTAGTAGAATGAGCGTTATAACCTGTCAACTGAAAATGTTCTGAGTGTGTGGTGGTTGTTTAAAACATGTATACATGTAGCGGCTCTACTACGCACCACAGGAGAACCAAGAAATGAAGAGCGACACCACGGCTGTCGTTTAGGCTTTTATGTTGATCTGCAATAGTATTGTGAAAAGACAGGACAGGAACACATCAGTCTCCAATGCACCACCTGACAAGTTGTTCTACACAGGAGCATGAAGAAAGGTAAAACGCATATCTTTCTACAAAGGAGTAATCTGCAACCCATACCTTTCTCTCTCAGTGTTTTCTCGGACTGAGGAGAGCGGGAGCTATGGGTAGTACCAGGGTGTTAGTAGGTGACGTAAGCACCCAGATAAAATAAAATACATTTAATGAAACAAAACCCGAAGATGTTAACATCATTCAGCTACTGTAGCTGCCTACCTAACATCAACAGGCAGCACCAGTAGCGCAACAATTAAAATTAGAAACCAAAAGTAAAGTTCCTGGTGATCATAGCGATCTGACTCCCCCCTTCTGTCTGAACTTGGAATATTCCTGTTCGCGGGCTTTGACCACTGACCCTCAACCTGATTGTTCTGTTCTGCGTTGTGTACTATTCTAATAATTTGAAGTTTGCTGGAATAACCATTTTAACTCTACTACATACACATTTTAAAATGTTCAATCGTATACAAGCCAGATGGCCGTTCTGTATAACAGACGGCTAGTTATACCAGGTGTATTTACATGTTACCTCTAGTGGTTACTTCTAATGGTTACCCTCGAATGGTCCCCTCGAATGGTCACCTCGAATGGTCCCCTCGAATGGTCACCTCGAATGGTCCCCTCGAATGGTCCCCTCGAATGGTCCCCTCGAATGGTCCCCTCGAATGGTCACCTCGAATGGTCCCCTCGAATGGTCCCCTCGAAGGGTCACTGACTGTAAGTCACTCTGGATAAGAGCATCTGCTAAATGACCAACATAAATGTAATGGCTGACTGTACACTGTCTACTGGGCTGGTATAAAGATGTTGTACTGTACTGTCTGTTTATAGATGGTGGCAGCTGCCGTCCTAAATCAAATCAAACTTTATTTGTCACATGCCCTGAATACAACAAGTGTAGACCTTACTGTGTAATGCTTACTTACAAGCCCTTACTTACAAGCTTACTTACAAACCAACAGTGCAGTTCAAGAAGAGTTTAAAAAAATATTTACCAAATAAACTAAAGTTAAAAAAATAATAAAAAGTAACACAATAAATTAACAATAACGAGGCTATATACAGGGGGTACCGATACCGAGTCAGTGTGCGCGGGTACAGAGGTAATTTGTACATGTAGGTAGGGGTGAAGTGACTATGCATAGATAATAAACAGCGAGTAGCAGCAGTGTACAAAACAAATGGGGGGTCAATGTAATAGTCCGGTGGCCATTCGATTAATTGTCCAGCAGCTTTATGGCTTGGGGGTAGAAGCTGTTAAGGAGCCTTCTGGTCCTAGACTTGGCGCTCTAGTACCGCTTGCCGTGCGGTAGCAGAGAAAACAGTATATGACTTGGGTGACTGGAGTCTCTGACTGTTTTATGGGCTTTCCTCTGACACCACCTATTATATAGGTCCTGGATTGCAGGAAGTTTGGCCCCAGTGATGTACCGGGCCGTACGCACCACCCTCTGCAGCGCCTTACGATTAGATGTGGAGCAGCTGCCACACCAGGCGGTGATGCAACCGGTCAGGATGCTCTCGATGGTGCAGCTGTAGAACGTTTTGAGGATCTGGTGACCCATGCCAAATCTCCTGGGGGGGGAAAAGGTTTTGTCGTGCCCTCATGGACCATGATAGATCGTTGGTGATGTGGACACCAAGGAACTTGAAACTCTCGACCCGCTCCACTACAGCCCCGTTGATGTTAATGGGGGCCTGTTCGGCCCGCCTTTTCCTGTAGTCAGGAAGTCCAGTTGCAGAGGGAGGTGTTTAGCCAAGGGTCCTTAACTTAGTGATGAGCTTCGTGGGCACTATGGTGTTGAACGCTGAGCTGTAGTCAATGAACAGCATTCTCACATATGTGTTCCTTTTGTCCAGGTGGGAAAGGGCAGTGTGGAGTGCGATTGAGATTGCGTCATCTGTGGATCTGTTGGGGTGGTATGCAAATTGGAGTGGGTCTAGGGTATCCGGGAGGATGCTGTTGATGTGAACCATGACCAACCTTTCAAAGCACTTCATGGCTACCGATGTGAGTGCTACGGGGCGGTAATTATTTAGGCAGGTTACCTTCACTTCCTTTGGCACAGGGACTATGGTGGTCTGCTTGAAACATGTAGGTATTACAGACTCAGTCAGGGAGAGGTTGAAAATGTCAGTGAAGACACATGCCAGTTGGTCTGCACATGCTTTGAGTACAAGTCCTGGTAATCCATCTGGCCCTGCGGCTTTGTGAATGTTGACCTGTTTAAAGGTCTTCCTCACATTGGCTATCAAGAGCGTTATCACACAATCATCCATATCAGCTGGTGCGCTCGTGCATGCTTCAGTGTTGCTTGCCTCGAAGCGAGCATAAAAGGCATTTAGCTCATCTGGTAGGCTTGCGTCACTGGGCAGCTTGTGTCTGGGTTTCCCTTTGTAGTCAGTAATAGTTTTCAAGCCCTGCCACATTCGACGAGCGTCAGAGCCGGTGTAGTAGGATTCAATCTTAATCCAGTATTGACGCTTTGCTTGTTTGATGGTTCGTCTGAGGGCATAGCGGGATTTCTTATAGGCATCCGGATTAGTGTCCCGATCCTTGAAAGCGGCAGCTCTAGCCTTTAGCTCGATGCGGATGTTGCCTGTAATCCATGGCTTCTGGTTGGGATATGTACGTACTGTCACTGTGGGGACGTCGTCGTCGATGCACTTATTGATGAAGCTGATGAAGCTGATGACTGAGGTGGTACACTCCTCATTGCCATTGGATGAATCCTGGAACATATTCCAGTCTGTGCTAGCAAAACAGTCCTGTAGCGTAGCATCTGCATCATCTGACCACGTCCGTATTGAGCGAGTCACTGGTACTTCCTTCTTTAGTTTTTGCTTGTAAGCAGGAATCAGGAGGATAGAATTATGGTCAGATTTGCCAACTGGAGGGTGGGGGAGAGCTTTGTATGTATCTCTGTGTGTGGAGTAAAGGTGGTCTAGAGTTTTTTTACCCCCCTCTGGTTGCACATGTGTCATGCTGGTAAAAATTGGGTAAAACTGATTTAAGTTTGCCTGCATTAAAGTCCCCGGCCACTAGGAGCGCCGCTTCTGGGTGAGCATTTTCTTGTTTGCTTATGGCCTTATACAGTTGGTTGAGTGCGGTCTTAGTGCCAGCATCGATCTGTGGTGGTAAATAGACGGCTACGAATAATATAGATGAGAACTCTCTTGATAGATAGTGTGGTCTACAGCTTATCATAAGGTACTCTACCTCAGGCGAGCAATACCTCTAGACTTCTTTAATATTAGACATTGCGCACCAGCTGTTATTGACAAAAAGACAAACACCCCACCCCTCGTCTTACCAGACGTAGCTTCTCTGTTCTGCCAGTGCATTGAAAATCCCTCCAGCTCTATATTATCCGTGTCGTCGTTCAGCTACGACTCGGTGAAACATAAGATATTACAGTTCTTAATGTCCCATTGATAGGATAATTGTAATCGTAGGTCATCAATTTTATTTTCCAATTATTATTGCATATTAGCAAGTAGAATTGATGGCAGTGGGAGTTTACTCGCTCGCCTACGGATTCTCAAAAGGCAGCCCGATCTGCGCCATCTTTTCCTGTCTTTTCTTCATGCAAATGACAAGGATCTGGGCCTGTTCCCAGGAGAGCAGTAAATCTTTCTCGTCAGACTCGTTAAAGGAAAAAACTTCTTCCAGTTCATAGTGAGTAATCCCAGTTCTGATGTCCAGAAGATATTTTCGGTCATAAGAGACGGTAGCAGCAACATTATGTACAAAATAAGTGAAATAATAAGGTACAAACAACGCAAAAAAACCGAACAAAATAGCGCAATTGGTTACGGGCATGTAAAACGTCAGCCATCTTCTTCGGCGCCATCTTAGATGAACTACTGGACTGGTATAAAGATGTTGTACTGTACTATCTGTTTATAGATGGTGGCAGCTGCCGTACTACTGGGCTGGTATAAAGATGTACGACCTGGTAGCTGGAGGCCAGTGTCTGAAGAGCAGTTATGTCCTCAGTAAGAACAAGGCTCTGGAACTCTTCCCCATGCTGAAGAAAGACAAGCTGGTGGGAGCCATCGTCTACTATGATGGTGAGTATTTCTCATTATTATATTCATTACAAGGGCTTTTTAGTCCAGGAGTAGGTTTAATCTGGGTCCGGGGAACTGGTCCAAAATGTATTACACTCACTGTAAATCTCTCTGGATAACAGTGTCTGCTAAATGACTAAAATGTATAAGTGTTGCTGGACATACCAACACTTCAGTCAGTAATGCTCCGATAGGATGTGACTCAGTTGGTAGAGCATGGAGTGTGCAATGCCAGGGTTGTGGGTTCGATTCCCACGGGGGGCCAGTACAAAAAAAAAAAATGCATGAAATGAAATGTATACATTCACTACTGTAAGTCGCTCTGGATAAGAGCGTCTGCTAAATGACTAAAATGTAAAAAATGTAAATAACCTTCTCATTTATCAAGATGCTTCTCTTCTGTTTGCTAAGTGGGCTATGTCTAGGGCCGGTTTGCCATACATTAAGAATTCATATTAACCTACACTGTTATTAAACAAAACTCATGTTCATAAAAATACTGCCTTTTTCACAACAGTAACAAAATTATTTTTCCTTAGTGTGGGTGTGATTGAATGTGACCCAAGTCAACAACAAGACAAGACACAAGGCAGCCGGTGGCCATCAGATCTCACATGTCCATTGATGCCTGAACCAATGCATCCTCGAGCAGCTTGTGCTCTCTATGTGCCTTGGGCCAAGGCTGTGTAGTGTGTGCGTGACCTGGATTGGCACGGAGACGACCAATCAGATGTTCCGACTCTATCTGGGTGTACTCTGTGCAGAGAATGTCCCATTAGTTGACTGGAGGCCTCTCTTTTTCAAACCAACAACAGCCAACTCTGTGTCTGAAGGCTTTCTGAATCAGTCAGTCTACATTTAGATTCTACTAGGTCTCTCCTAGAGTGGAAAGACAACCTCTTCTCTGAGGGGATAATATACCAGGCCAGATACCTGAGCAAAAGTTCATCACATTTACTCACTTGACTTTCTAAGGAAGAGTGAGGCGTGTTGAGATTTGTTTTTAGCATTTTGTTTATTTTAATGCGTTTTGTTTATTGCTCATTTGAAATGTGCATAACATATTTGTAGCTTAATTCTTCCAGGCAGAATGTATGTGTATGTATTGTCTCTGGGAGTGCTGACTGTCCTACAGCAAACAGAGAGAATATTCGGAGGGGTTTTGTGTTGGGTTGAAGCAGCATTGTTGGGTTGGTTTGTACCCCTCCCCCCAGGAGGCTAAGGGGGTCTTTTCTCTCCAATTATTCCGTCTGGAACAATCACGGCCGTGACATTTCAAAAGCTGACCTTCTCTGCTACCGCGTCTCAGAGAAGAGGAGAGCAGTACCGTGGTCTGACTGCCAGACTGCTCTGTCTCCTCCTGTTCTTCACCCTGCCGGGTGGGATCTTAGACATCACCAGTGTTACTCATTTCCCAGGAGACCAGCGTGGTCACACACACACACACACACACACACAGACAGGAGTCCTCATTCTTACTAATTCATTCTGCACAAGTGTGTAATACATTTTTTTCAGCAAGCAACCATGAACTGGTTTGTTAGACGTATCATATTTTGAGATAACAACAGGGTCTCCAGTCATACCTTCTGCTGCCTAATGTGAGGCGTCAGCCCAGCCAAGCACTCCCCAGCCCCACTCCAGGCCATGTCAGCCCACCCCAGCCCTGCCCACCCCAGCCCTGCCCACCCCAGCCCTGCCCACCCCAGCCCAGCCCTGGCTGTCTGTCCCATCCCACAAGCTCTCTCAGTCTAGTGATTTGAGTAGCACCAGGAGGCATGGCTTAGGACCGGGCCTTGAGGGCAGCAAGAACCAAATGCCCCTGCAAGGGATTCCCACACGTTAGATACACCACAGCCACACTGCACTTCAAGGCTCCGTTCCAAATTCTTAAAGATGCAATATTTAACTTTTTGGGCAACCTGACCAAAGGCACATAGAAATGTGAGTTATAGATCTGTCATTTTCATTGAAAGAAAGTCTAAGAAGCGGTAGATCTGTTTTGTGTGTGCTATTTCTATGCTTTTATTCTTAAGGTTAGTTTTTGCGTCTTTCTACTTTCAGTTTTGTACACCAGCTTCAAGCAGCTGAAAATAAATACAAATAATTTAATGGAAAATATATTTCACAGCTGTTTAGATGGTACAATGATTCTCTACACTATAATTGCATGTTTTGGTATATAAACTGGAATTAGGCTAACTTTTAAAATGTTTCACTACCAGGAAATGGCGGAACAATTCTGCATAGAGCACCTTTAAAGAAATCTTCCTTCTTTGTTTCTATTTCTCTTCGACCCCCTCCTATCATCTCTCACCCCCCCCCCCCCCCCCCCCCCCCCCCCCCCGGCTACAGGACAGCATAACGATGCTCGTATGAACCTGGCGATCGCCCTGACAGCAGCCAGACATGGTGCTGCCATCGCTAACTACACAGAGGTGGTCCACCTGCTGAAGAAAACAGACGCAGGGACGGGCAAGGAGAAGGTCTGTGGGGCGCGCTGCAGGGACGTTATCACAGGTACACACACTTGTATGCGTGCACACACACACACACACACACACACAAAGATACAGTATGACAGTGGTTTTTGACTGAAACTGTTATGATCTCTCACAGGAAATGAATTTGACGTCAGAGCCAAATGTGTCATTAACGCCACGGGACCGTTCACTGACTCTCTGAGGAAGATGGACGACGGGAAAAACACTAACATCTGCCAGCCCAGTGCTGGGGTTCACATAGTTATCCCTGGTTATTACAGGTACAGTACAGGGACAGCACCACACTGTCACACCTTCACACCAGGGACAGCACCACACTGTCACACCTTCACACCAGGGACAGCACCACACTGTCACACCTTCACACCAGGGACAGCCCCACACTGTCACACCTTCACACCAGGGACAGCCCCACACTGTCACACCTTCACACCAGGGACAGCACCACACTGTCACACCTTCACACCAGGGACAGCACCACACTGTCACACCTTCACACCAGGGACAGCCCCACACCGTCACACCTTCACACCAGGGACAGCCCCACACTGTCACACCTTCACACCAGGGACAGCCCCACACTGTCACACCTTCACACCAGGGACAGCACCACACTGTCACACCTTCACACCAGGGACAGCACCACACTGTCACACCTTCACACCAGGGACAGCACCACACTGTCACACCTTCACACCAGGGACAGCCCCACACTGTCACACCTTCATACCAGGGACAGCACCACACTGTCACACCTTCATACCAGGGACAGCTCCACACTGTCACACCTTCACACCAGGGACAGCACCACACTGTCACACCAGGGACAGCACCACACCTTCACACCAGGGACAGCACCACACTGTCACACCTTCATACCAGGGACAGCCCCACACTGTCACACCTTCACACCAGGGACAGCCCCACACTGTCACACCTTCACACCAGGGACAGCACCACACTGTCACACCTTCACACCAGGGACAGCACCACACTGTCACACCTTCACACCAGGGACAGCACCACACTGTCACACCTTCACACCAGGGACAGCACCACACTGTCACTACTTCACACCAGGGACAGCACCACACTGTCACTACTTCACACCAGGTAAATTTAGGTCATGAATTTAAATTCAACTCATGAATAGAAAATTGTAATTTATTTTTAATGAGGGAATTTCAATTCAGCAGCGCTGACCAAGCAGGTCTTCCTAAATGTAGTTGTCATTTCCATAGCCCCTCCTCCCTCTGCCCTGTTCTTGTAGTCCTGACAACATGGGTCTCCTGGACCCGGCAACCAGCGATGGCCGTGTCATCTTCTTCCTGCCCTGGGAGAAGATGACCATAGCTGGGACGACGGACACGCCCACTGACATCACCGCCCACCCCATCCCCAGGGAGGAAGACATCAACTTCATCCTGAACGAAGTCCGCAACTACCTCAGCCCTGATGTAGAGGGTATGTAACCCCCAAACTACCTCAGCCCTGATGTAGAGGGTACGTAACCCCCAAACTACCTCAGCCCTGATGTAGAGGGTACGTAACCCCCAAACTACCTCAGCCCTGATGTAGAGGGTACGTAACCCCCAAACTACCTCAGCCCTGATGTAGAGGGTACGTAACCCCCAAACTACCTCAGCCCTGATGTAGAGGGTACGTAACCCCCAAACTACCTCAGCCCTGATGTAGAGGGTACGTAACCCCCAAACTACCTCTGCCGTAGAGGGTATGTA
Organism: Salmo trutta; assembly: GCF_901001165.1. NCBI lineage: Eukaryota > Metazoa > Chordata > Actinopteri > Salmoniformes > Salmonidae > Salmo > Salmo trutta. The sequence continues at coordinate 3,123,701 of NC_042995.1, read as the reverse complement.
ACCCCCAAACTACCTCAGCCCTGATGTAGAGGGTACGTAACCCCCAAACTACCTCAGCCCTGATGTAGAGGGTACGTAACCCCCAAACTACCTCTGCCGTAGAGGGTACGTAACCCCCAAACTACCTCTGCCGTAGAGGGTATGTAACGTTGACTTTGGAACAGCACAGTAGCTTAGTAATTGTTTTAAGTGCTGGAGACACTACAGGCTTGATTTTCTGATTGTTTAGCTTGATATGGGTTTGTCATTAGATGTAACACCTGTCCGATGCCTCTGTGCCTCAGGTAATGATCTGTCATCACATGCAGATGAGATTCCCTGTGTTCTCTGACTGGTTCTAGGATCTCTGATAAGATGTGGTCATCTGATTTAATAGAACCTTGTGTGTAATACTGACTCTGTCCTCACCCTGTGGTCCTCACCCTGTGGTCCTCAGTGAGGAGAGGAGACGTCCTGGCAGCGTGGAGTGGTATCCGTCCTCTGGTCACTGACCCCAACTCTAAAGACACCCAGTCCATCTGCAGGAACCACATAGTCAACGTCAGCGACAGCGGCCTGGTCACCATTGCAGGTCAGTACCTACTCTAAAACAAGTGGTATCCTGATGAAGTGCTATATAGCTGTAGTAGTTTCTAGGTCGTTCGTAGCCGTCAATGGCTCTTAGCCTATAGACATTTTCCTGCTCAAATTGGATAGGTCATGTCCTGTATTCTGTCTGGCCCTGTATCTAATAATAATGATTATCTGGTGGGTGTTTGTATTTGTGTGTATTATACACATATGTGAATTGGAAATGTGTTTTTTTGCATATCCCAACTCCTCCTGAGTCACCCTCAGCAATAAGGGTTAAGTGCCCTGCTCAAGAGCACGTCGACAGATGTTTCACCTTGTCGGCTCAGGGGTTTGAACTAGCGACCTTTCGGTTACTGGCCCAACGCACTAACCGCTAAGCTACCTGCCCCCCTATCGTATCTGGTGTGTATGTGTGAGTAACATGTGGATGATCCCATCACCCCAGGTGGGAAGTGGACAACGTACCGTTCCATGGCAGAGGAGACCCTGGACGCCGCGGTTGCAGCCCACAGGCTGGGGGGCGGGCCCAGTAAGACAGTGGGCCTGGTGCTGGAGGGGGGCCAAGACTGGAGCCCCACCTTGTACATCCGACTGGTGCAGGACTACGGCCTGGAGAATGAGGTGGGGACAGACCCTTTCCATAGACATTCCGTCTTTAGCCGCCATTTTGGATTTATAATTCTCCCTTAGGCATTGTTAGTTGCACTATGGTTACACAGGCACTGTATATCATATATCAGAACGTTACAAGACAGCAGTACACAGGGAGATTGATCCAAGGCTCTAGACCAGGGCTAATCAACTCTTACCCTACGAGGTCCGGAGCCTGCTGGTTTTCTGTTCTACCTGATAATTAATTGCACACACCTGGTGTCCCAGGTCTAAATCAGTCCCTGATTAGAGGGGAACAATGCAGTAGAACTGGCTTTGCGGTCCAGAGTTGAGTTTGAGAGCGCTAGTCCAGACCAGTGTACTTCCCTTTCAAGGTTTTAGAAGTAATCTGTACCAGGTAGGAAAGCGCTCCGCTTCCTATCTATGTTAACTTCTCATTAGAGAAAGCCTTCCACACCATTAGGGTGTTTTCTAGAATATTCCAAAAGGTCAGTGCTCATATTTTGACAGCATTTGACCTTTTGGTGAGAGAGCTAAGCCAACCATCTGAATAGAAATAACCCCTTGTTTGGTCCAAACGCAAGATAAATCATAGACATAACTGTATCTACCCATCACCCACCTCAGCATATCCAAAACATTGGAGCTGTCTGCTGAAAGATCGTATCGATCCATAAGGAGTTGCCTTTGGACAGCTGCCTGCTGCGTTTCACAATACTCTCTCAATACTGTCTTTGGCAAAACGCTGTGAGTCATATTCAAACTCATGGAAAACAGGAAGGAAAACGCCTCACACTGCTCATGTCCCCAGGTGATTTATTTCTAACAACGTTTCTGCCCTTAGGTCTTCATGGGGCATAATCAAACAAAACCATTAACTGAGCTTCAATCAGGAAGTGTCACCCTAACCTTGTTTCGTTGATTATATGGCACCCACACAATGCTCTCTCACAACACAAGAGCAATGTAATTTTGTCTTGGTAAAACCTTAAACAAGGATTTCTGTTTTGATTGAATAGTGGCCTGTTTCCCATCATTCCACAGGTTGCCCAGCACCTGGCGGCGACGTACGGGGGGAAAGCATTCGACGTGGCCAAGATGGCGCGGGTCACTGGGAAGAGGTGGCCCATCGTAGGGAATAGACTGGTCTCTGAATTCCCTTACATTGAGAGTGAGGTACAGTATGTGTTCTGTTGAGACTACTACAGGATACTGCATCAGATCTGTAAAAGACTGCATGTTTATGTTCTCCTGATGCACACACACACACACACACACATCATGACCATAGACTATTACGTTCTATTATCTAACCAATTGAAACACCCCCACCACCTTCCAGGTGAGGTATGCCGTTAAGGAATATGCCTGTACGGCCATCGACGTGATCGCCAGGCGCACACGGCTGGGTTTCCTCAACGTGCAGGCTGCTGATGAGGCTCTGCCACGCATCGTAGACATCATGGGCAAGATGCTGGACTGGAGCGACAAAAAGAGGACGGTACGTCACAAACTGTTGTTCCTGTCTACTAGACTGTAGTTCTAATGACTGTCAGGCAGTGTTACAGAAACTATTTTAGAACACCTTGTAAATAACATATACAAACAACAAAATACTTTTTACGTTTAAAAATAACAACTTGCCTTAATATCCATTTTTAACTGAAAGATGAATTATTGCCTCTGTATTTCCTGTCCAGTAAAGACTTAGGACCTGTTTTAATCTAACCATTGTTTTATTGATTCAGTGACTCCAGTACATTCTCACTCACAGGACTAATAATAATGTTTGATTGAATAGGACCAACCCTAAATCCATGTGCTGCTAGTCAGTTTGTAGGAGGGCTGGAACTGTTGTTAGGTCAGAGTATAATAGTAGGATCTACGCCCTTCCTGGATTTCCCTCTCCAGGGGGTGTGTGTGTGAGTGTGTGAGTGTGTGTGTGTGTGTGTGTGTGTGTGCGCATGCATGCATGCGTGTGTGTGTGTGTGTGTGTGTGTGTGTGTGTGTGTGTGTGTGTGTGTGTGTGTGTGTGTGTGTGTGTGCGTGTGTGTGTGTGCGTGTGTGTGAACCTTCCCCCAGTTCTGCTATTCCTCTTGTCCTGCTCTTTACAGGTTTATTACAAGATGAATGAGTTCCTTTTAATGAAGTTGTTGTTACATTTAGCTATGATCCCTTTTCATTAATTATTACTTAAATTAGTTAGGATTAAAGTTATGAATAATGTACACTATATATATATATATATATACACTATATATATACACACAAAAGTATGTGGACACCCCTTCAAATTAGTGGATTCGGCTATTTCAGCCACACCCGTTGCTGACAGGTGTATTCAATTTAGCACACAGCCATGCAATCTCCATAGACAAACATTGGCAGTTGAATGGCCTTACTGAAGAGCTCAGTGACTTTCAACATGGCACCGTCATAGGCTGCCACCTTTTTAACAAGTCAGTTCGTCAAATTTCTGCCCTGCTAGAGCTGCTGTGGTCAACTGTAAGTGCTGTTATTGTGAAGAGGAAACATCTAGGAGCAACAACGGGTCAGCTGCGAAGTGGTAGACCACAGAAGCTCACAGAACAGGACTGGTGCGTAAAAATAGTCTGTCCTCGGTTGCAACACTCTCTACCAAGTTCCAAACTGCCTCTGGAAGCAACGTCAGCACAAGAACTGTTTGTCGGGAGCTTCATGAAATGGGTTTCCATGGCCGAGCAGCCACACACACCCTGCGCAATGCCAAGCGTCGACTGGAGTGGTGTAAAGCTCACCGCCATTGGACTCTGGAGCAGTGGAAACGCATTCTCTGGAGTGATGAATCACGCTTCACCATCTGGCAGTCCGACGGACGAATCTGGGTTTGGCGGATGCCAGGAGAATGCTACATGCCCCAATGCATAGTACCAACTGTAACATTTGGTGGAGGAGGAATAATGGTCTGGGGATGTTTTCCATGGTTCGGGCTAGGCCCCTTAGTTCCAGTGAAGGGAAATCTTAACGTTCCAGCATACAATGACATTCTAGACGATTCTGTGCTTCCAACTTTCTGGCAACAGTTTGGGGAAGGGCATTTCCTGTTCAGCATGACAATGCCCCTGTGCACAAAGCAAGGCCCATACAGAAATGGTTTGTTGAGATCGGTGTGGAAGAACTTGACTGGCCTGCACAGAGCCCTGACCTCAACTCCATCGAACACCTTAAGGATGAATTGGAACGCCGACTGTGAGCCAGGCCTAATCGCCTAACATCAGTACCGACCACCATGATTTTGGAATGAGATGTTCGACGAGTAGGTGTCCACATACTATTGGTCACGTAGTGTAACTTATCTTCACTACCATGGTTTGTTTAGGAGGAGCTGGAAGCTGCTAAGAAGTTCCTGTACCTTGAGATGGGCTACAGGTCCCGCTCTGAGCAGCTGACCGGGACCACAGAGATCACACTGGACACACAGGAAGTGGCAAAGTACTCTACTTCCTGTCTACTTTACTCTCTACTTCCTGTCTACTTTACTCTCTACTTCCTGTCTACTTTACTCTCTACTTCCTGTCTACTTTAATCTCTAAGGCAGGGGTGTAAAACTCTATCAGCACAGGGCCATATTGAAAAAACACAATGAATTCGCGGGCCATACATAGCCAGTTATGTGTTTTTTTTTACAAAAAATGTGTGCATACAACTGATCCAAACTAGTCATTGTTTTATTAGAAAAAATATGACCCTTTACAATGCCCACTGATGTACATAGGATGCTGTATATAGCATTTTTAACATATTAAAACAAGAGCTCAGTAATATTTGTCCAGCCTTTGCTGCTATGCTTGCGAATGTGCATAATATGCTGCGTCCCTAATCAAAACATTTTTAATAACAACAATTACATAAATGTAGCTAGGTTGTTGTAACATTTAAACTTAAAAACATGTTACATTTTTTTGCACGGCATGGATCACTGGTGCGGTTGAATGCAGCATTGCTGTATGGTGCACTCAAAATGTCTTGTAGATGAGTAGTCAGCCTAGGCTCAATCCAAAGATTAAGACAGAGACTATTTAATTGTATAAAATACAAATCTTTAATGCATACGAGCAGCTGCAAGGTAGATCTGTCTCTGATCGCAGTCAGGGAAGAACTTAAAGAATAAATGTTTAGATGATTCTTATATAGTGGGATGTGATCATACAATCATAATGTTTACCCAACAGTTATTTATACATGCAACAGTTCCAGAACACAATGGCCTTGTGTTAGGGTGCAGACATACCAGGAGTCTACTGTATGAAAGGCATAACATCACAGTCCAACACAGAACATATCCCTTGAGAAGTTACAACAGCTCACCCCAAATTGTGCCACCACGCTGTAATAGGTCTACATGTTCCTCCTTTGCATGTAGTTTTGTCGCAGGTTTAGTTTTTTGGTCATTCATTGTCAAGCTTAAAAGAAACGAAGCCAGACTGCAAAATGTTTGTAGCCTAGCTAGGACTGTGTTATGTGTCTGTACACCTCTGCTGCGCTGTAAACGGCACGAAAGCGATGCAATTTATGTTAAATTTACAGATGTCATCGCATCAGGCTGTGATTTCATAAAGTAGATGACTCAACTGTTTATTCATTTATACTCGCTTGTGTGTCCTATTGTCCTTTAGTAGTAATGTTCAGTATACCCACTTCTGAATCCTTTAGTAGTAACGTTCAGTAAACCCACTTCTGAATCCTTTAGTAGTAACGTTCAGTAAACCACTAATGAATCCTTTAGTAGTAACGTTCAGTAAACCCACTTCTGAATCCTTTAGTAGTAACGTTCACTAAACCCACTTCTGAATCCTTTAGTAGTAACGTTCAGTAAACCCACTTCTGAATCCTTTAGTAGTAACGTTCAGTAAACCACTAATGAATCCTTTAGTAGTAACGTTCAGTAAACCCACTTCTGAATCCTTTAGTAGTAACGTTCACTAAACCCACTTCTGAATCCTTTAGTAGTAACGTTCAGTAAACCACTTCTGAATCCTTTAGTAGTAACGTTCAGTAAACCACTAATGAATCCTTTAGTAGTAACGTTCAGTAAACCCACTTCTGAATCCTTTAGTAGTAACGTTCAGTAAACCCACTTCTGAATCCTTTAGTAGTAACGTTCAGTAAACCACTAATGAATCCTTTAGTAGTAACGTTCAGTAAACCACTTCTGAATCCTTTATGTTATAACTTTTTGACAATCAAGAGGACATGTTCTGTAGGCTACAGCAATGACTCGTTGGAACCCAAACTTGGCATGGACATTTAGCCTACAACACGTTTAAACTTTCGGTCCGGTAGAAGATTTGGTCAGTGCCATTAGTGATGACATGTTACAGCGCACTGGCTGGCTCGTGTGTGGGTCCGGAACAAGCGGTGTGTGGCAATGCACTGCTGTTTGGCGTGTAGCACGTTCACAGTGCTTGCTGTGACTTATAGTGCAGCGCATTGCAGCTGTACGGAGGCGGAACAAAATGATTTGACAACACAAATCATTGCGCAGGCCGGATAGAAATGTGTCACAGGCCGGATTCAGCCCGCAGGCCTTGTTTGACACGTGTTCTAAGGAAGAAACTGACTGGATTGAGTTTGAACCCTTGGTATATCAGGGGTCCATCTCAATCCAGTCAGTTGCTCCCTCCCATCTGAACTTCTTAAGTCACTCCCCTTGAGATGTTGCCACGATATGAGATGCAGATTGCGTTAATAGCTCTGTTTGATTGACAGGTACACAAACCGGTTCCACAAGTTTGACAAAGACAGTAAAGGCTTCATCACCACAGTGGACGTTCAGAGGGTCTTACAGGTGAGAAACTTTCACAACTCTCTTTGGAATCTTTTTCCATGAGTGCTGACTGGGCTCATGTAAACTGTGTGCAAAGGCCATTGAGCTGTGGCGTCATTTCCTGATATTTTGTCTCCCTGGTCTCTCTCCCCCCTCCCAGAACATAATTTCCTGATATTTTGCCTTGCTGGTCTCTCTCCCCCCTCCCAGAACATAATTTCCTGATATTTTGCCTTGCTGGTCTCTCCCCCCCTTCCCAGAACATAATTTCCTGATAATTTGCCTTGCTGGTCTCCCCCCCCCCCCCCCCCTCCCAGAACATAATTTCCTGATATTTTGCCTTGCTGGTCTCTCTCCCCCCTCCCAGAACATAATTTCCTGATATTTTGCCTTGCTGGTCTCTCCCCCCTCCCAGAACATCAGTGTCCAGATTGATGAGAATGCTCTCCATGAAATCCTCAACGAAGTGGACCTCAACAAGAATGGACAGGTGGAGCTGAACGAGTTTTTACAGGTAGGTGGTTTGTGTGTGTGTGTCTTCACATATGGTCTCTCCTCCCCTGTCCTCCCTGCACTGATAAGAGGACTCATTAATTCTCAGGCCCATGGTCAATATCTGCCCCCTCTCCCATCTCTGCTCTCTTTTTCTCGCTCTCTCTCTCTCTCTCTTTACCATGAGAAGCTGAACAAACAGACCAGGCTGGAGAACATGATAATAGACTCCTCAGGGAGAAGGATCAATTACCCCTCAGACACACACACACACACACACACACACACACACACACACACACACACACACACACACACACACACACACACACAGACACACAGACACACAGACAGACACACACTAACACTCGGCTACAGAACAGGTAGATGCTCACATTAGTTTTACATGATTCCAACATTGTAATTAATGGAGAATAGGGGATTTTCATGTTCTGTTCGCTGGGTGTTTTTTCTCTTCTGCGAGTGGCAAGGCATGACAGACCCTCCTATGAAGGGAGCTGTAGGTGTGAAAGCCTAACTGGGAGTATGTTCTCTCCTGACCAGATCCAGATCATTACAGTCTGAAACGTATGACAATGACTCCAGGTAATGAGGGTGAGAGAGAGCTACAGTACTTCCAGGTCGTTAGTAGTCATCATGTGATCAATTAGGAAGTATAATGCTGAGGACCATAGAATACCTTTTATTACAAGAACTGTTGACAGGAGAGTAAGAAACCCAGAATGGTTTGGGGTACTGTAAAACCAGTGTACTACTACCACCAGTGTCAGTAGTATTAGTGCTCTGTCCAGACACAGTCTGACTACCCCTGGAGCTTAGATCAGAACACGCTCCAGCATTATAATGCATCTCTATCCCTGTCTCTCTCACACACACACACACACACACACACACACACACACACACACACACACACACACACACACACACACACACACACACACACACACACACACACACATACACACACACACACATACATACATACAGCGTATCTCGTTGCGTTAGTTTGATACCTTGCATTACATCCACAACTCTGCCACAGTTTCCTCATCCTCTATATTCCCTCTGTTCCCTGCTCCCAGCTGATGAGTGCTGTGAAGAAGGGCCAGGTGTCTGACAGCAGGTTGGCCATCCTGATGAAGACCGCTGAGGAGAGCCTGGACCTGAGGGGACCTGTGACTGTGGACCGCAGTGGAGGAGGGGTGTGAGGGGAACCCGTCCACACCACCACACCGTACCACCACACCGTACCACCACACCGCACCACCACACCGCACCACCACACCGTACCACCACACCGCACCACTACACCGCACCACCACACCGCACCACCACACATTACCACCACACATTACCACCACACATTACCACCACACCGCACCACCACACATTACCACCACACATTACCGCATCACCGCACGGCACCACCACACCACACCGCACCACCGCACATTACCACCACACCGCACCACCACACCGCACCACCACACCGCACATTACCACCACACCGTACCACCACACCGTACCACCACACATTACCACCACACATTACCACCACACATTACCGCACCACCGCACCACCACACCACACCGCACCACCGCACATTACCACCACACATTACCACCACACATTACCACCACACCGTACCACCACACCGTACCACCACACATTACCACCGCACATTACCACCACACATTACCACCACACATTACCACCACACCGCACCACCGCACATTACCACCACACCGCACCACCACACCACACCGCACCACCACACCGCACCACCACACTGCACCGTAACGCCACACTAACCAGAGCTGTGGTGCCAAAAATGACAATGATGAAAGGGATGATATTGTAAACAACAAGAGTACAAACTAGATTTTTATCTTAATTTAATCTAGGTGACTATGTGTCAACCCTGAGTGTTTTATTGTGAAGTTGAGGCTAGATAGGGGCGGCAGGTAGCCTAGTGGTTAAGAGCGTAGGGCCAGTACCCGGAAGGTCAGTGTGTCCTTGAACAAGGCACTTAAACCTAATTGCTCCTGTAAGTCACTCTGGATAAGAGAGTCTGCTAAATAACTCAAATGTAAAATGTAGTTTGATGTTAGACATTTTTTATAATAATTCTTTGTATTGATATTTTCATGGAGGGAGACAGGAACTATCTGGCCAGTTTTCCATCACACTGGATTCTCACTACTACAAAGTCAATGGGTTTGACAGTCAGTGCCTCTGACATAAAGCTGTAACTCACAGTTCATACTGTCTATAATCTTATCAATGCTTCGCCTTATATGGCTCTGTAATATAGTTTGTTATATTATTCAGTATTGTTTTTGTTATCGGTGTCTTATGGATGTCCACATTTCACTGGAACTGTACTTTGGATGTGGTTCTTATGCCCTTTCTCCAATACCAGAACCAGTTCTGCCTGGTTCCGCCTGATTCCGCCTCGTTAGGGACAGCCGGCATTACAGACCATGCAGTTTATTCACACTCAGCTTAACGTTTCCACGTCTTCATTTCTGACTTCAGCGTGTTACTTTACATCACTGTTCCTCGCCGCAGTGCCATTGTATATTTAAGCAATAAGGCCCGAGGGGGAGTGGTATATGGCCAATATACCACAGCTAAGGGCTGGCCTTATGCATGACGCAACGTGAAGTGCCTGGACACAGCCCTTAGCCGTGGTATATTGGCCATATATCACAGACCCCCGAGGTGACTTACTGCTATTATAAACTGGTTACCAACGTAATTAGAGCAGTAGAAATACATGTTTTGTCATACCCGTGATATACCACGGCTGTCAACCAATCAGCATTCAGGGCTTGAACCACCCAGTTTATAATGGCCAATATACCACTGCTAAGGGCTGTTAGTCACGACACGAAGTGGAGTGCCTGGATACAGCCCTTAGCTGTGCTATAGTGGCTATATACCTCTAACCCTTGTGGTGCCTTATTGCTTTATAAACTGGTTCAGATAAGTTACCAACATAAATAGAACAGTGAACAAGGATATACCCTTGGTATACTGTCTGATATACACACAGCTGAAATGCTGTTTCGGCTAATCAGCACACAGGACCAAACTGCCCGGTTTATAATAAGGCTTTTTTCCTGGCACACCGGTGACGACGACATTTCTATATCTGTGCCTGCTAGCATACACTGGTCTGTCTAATACACCTTAAATAACTGACTCCAGCTTTATCCTTACTGTTTTAAAATCATGGCAGAATGAATGCTTTTTTACTACTGTTATTGCTACGTCATTATATATTTTTAATTAAAGATATTTATCCATTGTAATGTTATTCACTCCTTCCATCTTCCAATGAACTTGATAAGACAGCTAGAGGTATGAGGGGTGATGAGATGTACGTCTAATGCTGAGAGGATTAACGGCACAATCTGGAACTTTCATTTCCAGTCAAATGTGCTGCCGCTGTATTTGTTTGTAAACTGGTGGTGACCACAGTTACATTTACAGAAAGTTACAAATTGTGCCTTTTTAAGTATTGTATGGAAATGTCTCTTCACTGTCTGTATCTGTCTGCAGTGCACCTGAGCTTGTACAGTATTTGTACTATTACTAAGTTAATACTTGCAGTTCTGCTGATTATTTGCGGTTTTATAGAGAGAAGCAGTTGAAGGGGAATGTATGATCTGTGCCTTGCTTTCAGACACGGTATGATTTGTGCCTTGCTTTCAGACACGGTATGATTTGTGCCTTGCTTTCAGACACGGTATGATTTGTGCCTTGCTTTCAGACACGGTATGATCTGTGCCTTGCTTTCAGACACGGTATGATCTGTGCCTTGCTTTCAGACACGGTATGATCTGTGCCTTGCTTTCAGACACGGTATGATCTGTGCCTTGCTTTCAGACACGGTATGATCTGTGCCTTGCTTTCAGACACGGTATGATTTGTGCCTTGCTTTCAGACACGGTATGATCTGTGCCTTGCTTTCAGACACGGTATGATTTGTGCCTTGCTTTCAGACACGGTATGATTTGTGCCTTGCTTTCAGACACGGTATGATTTGTGCCTTGCTTTCAGACACGGTATGATTTGTGCCTTGCTTTCAGACACGGTATGATTTGTGCCTTGCTTTCAGACACGGTATGATTTGTGCCTTGCTTTCAGACACGGTATGATCTGTGCCTTGCTTTCAGACACGGTATGATCTGTGCCTTGCTTTCAGACACGGTATGATTTGTGCCTTGCTTTCAGACACGGTATGATTTGTGCCTTGCTTTCAGACACGGTATGATTTGTGCCTTGCTTTCAGACACGGTATGATCTGTGCCTTGCTTTCAGACACGGTATGACGTCATATGAATTGAACCTATTCCAACTCATTCCTCTATATTTTACAGATTTGAACTGTCTTAATGTTGCAGTTATTATAAAGCATGTAAAGATACATATTCTATAACATTTTTAAAGAAAATGTGTATTTTACGAAAGGATAAAAGGCACATTACATTTTTTGATAGTGTTCTGACTGGTTCTTAATATTGGTCTTGTTAGCATGTTTGTAATACAATTTGCGTGTGTTCTTGTTTTGTCTAAAAGGCTGAGAGAATCATTCTAGAGGTTTCCGCTGTGTACTGTTACTGTAACTGAATCCAACCATGTGTATCAGTTTTTTGCCACATGGGAGTTTTCGGTACAATGCCTTGACAGTCAGGGCCAACATTGTCTATGTTTGCTTGTGTCTGCTTGGATGAAATTCCAGCCTTATTCAGATTGAAAGAGATTCATAGTCCTCTTTTTTCAATGAACACTGTAAGTCGATCTCAAAAGCTTTTCCGAGACACACTGCAATTATGTAATTAAATGTATCTGGTTGCTAACATTGTTTTCTTGTGTGTTTTCACGGCAAACCCTGTTTTTTTACAATCCCGCTTCCAGCCATTCAGATTTCTGAGCATAACAAGGTTGCGTGATAATTCTCCCATAAAGGAACTTAGTAGTATAATTCAACACAATACAGCAACCGGCTGCATGTTGAACTGTACTCAGACTGAGGTGTACTACACGTAGAACTACACGTAGAACTACACGTAGAACTACACGTAGAACACAGGTAATTAGTACCTACATTATAACCACTGAACTGTAACAAACAAACCCAAGTCACTTGCACTGAATCTATTCATATGGCAGCCTTCCATGAAGCAGGTTCTGATGAGCAGTCTACATACAGAACCGTATATATGAGAGATGACACCTGTTATTAGCATCACTATGAAGCTACAGGTATGGAAGAGACTGGTCAGAGTGAAGCACATGGAGATGATCCTGCAATAAGGAAGGATAGATTTTTCAGTCACTGGTACAGATAAGCTGCTCTACACTGGGTGTAGGACCTCATCATTTGGCCACATACAACCTCATCTCCAAGAGGAAGGTCATGTATAGATTCAGTTAGCCAACTGTAATACCCCCACAACCAGCGGAAACCACCTAGATCATTCAGTTCAGTCTGATTGCCTCAAACAAAGTGGTTTTAACCCCAAATCCATCTAAAGCTTTTGAAAATCTGTTCTTGTTTCATTGGGTCTGATTTCATTCATTTGAACAGGGAACTAGTATCTGTGGCTTGCTCTGCATAAAGGCCCTTAATATCCCTGGTCCCCTGTCACCCAGCCCAGTGTTAATCCAGGGGACTCTCTCCTGCACCAGGGGAATAGGTAATGGGTATTCCTAGGTGATCAGCAGACGGTATAATGCAATTAAGCAACCTGGGGCTGTTGGACGAGCGGCTCTGATCGTGAACTAATTTGAACTGCGGTTTGATAGCAAGCGCTGTGATCCTGGAATAATCATGTGGGCTGCTAATGAAACTGGGTGGGCAGACCAGGCTGATAGAGGTCCTCAGCTCTGAACACTCGCCATGTGTCAGGCTGGCCAAAATGTCTCACACATACAAACACTAGTATGGAAGGGCCATTGCTAGCAGCCTTTTGACTCACACACACACACACACACACACACACACACACACACACACACACACACACACACACACACACACACACACACAAAACCAGGCTTTCCTAAAGGTCAATGTGAGATTTGAATGTCAGGACTAAAGTCCTCTGTTCATATTACTTGGTGCGTTTGCAGTGGAAGTCTATGAGATCCATCCAGCACCACTCTTAAAGGGCCTTGAGTGAGCGAGACCAGAGGCAATTACAGTAATTGTAATGAATATGTAATGAATAATCAGACAAATCTTCTTGGCATTATGACCACTAAAGCTCTCCATCTCTGGAGGCAGCAGGTCAGCAGCAGGGGGATTAGAGATGGGGAGAGTACACCTACCAATGTCTGACTGACTGGTGTGGGTGTGCACTGACTGGTGTGCTCCGTGGTGTCTGACTAATTGGTGTGCTCTGTGGTGTCAGACTGAATGGTGTGCTCTGTGGTGTCTGACTGACTGGTGTGCTCCGTGGTGTCTGACTAACTGGTGTGCTCTGTGGTGTCAGACTGAATGGTGTGCTCTGTGGTGTCAGACTGAATGGTGTGCTCTGTGATGTCTGACTGGTGTCTCTGTGATGTCTGACTGACTGGTGTGCACCGTGATGTCTGACTGACAGATGTACTCTGTGGGGTCTGACTGACTGGTGTGCTCCGTGATGTCTGACTGACTGGTGTGCTCTGTGGTGTCTGACTGACTGGTGTGCTCTGTGGGGTCTGACTGACTGGTGTACACAGCGATACCTGACTGACTTGTGTGCTTCGTGGTGCCTGACTGACTGGTGTGCTCCGCGATGTCTGACTGTTACTGGTGTTCTCTATGATGTCTGACTGTCTGGTGTGCTCTGTGATGTCTAGCTGTCTGGTGTGCTCTGTGATGTCTAGCTGTCTGGTGTGCTCTGTGATGTCTGGCTGTCTGGTGTGCTCTGTGATGTCTAGCTGTCTGGTGTGCTCCGTGGTGTCTGACTGACTGATGTGCTCCGTGGTGTCTGACTGACTGGTGTGCACCAGGATGTCTGACTGACTACTGCACACTACTAGAAAAGGGCATTAGGGAATGGCTGTGGGAATTCAACAGTGCAGCTTTATTGGCTTCTCTGCATCTTCTCTGTAGCAAACCACTACAGCTGCAGATGCAGGACAATATGACACAATCATACTGCCTGTCCTGCCATGAGCTCTTAATGGAAGGGTTGATCAGAATCATTTGTCAAAACTAGAATGTTCATTATTAAAAGGTTTTATCTCACGAGTATAACAGTTTTCATCACTTGAAAAAGAAGAGCTGTCCATTTTGGCTCCAGTATTGTGAGGTTTGGTCTTCAGTGTGAATGCTAGCTGTCATCCATGTTATTATGAGCCAAGATGGCTCTCCATAGCTCCCAGGCCTTCTGCCCTTGGCCCACCTTTGTTCAAAGTACAACTAGTTAGCTATGCCCCGTGGGAGTACATTTTTGAGGTGGGCGTTCTTCTGTACACAAAGGGTCTTAGAGTTGCTGATGTCACAATGTGACAAAGGCGTGATCACCACCACATTGAAGCTATTCATAGCAAGGTCACCACTGTTGCTCTAAGACACATTGTAGTACAGAAGAGCACTGAGAGGTTACTGAAAGTGCTTCAGGAGAAACCGCATTGCCTTGCTAGCTGCTGCAACAGCTAAGACGTAATGGAGGCTGCAGCACTGATGGACGCTGCATGATGGCCAAAGAAGAACTGAATGCTGCACCCTCAGAGTTCTGGAATCTGTCAAAAACAACATGGCAGCTAAATGAATTTAAAAAACTGAGTGGGAGGAAACAGAATGATGCCAGGACAGTATTGGAGCCATCCCTTCATATATATGTGTAATTTAGGCAGCCCACTCACAGTCTGGTGTTACAGTAGTTACAGGGGGAACAGTCATGGGTTTCAGTGAGTTTGTGAACCCCGCGCCTGGTCTCAAAGAGGACATTGTTGAGAGGGGTGGAGAGAAACTGGAAAATATTTGAGGGAGAAAAAGGGAGTGAGGAAAGTAGTTGAAGTGTTGACTTCCTTAACCCAGAGTGCAACAGTCTCTGATTCTCTACGTGGGGAGAACAATGATGGGAGAGATGACATGCCATTCATTCCCTGGTGTTTCCACACATAAGTGCTCTGAGGGAGACAGCAATCCTGGGATGACGCTGGCCAGTTGGACAGGGCAGGACCTCAGTGGACAAGTAAAGCTAGTGTCTCACTGTAGAGGTGGAATGAGTTGCAGTGTATGATGGCAGAGTATGTCCCTACAGCACACTGTATGGAACATCCACGTCAGTAGGAGGGAGATCTCTGTATGATGCTAAATACCATCCATACAGGCTCATTTGATAACAAAGCAATATTTTTCAACATTCCACTGTACATTGTTATAAACCAGTTGCTACGTCCATTTTTGGACTTATAAAGGAATGATATGTACCCATTGATTCTTGAAGATATATAACTTATAAATGCCTCGTGAGCTTAGTTGGGCTCCCGAGTGGCACAGCGGTCTAAGGCACTGCATCTCAGTGCTGGAGCTGTCACTACAGACACCCTGGTTCGAATCCAGGCTGTATCACAACTGGCTGTGATTGGGAGTCCCATAGGGCAGCGCACAATTGGCCCAGCATCGTCCGGGTTTGGCCGGGGTGGGCCGTCATTGTAAATAAGAATTTGTTCTTAACTGACTTGCCTAGTTAAATAAAGGTTAAAAAAAAATTATATATAATAATAATAATAATAATAATAATAATAAGGTAGTTCAACTGTCGTACCCCATCAGAACTCCAATGTTTGTAAACAAAGAAAATGTAAACAAACACTATTTAGCCTCAAAATATGGTTAAAACTATAATTTTGATATACTGGATGGTCAGTCCTTACATCCATAGCTCTGTCTATGAATTTGAGAGTGTTTACATTTCTCCAACCCCATTCCTCAGCTTTTTACCTAACCAGGTTCTGGGAGGCCGCTTGGTTCTAGTTTCTACTGCTGATAACATAGAAAATAGGAAAATAAAGAGAAAATCATCTTATTTTGCTGAACAGACTGAGTGACAGGTGTCCTTTCAAATGCCAGAGAAAGAGCTTCCTGCTTGAGCATTGATATGCAGCACTATGTGGTTCTTATCATCAGGCAGTGGATGGCCTGGATAAATGCCTGCCGGCTCACCTTCCAAATTACTCCAGTATTATTGCATCATTGGGGAGGAGGAGGGGACGGAATGTACGGAATTGGGGGTGTAGCTCAATGATCTATTCTCTTCACACAATGGAAGGTTCTTAGTATGCCTGGGTTATTGAGTCATCCTCTCTGCAAGCCTACTCAGAGCCCTGCCACCCCACAGAGGTGGGGGGGGGGGCTCAGGGTTACAGGAAGACCATTGGTCCCTATGTCACCAGGTTAAGTGTTTCACTAATCTCCCCCTTCCAGGCCTGTCATGAATATTCTACAGCGTTTTGACTGCCACACAGGTCTGTTTCACTGGTCACCATGGAGTTAACGGAAACACAGAATGAAGGCTGCCTTCCATCTTAGCTCAGGCATCTGTGTAAACCAACAAATATCCTTCAGGTGTTTGGCAATTTGGCCATTTAGAAGGACTATCAGCCTGGCTTGTCCTTGTAGCCTACTCTGTGATGACACAGCCTACTCTTGGAGTAGAAGGAGTGGAATGTTACAGAGACTGGTACCCAGACGAGGACTTTATATTAAAAGTTCATGGTATTGTTCTAATCTTGAAGATTGTTCAGTGTCAATGGTCATGGTGAAACTACTGTCTTTTTTACCGTTGTATCTCAACACAATTACTTGAGGAAAGAAATGGCCAAGACTGCCAACCATCATACAGTGTGTGGGTGGGTGCACTGCCTTACTTTCTGATTGGACTTCAAACCAAAACAAAGTTTTGTATGTAGGTGCTTTACGGCGTGGCCCCGAAGTCTGGCAAATATTATGGTCTACCATTCTGAGAGTTGATGGATGCTCAGAACGGTAATCTAGAGCCAATGTAGGGTAAGCGCTATTTGGGATCCTTGGGACATCCATACCCTAACCTTAACCCCTACCCTTATACTAACCTTTCAACTTCAATGGGGTAGGGACATCCAAAGGCTCCCGTATAGCAAGGACCACCAATGTAGAGAGCTCTCTAAAACAGGAAGCTGTTAAAACGGACACATTCTGTGATAGTTCAAGGTATCCTGTAAGGCTGTTGTTCATCTCTATATTAAATCGAAAAAGAGTCCAGAGCTGTAAATCCTAGAACCACTGTAGGACTGGTCACATAGTCTTGCACTGAAACCATCCTTTCCCCAACAGTTCTCACGTATCATGGTTTAATGTCTTAGTGAAATGTCACCAGAGAGCATGCTGTTTTATATGTTGGATTAAGAGCTCGTTAAGTGGAATTCGCCAGCACTAGCAGGAACTGGAACAGCGTGCTGCATGGCGAAAGGTTGTCTTGATTTTAAATTCAAATCAACACAGTTTGTGTTGTTATTATTAGGTAATGTAGGGACTATTTAATTATGACACGTTGAAGAAACTTCCAGGAAATATAATATTACTTAAAATAAAAACTGAAATTCCCTCAGGAGAGACGATGAACATTGTTCAGTGCATGTGAGAATCAAAAGCCCGGGTAAACAGTGGTATTTCAGCATCCTGCTCTTCCTCTTCCACAGGAAAGAAAGAAAGAAAGAAAGAAAGAAAGACATTGATATGAGAAGAACCAATCCTGTTAGCCACCCTGCTGCTACAGAAAGCTAATTAGACCCTCACATATTGCTCCCCCTGCTTGGCTAATGATGGTGGTGTGAACACTATGACACAGAAGTGTCACTAACTATCCCTGTCTCCATGGCTAGCTGAACATAGGTCCACAGATGAGATAAAGTCCTTTATTTCACCTGTATCTCATTGAGCACCAAACCACAACAGGTGTGTGTAATGTAGGACTTTGCTTTTAGTGGGAATTGGTTACCGTGGCTACATGTAGAGCAGCAGACGGTCCTCTCTGTCAGAGTCGTGTATCCATACTGTAGTCCAATGTTAAGAAGAATATTTTTGTAGCATATAAAGGATATTCTTATTTATGCATTGGAGGAATGTTGTCCTGTACAACTGCTCTAAAGGTCAAGCGTGGCCCCAGAACACCAGAGTCCTGAAGGTGACCTGGTACCTCCTGTGACCCCCAGCTACATCAGGAAGAAGCCCAACGGAGCTCATCATGGAATGAACAGGTAGCCTGCAGCCATATTATCTGACATTTGCCTCTAGTCAAATGAAACAGTCATGGCTAGAAGGGCTCCAGCTTTTGTCAATTTAACATCAAAAGTTGTTTTTTTTGCCATTTTAGCTAACCCTAACTGTTTTCCTAACCTTAACCTAATTCTTCTAACCAATTACGTTAATTCTCCTAACCTGCTGAGTAAGTTCTCCTAACCTGCTATGAAAAGTCACATTTGAATAAAGCTGTATCCCATCTATTCAAAACCAAATGAAAGCATTCTCCTTCTCCAGTCTCAGACAAGAGGATTCCGTTAAATACAAGCACTACCACCGCCCAAAAAGAGACAAGAAAGGGCTCTATTGTTGACAATATGCTAAGGTGAATACAAAGTTAGCGTTTGGAAAATGTCATCAAATACATTTTCCAAGAGACAAATTAGCAAAGGCAACTAATCTAATGGTCATACTTCACCAGGTCACAACAGCTAAATCAAGATTAGAATGGAGGGAAACAGCTCATTAGACCTATGATGTTTACTACCTTTCTTAATGGGCATGATTGCTCCTTTAGTTTCTGTAGATATGTATGTGAATACAGGCAGTAAGGGCACAATGAAATACACTCTAAATATTAATGAAAGCTTAAATGTCACATTCCAAACTGCCGTAATCTGTGACATTAGCTACATTTAGATCACTTTCACACACAAATCACTTTCATCTACTCCTCCACATTTTAGTTTGAATTTGAAATTCAATCAACCACTATGTTACAATGCCAACGGCACTATCATGATCGCAGGAAGATGTTTTGTGGTGGGGGGGCTTTTAGTAGCAGGCTAGGAGAACTTACTCAGCAGGTTAGGAGAATTAACGTAGCAGGTTAGGAGAATTAACGTAGCAGGCTAGGAGAACTAACGTAGCAGGTTAGGAGAATTAACGTAGCAGGTTAGGAGAACTAACGTAGCAGGTGAGGAGAACTAACATAGCAGGTTAGGAGAACTAACGTAGCAGGTGAGGAGAATTAACGTAGCAGGTGAGGAGAATTAACGTAGCAGCTTAGGAGAACTAACGTAGCAGGTGATGAGAACTAACGTAGCAGGTTAGGAGAACTAACGTAGCAGGCTAGGAGAATTAACGTAGCAGGTGAGGAGAATTAACGTAGCAGGTTAGGAGAATTAACGTAGCAGGTTAGGAGAACTAACATAGCAGGTTAGGAGAACTAACGTAGCAGGTGAGGAGAATTAACGTAGCAGGTGAGGAGAATTAACGTAGCAGCTTAGGAGAACTAACGTAGCAGGTGATGAGAACTAACGTAGCAGGTTAGGAGAACTAACGTAGCAGGCTAGGAGAACTAACGTAGCAGGTTAGGAGAATTAACGTAGCAGGTTAGGAGAACTAACGTAGCAGGTGAGGAGAATTAACGTAGCAGGCTAGGAGAACTAACGTAGCAGGTGAGGAGAACTAACGTAGCAGGCTAGGAGAACTAACGTAGCAGGTTAGGAGAATTAACGTAGCAGGTTAGGAGAACTAACGTAGCAGGTTAGGAGAATTAACGTAGCAGGTTAGGAGAATTAACGTAGCAGGTTAGGAGAACTAACGTAGCAGGCTAGGAGAACTTACTCAGCAGGTGAGGAGAACTAACGTAGCAGGTTAGGAGAATTAACGTAGCAGTTTAGGAGAACTTACTCAGCAGGTTAGGAGAACTAACGTAGCAGGTAGCACTGCAGTCTAGCCTCAACTATGCTACCGTCTGACAATACTGCATTGAAAAATGGGCTCATCTCTCACTCACTCACTCACTCACTCTCACTCACACACTCTCACACACACACTCACACTCTCACACACTCTCACACACTCTCTCACACACACACACACACACACTCACACACACACAGACATTGACCATGGGCCTGAGAATTAATGAGCCCTCTTATCAGTGGAGGAGGGACAGGAAGGGAGACCATGTGTGAAGACACACACACACACACACACAGACACAGCCTGCTGTTTGGTCCTTAGTTAATCTAGATCTCAAGCGCCACCTTGTGTCCATAAATGTAAAGTACACTGAGTGCTCTTTCCATGACAGACTGACCAGGTGAATCCAGGTCAAAGATGATCCCTTATTGATGTCACTTGTTAAATCCACTTCAGTCAGTGTAGATGAAAGGGAGGAGACTGGTTTGAGACATGGATTGTGTATGTGTGTGCCATTCAGAGTGTGAATAGGCAAGAACGGGGTATGCTAGTAGGTGCCAGGCGCACCGGTTTGTATCAACAACTGCAACGCTGCTGGGATTTTCACGCTCAACAGTTTCCCGTGAGTATGAAGAATGGTCCACCAGCCAACTTGACACAACTGTGGGAAGCACTGGAGTCAACATGGGCCAGCATTCTTTCGACACCTTGTAGAGTCCTTTCTCTGACGAATTGAGGCTGTTCTGCAACGCAATATTAGGAAGGTGTTCTTAATGTTTTGTACACTCAGTGTATGTGTAAAGTATATTTTTCTAAATGTAGACCTTCTTGTCTCAAGGTCTGTCAACATCAACTAATTTACTGTAAGTCTGATCTACGTGTGCAGAGTGAATCTACAAGTCACAGAATAACTGTTAGTCCATATCTCTGTTGTTGATCTGACTGTTCAGGATGGTCTTATGGAATACACTGGAATGAGAAAGAAAAGGATCAGATTCAGTTTGATGTTGTTTTGTGTGTGGCAAGACATGTTTGGCTGTAGTATTCGTCACGGGATCTCTGAAACAACATTTTAAGAAACAATCTGCAAAAAAGACATGTTTGGCTGTAGTATTCATCACGGGATCTCTGAAACAACATTTTAAGAAACAGTCTACAAAAGACATGTTTGGCTGTAGTATTCGTCACGGGATCTCTGAAACAACATTTTAAAACAATCTACAACAGAAACACACTTGAACACCAGTTTACAGCAAATACTGTAGATCCCGTGTCAAACTCGTTCCACACAGGGCCGAGTGTCTGGGGTGTTCGCTCCTCCCTTGTACTTGATTGATGAATGAAGGTCACTAATTAGTAAGGAACTCCCCTCACCTGGTTGTCTAGGTCTTCACTGAAAGGAAAAACCAAAAACCCACAAACAGTAGGCCCTCCATGGAATGAGTTTGACACCCCTGCTGTAGATTATTCAACTTATAACATACAGTACAGAAGATTTACATTCTATGAACTGTATAAAAAGCATTCTTGCAATTATTGGCCATTTTAATATATAAAGATTTATTATGACACAATGTCAGGGTAAAAAGTTCCTAAACGCGTGCTTGACATCAGGGTTATGTGTTTACCATGGACTCAAACTCATCAATCCTCTGTTTGGTGTTCCCTTTCCGTATCTTCCTGTAGGACACGGTGCTGTACTTTGAAGCATTTTTGCTGCCAGGCTTCTCGTCAGGGTACTGCCGCCCACCTCCATTTGACCCCTCTTCCTCCTCCTCACACTCTTCCTCAGGTTCCTCGTGGTTCTCTCTTGGCTTGGTGAATGTGTTAGGTCCTGCACCTTTTACAGGTTGACCAGTGGACACCCCAGTCCCCAGCTTTGTCTCCTGTGGCGTCCCCTCCATTGAAGATGTCACTTCCTGTTCTAGTTATGCAGAAACTGGTGCTAGTGAACAGAGACAAAACATTTCAATTGATTATCAATAGTTGTTGTTCTGCCAACAATACTCCATAATTATAGCTCTCTTGATGAGACACAAAGGCTTTCTGTCCAATAAAAAGGAGGCTTGTTGATACACTGCTGCCCACTTTGGACAATCAACGATTGGCAACATGGCATTGCATGAGAAGAGCAACTTTGTGGAACTTTAATTGTTATTCTAATTAATCACAAACTTTCAGCTAGGCCTGATGCCCTAATTTTTGCACTACAGTTGTTGGTGTGCAATGAGCCTGCAAAAAATGCACTGCTTCGCATACATCTCGCATACATTTTTTCATTCATCTACAATACACACAACTAGACATAAATAAGATAGGTGCATGTGTCCAAGTGCATCAAAATATCTCCTTGTTGTGAGTTTATCTGACTGAGTACATCTCCATAATTCAATAATGTCAAGATACAAAAATCCGACCACATCAGTTGAAGACCTCCCTGACTAACTGTTCTAATCAACCATATTGAAATACCTTGTAGGAGCTTCCCACCTTGCTCTATGTGAAGATCTGTCTCTGGGTCACACAGTGTGCTTGGTCCAGGCTTGGGTCTAGATGAGAAGTTGGTCTCTGTTGCTCTGGAGGTCTCTGGGGGGACCAGAGCAGCCCTAGCTGTAACAGCTCTGTCCCAGTCCTAGGGGGCAGCGTCTGTGACTGGGAATCTGTTAGGGGCTCTTCTGCATTACAGGCTGTCCTGCTGCTATGACTCTGCTCTCCCTCTCTCTCTCTCTCTCTCTCTGTTCACCATTGTCCAGTGATGTGACTAAAACATCCCGCTGTGATTTTTGGCTGTAGTTCCTGCCGTCCCTCTCTCTTGTACCATGGAATCGCTGGCAGCAGCCATGGTGGCCCCATTACAAAGGTCCTCACTGATTGTCTCTGTGACCACCACACTAATTCCCACTTTAGAGAACAACAACCTATGTGGTTGTGATGATGATGATGATGTTCCCTGTACCACCTCACCATCCTTTACTGTGTTAGCTGCACTCATGTCTTCCTCACTGTCATCAGAGCTATTATCTGTTTCTTCATCATCATCCTCGTCATCATCTCCCTCAAGCTCGGGCTCTATGGTGGGCTCTGATGACAAGATATTCCCAATACGATCAATGATCTGCATGACATGAGAGAACACTTCCAGCTCCATTCCTTCCAGAAAATATTCCATCAGAACGCCATCATTCCTTTGAAAACTGTTCTCCTCAGACAGTTCTGTAGGCCCCCCCGACCCCTCTCTCTCCGTTTCTGTCTCTCTCTGGCTCTCTCTCTCTCCGTCTCGCTCTCTCTCTCTCTGTCTCTCTCTCTCCTTGTCTCTGTCTCTGTCTCTCTGTCTCCCCACCTCTCTCTGTCTCTCTCTGTCTGTCTCTCTCTCTCCCCGTCTCTGTCTCTGTCTGTCTCTCTCTGTCTGTTTCTCTGTCTCCCCCCCTCTTTCTGTTGTCTGGTAGATGGGGACTATCTATTGTGAATGAATTATTGGGGCAGACAGGATTGGTGTATGCAGCAGACTGCATTCAGTTCTGGTGCACAATTACATCTTATGATCAACGTTCTAGGACAATCCTTTAGGTAAATAATGTGCACTTTGTCTGCAGGGAGCTGATTGTTTAGTGTTTGTTCCTAATATGTTAATCTGTCAAAGAGTAAACACCATCTAACCTACTTTGTAATTGGATTAACATTCTTTACAAGTTTATCTGTCTGCACATTTGAAAGCTACAAAGCTTTGCTTATGACTCAGGGTTTTGGGGTTCCCACGGATATGTATGGCAATATAGGAGGCTTTTTAAATTGTGTAACATACCAGTTGAGGAGTTTTGTATGGTCTCAAAACAATATTTGTAACTTTTCACTTTCACGTGCATTTTACCCTCCTCGACGCTAGAGGGCTCTGTAGATTTCCCTAACAACTTTCAACTCGTAAATTGCCCTTTTTATACACGGAAATGACTACTGTCAACATGCCGACACATGTGTGGCATGCTTGAAATAAATGAATGTACTCTTTCTGTGATGTTTATGATCATTTAAATAATAGCAAATATAGGGAACAACTACCAACATGAAGTTTGCTTACAGGGTAAGTGATACCACTCGGTAGATTGTATCTGCTTGCTAGCTTTTTAGTTAGTTAGTTAGCTAGCTAGATAGCTTATCTTTCTCATTTCTGCCTCTAGTTTTCCAATTTGTTGGGAGCTGTGTATCGTCATGGGAATCTGAGTTTCTCCAAGGATGGCAACTCTGTGATAAGTCCGGTGGGAAACCGCGTCTCCGTCTTTGATCTTAAAAAGTAAGATGGCATCTGATTACAGGATTCCTAGTATCTGATAACTAGCTACATGTTATAGCTAGCTAGATTCCTTTACAAGACTGTGTTGATTAAAATACATTTTAACTTATTGCGTTTGGAGAACAGACTGACTGAACACGTCCTCTTTCTAACAGCAACAAGTCAGAGACACTGCCAGTGTCCACTGCCAAGAACATCACCTGTGTCGGCCTCTCCCCCGATGGGAACCTGGCTATACTGGTGGATGAAGATGGAGCAGCGTTGCTGATCAGCCTGATCACAAGGGCTGTTCTCCATCACTTCCACTTCCACAAACCTGTGGCCAGTATCCGCTTCTCTCCTGATGGCAGGTCAGTCCCTCACGCGTCATGACACACGCTGCGTTGCTACATCATTACATCAGCTGATGTAGCCTAATCTCTGTTGGTGTGACTCTCTCCTGGTCCTCAGGAAGTTTGTGGTAACCAAGGAGAATGTAGCGTTGATGTACCACGCTCCCGGGAGGAACCGGGAGTTCAATGCCTTTGTCTTGGACAAGAGCTACTACGGACCCTACGATGAGACCACCTGCATCGACTGGACCGACGACTCCAAGTGAGTCACTGGCCCACCTAGAACATGTTTCATGTCACCTGGCAATGGAAAACCAGCTAACACTGCTTACCCCTACCGCTGGAGGTTAGCATCCCCCAGTATACAGTTTAGTCTGGTGACCCTTCATTATATAATTGTCGTAGAGAGAAACCCCTTGCCTTAACTCTCCCCACGCAGGTGCTTTGTGGTGGGCAGCAAAGACATGTCTACCTGGGTGTTTGGAGCCGAGCGCTGGTCCAACCTCATCTACTACTCTCTG
The DNA here is from genome assembly GCF_901001165.1 of Salmo trutta. Classification (NCBI taxonomy): domain Eukaryota; kingdom Metazoa; phylum Chordata; class Actinopteri; order Salmoniformes; family Salmonidae; genus Salmo; species Salmo trutta. Next base: position 3,098,115 of record NC_042995.1, on the reverse strand, counting down.
GGGGGACACAAGGACATCATGGTGGGCTGCTTCTTCGAGAAGGACAGTTTAGATGTGAGTGTTCTCTCTGGGGTTTCCCCCTCAGCCCTTCTCTGTGTCCAACATGTTCTAGGTTTCTCTATGTGCCCTGTGTGTGTTAGCAGATTGGAACCTGCGTGTGGTTGTGCATCATTTACCGTATGTGAGTTAAAGGGATACTTGGGGATGTTGGCAACGAGGCTCTTTATCTACTTCCCCAGAGTCTGACAAACTGGTGGACACCATGTTTATGTCTCTGTGTCCAGTATGAAGGACGTTAGAGGTAGCACAATGACTTGAAGTGTATGGGTATCTGCTAGCATGCCAAAACCCCGAAGTATCCCTTTAAGTGTGTGTGTGTGTGTACATGTTTCCATAGTAACCTGCTGAACATGTGTGTTCCAGTTGTACACAGTGAGCCAGGACGGGACGCTGTGTGTGTGTGTGTGTGTGTACATGTTTCCATAGTAACCTGCTGAATATGTGTGTATTCCAGTTGTACACAGTGAGCCAGGACGGGACGCTGTGTGTGTGTACATGTTTCCATAGTAACCTGCTGAATATGTGTGTGTTCCAGTTGTACACAGTGAGCCAGGACGGGACGCTGTGTGTGTGTACATGTTTCCATAGTAACCTGCTGAATATGTGTGTGTGTGTACATGTTTCCATAGTGACCTGCTGAACATGTGTGTGTTCCAGTTGTACACAGTGAGCCAGGACAGGACGCTGTGTGTGTGTGTGTGTGTGTGTACATGTTTCCATAGTAACCTGCTAAACGTGTGTGTACACAGTGAGCCAGGACGGGACGCTGTGTGTGTGTGTGTGTGTGTGTGTGTGTGTGTGTGTGTGTGTGTGTGTGTGTGTGTGTGTGTGTGTGTGTACATGTTTCCATAGTGACCTGCTGAACATGTGTGTGTTCCAGTTGTACACAGTGAGCCAGGACGGGACGCTGTGTGTGTGTGTGTGTGTGTGTGTGTGTGTGTGTACATGTTTCCATAGTGACCTGCTGAACATGTGTGTGTTCCAGTTGTACACAGTGAGCCAGGACGGGACGCTGTGTGTGTGTGTGTGTGTACATGTTTCCATAGTGACCTGCTGAACATGTGTGTGTTCCAGTTGTACACAGTGAGCCAGGACGGGACGCTGTGTGTGTGGGAGAGTGACACGGAGCTGGACGGGCTGGTTCTGAGAAAGACCAGGCTACCAGCGGAGAGAGGAGAGGAGGAGAGAGGAGAAGGAGAGGAGGAAGAGCCCAGAGGAGAGGTGATCAGAGGGAAAGGAGAAAGACCCAAAGAGAAGCAGGGAACCAAGAACGTCAGATACAAACAGAGGAGCAAGTATGTCATCTCACAAACATGTTTTAGTATCTGTGGTACAGCAGCAGACTGCCTCGAAGGTTTGCCTGGCCACGAGTCTAACCAACTCTTACCAAGCAATTTACAAATAAAGATTGATGATACTTACATTTGTTTTGGGCCGACTGAGTGTTACCAATGTGAGGTTGGTTTCTGATTGGACGCTGCCTGTTGTGTTGGTCTCCATCAGACACTTCTTCAACAAGGAGGGTGACTTCAACAACCTGACGGCTGCAGCGTTCCACAAGCCCACACACATCCTGGTGACTGGGTTCGCCTCGGGGATCTTCCATCTCCACGAACTGCCCGAGTTCAACCTCATCCACTCCCTAAGGTCAGGGGTCACACACACACACTAACTCCTCGACTGTTGAACCACTCAATGATCAGTTTCATTCAGGCCCCAAGCCTGCAGTTCTTGCTCGTGGGGTCATTCATCATAAGTTGTTAGGACAATTAGGTTTTGTTGTATTATTAGTAGCAATAACAGCCTGTATGTTTTCATGTGTTCTCAGTATCTCAGACCAGAGGATTGCCACAGTGTCAATGAACAGCTCTGGGGACTGGATAGGCTTTGGCTGCTCAGGTATGTTCTCATGGTGTCTCAGTTAACATACCCAAATAGCACATCCAAACTTGCAGTGTTTAACAAAGGAACAAGATATCATCAATTACCCGTGTGACATGTTGCCTTGTGTGTTGTCCAGGTCTGGGCCAGCTGCTGGTGTGGGAGTGGCAGAGTGAATCCTACGTGTTCAAACAGCAGGGACACTTCAACAACATGGCCGCCCTGGCTTACTCCCCCGATGGACAGTACATCGCTACAGGAGGGGATGATGGGAAAGTGAGTTCTTATACATTTTTCTCCATGGCCTGTTAGCTGCTGTATCTCAGTTGTTCTGTTGTGCCAAACCACGTGTTGGCTGAATGATACAACGTTTTGGAATACCAAGGTCATGAAAATGGTGACCCTGGCCGTGACCCCACTCCCTGCGGGAGCTATAGGGGGAGTTGGGATATGCAAGGAACACAATTACACAACAAATATAAGCACCCCCCAAATGATTGTATGGTTAGGTAACAACAGCAGGATTTTCCTGTGTTTTCAAGCAGGCATGTGAATGCTGATGGTGTTCTGTGTTTCAGGTGAAAGTGTGGAACATGACCAGCGGCTTGTGCTTCGTCACGTTCACAGAACACACCAGCTCTGTCACTAACGTCACCTTCACCTCCAGAGGCTTTGTCATAGTCAGCGCCTCTCTGGATGGAACGGTCCGAGCCTTCGACCTTCACAGGTAAGAGAACACACCTGGTGAAGGCAGCTTCACACCACACCTTCACGCCACACCTACACACCACACCTACACACCACACCTACACGCCACACCTACACGCCACATCTACACGCCACACCACACCTACACACCACACCTACACACCACACCTACACACCACATCTACACACCACACCTACACACCACACCTACACACCACACCACACCTACACACCACACCTACACACCACACCTACACACCACACCTACACGCCACACCTACACGCCACGTCACACCTACACACCACACCTACACACCACATCTACACACCACATCTACACACCACACCTACACACCACACCTACACACCACACCACACCTTCACGCCACACCTACACGCCACACCTACACACCACACCTACACGCCCCTACACACCACACCTACACGCCCCTACACACCACACCTACACGCCACATCTACACACCACACCTACACGCCCCTACACACCACACCTTCACACCACACCTACACACCACGCCACACCTACACACCACACCTACACGCCACACCTTCACGCCACACCTACACGCCACACCACACCTACACGCCACACCACACCTACACGCCACACCACACCTACACGCCACACCTACACGCCGCACCTACACGCCGCACCACACCCACACGCCACACCACACCTACACACCACACCTATACGCCACACCACACCTACACACCACACCTACACCTTCACGCCACACCTACACACCACACCTTCACGCCACACCTGCACACCACACCTGCACACCACACCTACACGCCACACCACACCTACACGCCACACCTACACGCCACACCACACCTACACACCACACCTACACGCCACACCACACCTACACGCCACACCACACCTACACGCCACACCACACCTACACACCACACCACACCTACACACCACACCTTCACACCACACCTGCACACCACACCTGCACACCACACCACACCTACACGCCACACCACACCTACACGCCACACCTACACACCACACCTACACGCCACACCACACCTACACGCCACACCACACCTACACGCCACACCACACCTACACGCCACACCTACACGCCACGCCACACCTACACGCCACACCACACCTACACGCCACACCACACCTACACGCCACACCACACCTACACGCCACACCTACACACCACATCTACACTACACACCACACCTACACGCCACACCACATCACACCTACACGCCACACCACACCTACACGCCACACCTTCACGCCACACCTTCACACCACACCTGCTCACCACACCTGCACACCACACCACACCTACACGCCACACCACACCTACACGCCACACCTACACGCCACACCACACCTACACGCCACACCACACCTACACTACACGCCACACCTACACGCCACACCTACACGCCACGCCACACCTACATGCCACACCACACCTACATGCCACACCACACCTACACGCCACACCACACCTACACGCCACACCTACACACCACATCTACACTACACACCACACCTACACGCCACACCACACCTACACACCACACCTACATGCCACACCACACCTACACACCACACCTACACGCCACACCTACACACCTACACGCCACACCTACACACCACATCTACACTACACACCACACCTACACGCCACACCACACCTACACACCACACCTACACACCTACACGCCACACCTACACACCTACACACCACACCTACACGCCACACCACACCTACACGCCACACCTACACACCACACCTACACGCCACACCACACCTACACGCCACACCTACACACCTACACGCCACACCTACACGCCACGCCACACCTACACACCACACCTACACACCACACCACACCACACCTACACACCACACCACAAACCTGTTTAAGACAGACATGCCCAATACTCACCCTTTTTCAATTAAAACAACAAACTAGCAATGCAACATTATATAAACCTTCCCAGAAACATGTTTTTCCTTTCAATCACATACACTAGGAAGATTTCATAGAGAAACAGGCTCTATGGTTAATGAGTGGTTCATACTGATGGTTGATTGTCTAGAACTACTGTATCTACACAGGTACCGTAACTTCCGGACGTTCACGTCTCCGCGGCCGGCCCAGTTCTCGTCTCTGGCGGTGGACCCGAGCGGGGACCTGGTGAGCGCTGGGGCCCAGGACTCCTTCGAGGTCTTCATCTGGTCCATGCAGACTGGACGTCTGCTAGAGGTCCTGGGGGGCCACGAGGGCCCGGTGAGCTGTCTGTGCTTCAGCCCGGTGCAGTCCATCCTGGCCAGTGCATCATGGGACAAGACGGTCCGCCTCTGGGACATGATGGACAGCTGGCAGACCACAGAGACGCTCCGTCTCACCTCAGACGGTAAGCCCCGCCTCAGTCTCCCCTCAGTCCCTTCCACAGCTCTCTGACTGACTGATGTTAATGGGATAGTTTCCTGCTGAATTAGCATTTCTTCGTCATTTTCTAAATCCAGAGTTGTTAGTTGTTTCCAGACAGACACTTAGTCGTAGTGTGGCTGAGTGTAGAGACATTTTAACATTTACATTTAAGTCATTTAGCAGACGCTCTTATCCAGAGCGACTTAGAGACGATTTGGGATTCAGCGGAAGTAATGGTAGTAGGGGAAACATTGAATGAATGTCTCTGTCTCTGATTGGTTGTGCAGGCCTGGCGGTGTCGTACCGGCCGGATGGCCAGGAGCTAGCCGTGGCCACGCTGGACGGCGAGATCTCCTTCTGGAACCCCCAGTCAGCCAATCAGACAGGCTCGGTCAGCGGACGCCACGACCTGGAGATGGGACGCAAGGAGACCGACAAGATCACCTCCAAACAGTCCGCCAAGGGCAAGTGAGTGGAATAACCTGGATGTTTCTGCCGGTGTTCTGGTTATTGGACCAACAGTTAATTTCCCAAGCAGCGTCTTAGCAATTACCTCACAGTTTCCCTTCGGGCATTAAGTGTGGCCACCCGTACTGTGTATTCCAGGTCCTTCACGTCGCTGTGCTACTCTGCAGACGGGGAGTCCATTCTGGCTGGAGGCCAGTCCAAGTTTGTCTGCATCTACAACATCAGAGAACAGATCCTCATGAAGAAGTTTGAGATCTCCTGCAACCTGTCCCTGGACGCCATGGAGGTACAGTACTGACCACAGGTTGACCTACAGATCACTGGTCTATCAGTCCATATGTACTCTGACTGAGCACACCTTCAGAGCATATATACAGTACACTGTGCTAGTAGAATGGCGGCTAGCTGTCTTCTAGTCAGATGTGTTGCGTGAGATTGATCTCGTCTGTTTTCTGTCTCCTTCAGGAGTTCTTGGACCGGAGGAAAATGACAGAGTTTGGGAGTCTGGCGCTGGTGGATGAGGGGGTGGGCGATGGGGACGGGGTAGAGCTCAGTCTGCCCGGGGTTAGGAAAGGAGACATGAGCTCTCGCCATTTCAAGCCTGAAATCAGAGTGAGCTCTATCCGCTTCTCTCCTACTGGTTAGTATCAGGATTACAAGTGTCTTATCTGAGCTGGTTCTGCTGAAGAGTCCACCTGATCCAATGTCAACGCTTTTCTCTCTTTCCTCTCCAACTCTCTCTCTTTCCTCTCCACCTCTCTCTCTTTCCTCTCCACCTCTCTCTCTTTCCTCTCCACCTCTCTCTCTTTCCTCTCCACCTCTCTCTCTTTCCCCTCCACCTCTCTCTTCTCTCTTTCCCCTCCACCTCTCTTCTCTCTTTCCCCTCCACCTCTCTTCTCTCTTTCCACTCCACCTCTCTCTTCTCTCTTTCCCCTCCACCTCTCTCTTCTCTCTTTCCACTCCACCTCTCTTCTCTCTTTCCCCTCCACCTCTCTCTTCTCTCTTTCCACTCCACCTCTCTCTTCTCTCTTTCCCCTCCACCTCTCTCTTCTCTTTCCCCTCCACCTCTCTCTCTTCTCTCTTTCCCCTCCACCTCTCTCTTCTCTCTTTCCACTCCACCTCTCTCTCTTCTCTTTCCCCTCCACCTCTCTCTCTTCTCTCTTTCCCCTCCACCTCTCTTCTCTCTTTCCACTCCACCTCTCTCTCTTCTCTCTTTCCCCTCCACCTCTCTTCTCTTTCCACTCCACCTCTCTCTCTTCTCTCTTTCCCCTCCACCTCTCTCTTCTCTCTTTCCACTCCACCTCTCTCTCTTCTCTTTCCCCTCCACCTCTCTCTCTTCTCTCTTTCCCCTCCACCTCTCTCTCTTCTCTCTTTCCACTCCACCTCTCTCTCTTCTCTCTTTCCACTCCACCTCTCTCTCTTCTCTCTTTCCCCTCCACCTCTCTCTTCTCTCTTTCCACTCCACCTCTCTTCTCTCTTTCCACTCCACCTCTCTCTCTTCTCTCTTCCCCCTCCACCTCTCTCTTCTCTCAGGTCGTAGCTGGGCTGCTACCTCCACAGAGGGCCTGCTGACCTACTCTCTGGACGGGGCGCTGGTGTTTGACCCCTACGACCTTGACCTGGACGTGACCCCCGCCAGCGTCCGCCGACAGCTGCGCCAGGCCGAGTGGGCGACAGCCATCGTGCTGGCGTTCCGCCTCAACGAGACCGCCCTCACACAAGAAGTCCTGGAGGCTGTGCCACACCACCAGAGTGAGTGCTCATGGGCATTTCTGTTTCCGTAAAGGTGTCATGTGACTTTAATTTCTGGTCAAATTGCTGCGATCTGTACTAGTTTGTAAAAATGAGAGGTTGGGTCTTGGAGGGTGTAAGAGTTAGTTTTTTGTAACCACAGACCAGTAGATTATCATGGTAGTAGTCACACGCCATCAGCATGTCCTCTGTGTGTGTTTTAGTCGCCGTGGTGTGCGGCTCCCTGCCTGATGTCTATGTAGAGAAACTGTTAGGTTTCATAGCATCAGCCCTGGAGCGATGTGGTCACCTGCAGTTCTACCTGAGCTGGTCCCAGTCTCTCCTCACGCAGCATGGACAGAAACTCAAAACCAGGTGGGTACTGCTGGCCACAAACACACCAGAGAAATACCAGGCTTATCTTCCGTATCAAAAACAGTTCAACATTTACTGAGAGGAGAAATGGCATCTTGTAGAGTCATTTAGATAAAGGATTGTGAAGCCGCAGCAGACTGCTAAACACTGTTTTATGTTGATCAGGTCTGGAGCTGTTCTGCCCACCATTCAGTCACTGCAGAAGAGTATTCAAAAGCACTTTGAGGATCTCTCAAAACTGTAAGTCCAAATATATTACATATTTTCTTCTCTCTCCGTCTCAGTACAGACTGTTACAGATCTGTGTCCTGTAACAGTGTGGAATGTGGTCGTGTTCATTTGTCTCTGTGTCCTGTGCAGTTGTGACTGGAACATGTACACCATCCGCTACGCAGTCGCCCTGTCGAAGCAGAGGGGTGTGAAGAGGACAGCGGGGGACGCTCTCTGTGACAAGGACCAGAGCGAGGACTCTGAGGTGATGAGCGAGGCCTCTCTGGAGGAGACAGACATGCTCATGTAGGACGCAGCCACAACCTCTTGAGTGGTGTACTTCCCTTCATCCACTCTGACCTGAATATAGGGCCAGGAAAACCATTGAGAGTGGTATGAAGCAGACCCAGTGCAGTTCTTCTACATCTAACCACTGATAAAGGAAAGGAGACAAGGTGATGCAGCTTCAACAAGGTTCTGTTCCAATATCCACACTAGCATACCACTGCTACATTCCAATGAAGCAATGTATTGGGCAAGCATTTTAAGTACTGTAGTATGCTAGGATGAACATTGGAATGTAGCCCAGGAGACACTGACCTCATCACACAGGGCCTCTCCCAGTGCCTTCTGGGAAATCAAGATGGCCAAATGACAAGGACTGTAGCAGACCACAAAGGATTAACCTGTGCTAGTGAAAATCTGTTTATTTACAACAAGGTCGATGCAAATGTGTGTTTTGTTGTAGTAAACTGTTTGAGAAATGACTGATGAATAGTTTTGTGTTAAGTTACCTGGAACACCACCAGCTCCTGTGATGGGGGAAATGTGTACAGTTAAGGACCGCGATATTATTTTGGATACCAAGTAGAAATTTGATATGTCATCTTATAGCTTGTCACTCAACATAGTAATTCTGAGTTGCTAGTGATACTAAAATAAACAATTTTATTTCAAAATGAATGTCATTTTCCTATCCCTGATATGCAGGTCTGTACAGACGTGACAACTGGTTGTTTCTCATAATATACACATGAGAAATATACATATCCACAGTACAGGGGTCAGCTAGATGCAAAATCATACCTGATGACAATAGTAACCAAAGAAAGCAATTGACCCTCGAGTGGCTTGAAAGTCCCTTTCAGAACAATACTGGTCTCCATTTTACTTCATATTAAAAGGGTAAGAATTTCAAGTACTTGCATGTATATTTAAAGGAAGACTCGAATCAGTAGTCAGAAGCAACAATTGTGCTGCCTTGCTGGATTCAATCCGTATCGCGGAAAGTCCGTGTCAAAATGCAAAGGTAATTAGCGATTGAGTCAACGTATACTGTGAATGCAGTCTCTGAACATTACCTTTAAATTTCAAACCAGCAGATCTTCCAAGATATGGATTGAATTCTGCCTTTCAAGTCTGGCGTCTTCCAAACTGAAACCGTTCATATCAATTTTACTTACTGTGTTTGCATGTTTAAAATGCTTACTCTGGACAATGCATCCATTGGCCAAATTTACAGTAGTATTCAGTTGCCATAGAAAGTCACTACTTTTTGGTACGTTAAACAATGGGTCCCTTACTCAGGCTGCGTCCCAAATGGGTCCTGGTCAAAGGTTATACTCTACATAGAACAGTGTACCATTTGGGACAAACCCTCACAAGTTAAGTTTCCCCAGAGCATAGATCTAGGATCAGCTTACCTTACCCCAATCCTCCATAGGGGGGAACACTAACCCCCCCCCCCCCAGATCAGTGCATAGGGGCAACTACATCCTTAAACAGTCTGTCTATATACATGGCAACTTATAAAAGTAACCAAAACTTTCTTTACACAAAGACTAGTCCTTTACAATAACCCTGCATTACCATTTCTTGGGGCCACGAGACTCAAGTTCTGCTCTCCAACCCAAACGGTCTCAGCATGCAGTGGGTTCAACCAAACAGGGTTATAAAAGGTTTCTCTCAGACCATTTACATACTAGACAAACCCAGAACAAAACCTAAAAAGTGCTCCAGAAACCCACATTGCAGTTCATTGTGAGGCCCTTTCCAAGATAACGTTGGGAGATCTCGTTCTAGCACAACAGTGAAGTGAGGGATGTGTGACAGTGACAGCAGGGCAACATCACAATTGACAGATTGTGTTTTTGGATTAGATAAGAATTGTGTTCCGTGAATAGCTCTACATTAGTGAATATCGTTGACAAAAACAAGGAACCAAAAATGACATGGATAGATATTGCATACACAACCCATATTCACCACCCCACAGTCACTACACCCCCCATTCACTCAGTCACACAAGAAGAGCAGTGTCCATTAGGATCCAGAGCAACATCATTCCTAAACACCAGATTTATTCATACTGGGTCCATTCCACACTACAGTTCCCATCAGCCACTGGGCTCCAGGCCAACAGTTGAGTTTCCAGGTAACGGTTGGATTGGAGCGTTGACATGGAATGTTTGTGTTTTGGCCATTCAACCAAAGGAACAGGGAGGGAGGGGTCCAGTAAAACTGAAGAATAGCAGGATGTGTCCTTTCTTGAACCCGCCCCTTCTTCTGATCCGCCGCAATGCATCACGGGCCACAGTCTACTTGTGGCCTGGGTAAAAACAAAACAGAGAGAAAGAGTTTAATACCACCAGGCCACATAAGAGGGGATGTTTTGCTATAAATGCCAGGGATTGAAACTACAGGATAATGTCATGCAATTGATGCAAGAATGCAAGCTGGTAGTATCGCTAAGTCTTGGAAGGAAGAGGTAGCAGGTGCTATGGTGTTACTGCAGGAGAAACGATCAGGTAAAGCATGTGATTGTTGCAGTAGCAGCAGGTTGGGAGAGCTAGTCAGTCTAACTTTGTTAGGATACAGATTAACCACACAAAAACACTTCAACACCACTTTATCCCTCAGATCAACTGAAAGCTAGTCTGATAGAGTACGTACACACAAACACACCACAATGTTCAGATTCTTCATCCTTGCTCATAGAAAGTACATGTACGTCACACACACACACACACACACACACACACACACACCCTCTCTCATGCACTGTTAGCACATCCACACTAAAGCGGACACTGACCTGCGATGTATTTTGCTCCAATTAACATTAACATGCTACCCAGAATGTAAAAGCCCAGTGGGACACTACTGAAGATACTAGTTTCACCTGGACGATGTCCAAACCCAGGTCCAATTCAAGCAAGACAGAGGAGAGAGAGAGAGACAAACAGCAGGACAGAATTACCACCTCTGGGTACAGCTTAACTAGCCTGTTCCAAGATCCCTTTATTTCTACTGTCTTGCCAACTCCTACGGTCATTGGCGTGACGATGACCATAAGAGTTGGCAAGACAGTACAAACAGGCCTGGGACCAGGCCACAGCTCAACAACAATATTGCCACTCTAGATTACAATGTTTTGGACTTTTTCTCCAGTTTAGAAGTTAACTGTGTTTTTAGGAATTGGAACAGCCACCCAGTCTATCACTGTATTCATTAGGGGCACCACTGCTCAGTCTTACTGTTCCTTGATGTTGTTATACACATTGCTATTATGGAGCAGCCTACATTAAACCAGTCAGGTGAAGTGGAGAACAGTCCCTACCATTTCCATTAGAGATGGGTTCAGTGGTTTCCCAGTTCATGGCTCTCTGTACAGCCTTCTTCCAGCGAGCATATCTAAACTCACTCTCTACAGAGCAGAGAGGAGAGAACGAGAGCGGGGGAGAGAGAACGAGAGAGAACGAGAGGGGGAGAGAAAGACAGAAATAAATACATAATCCCATTTATTCACATGGGCACAACAGCAAACATTGTGCAGTTGTTTGCTGGGTTCATGTATATTGTCCTTACCATAGGCTCCCTGACCTCCAGGGTTCATAGAGAGACAGAGAGACAGACAAATACTTGACCCATGTCTGTGTTCAAACAAAAAGGAACTGCTAGCAATGAAATAAGGTAACAGTGGTGTGCCTCACCTCCAGAATTGATAGAGACAAATACTTTTGACCTACACTACCAGTCAACACCTTGGACACACCTACTCATTCCAGGGGTTTTGATTTTTATCCATATTATGGCAAGAACAGTTCAAATATGAGAAACAACAGTCCATCACAGGGCTCCCGAGTGGCACAGTGGTCTAAGTCACTGCATCTCAGTGCTAGAGGCGTCACTGGCCGTGATTGGGAGTCCCATAGGGCAGCACACAATTGGCCCAGCATCGTCCGGGTTTGGCCGGGCTAGGCAGTCATTGTAAATAAGAATTTGTTCTTAACTGACTTGCCTAGTTAAATAAAAAGGTTCAATATTATTATTATTTTATGGCATGAAGGTCAGTCAATCCGGAACATTTCAAGAACTTTGAAAGTTTCCTCAAGTGCAGTCACAAAAACCATCAAGCGCTATGATGAAATTGGCTCTCATGAGGACCGCCACAGGACAGGAAGACCCAGAGTTACCTCTGCTGCAGAGGATAAGTTCATTAGAATTACCAGTCTCAGATTGCAGCTCAAATAAATGCTTCAGAGTTCAAGTAACAGACATGTCAACATCAACTGTTCAGAGGAGACTGCGTGAATCAGGCCTTCATGATCAAATTGCTGCAAAGAAACCACTACTAAAAGGACACCAATAAGAAGAAGAGACTTGCTTGGGCCAAGAAACACGAACAATGGATATTATGGTGGAAATCTGTCCTTTGGTCTGATGAGTCCAAATGTGAGATTTGTGGTTCCAACTGCAGTGTCTTTGTGAGATGCAGAGTAGGTGAACAGATGATCTCCGCACGTGTGGTTCCCACCATGAAGCATAGAGGAGGAGGTGTGATGGTGCTTTGCTGGTGACACTGTCAGTGATTTATTTAGAACTCAAGGCACACTTAACCAGCATGGCTACCACTGCATTCTGCAGTGATACGCCATCCCATCTGGTTTGCGCTTAGTGGGACTATCATTTGTTTTTCAACAGGACAATGACCCAACACATCAACAGACTGTGTAAGGGCTATTTGACCAAGAAGGAGAGTGATGGAGTGCTGCATCAGATGACTTGGCCTCCACAATCACCCGACCTCAATCCAATTGAGATGGTTTGGGATGAGTTGGACTGCAGAGTGAAGGAAAAGCAGCTAACAAGTGCTCAGCATATGTGGGAACTCCTTCAAGTTGGAAAAGCATTCCAGGTGAAGTTGGTTGAGAGAATGCCAAGAGTGTGCAAAGCTGTCATCCAAGCAAAGGGTGGCTACTTTGAAGAATCTAAAATATATTTTGATTTATTTAACACTTTTTTGGTTACTACATGATTCCATGTGTTATTTCATAGTTTTGATGTCTTCACTATTATTTTAAAATGTAGAAAATAGTAAAAATAAATAAAACCCTAAAAATGAGGAGGTGTCCAAACTTTTGACTGTGTCCAAACAAATAGGAACTGCTAGTATTGAAATAAGGTAACAGTGCTTTACATGTCCCTTACCTTCAGGGTTGATTTGTGGCTCAAACTTCTCAGAGGTGACCTCACTGAGGTCCTCAGGACGCAGGCTCCAGACACTGACCCCCTCTGCTGCCCCTGCAGCCATGGCCGCCCCCAGGGCAGTGGTCTCAGGCATGGAGGGCTTCACTACAAACACATTCTTCCTCATCATTGTGGATATTAACATAAACAGTGTGAGTGAGTGAGTGAGTGAGTGAGTGAGTGAGTGAGTGAGTGAGTGAGTGAGAGAGAGAGAGAGAGAGACTCTTACCAACGGGGATGCAGAGTATATCAGCTTGCAGCTGCATCAGTAGTCTGTTGGAGGTCATGCCCCCGTCCACCTGGAGCTGGGTCAGAGGGATGCCACTGTCCTGGTTCATCGCATCCAGGATCTCTCGAGTCTGGAAACAGACAGCTTCCAACGCAGCGAAGGCCAGGTGACTCTTGTTAGTGAACTGAGTCAGACCACAGATTATCCTGTGTATGAGAGCGAGATAAGAAGTGTAAAATAACTTGATATAACCTTCTTTACCAAATGTAAGGGAAAGAGAATGAGCTCATTTAAAAACTATGCTGAATCCAAGTTGTTCTAGTACTCACCCTCGTGCACTGGGCTCCCAGTAGGGGGCGTACAGACCAGAGAACGCCGGGACAAAGTAACATCCATACGACGTGCCCACTGAAGCCGCCAGTTTCTCTGAGGATGAAGGAAACAAGTAGGAGAGGCATGGAGACGAGAGGCATGGAGACGAGAGGCATGGAGACGAGAGGCATGGAGACGAGAGGCATGGAGACGAGAGGCATGGAGACGAGAGGCATGGAGAGGAGAGGCATGGAGAGGAGAGAGAGTTATGTCATGAGGTGTTCTGGAACACACCCCTCTACTAGTGTTGTGAAGGACAGGACTTCCCCTTACCCAGCTCTGTGGAAGTCTGAATGATCCCCAGGTTGTCCTTCAGCCAGCGAACCACAGCCCCCGCTATGGCCACTGAGCCCTGGCAACGACCAATCATAGACCAGTAGGGGAATTAAGGACCAATCAGAAAATAGAACTGACAACAACAGACCAATCAGGTTAGAGATGAGTGCATATTAGTGCTGTACAAGTTTCATCTATGATCCATGCCTACCTCTAGTGCGTAGCAGGCAGGTTTGTCTCGACCTAGTTTGTACGCCACCGTGGTTAGTAGGCCATGCTCCGACATGACAGGCTGCAAGAGATAACAGTTAAACAGATATATTAAAACAACTTTCAAGAGACAGGCTGTCTAGGCTGAGTGATGTCACAGATGAATGTTCCACATCTTTATCTTTTCTTTTTAAGATCATTTGGTAGAAAATCACCTTGGCCCCAGTGTTTCTGAGTAGAAAGCAGCCCGTTCCATATCTGAAAGATAGTCATACCTGGTCAGATGTTTGTCACAGCATTATATCTCAAAACTATCTTACAGTACATCCCAAATATATGGTTATATCACCAGCTATGAAAAACCTATGGAGAGAAGTCTTACGTGTTTTTGGCCTGCCCTTCCTGAAAGCACATCTGTCCAACAAGAGCAGCCGATTGGTCCCCAAGACACTGTAAACAAAGACCCTTCAGATTGGTGGGAACAGGTGCCAATCACTCCTCATAACATCAGGAAATGTAATAAGAGACCTTGAATAGAGTAAGACAGGATGTTTCAAAACCTACCCCTGAGATGGGTATGCCACTAAGACAGCCCGACTTCTGTCAACGAAACAAAACGTGTTAGAAAAATGAACAGCTTCACAGTTTAGAATTCTGGCCAACTCTGTAACCACAAGACCCAGCAAAGCAAGACTCTTCCCTGTATAAAACGCCATGCCAGCTTGATGTTTCAAGCTGCCGTAGAAGTGTTACTTGTGTACAGACAGACTGTAGAACTGTTTTACTATACAGTATGGTGCTATAGCCAACAGAAGTTCTCGATACAGCCAATCAAAGAGCATGAAGGAGACAGACGAATGCGTTTGTCTTGGAGGCAAATGGTTTAAGGCACACAAGTCAAATATCTTCACTCCCATTGAACTCAATATAACCCTCAATCCCCAAAAGGGGCTAGGGATCGAAATGGAACTGAGCCGACCGAAATGGAACTGAGTGGAAGAGTGAAGAGATTTACGGAACAGCTTGTAGAAACACGTCAACAGGATGAGGAGCAGCCAGACAGGAAGTAGACAGCAGCCCACTGAACACCTGGGCAAGGCGTGGGGCATCGCAGTAAGGTGTAGGGCGGCATCATCCACAGTAGCGGAGCGGCATGCCACGACAGGAGCAGGAAGCACACACCCATCCAGTACATTTCCAATCTTATCCAGGACAGTTTGGTGAATGTCTGTTTCAGTCGGACCTGACTACTCAAGATGTGTTTTACAAATACACTACAAAAGCATGTGGACACCTGCTCATCGAACATCTCATTCCAAAACCATGGGTATTAATATGGAGTTGGTCCCCCCCCCCCCCGCTGCTATAATAGCCTCCACTCTTCCGGGAAGGCGTCGGGGACTTGCTTCCATTCAGCCACAACAGCATTAGTGAGGTCGGACACTGATGTTGGGCGATTAGGCCTGGCTCGCAGTCGGCGTTCCAATTCATCCCAAAGGTGTCCGATGGGGTTAAAGTCAGGGCTCTGTGCAGGCCAGTCATGTTCTCCAACACCGATCTCAAACCATTTCTGTATGGACCTCGCTTTGTGCACGGGGGCATTGTCATAATGAAAGAGGAAAGGGCCTTCCCCAAACTGTTGCCACAAAGTTGGAAGTACAGAATCATCTAGAATGTTATGCTGTAGCGTTAAGATTTCCCTTCACTGGAACTAGGGGGCATAGCGCGACCCATGAAAAACAGCCCCAGACCATTATTCCTCCTCCACCAAACTTTACAGTTTGCACTATGCATTGGGGCAGGTAGCATTCTCCTGGCATCCACCATACCCAGATTCGCCCGTTGGACTGCCAGATGGTGAAGCGTGACTCACGCGTTTCCACTGCTCCAGAGTCCAATGGCAGCGAGCTTTACACCACTCCAGCAGACGCTTGGCATTGCGCATGGTGATCTTAAGCTTGTGCGGCTGCTCGGTCATGGAAACCCATTTCATGAAGCTCCCAACAAACAGTTATTGTGCTGACGTTGCTTCCAGAGGCAGTTTGGAACTCGGTAGTGACTGTTGCAACAGAGGACAGAAATGTTTTACGTGCTACAGCACTCGACGGTCCCGTTCTGTGAGCTTGTGTGGCCTACCACTTCACGGCTGAGCCATTATTGCTCCTAGACGGTTCCTCTTCACAATAACAGCACTTAGTTGACCAGGGCAGCTCTAGCAGGGCAGAAATTTGACGAACTGACTTGTTGGAAAGGTGGCATCCTATGACAGTGCCATGTTGAAAGTCACTGAGCTCTTCAGTAAGGCACTTCTACTGCCAATGTTTGTCTATGGAGATTGCATGGCTGTGTGCTCGATTTTATACACCTGTCAGCAGCGGGTGTGGCTGAAATAGCCGATTCCACCAATTTGAAGGGGTGTCCACATACTCTTATGTGTTTGTGTATGTATGTATGTATGTATGTATGTATGTATGTATGTATGTATGTATATATATATATATAGTGTGTAGCATGAAAATCTGTTTCACCCAAACTTATAAAATGCTTTATATCCTATACAATAAAGGGGGGATCAATATAAGTACATTTTAGGGTGAGGCATAACTCCCTAAAAATAAATATATTTGTCTCAAAGCCTTCAAAAGTCTTGCTCAACACATCTAACCATTGTCTTCTCAGTGGCTTGGAAATGCACCTTTGGATGGTTCAATCACTTTGACACAGAAGCAAGATGACTGGGGATCAGGTTCTGACATAGCAATAACAGTGATGAGGACATCGATGAAGACCTCAATACTCACCAGGCTAGAACATATTTTCTATAGACAACGGGGACACACAAAAGAATGCTTGTGACAACACCTCAAGCAAGTACAGACTATGAAAAACAGACTAAATGCCCTACGAATGTGATTCATAAATGCTTATGATTGGATAGAAGCACAGCTAAGCACAGGTTCAGTTACATAATAATCATAAGCATGTTGAATAGACAGTAACACTTCATAATTCACCTTCTCCCAACCCACAGACATTCACACAAAGACAATGGGGACTTACCATTAAGCCGTAGATTTCTGAGGAACTCCTCACTTTTGGGAGAATCTCCATTGGAATATCAAAGTACCTGAAAGAACGTGTCAAAAACAGGAACAAGTGTAAATACACAGAAGATATGGTTTGTCTCACTGAATGGACATGTATGAGGGACTACACTATGTATTAGACGTTCACCTACTTGCAGAGCTCTGGGTCCCAGTCCAGGGTGTGGATGTTAAACAGCATGGTCCTGCTGGCGTTGGTCACATCTGTGCAGTGGACTCCCCCACTCTTCCCCCCTGTCAGACACTGTGGGGGGGGGGGGGGGGCAAACACAGACACCTGTCAGACACTCGGGGGGGCACAGACAATATTGGACATGTACAGTGGGGGAAAAAAGTATTTGATCCCCTGCTGATTTTGTACGTTTGCCCACTTACAAAGAAATGATCAGTCCATAATTTTAATGGTAGGTTTATATGAACAGTGAGACAGAATAACAAAAAAATCCAGAAAAATGCATGTCAAAAATGTTATCAAATATTTGCATTTTAATGAGGGAAATAAATATTTGACCCCTCTGCAAAACATGACTTAGTACTTGGTGGCAAAACCCTTGTTGGCAATCACAGAGGTCAGACGTTTCTTGTAGTTGGCCACCAGGTTTGCACACATCTCAGGAGGGATTTTGTCCCACTCCTCTTTGCAGATCTTCTCCAAGTCATTAAGGTTTCGAGGCTGACGTTTGGCAACTTGAACCTTCAGCTCCCTCCACAGATTTTCTATGGGATTAAGGTCTGGAGACTGGCTAGGCTACTCCAGGACCTTAATGTGCTTCTTCTTGAGCCACTCCTTTGTTGCCTTGGCCGTGTGTTTTGGGTCATTGTCATGCTGGAATACCCACCCACGACCCATTTTCAATGCCCTTGCTGAGGGAAGGAAGTTCTCACCCAAGATTTGACAGTACATGGCCCCGTCCATCGTCCCTTTGATGCAATGAAGTTGTCCTGTCCCCTTAGCAGAAAAACACCCCCAAAGCATAATGTTTCCACCTCCATGTTTGACGGTGTGGATGGTTTTTTGGGGTCATAGGCAGCATTCCTTCTCCTCCAAACACGGCGAGTTGAGTTGATGCCAAAGAGCTCCATTTTGATCTCATCTGACCAAAACACTTCACCCAGTTGTCCTCTGAATCATTCAGATGTTCATTGGCAAACTTCAGACGGGCATGTATATGTGCTTTCTTGAGCAGGGGGACCTTGCGGGCGCTGCAGGATTTCAGTCCTTCACGGCGTAGTGTGTTACCAATTGTTTTCTTTGTGACTATGGTCCCAGCTGCCTTGAGATCATTGACAAGATCCTCCCGTGTAGTTCTGGGCTGATTCCTCACCGTTCTCATGATCATTGCAACTCCACGAGGTGAGATCTTGCATGGAGCTCCAGGCCGAGGGAGATTGACAGTTCTTTTGTGTTTCTTCCATTTGCGAATAATCGCACCAAATGTTGTCACCTTCTCACCAAGCTGCTTGGCGATGGTCTTGTAGCCCATTCCAGCCTTGTGTAGGTCTACAATCTTGTCCCCGACATCCTTGGAGAGCTCTTTGGTCTTGGCCATGGTGGAGAGTTTGGAATCTGATTGATTGATTGCTTCTGTGGACAGGTGTCTTTTATACAGGTAACAAGCTGAGATTAGGAGCACTCCCTTTAAGAGTGTGCTCCTAATCTCAGCTCGTTACCTGTATAAAAGACACCTGGGAGCCAGAAATCTTTCTGATTGAGAGGGGGTCAAATACTTATTTCCCTCATTAAAATGCAAATCAATTTATAACATTTTTGACATGCGTTTTTCTCGATATTTTTGTTGTTATTCTGTCTCTCACTGTTCAAATAAACCTAACATTAAAATTATAGACTGATCCTTTCTTTGTCAGTGGGCAAACACTGTAAGATCTAGTCAGAAACACAACAGAGGACAACTTGTCTTGGAGTATACAGATGGCCATGGTGGGCCTTTCCTATCCTTACCACACACAGACATCATAAACCCCATCTAAAGAGGTGTGTTCATCCTACCCAGATGAGCCAGGAGTCGACGGTACCAAACATGGCTCTGTGTGTCAGGACTGCCTCAGCGACCTCGTCCACATTATCCATCAGCCAGCGAAGCTTCACAGCACTGAAGTACGTACTGATTGGGAGACCCGTCTTGTGCTGAGCAGAGAGGGGGGACAATTATGACAGACCTCAGAGAGGTGGAACTGAGTTCTTCTTTTGTTTTACTTCAGATAGTTGGAATAGTTGGATTGTTTCTTGGACACATTTGCCTGTGATGTCTGGGTAAGCTAGGCTTGATAAAAACACGTCTCACCTTCAAATGGTTCTTGTTTCTCCCAGGTGTCTTGTTGATCAGACGCTCCACGGTCGACTGGGTCCGCAGGTCCAGCCACACTGCACACAACCAACACAACCTGGGTCTTTAAAATCCTTCCAGGCCTTAGATGATGGCTTTAGGTCATGAGGAAAGAGATGTGAACACAGCCACATATTCATATCTCACCGATAGCATTGTAGAGGGGCTCGCCAGTCTCTTTGTCCCAAACCAACGTCGTCTCTCTCTGATTGGTCACTCCAATGGCTAGAAAGTTTCACGTTTGGTGAGTGAAAGTGACAGTCTGTAGTATGAGGAAGCGTTTGTGTGGGTGTATTCAGTATGTGGTGTGTGTGTTTTACCTTTGATGTTGGAGATGTCAACGTTGAGCTGGGTGAGTTTCTCACAGGTTCTCTCCATACACTCGTACACAGACTGCAGGATCTCTTTGGGATCCTCCTCCACCCACCTAAACAGAGGGTTAAAGGTCAGAGGTTAACCTGTTAGGGCTAGGGGGCAGTATTTACACGGCCGGATAAAAAACGTACCCGATTTAATCTGGTTACTACTCCTGCCCAGTAACTAGAATATGCATATAATTATTGGCTTTGGATAGAAAACACCTAAAGTTTCTAAAACTGTTTGAATGGTGTCTGTGTATAACAGAACTCATATGGGAGGCAAAAACCTGAGAAGATTCCAAACAGGAAGTACCCTCTCTGACCATTCCTTGGGCTTCTTGGCTCTGTTTAAAGAACATTTAGGATCTTTGCTGTAACGTGACACTTCCTACGGCTCCCATAGGCTCTCAGAACCCGGGAAAAAGCTGAATGATGTAATTCCAGCCGCTGGCTGAAAAACTTTAGCGCGTTTGGATGGTGGTCGATCAGAGGGCCATCAGACTGAGGCTTGTGCACGAGGGGATCCCATGTTTTTATTTTCTCTCTCTTTGAACCTAAACACGCTTTCCCGGTCGGAATATTATCGCTTTTTTACGATGGCATAAAAATTGATTTTAAACAGCGGTTGACATGCTTCGAAGTACGGTAATGGAATATTTAGACATTTTTTGTCACAAAATGCGTCGTGCGCGTCACCCTTCTTTACCCTTTCGGATAGTGTCTTGAACGCACAAACAAAACGCCGCTATTTGGATATAACTATGGATTATTTGGGACCAAACCAAAATTTGTTATTGAAGTAGAAGTCCTGGGAGTGCATTCTGACGAAGAACACCAAAGGTAATAACATTTTTCTTATAGTAAATCTGACTTTGGTGAGTGCTAAACTTGCTGGGTGTCTAAATAGCTAGCCCTGTGATGCCGGGCTATCTACTTAGAATATTGCAAAATGTGCTTTCACCGAAAAGCTATTTTAAAATCGGACATAGCGAGTGCATATAGGAGTTCTGTATCTATAATTCTTAAAATAATTGTTATGTTTTTTGTGAACGTTTATCGTGAGTAATTTAGCAAATTCACCGGAAGTGTTCGGGGGGTATGCTAGTTCTGAACGTCACATGCTATGTAAAAAGCTGGTTTTTGATATAAATATGAACTTGATTGAACAAAACATGCATGTATTGTATAACATAATGTCCTAGGTGTGTCATCTGATGAAGATCATCAAAGGTTAGTGCTGCATTTAGCTGTGGTTTGGGTTTATGTGACATTATATGCTACCTTGAAAAATGGGTGTCTGATTATTTCTGGCTGGGTACTCTGCTGACATAATCTAATGTTTTGCTTTCGTTGTAAAGCCTTTTTGAAATCGGACAGTGTGGTTAGATTAACGAGAGTCTTGTCTTTAAAATGGTGTAAAATAGTCATATGTTTGAGAAATTGAAGTAATAACATTTCTAAGGTATTTGAATAACGCGCCACGGGATTCCACTGGCTGTTACGTAGGTGGGACGAAATCGTCCCACTGGCCCTAGAGAAGTTAATAGACCTCAGGTTACAGGTCATCCAGTTTGAATGGAACTAACAGGGGATTTGTAGAGGCAACACGGCTGCATGTACTGACCCTTCCTTGGGGAAACTCTGGTTGATCTCAACCTGATGGTGACTGAGGAGCTCGGCTGTTTTAGCATTGAACACCTGGGGATGAGAAGGGAGAACAGGAGTGAACATCTGGACCAAAGTATCTCTGCTACCTAAACCTCAGAGCGGAACTGAAAAACAACTCATGACAACAGGAGACGGATGACAACAGGAGACGGACGACAACAGGAGACGGACGACAACAGGAGAGAGAGCACACAGAGTTATGATGTATCGGTTGTGGGAGAGGAGAGGGGACAGCGTTAAGGGAGACGGGACAGACAGCTCCATGCCCCATCACAGTAGTGTCCTCAACAGCAGACACCTCTCCAGGAAACGTGACAACAATAACGCGGACAGCTCTTTAGCAAATCAAAGTGTCCTTGTTAGTCATTAGCTTTCACACACACCCACCCCTCCTTTCCCTTCACAGGGCTAGTGTAACATTTTGAGATTTTAGGGGTGACCTGTCAACCTGTCCATTCTGGACCAAACCGGCTTCTGTAGGACACAACAGCTGGTTTCAATGCGGGGTAAGAATATGCCATCAGCGAGTAGCAGCAGGGGGGAGGACTGGGACAGACTGAGGGAGAGAGTCCCTCCAAGCCTACTGTTACACAAACCTCAGGCACTGGAGGATGTGCTGGTCTGCACAATGAATGAATTACAAACTCAGCATTTCTGTAGCGGCTACTCAATTTGTAAGTCGCTCTGGATAAGAGCGTCTGCTAAATGACTTAAATGTAAATGTAATGTACACATAGGATAGTCCTACAGGATAGCCCTATCCACAAAGGGCTGGTGTGTGTGTGTGTGTGGTTTCAGGCTTTCGCTCCAGCCATCAGGTTCATGTGCTTAGTGTTTAATGAAGTATTTCTGCTGGAGAAAGAGCCTGCAGCCACACCAGCCATTTGGAGATGTAGGCCTAATGGCTGCAACAACCGAGATTGGACACCACCCTTATAGAATTTACAAGCCGAAATGACATCCAAGAGGAAGACAGTAATTTAGTCAATTAACTAGGAAAATTGAGTGAACTGTCCCTTAGTTAGTTCCACTACAGGCCTGCAAGTTCGTGCATGAATGAACGATTACTAAACAACAAATCTGCAGAAAGCACAAACATTCCGTCGATAGGACTAGAATAGAATGTGTACGACTATATAGGCTACATTAAAAAAGGAGATCGGAGAGTTATAACGGAATCAACCGGGTGTTTAACTAGGTTATTTAAAGGACATTCACCGTTAGGCGAGAAGAACCATTCAATGCGACTGCGGGGGTTGTAACTCACCAGGAAACGCGTCGAGCTCGTTCCCTGGTCGATGGCAGCAACGAGAGGCCCCAGCATTACCCTGCTCGAAGACGCAGCCATTCCACTGTTCATGTGCCCTGTGTCCTTGCGGTGGTCGGGGCTAGCAGTGGACTGTGGCTGGTTTTCTTTTACCGCTGCCTGTAGCTAGCTGCTGACACTTCGACCGCTTAAGCTCACAGAGACACGTGCGTGAGACTGCTAATGATGACGCAGCAGCACCAATCATTGCTATCTGGGATCCTTGGGACGTCCCTACCCTTTTACCTAACCATAACGCTTACCTACAGCAACCATTTTAAATATCAACGTCAATGGACGTCCCAAGGATTCCAGATAGCACAGACCAAACCAGTGGGCAGGGATAGGGCGCGCATAGCCAATGGCGTGAGGGATTGGCGTTTCTTTTAACAGCTCGTCAGAAGCGTCTTCAAATAGACCAATCAGATTTGGAGGCACGTCCAAACTAATTTGGGTAGACATATCAGAGTGGAATTTATGGCCTATTTAGCGACTGCCTCCAAAATAAATTGAATTCATGAATGACTATATAAGACTTCTGGAAAATGTATTATTTATTTGCATTTAAATGTCCTTATGATAAAAAATGAACACCAATTCAATTGAGAGATTATTCATCACACCCACTAAAGATTATAATTACATAAAAAAAATAGGTGTCGTGAGATTACGCTTTCATAGTACTTGATTTGACCACTAGATGGTGCAGTAGTTTTGCTGTACTGTTAGATTGGCGGCGTTCAAAAATGATCTTCCACAAGTCAAGAGCCTAATGTAACAGTGCATATTGCCTTCCTGACAAACAAAGTAATTTAAAATACTATAGAAAGTGCATACATGAATTAATAAATATTAGTGCTAAAATCCAACATTGAGTTAAACAGAATATACTGTACATGCTGACATCTGTGTTGATCAAATGTTGATCTGGAACTGTATATAAAACATGCCTTGTAAATTCATTTCAGACCCTACAAAGTACATGAAACAGTTGTAGAATTGTAGCACATGTTTCATTTGTGTAACTTAATATCTAAAAAGACAATTACATTGCACAAAAACACCCACACATGACGCAATCAAGTCAACAACAGGCTCCTAGGCCCACCTGTGTGGTTACATATGATACATGTAGATCTCACAGATTTGTTTTGAAGCTGCCACCAGAATGACTCTTCTATCCTAGTGCAACTGTCTAGGTCACATATACAGGCCTAGATCTTCTGTTAGTTATATTAAGGTGAGTCTTTCCCTGCGCTCATATCTCCCCAACGTTACACACCCAACCTCACCTGTCGCTCTGCTCTTCTAACTACAGAACCATCTCAATGCAATGCCCCAGTGCTCTACAATCTTTCTGTACAGATGTAGGATCTTTATTTGAGACAGTTTGCTACAGCAGGAAAATAATCCTGCAGCAACAGGAAATGTAAATTATGTGGATTATAATTAATGGACATTATTGTAGGGTTTGAAACAGTACATTTTTTGTAAGGGAAAATCAAGTCTGAAATTTCAAAGTGGAAATTACAAACTTCAGAATCCTTTTTAAACCTCAGATACACTACAAGCTTGTATTTCCTGCTGTGCAGGAAAATTCCTGCAACAACAGGATGATCAAATTAAAATCCTACATCTGTATGCTTCTCTGAGTCAGTCATCCAGCCAGCCAGTCAGTCAGTCACTCAGTCTTCATCACTTTCCCCATAGTCGTCCCTGGTGCTGGTCTGAGAGCAGACGTGTACACAGAACACACATTAGAGTAGCAGGAGCAGCACGGTGTGGCTGAGCGTCAGCACAAACACAGCAAATAGGTACAGAGACTTCCTGCAGTAGTCCTGTGGCTGGTGGAAGGTTGCAATCTTGGCTTTCCCTGCTTCACACAGGAAGCGGCGCAGGTCCTAATCCAGGCACTTGTCATCTCCCGTCTGGATTACTGCAACTCGCTGTTGGCGGGGCTCCCTGCCTGTGCCATCAAACCCCTACAACTCATCCAGAACGCCGCAGCCTGTCTGGTGATCAACCTTCCCACGTTCCCTCACGTCTGCACACTCCACTGGCTTCCAGTTGAAGCTCGCATCTGCTACAAGACCATGGTGCTTGCCTACGGAGCTGTGAGGGGAACGGCACCTCCATACCTTCAGGCTCTGATCAGGCCCTACACCCAAACAAGGGCACTGCGTTCATCCACCTCTGACCTGCTGGCCCCCCTACCTCTGCGGAAGCACAGTTCCCGCTCAGCCCAGTCAAAACTGTCCGCTGCTCTGGCACCCCAATGGTGGAACAAGCTCCCTCACGACGCCAGGACAGCGGAGTCAATCACCACCTTCCGTAGACACCTGAAACCCCACCTCTTTAAGGAATACCTGGGATAGGATTAAGTAATCCTTCTACCCCCCCAAAAAAAGATATAGATGTACTATTGTAAAGTGGTTGTTCCACTGGATATCATAAGGTGAATGCACCAATTTGTAAGTCGCTCTGGATAAGAGCGTCTGCTAAATGACGTAAATGTAAAATGTAATGTAAATGTTAGGCTGGAACACAGAGAACACCCAGTAGTTCCCCAGGAGGAACCAGACGAACAAGAACAGGCTGAGGACGATGTGCACGTAGTATTTATTTGCGTTCTGTCTCCATGGACACTCGTCAGCATCGTCGTCGCCGATGACGACCGACTTGGAGATGAGCGACCTCATGTGGGTGGTGTCGTACAGGAGCAGCGTGACCTGGAAGGTTCAGGGTCAGAGGTCGTGGGTCAGATTGGGGTGAACACTAGAGCAACAGTGCCTGCCTTCCTTACATATGTTTTGCACTTTCTATAATTTTTACAGCCTGGAAGTGTTTGGAACCTGTTCTACTACCCTGCTGCTACATGGAAACCTATGACCTGGAACGCATCCATTACCTTTACACTGCCAATAACCCCACCCACCAGCAGGTAGAGAGGAATCATTGGCTGAACAGGGCAGTCGTCTATAGACTTCACACCTGCAGGGGTTAAACATCATCAATAGTTCATTAGTTTACCAACATAACTCAATAGAACCCATACAGTACCAAAACCAATACGTGCATCTCCCCAGACCCCCCCTCTCAGTTTCCTGTATCTATGCTGTAATAGTCTATGTGCCGGGGGGCTAGTGTCAGTCTGTCCTATCTGGCGTAATCTCCTGTCTTATCTGGTCCCGTGATCTTAGGTGTGCTCCCTCTAATTCTCCCATCTCTCTCCCCCCTCCTGGAGGTTCTGATCCCTAGGGCCATGCCTCAGGAATACCTGGCCTGACAACTACTGGCTGTCAGGCCCCAGTCCACCTGGTCATGCTGCTGAGTTTCTGCTTGTTCTGGACCTGTTGCTTCGCCCCTCTCCCTCTCTCTCTCTCCCTCTCTCTCTCTCTCTACCACACATGCTGTCCCGACGACCTCAGAATGCTCGGCTATGAAAAGCCAAATTACATTTACTCCTGAGGTGCTGACCTTTTGCACCCTCTATAACCACTGTGATTATTATTTGACCTGGCTGGTCATCTATGAACGTTTGAACATCTTGAAGAGACATCTGGCCTTAATGGCCATGTTCTCTTATAATCTCCAACTAGTACAGCCAGAAGAGGACTGGCCACCCCTCAGAGCCTGGTTCCTCTCTAGGTTTCTTCCTAGGTTCTAACCTTTCTAGGGAGTTTTTCCTAGCCCTCAAAGTTCAATAATGGGGTGAAAATGGCAGCCATATTGGTCAGGGAGAAATCCAACCCAGTCTAATTGGAATGAATGGCAGTAGAGGCATAATCCTGATTTTACTTATGCAGGAAAATAAAAGTGAAATAGGCATGTGATATATCAGAAATTGTGTAATAGAATTAATTATATTGTCATCCTCAAATATTGTCATAGGTATATTATAATAGGCCTGTGCTAAGGATTCTAAGCTGCATGAAGGTCTCCTACATCTTTGGGCAGATTTTTGTTTTAGGCTCAAGCAAAACTCCAATTTATATTCCACTGTGTTTTGTATTTTTCCGGTTTTTGTGTTTGGAATGTCACAGTTACTATTGCATCATCCTGACAATGCTACTATGACCTACCTCACTTAAGACAGGACTTTTCAAAATTCTAATTGTCATTAATAATTATTGCATCATCGTTTATCCCATGATGACGTAACTCCCGCCCCCCCTCCAGCCCTATAAAAGGGACACCCGGCACATCTCAAAGTCATTCATAGTCTTATCTATCAATCACTATGCCCAGAAGACGCAGAGCCAGCCGCCGTGTCCGCAGGCGCCGTCGCCCCAGGGTGTCCCGGCGTCGCAGGAGAGGAGGCCGCAGGAGGCGTTAGACAGGCCGGGTAACCTACCTGAACTAACCGCCCCCTACCGGTTCTCCCTCCAGACTCACC
This sequence comes from Salmo trutta, assembly GCF_901001165.1. Classification (NCBI taxonomy): domain Eukaryota; kingdom Metazoa; phylum Chordata; class Actinopteri; order Salmoniformes; family Salmonidae; genus Salmo; species Salmo trutta. The sequence continues at coordinate 3,070,443 of NC_042995.1, read as the reverse complement.
CCTGGTAGTGCAGAGATGTTAAAAGTCTGCTTAAATAAAAGATGGGCTTTTAACTAAAACTGTTACGACTTTGTATTTTTATTATTAGATGGTTTAGAGTTTGTTTTAGTCAGTATAGAGTTAAATAAGTAGATTAGGATAACAAAACATTGAGCCATTGTAATCATTGTATCTGTCCCTGACAATATAGACCTAACAATGCAGGCTATTTATTTAAAACGTTGACACATTGGATCCCTTACGGAAGGTAAATTAACAAATTATATTAACTTGATTCAATGCAATTCCCCCTTACTCCAAATAAAAAATGTGTTTATCTGTTCAGCTTTTTGGTCTCTGGATATATCAATATTCTTTAAACCGTTACGATTCTTAGGTGCCTCACATACCGGGTTATTGTCCTTTCGGCTGCAAAGTCTTCGAAATAAAAACGAGCGCTTCCAACTTAGTGTTTATTTGATTATTTTCCCGGCACCGTTACTAGTAGGCCTGTTAATCATAATGCTCTTTGACTGGACATTCCAAATTACCATGGCAATTATGCATCACAATAGTCATATTCATTTAGCAACATGCAGCAATCCACATAGGTCTAAGTATTAAACTGCGCTGCTGATTTATAGTCTAGGCGGGCTATCACCCGCTGCCCTGTTATACCCAACTCATAAACTAACCTTCAACTCCTTTCAAATAATGTTGTCAAATAAAGCAAGGTATATAATGCGTCATATAGCCCAAGCACTAGGCATAAAACATAGGAAACAAACGTGAGCTGGTAGATCAAGTGGAGAGGTAGAAAGTAGGCGTACTTCTTCCATGCTTGGATGTGGTTTGCATCTGTGAGAGCTACAAATTCTGTCTGGTCACTTCACTCAACACTTTCTATTTTGGGGGCAGCTAAAACCATAATTTGGTCAAACAGTTACATCCTGATTCCTAAAGGCCTGATTGGTGGAATGCTGCAGGTTCTCCCATCTCCACAGAGGAACTCTGGAGCCCTATCAGAGTGACCATTGGGTAATCTTGGTCACCACCCTGACCAATTGGCCCTCCTTCCCCGATTGCTCAGTTTGGCCGGGCGGCCAGCTCTAGGAAGAGTGTTGGTGGGTCCAAACTTCTTCCATTTAAGAATGATGGAGGCCACTGTGTTCTTGGGGACCTTCCATGCTGCAGACATGTTTTGGTACCCTTCCCCAGATGTGCCTCGACAAAATCCTGTCTTGGAGCTCTACGGCCAATTCCTTCGACCTGACCTCATGGCTTGTTTTTTGCTCTGACATGCATTTTCAACAGTGGGACCTTTATATAGGCAGGTGTGTGGCTTTTCCAAATCATGTCCAATCAATTGAATTTACCACAAGTGGACTCCAATCAAGTTGTAGAAACATCTCAATGATGATCAATGGAAACAGGATGCACCTGAGCTCAATTTCGAGTCTCATAGCAAAGGGTCTGAATACTTTAAATAAAGTATTTTTATTTTTTATGTTGAATAAACTTGCAAAAATGTCTAAAAACCTGTTTTAGCTTTGTCATGTGTAGATTGATGAGTTTTTTATTTTATTAAAAATGTTTTTAATGTTAAGGCTGTAACGTAACAAAATGTGGGAATAGTCAAGGGATCTGAATACGAAGGCACTGTATATATAACGTGTGTTCATGGTAGGCCAACAATACATTTTAAAGAGAAAGCAAGTGACATGATCCCATGGAAATAGGCCTGTGGGAGTTTTTTAAATGCTCTGGAGTTGAGAATATTGGTATATCCAGAGACCAAAAAGCTAAACACATGTTTGATTTGTTGGAGGGGGGAATTGCATTAAATGAAATTAATAATTTAAATGATATACAGTCCATAAGGACAGGTGCCGTTAGTAGTTAGTTATAACTTCAGTTGATACTGGTTTTATACCAATTTTCTGTATAAGTAGCCTCTGAATTATATGTAAACAATCCATAAATGTCAACATTTTTGGTTTTCTCACAAGGCTGTTAATGCAATATATGATACAATATCAGAACTTGTTGTATTTACCACTTGTCTAAGTCCTACAGTATCATCAACTGATTTCAGCCACTGTCTGGCTGTGGATTGACTGCTTTGTTTGAATGGAATGTTGGCATATTGGCATTTAATTTGAAACATTAATGGAATCATTCCTCTAAAACTGTCTGGCTATCTAGCTAACAAACATACAGTGTAGATCAATTCTTCACATTATCTTATCACGCTGGCTCCCTGACCAAAATGGCTGACCTTTATCCCATCAATCATAACAAGGTTCATGTCCATTCTAGTATTGTAATTTATAATTACATGGTCTTACCTACAAACGCCATGGTGAGAGGAATGGCAAGAAAGAATAGAAGTCCCACCACAAAGTAGGCTAGAGAAAAATAAACCGTTATAAATCTGTCCAGAAAAATACATGCAAAGCATTAACCAGCTCCACTCCAACAAGTACGTATCTGTTGTTGTTGTGTTTTCCATTTTAATATGTGGCCTCCTCTGTACGCACTTTGACTGCTGCAAAATCAATTGCCTCTTGATGACATGAACATTTTCTGACACTGAATCTACCCTCTTATTAAACTACCATTACCACTATCCAGTGTTGTAGCAGGCCTACTCCAGATGAGTCCGGTCTCAAGACCACATATTGAGTGTCTCGGTCTTGTCTCGGTCTCGGATACATTTTTACTCGGTCTTGACTTGGACTCAGAAACCAGTGGTGTAAAAAATAAACATCAAAACTCAGAATTATCGCCCCCCTTCAGTCAACACATAAAACAACTTCGCTGGGCCAGATATCCACACTCCTTCACGACACATATTTTATAGCATATTAAAACCTGGTTTCCTACTTTACTCGTAACAGCCTACTGTCCTTTACTTTGTTGAAACATATCCTCAAACCTTGTTGGGCTCCTTGGGATTTTCTTGCTCAGCTAGTAGGGGAGACTGGGGTAAATTGTTTAGTGTCATGTACTGGCTTAGAGAAGACCGGGGAAAATCCTAATATATTTGGTATTTTTATGTATTACTTACAGACTAGTTTGGGTTATTTGTAGAGTGGCTCTCTATTTGCCCTAAGCATGCATTCTTTTTACCATTCTGAATGGCTAAAGAATCCACATGAAATATTAACACAGAAATACTGTACATTTTGAGCTCTTATTGAAAAATTGCAGTCATGGTACTGAATTGGAATCACATTGTTCTGGTCTTGGTCTTGACTTGGATTCGCCCCCGTCCCAGTCTCGGTCTTGACTCAGTCTCGATTTGCTCTGGTCTTGACTCGGTCTGGCTTTAGGTGATCTCAAACACAACACTGGCACTATCCCCCTTTTCCCCTTTCCCCTCCACTAGTCCATCCTAGAGAGATGGCCTCTGGTACTTAGCAGCTCTTTAGAGATTTAGCCTCTGGTACTTAGCAGCTCTTAACAGATTTAGCCTCTGGTACTTAGCAGCTCTTAACAGATTTAGCCTCTGGTACTTAGCAACTCTTAACAGATTTAGCCTCTGGTACTTAGCAGCTCTTAACAGATTTAGCCTCTGGTACTTAGCAGCTCTTTAGAGATTTAGCCTCTGGTACTTAGCAGCTCTTAACAGAGTCTATTGATTAGAGGGAAAGTACCCATATCTGAAGTGCTAATAAATTGATCACCAACTCTATTTTAATATATATAATAATATATGCCATTTAGCAGACACTTTTATGCAAAGCGACTGACAGTCATGCTGCATACATTCTTTAAGTATGGGTGGTCGCTGGAATCAAACCCACTATCATGGCGTTGCGAGTGCAGCTACAGAGGATCCACATTTTATCCATGATATCCCACAGTGCAATTCAGTTCCTTCATGTTAATTCATGTTTTTGAATACATTGGGTGTGTTTGTGTGTGTGACTCACTCACCATTACTGGCCATTTTAGACAGACAGTGATGACATGCCTTCGCCACACCAGTCATGATGAATTCTACACAGGTCCCTGTAAGGAATTTTATAATATCTGTACATTATAGGAAGACGCTTGGGTGTGGAAAAGACATACTATGCACAAACTGATACTTAGGAACACCTGTAATTACAAAAGTACAACGCTTGATGTTTTGCTTTAGCTTGAGATTAAGGATCAGTGTTGACACATTATAAGCATTAAGAGGTCGTACAAGCCTGTGTGTTGAACTATACTGTTGGTAACAGATAGATAAAGGGAACTAAGACAGTTTCTGTTGATGCTATTCCAGTCTTACTTCTGCTAGCACATGATAGCAATAAGAGGAAGAAGGATTGGGAAACTAACTGCCAATAACACAAAAAACTGAACTTCGCCCAGCGGAGTGAAAATGATGAGCTTATATGGTATTAAAGTTTATGGACATCACCCTGGACGGGGTGAACTATAGTAGGGATAAAAAGGGAAAACATCTTTAGAACTGAGTGTCTTGCTTGCAAATTGCTGTAAGTGTATACCCCGGGTTGCAATCCTTATTAAACAAACCTCTGATCAAATACATTTTCCTGTGGTCTCTTGTGTGCATAGAGCAGAGTTCCCTTACAGTCACCTAGAACCTAATATCCACCTGAACATTATTTTGCATCCACACTGACCAGAAAACAGAGGGAGACCGTACTGGAAAAGTGGTAACCATGCACATCCAATTGAAATAAGCGCAAAGGCTTTATCAAATGACTTGGATGGTCAATTATGTCAACGCAGAGACAAAAAGGTTAACCTACTGTTTAGATAGAATTAAAAATGTTCTCCGCAAATACTTGTTAATAATATAAAAACACCACCAAGTCACAATTACTTCCCTTCTAGTCTTCCTGAAATAGTCTGCGACAACGTGTGTAAAGTTGTTTTTTTTTTAATCGGTGCACAACAGAACAAGTGGAACTAGGAGACGCTTTCAGTTGAGCATCTTCTGTGAAACTGTATTCTTGAGCCCCTCTCCTTTATCAGGGAGAGTCTCGCCCTCCCGCGTCCCCGCAGAGTAGTTTATTAAAACAACTGCATGGGCGAGTGCAATGTTTTCATGAATAGGAGGAATAGTGTCCAAATACGTTTCTCTGAATGTTGCGCCTAAAATCCTGTTTTTTCTTCTCGCAGGCTACCTACAGCTGCCCACCCACAGCTGCCCACCCACCACCCACAGCTGCCCACCCATCACCCACAGCTGCCCACCCACCAACCACAGCTGCCCACCCATCACCCACAGCTGCCCACCCACCAACCCACCCACAAACCACAGCTGCCCACCCACCACCCACAGCTGCCCACCCACAGCTGCCCACCCACCACCCACAGCTGCCCACCCACCACCCACAGCTGCCCACCCACAGCTGCCCACCCACCACCCACAGCTGCCCACCCATCACCCACAGCTGCCCACCCACCAACCACAGCTGCCCACCCATCACCCACAGCTGCCCACCCACCAACCCACCCACAAACCACAGCTGCCCACCCACCACCCACAGCTGCCCACCCACAGCTGCCCACCCACCACCCACAGCTGCCCACCAACCAGTTAAACCAGTTATGTAACATCATTTAGAAATAGACATACAAGTTCAATAGCAGAAGAAGCCTTCTCAGTTTACTGAATGAAAGATGAGCGCATTTTGTGGACCTCATTATCAAGCAAGGTAGACAGTGATTGGTAGCCCCACTCCCTTACCCTGAACTTTGTAAAGGTGAGGGGAAATCACATCTTATAAGGATCCAAATTCACTGCAGTTCTCTCATGTAAGTCAAATGACAGACAGTTGAGGAAGTCAATGCAGACTATTGAGATGCACCCTAGGGGACTTCAGGGGTGTAACCTATTCCCTGTCCTCACCATCTACTACCACTAGTGTGAAGACATGACAGGCCATGCAACATGAATGATCCATTCTCTCACTGACACAGAATCATGAGTATCTTTAGCTCTGAAGATGTAGTAAACGTCTTTCCGATGAGGTTCTACAAACACGATGCTTTGAATTTAGAAGGTGATTATACACATATGGCCTACATGTACATGTTGATGGAGATGTTTTGGAAAAGCTTGATGAGATGGGCTACGCAAGCAAGTCAAGGGAAGTACAAAGCAGAAACCTTGGTGGATTTTACTGAAATATATTTGGACTACAGGGACAAAGGAATCATTAGAACACACTCAAAACAGACAATAGGTGGGCACATGACAATCCCCCTAAAAAAAGTTCACAACGAGTAACATTTCCTCATAATGTAAACTGAAGAGCCATATTGTTAAATCGCTTGTGATAAAAAGTGTCTTGAAAGATTTAAAAGAAAGTAACTTAGTGAATGATTAATTTCTAGGTATTGATTCATTTCTCAGTTATCGTTCAGTCAAATATTAAAATACATGTAATTGACATGAAGAGGATGAGACTAAGGAATGTGGACAGTTTCCCTTGGACCTTTCCATCAGACGGTTTCCATAGGACAGGTAGTTTCCCTTTCGACATAATCTCCTCTACCTGGCACCTTGCTACACTATGAGGCCCACTTCCTTCTCGTGGTCCAGCAGGGAGCATCGGTCCTGGAGAGAGGGGGTGGATGGACCTCGGCTGGCCGGCTGGCTGGAGAGGGAGATGGGCAGGGAGAGGCGGCTGCCCTGGCTCAGGCGCTCCCAGGCCCTGCGGAGGGAGGGAGGGGTGCGTCGCCGGTCGTCCAGACCCACGTGGGTGCTCACCTGGCTGGGGCTCAGGCTCTTCATGTTCCCCTGGGCCCGGAACTCATACGTCTCGATTGACGTCTTCTTATACCTGGAGCAGGCAGAAGCAGAAGAGGACTGAGGTCAGTTTTAGTAATCGAGAGAGAGAGTATGAGGAGGACGGGGAGAAAAGTGTAGAGACAGAGACTTGACCTGAAACAGACAAGTGGTGTGTTAATATAGGCAGAATAACGTGTGAGTGAGGAAGACAAACATGACATAAAAACATGTGGCATGTAAGGAACAGAAAAGGAGAGAAAGATTGAGACATTTACATTGTTTGCCATAAATAAAGAGGGAGTTGGAGTGGTTCCAAACAGTTAACTAGATACAGCTGAGAGGTCAAAGTGCACTGTGTTCAGTCTGTGTAGTGTTCAGTGAGTGGGCTGCTGCAACAGAGACACTCTGGACACGGTGCTCAGGGCTGTTCTACAGGCACACGCTGCTTTACTCAGGTTACTATGGAAACGCTTCTCAATGGACCGAGTTTACAGTGAAGAGATTGAGATTTTGGTGCATGAAAAGTGGTCTAAAAATGCTTGCATGACGTCCAGTAAAAGTTCCCATCTGGCATGTTGAAAAGTATGCAAAACATCTAGGAGGGCAAGTTTGATTGGTTGAAATAAATACACAGCAAAATCCCCAACAGACAGGGAGATAGATGGAAGGACGGACGGACAGAGAGGCAGAAGCATACACTCACAGTTTTAACAGCAGGGAAGAGATGACCACAGACACAGATGAAGCCGCCATAGCTGCTGAACCCATCCATGGCTGTAGGACCAGACCAGCGGGCAGAAAAACACCTGGAGGGGTAAAGTGCAACCCAGCTTTACTACACACACACACACACACACAACTGCGCTGTTGGTGCTAGGATCACAAGCATTTTGCTACACTGGCAATAACATCTGCTAAATATGTGTATGCGACCAATACAATAGGATTTGTTACTCACCTGCGGCGATGGGAATCCCTACCAGGTTGTAGATGAGAGCGAAGACAAAGTTGATGCGTATCCTCTGAACAGTCTTCTTGGACAGCTCAATACAGGCCACCACGTCTAACAGATCATTCTACATAGAAAGGAGAAATAACTCAAATATCTCAAGTTCCTTTGGGACAGAAAACACAGCCAGTAGACCTCGTCTCTCCCTTTCAAGTGTATCACAACACAAGTAACTAGTATGTAGTTAACATTAAATTCCCCACCCAATCTACCTACCTCATCCCCATACTGTTTTTATTTTATTTACTTTTCTGCTCTTCTGCACACCAGTATCTCTACTTGCACATCATCATCTGCTCATTTATCACTCCAGTGTTAATCTGCTAAATTGTAATTATTCGCTCCTATGGCCTATTTGTTGCCTACCTCCTCATGCCTTTTGCACACACTGTATATAGACTTTCTTTTTTTTCTACTGTGTCATTGACTTGTTTATTGTTTACTCCATGTGTAACTCTGTGTTGTTGTCTGTGTCACACTGCTTTGCTTTATCTTGGCCAGGTTGCAGTTGTAAATGAGAACTTGTTCTCAACTAGCCTACCTGGTTAAATAAAGGTGAAATAAAAACATCCCAACCACACCCCACTCTGCTCCTCACCCTGATCAGCACCACATCAGCTGCCTCTATGGCCACGTCTGTGCCCGTCCCTATGGCGATGCCCACGTCGGCGCGGGCGAGGGCGGGCGAGTCGTTGACCCCGTCACCCACCATGGCCACCCTCAGACCCCTCTCCTGCAGCTCCTGCACCTTGGCCACCTTGTGGGACGGCAGCACCTCCGCAAATACCTTCCTGATGCCCACCTGGAGGAGGGAAAGAGACACAATTCAGACGTGTGTCTGTGTAACGAACGCCACGCTGCTTGCTTAGCGAGTACCACTTCCTCCCGATTCAGCTCACACCAAGACTCGAACCCAGGACCTCTGTCTTGCTAGCACACGTGACCCCTCTCCCAGAGTCTTACCAGGCGGCGCCACCATAAAATGTACAATTTGGCAGCACAAGTGGCGACCCTTCAGGCTGAGGAGTAAGTTACCCACATCCCCATGTGCTGCACGTGCATGCGTGCGGTCTCCCTTTCTCTTACCTGTGTGGCTATAGCCTTAGCAGTACGTCTGTTGTCCCCAGTGATCATGACCACCTCTATCCCCATGCTGAGTAAAGTATGGACAGCCAGGGCAGACTCTGTCTTCACTGTGTCTGCTATGGCCAGCATGGCACACAGTACACCTAGGGCATAGGAAGAGGAGATGGAACATGTCCACGACACACAGTACACCTAGGGCATAGGAAGAGGAGATGGAACATGTCCACGACACACAGTACACCTAGGGCATAGGAAGAGGAGATGGAACATGTCCACGACACGGAACGCTGAGGTTGATGTAGGGGATTGAAACATATCCCATGTTCAGTGTATGTACCTCAGATAAACCACTGTTGGAGTAAGACACAGTCCTGAGGGTCATAGATAAACCACTGTCGGAGTAGGACACAGTCCTGAGGGTCATAGATAAACCACTGTCGGAGTAGGACACAGTCCTGAGGGTCATAGATAAACCACTGTCGGAGTAGGACACAGTCCTGAGGGTCATAGATAAACCACTGTCGGAGTAGGACACAGTCCTGAGGGTCATAGATAAACCACTGTCGGAGTAGGACACAGTCCTGAGGGTCATAGATAAACCACTGTTGGAGTAGGACACAGTCCTGAGGGTCATAGATAAACCACTGTCGTAGTAGGACACAGTCCTGAGGGTCATAGATAAACCACTGTCGGAGTAGGACACAGTCCTGAGGGTCATAGATAAACCACTGTCGGAGTAGGACACAGTCCTGAGGGTCATAGATAAACCACTGTCGGAGTAGGACACAGTCCTGAGGGTCATAGATAAACCACTGTTGGAGTAGGACACAGTCCTGAGGGTCATAGATAAACCACTGTTGGAGTAGGACACAGTCCTGAGGGTCATAGATAAACCACTGTTGGAGTAGGACACAGTCCTGAGGGTCATAGATAAACCACTGTTGTAGTAGGACACAGTCCTGAGGGTCATAGATAAACCACTGTCGGAGTAGGACACAGTCCTGAGGGTCATAGATAAACCACTGTTGAGAGACAGTTCAGGACTATTACAATATGTGTCTATAACCTGACCCAGTGGGATGTGAAGGCTTTTCCTCTGTTGGACCCCCCCAAAAAATAAAATAAACTATACCTTTCGTGAACTAACACTCGCACTTCCCCTTATCAGCACTGACTCTGCTGGTAGCTACTTTATTGAGGAAAAATGTACTTACTATGACTGATGTGTTTGTCCCACCTCGCTATCTTAAGATGAATGCACTAACTGTAAGTCTCTCTGGATAACAGCGTCTGCTAAATTACTCAAATGTAAATGTCTGTCATTGGACTGAGACTGTACCATCTATAGCTACCAGGATGGCTGTCTGCCCCTTGGTCTCGTGGCTGGACATGGCGTCATCCACGTCAGCTCCTACATGAAGCCCGTTCCGCCTTATCCACTCTCTGTTCCCGATCAGGACCGAATAAGAGGGGCTAGCAGAGGCACCTGGACAACACACAAAACACCATTAGCAATGGAGTGGACTTCAAGGCTAGACAACTTTCGACATTGTAGAATAATAGTGAAGACATCAAAACTATGAAATAACACATATAAAATCATGTAGTAACCAAAAAAGTGTTAAATAAATCAAAATATATTTTATAGTTGAGATTCTTCAAATTAGCCACCCTTTGCCTTGATGACAGCTTTGCACACTCTTGGCATTCTCTCAACCAGCTTCATGAGGTAGTCACCTGGAATGCATTTCAATTAACAGGTGTGCCTTCTTAAAAGTTAATTTGTGGAATTTCTTTCCTTCTTAATGCGTTTGAGCCAATCAGTTGTGTTGTGACAAGGTAGGGTTGGTATACAGAAGATATCCCTATTTGGTAAAAGACCAAGTCCATATTACGGCAAGAACAGCTCAAATAAGCAAAGAGAAACGACAGTCCACCTGTCACACCCTGATCTGTTTCACCTGTCTTTGTGCTTGTCTCCACCCCCCTCCAGGTGTCGCCTATCTTCCCCATTATCCCCTGTGTATTTATACCGGTGTTCTCTTTTTGTCTGTTGCCAGTTCGTTTTATTCGGAAAAGCCTACCAGCGTTTGTTTCCCTGCTCCTGCCTGTTTCTTGCTCCTGTTTTTTAGTCCTTCCTGGTTTGACCGTTCTGCCTGCCCTGACCCTGAGACTGCCTGCCGTTTTGTTCCTTACCCCACCGTTCTAGATTATTGACCCCTGCCTGCCTTGACCCTGAGACTACCTGCTGTTCTGGACCCTTCACATCCTCTCTGGATTATTGACCCCTGTCTGCCTTGACCTGTCGTTTGCCTGCCCCTTTTTAGTATTAAACTTTGTTTCTTCAAAACTGTCTGCATCTGGGTCTTACCTAAAACGTGATACCACCACTACTTTAAGACATGAAGGTCAGTCAATCCGGAAAATTTCAAGAACGTTGAAAGTTTCTTCAAGTGCAGTTGCAAAAGCCATCAAGCGCTATGATGAAACTGGCTCTCATGAGGACCGCCACAGGAAAGGCAGACGCAGAGTTACCTCTGCTGCAGAGGATAAGTTCATTAGAGTTACCAACCTCAGATTGCAGCCCAAATAAATGTGTCCCAGAGTTCAAGTAACAGACCCATCTCAACATCAACTGTTCATAGGAGACTGCATGAATCAGGACTTCATGGTTGAATTGCTGCAAAGAAACCACTACTAAAGGACACCGATAAGAAGAGACTCTCTTGGGCCAAGAAACACGAACAATGGACATTAGACCGGTGGCTACTTTGAAGAATCTAAAATATATTTTGATTTGTTTAACACTTTTTTTGGTTACTACATGATTCCATATGTGTTTTTTCATCGTTTTGATGTCTTCACTATTATTCTACAATGCAGAAAATATTAAAAATAAAGAAAAACCCTTGAATGAGTAGTTGTGTCCAAACTTTTGATTGGTACTGTACATCATGAGTACGACCACAAAGTACAGGGGTAAAAACCGTGATGTTGTAATGCAACACTGACCTGACACTGACACAGTATCGCCGACCAGGCTGCTCTCATCAGTCGTGGCCCCCTGCAGTGTGACCTGGGTATGGCAGGAGTCCTGGTCACCCTCCAGCAGTACCTCCTCAATGTTAGACACCTTACAGCTGATCCCACAGCCTGGCACCGACTGGAAGTCCTTACAGGAACCCAGAACATCTGTCTCCAGCTCCTGATATACATACATGTTTATTTCATTATATTGAGCCCTTACTTCACTAGGTAAGTTGACTGAACATTCATTCTTATTTATATCAACGACCTGGAGAATTATTCCAGGGTAAAGTGGATAGAATTACCTTGTCTGTGTTTATACAGCGGCTAAAGCACAGATACCTGGTAGATATCAATGAAATACCCTCACCTCTTTGCAGTGCTTGGCCACAGCCATCCCCAGTGGGTGTTCACTGCTGGCCTCCGCTGTGCCCACCAGCGCCAGGACCTTACGCAGGGGCAGCCGTGCCCTCTCCCACAGCACCAACACCCTCGTCACCCGCGGGACGCCGTTAGTGATGGTGCCCGTCTTATCAAACATCACCGCACCGATCTGAATGGGAGGAAAGGAGGGAGCGGAAAACACTGTCATTTTCTTTCTGTGTTACTGGTGGTAGCTTTAGCTGTGGCTTTTAGGGTTAGAGCAGTGGAAACTGCCCATCATACATGTACAGCTTCACACTAAGTCCCCATAACCGACTCTACCCTGTACCCGGCCCACACTACAGTTTGGAAAACACTGGAAGTTTACAGGAAGTATGTTTCAGTTGGGAGGAAGTAAATAGAGGTGCATTGCCTTGTGGGCCATCTCCAGCGGTTCCCCTCCCTTGATGAGGATGCCGTTCTGGGCTCCGACCCCCGTGCCCACCATGACAGCTGTCGGGGTTGCCAGGCCCAGAGAGCAGGGGCAGGCGATGGACAGGACTGTGATGGAGGCCTGGAAGGCGAAGCGGACAATAACATCTGTCTTGGGGATGTTCTCATTGTAACCCTGTGAGGTTGAAACACACAAACAGAAACACACAAAAACACTATGATTCAGGACTGATCTCTTCATTCAGAAAGTACATCAATGCCATAAGGCTTTGTTATGAGTTTGATAAGCTCTTGTGGTTACTCACAGGAAAGTACTCCTTCACAACGTGGAAGTTGACAAAGCCAATCACCAGCCAGACCAGCAGTGTTAGCACTGAGGCAATGACAATGAAGGGTACAAAGTAGCCACTCAGTCTGTCTGCAAACTGCTGGATGGGGGCCTAGTCCAGCAAGAGATGTTTCAGATACTTAGAAAATATAATCAACAACTGATTATATTGTAACTTCCACAGGTAGCTGTAGCTTACAATCAAAGACATCCAGTCTTGACCTTGGCCATACAGTGGTTTGTTTACCTTGGATGTCTGTGCCTCCTCCACGAGTTTGACTATCTGACAGAGGGTGGTGTCTGCTCCTACGTGGGTGGCCTGCACCAGTAGAGATCCATGGGCGTTGATGGAGCCAGCTATGACTGAACTGCCGGGCTTCTTACTCACAGGCATGGGCTCACCTGACCACAGAGAGAACATTGACCACCCCATTAACCATGGTAGACCACCACAGAACCACAGTGACTACCAGCAACCACCGATATAGACTACTAAATTACCACAATGACTACGATCGTCGTTAGCGGTGAATAAAGTAATGCTACCTATATTTTCAATGTATTTTTCCACGCTAGGTGGGTCATTTAGTGGTATTTTGCTAGTGTTAAATAAAAAAAAAAGGTGAATTTACATGCCTTTACCCTTCACTACAACACAGTCAATCACCAATAGACCACAAAAGGACCATAATGACAGTAAACCACTATGGCCCATTGGCTCCCCAACAAAACGGCTCTTACCTGTGATGAGGGACTCATCTGCCATGGAGCTTCCCTCGATCACCTTCCCGTCCACGGGGAACTTTCCCCCAGGCACCACCTTCACTATGTCTCCTCTCTGGACCAGCTCCACTGACACCTGCTCCTCACTGACACACACAGTACAGACACACACACACACGCACGCACGTACGCACACAGTACAGACACACACACGCGCACGTATGCACACAGTACAGACACACACACTCGCACGTACGCACAAAGCACAGACACACACACGCGCACGTACGCACACAGCACAGACACAGTACGGATTTATTGTGGTGAAATATTCTCAGAATAGTTTATGGACACAGCTATAAACAGATTGTAAAGAAATCATGGCTAAGGCAGGTTTGATTATATGAGGCCAATATAAAAATAAACATCACATAAAATAAAGGTATTTTTCCACAAGTGTTCACTGTGGGAAAATGGAGCTGGGTTTGGGTTCACCTGAGGATGGAGTGGTCAGGACCTAACGTGACCACAGTGGCATCAGTAGCCTGCAGTGACATCAGCTTGGCCAATGCTTCAGATGTCTTGCTCTGCAGAACAGGAACAGGAAACACAGACAGAGACAATGACGTGAGTGGGTGTTGATTAGACCTGGGAATTACCAGCCGACCTCAGCGTCAGCCTTCAGCCTGTAGTCTGGTCATTGCTTTCCCACACTGACACCATAATATACACATAATCATATGACCATAAATGCCACAAAAACTGATCAGATATGACCTAGAATAACCCCCTGGATCAACCATCCATAAAGCTGAGAGCAACAGAAGTACTTCCAACCAAAAGGACTTTAGCTGTGAAATGCAACCCGCATAACTAATTGTAGGGGAAACACTAGAATTGAGTAGAGTAGAGTAGAGTAGAGTAGAACAGAGTAGAGTAGAGTAGAGTAGAACAGAGTAGAGTAGAGTAGAATAGAATGGAATAGAGTAGAATATAATGGAATAGAGTACAGTAGAATATAGTAGAGTATAATGGAATAGAGTACAGTAGAACAGAGTAGAGTAGAATATAATGGAATAGAGTACAGTAGAACAGAGTAGAGTAGAATATAATGGAATAGAGTACAGTAGAACAGAGTAGAGTAGAATATAATGGAATAGAGTAGAATAGATTAGAATGGAATAGAGTAAAGTAGAATAGAGTAGAGTATAATGGAATAGAGTACAGTTGAGTAGAATGGAATAGAGTACAATAGAGTAGAAAATAAGAGTAGAATAGAGTAGAGTATAATGGAATAGAGCAGAGTAGAATACAATTGAGTAGAATATAATAGAATAGAGTAGAATGGAATAGAGCAGAGTAGAATACAATTGAGTAGAATATAATAGAATGGAATAGAGTAGAATATAGCATAATAGAACAGAGTAGAGTGGAATAGAATGGAATAGAGTAGAATATAATAGAATGGAATAGAGTAGAATATAATAGAATGGAATAGAGTAGAATATAATAGAATGGAATAGAGTAGAATATAATAGAATGGAATAGAGTAGAATATAATAGAATGGAATAGAGTAGAATATAATAGAATGGAATAGAGTAGAATATAGCATAATAGAATAGAGTAGAGTAGAATAGAGTAGGGTAGAATAGAGTAGGGTAGAATAGAGTAGGGTAGAATAGCCGTACCTTTGCTATGTGCTCCAGCCACCGGCCCAGGGCGATGAAGACGAAGAGCATGGGCGGGGTGTCAAAGAAGGTGACAGGGCTCTGATTGGCTCTCTCTGCCATCGCCACGATGAGGACCACAACTGAGTAGATGTAGGCGATGGAGGTTGCCAGGACGATGAGGACGTCCATGTTAGCCGTGCGGTGTCTCAACGAGCGGTACGCCTGGATGTAGAAATAACGACCCCCGAAGATCTGATGGAGGAGTAGGATGTGGGGGAGGGAAAGAGGAGGAGAGAGAGATTGAGAAAGAGAGGTATGAAGAGAGCGAGCGAGAGAGAGAAATGTGACTTACAGGTGGTATATAATGGACTACTACATACAGTAGATAATCAGTATCAGGGCCTGGTAGGGTCCTATTGTATCTGGGGGTCAAAGACACTTCCACAGTACTGAGACTGGGCCAGTAGCAGGGCCTGGTAGGGTCCTATTGTATCTGGGGGTCAAAGACACTTCTACAGTACTGAGACTGGGCCAGTATCGGGGCTTGGTAGGGTCCTATTGTATCTGGGGGTCAAAGACACTTATACAGTACTGAGACTGGGTCAGTAGCAGGGCTTGGTAGGGTCCTATTATACCTGGACAGGTGTACAGAGAAGGAAGAAGGCCAGGTTGAGGAGGGAGAGGCCTGGGAGAAGGTTCTGCTCCTCGGGCATAGAGCCACCATGTTCCCCGTGCTGACTGTCCATCACCATCATGTAGATCATCAAGCCCATCACTGGCACCCCAAACACCAGACTGAACAGGAACGAGTTCTTCCACCTGGAACACACACACACACGCAGGACGAATGCAGAGAGGAAAGTGTGTTAAAACATTTCAAGGTTGATTCAAGAACACATATCTCCAGTCAGGATCTACAGACGACCAAAAACAGATACTTGCTGTTGAATCTCCTCCCCATGATCCAGGTTGTTCCCAAAGCCTTCAGCTTTCATTAGAGACGCCCCAAAGCCCAGTCCCTGTCACAGACAGAGTTATTACAGTTGTAAATATGTGTAAGAATATGTACCAACACTGTAACTGCACAATGTGAATATATAGGTGATCAAAACAATTACAAGGTGTTGGTGATAGAAAAACAAATTCAGCAACAAAATTTAAAGAGACATAACAGCAAAGTCAAGTTATAGCTAGCTACCTCAATCATTCTGATGATGTCACGAGCTCCAAGCACTTCTGGGTCAAACTTGATCTGGGCTTTGTTGGTTGCCAGTGCAACTGAGGCTTCTAGAATCCCTTTGGTCCTGGTGAGTTTGGACTCAATGTTATGGACACACGACGCACATGTCATCCCAGTTACCTACACATGAGATGAGCGAAACAAATTGAAACTGAATGCAGCTGTACCAGACAATACGTTGGCCCAATGTAGGACTGGACTAAACATCAAAGAAAATGTATTTAGCCAAGCATAGAAATGTATTTAGCCAAGCATAGAAATGTATTTAGCCAAGCATAGAAATGTATTTAGCCAAGCATAGAAATGTATTTCTTCTTTCTCCATGTTGTCTCAACCAATGAGAGGACTCACAGAGAGGTCCAGTTTCCCGTCCATAACAGCGTTGTCCTCTATCAGTGTGGCACCGAAGCCTAGACCCTCTATGAGCTGTGTTATCCGCTTGGCATCAACAATACCAGGGTCATACTTCACCTCCGCCTTACCAGCCATGAGGGCAACCAGCACTGAGATGACACCTGGACCACACACACACACACAATGTTGTGCAGTTAACCCCTAACCAGGGAAAGTGGCATCACCACAAAATACTTGTTTATCCTCATGATAGAAACTGTACTGCCAGGTCAAGCGTTCTGCTTAGTGACTCTATGGGTAATGACAGTGACCTAAAGGATAACATCACCCACCTCTGTGTTTGACTAAGTTCCTCTCAATGTTGGCCACACAGGAGGCACAGGTCATGCCTGTCACACGGATGAAGCACTTCTGAACCTTCCCCTCCTCACCGGCAGTGGCCATCTTGGTAGAGCCAGAGCTACCGTTAATGGAAGTCTTGGTAGAGCCAGAGCTACCGTTAATGGAAGTCTTGGTAGAGCCAGAGCTACCGTTAATGGAAGTCTTGGTAGAGCCAGAGCTACCGTTAATGGAAGTCTTGGTAGAGCCAGAGCTACCGTTAATGGAAGTCTTGGTAGAGCCAGAGCTACTGTGAGCCATTCTGGGGGAGTGGGGGGACAGGGGAGTCTTTGGTCTTTGAAGGGGAGGGGTTGGTAGAGTTTCTGCAGAAGCAGATTCTTCAGGAGAAAAGAACACAACATATTAACAAGACCGTTGGTTGGATGGGTTATGCATGGATGGAGAGAGAGTGCTTTCAGTGTAAAGGGGGGTGACAGAAAAGAACCAAACCGTTTCATAATCCGTTTATAAACTTGTTTTACTGGCCCCAAGTCTGGGTAATTCAAGAACACTTGATGCCACACTAGAAAGCACACTTGTCTCGTTTCCAAGGAGACCTGTGCCCAAGTGCTGCCTACTCTCCACCAATAGCAAGGCTGGATGGAAATGGAATGCTTTGAACAGCATTGTCCATTGAAAGCAGTATTACTGTATGCCCACCGCTGCGAGACTGCCAATTAGGTGAGTTTGGAATGTTGAAGTAATCCATTTCTCTGCATTCTGTACAACAATGTACCTACTCAGTTGAGCCCCCCTCCCCATATTACATGAATTAACAAAAATCACAACTACACTTTTATAATCAGACATTTCGTCTGATTATAAAAGTGTAGTTGTGATTTTTGTTAAATTTCTAAGGTGAAATAAACAATTAAGCATACCTATGAGTGAAGCATCAAATCCCATGTCTTCAATGGCTGCCCTTAGTTCCTCTGGCTGAGTCAGACTGGGGTCAAAGGTGACAGTCCCCTGTTCCTCCTTTAATGACACTGCTATAGAACACACCCCAGTCATCTCAGAGATCTTCCCCTCTATGGACTGGACACATGAATTACAGGTCATCCCTACAATCCCAATGACAGACGTCTGAGTCAGTGAATCCAAGATGGAGGATGACACATGTGTCTCCCCTTGCCCACAATCTATACTTGTGTCTTTGTTCGTAAGAGTCGCACCAAATCCCATGTTCTCAATCTGTTCCTTTACCTCCTCAGATGTCACTGTGTGGGGCTGAAATCGTACTACTGCCTCTTCATCGCTCAGAGACACCTTGATGTGCAGAACCCCAGGCAGAGTTCCTATCCGTCCCTCGATGGAGCGCACACAGGACTGGCACGTCATACCCTTCACCCTGATCCTCGTCAGGGACTCTGTGGTCTCCGTCTCCCCGATCTTAGTCACCTCTTCCCCAGCCACGTCCACGACGCCATAGCCCATGGCCTGGATCTCCAGAGATAACTCCCTGGTAGAGATAGATGATGCGTTATAGTCCACCTGAGCCAGGCCACTGGCCACAGAGAAGTTGACAGACACCACTCCCTTCAGGCTAGCGACGTGGCTCTCGATGGCCTGGATGGAGGACTTGGGGGTGAGGCCAGAGAGCTGGAAAACAGCCCGGGAGAGGGCCTTAGGTTGGGGGTAGAGCTCACTCTGACTCCCAGGCTCGTAGGCCAGGTTCTCATAGGTCCGTTTCTGGGAACACCAGGCCTCACAGGGACACATCTTCTCCTTAAGAGAGGGTCAGAGAGGTAGAGGACGAGAGCAAGAGAGAAAGGTGTGAGATGCACATACTTGATCATGTCAGTTATATGTAGGCTCAGTGTTTTCAGAAGTCGAAGCGGCAAAGTTTTTTATAGGCCTTTAAATACTGGATGCCGTAAAAAGCTGATTGCAGATCAGCTCATTGAAATATTGAGTTAGATTTGTGACTGCCCCTTAAAAAGGCTTGAAGCAGAGGACAAGTTAGGTCACCACTGCTTCACAATGAATTCTCCAGTGTCAACATTATTAGTGGCCCCCTCTGGAGTGGAGGTGGAGGAGTGTGGCTTTAATATCAGGGTTGTGGTTTTGGTTAAAATGGCTTTAGTGCCTAGAAAGTACAGTACTTCTGGTCAGCCAGTGTCTGAGGATGGAGCACACAGACCAGAGACTGCTGGTGTAAAACAAAGGTGTTGAAAGCCCCATGCATTACTAGAAGCTCCAGGACCACGTGACCATAAGTAACCCTGCTCACACGGTAACAATGTGACTCTGCTTAGAGTCAACGCTCATCTGGATCTGACACCCAGGCTAAGAGGAGAGGAGAGGCCAGGGAGCATTCGGTGCATTGGCAGTCATTGTGAACACCACCAATGCCATTTTTTAATATGGTAAAACTATAGTTTACCATACAATAAGAAATAACACCACCTCATCTGATCAATATGAACTCCTAACCTTGTGTCACATGTGGGCAATACATTTTTTACTATATCTTTTTCATTACTGTAGATTAGCCTACATTACTGTATATTAGCCTACATTACTGTATGTCCTATGAGGAAAGCCACAGCGCACACTGTCTGTTAAACAAATACTAAGATACTCCATGTTTGTTGATGGGAACGTCAACGGAGAGAGAGAGAGCTTTCTATGTACAGTATTAACCTCAAACCAAAGGGTCAAGGGACAGATGTGATATGGACTCACAACATGGTCTGACTGTCCTGACTCAAAACAATATTTTCACAGATTTCAAATACATCAGTTCAGAATTTATAAATACATTCAGAATTTTTGTGAGCAGTATAACACCATACATGTATATCTAAAATTGGAATATACATTTAAACAGTTAAACACTAACTGACCGGTTTCTTCTTACCTTCAGATCAGCCTGATTTGCTCCTCTCCCATGGTCTGCGGTTTGTCCGTCTGGTACAGCTGTCCTAACCGCGCAAGGCGACTGACATTCAACCATACAAACCTCAACCTGTCCCACGACTGACGGCTTCGAAACATATTTAGTAAGGCTACTTAACGGATTTTGCGAAAACATGGTCACTTCTCTGTGGTTCTTTATTTGTTTCTCATCACACAAGAGAGGGCAAAAGTTCGTGGTTCACGTTTCTATTAGGCAACACGCCACTATAATGTCAGAGAGCGCAGAGTGCAGAGCTGTGCGCATGATTGAAGTCCAGTCGCACTGCTTGCGGCTACCTCTACCTCTACCTCTACCAATGCCTTGCTTTTGCGCCCAGCCCTTGGACAAATCCAATTTCATTCGTCACATGCTTCGTAAACAACAGGTGGAGACTAACTGTGATATTATTACTTACAGGCCCTTCCCAACAATGCAGAGAGAAAGAAAATATATACATAACGGTCAATTAATAACACGTAATAATATAAGTAAAAATGCAGTGGGCACTTGAATGATCGTAACAATTCATAGCACAGCTGTGGAACACCCACAGTAAAACGGAAACCCATGACAATTTTTCACTGGGCACTTAGTTTGGTGATTGTGTTACTGTATTTTAGTGCAGGTACAGCGTGTCTTGTAGATCATTTACCTGGATAGAAGAGGACGCGCGCAAAGCCCCTCCCGTTGCACTTTATACTGGAAACGAGTGCAACAACAAGGCAAACTCGGTGCTGTGTCATGTATTAGCTACAAACATGCATATATAATCCTACACTCACAACTTCAGCCTAGCCTAAACCTACTCTGTGAATTCAAAATAACCTTTTCATAATGGTATATGCATAAAAATAACATGTCGTTTAAGTTGTTTTTCAATTAGACTAATACATACAGTTGTTTCATTGTGATTCTTTAATGTTTTAAGTAATTTTTTTAAAGATAATTGCAGAAATAGATAATAGAAATATGTCTGCGATATGAGTATGACATACTATTCAACAACAACGTCACACATAATATATATTGAATAAAGGCTCTATGAAGGTTATGAATGAATGTTTTGACAACCCATATGCTTGAAGTTGTCCCAAATGTAGCACAACTGTCTATTGTCTATTGACCCAATCAGAGTATAGAGATTTTCTGAATTCAGTAGTAGTCTGAAGCCTGATAATAACATGAACATGTAAACACATAGAGGTAACACTGTATCCAGATTACTCACATAGTTCAGGCAATTCCTCGTCCAAATAGTGGGCCATGTGGATCCATACATGGTAGACTTCCAGTTGGATCAGGGGTCTTCTGCAGTCTTCTTCAAAGAAAGGATCTGAAGGCAAGACAACAATGGACAACTCCAGTCCGAACAGGATGGGCCACATGACACAAGTCCCAGTTATCCAATTTTGTCTGTAATGGATGATGCCAACTGTAAACTATCACATCACTGGAATGCTGGAGTGCTTGACTTCATGGAAAGAGAAAGCTATAGTATAAACCAATAGAGTTTGATAGAGTGTGGTTATAAAAGTCCACATAATCATAGTCAGGGGGGTGTAGGTTTACCTTGGCAGCTTTTGGTGACAGTTATTAGATATTGGTGACTATGGCCTGGCTGACAATAATGGTTTCATTGTGGCAAGCATTGGTGCTATTCAATCTACACTGCTCAAAAAAATAAAGGGAACACTTAAACAACACAATGTAACTCCAAGTCAATCACACTTCTGTGAAATCAAACTGTCCACTTAGGAAGCAACACTAATTGACAATAAATTTCACATGCTGTTGTGGAAATGGAATAGACAACAGGTGGAAATGATAGGCAATTAGCAAGACACCCCCAATAAAGGAGTGGTTCTGCAGGTGGGGACCACAGACCACTTCTCAGTTCCTATGCTTCCTGGCTGATGTTTGGTCACTTTTGAATGCTGGCGGTGCTTTCACTCTAGTGGTAGCATGAGACGGAGTCTACAACCCACACAAGTGGCTCAGGTAGTGCAGCTCATCCAGGATGGCACATCAATGCGAGCTGTGGCAAGAAGGTTTGCTGTGTCTCTCAGCGTAGTGTCCAGAGCATGGAGGCGCTACCAGGAGACAGGCCAGTACATCAGGAGACGTGGAGGAGGCCGTAGGAGGGCAACAACCCAGCAGCAGGACCGCTACCTCCGCCTTTGTGCAAGGAGGAGCAGGAGAAGCACTGCCAGAGCCCTGCAAAATGACCTCCAGCAGGCCACAAATGTGCATGTGTCTGCTCAAACGGTCAGAAACAGACTCCATGAGGGTGGTATGAGGGCCCGACGTCCACAGGTGGAGGTTGTGCTTACAGCCCAACACCGTGCAGGACTTTTGTCATTTGCCAGAGAACACCAAGATTGGCAAATTCGCCACTGGCGCCCTGTGCTCTTCACAGATGAAAGCAGGTTCACACTGAGCACGTGACAGACGTGACAGAGTCTGGAGACGCCGTGGAGAACGTTCTGCTGCCTGCAACATCCTCCAGCATGACCGGTTTGGCGGTGGGTCAGTCATGGTGTAGGGTGGAATTTCTTTGGGGGGCCGCACAGCCCTCCATGTGCTCACCAGAGGTAGCCTGACTGCCATTAGGTACCGAGATGAGATCCTCAGACCTCTTGTGAGACCATATGCTGGTGCGGTTGGCCCTGGGTTCCTCCTAATGCAAGACAATGCTAGACCTCATGTGGCTGGAGTGTGTCAGCAGTTCCTGCAAGAGGAAAGCATTGATGCTATGGACTGGCCCGCCCATTCCCCAGACCTGAATCCAATTGAGCACATCTGGGACATCATGTCTCGCTCCATCCACCAACGCCACGTTGCACCACAGACTGTCCAGGAGTTGGCGGATGCTTTAGTCCAGGTCTGGGAGGAGATCCCTCAGGAGACCATCCGCCACCTCATCAGGAGTATGCCCAGGCGTTGTAGGGAGGTCATACAGGCACGTGGAGGCCATACACACTACTGAGCCTCATTTTGACTTGTTTTAAGGACATTACATCAAAGTTGGATCAGCCTGTAGTGTGGTTTTCCACTTTAATTTTGAGTGTGACTCCAAATCCAGACCTCCATGGGTTGATAAATTGGATTTCCAATTATTATTTTTGTGTGATTTTGTTGTCAGCACATTCAACTATGTAAAGAAAAAAGTATTTAATAAGATTATTTCTTTCATTCAGATCTAGGATGTGTTGTTTAAGTGTTCCCTTTATTTTTTTGAGCAGTATATATTGACATATCAACAAACATTGCATAACCCAGTGCAACCAGTTTCAATAAAATACAATACTCTTCAATGAAACAAATCTAGGTTACATTTCCCCAATATATCCCAATGTTAGATGACCAATAAGCCAATAATAGGTGAATGCTCATGACTCCATGGCAATTGTTTAAAATGTGGATTAATTCCAAGCATGACGAATAGCTCACATTCACCCGAACATTCTCCCCCGAGCCATGCATCAGTGACTGAAACAGATCCTCAGATGTATAGGCCACAAAATGAAGCCTTTGACAGATTCCTACTGAATGCTCGTTCAATTCCAAATATAAACCTGCAAGTAAAGGCCTCTTGTGTGGGAGAGATATAGGATGGATCTTTTGTGATTTTATCACTTATGTTGGTTACACAGAACGATCCTAAGTATTTCTGTTTTCATACTTCCATGGACCCACATTGTGTATTTTTTTGCAGTCACATCACAATACAATTTATCTTAGATTATAGACATCTGTTTTTTCTGATGCTTTCTTTTTGTATGTTTTTTTTTATTCTTAAACAAACATCCTACCTATTAGAACCACGCAAGCGTTCTATCACATTCTAATGAGCATTTTAGCACTTTCTTTCTGGGTGCTTTTATTTTGAAATGTCAATCAAATCGGAAGTTCTCGTAGACACGTGGTCTGAAGCAGAACGTACAAGTAACAAAACATTGGAGTTAGCTAGCTAACTTTCTCGGGAGTTTTGTGAAATGGACTCAGCTGGTGCTATCGATTAAGTGTAAGACCGTCATCTTGACCGAAATATAAAATAAACCAAGGACATTACAATGTTTGGATGTTTGGTTGCTGGTAGATTGGTAAGTATGGAACTTGCTAACGGCAGCAAGCTAACTTGGGACTGAAATGACAGCTAGCTACACATGTGATATGAAGGAACAATGTGTTATTGTATTCCCGGCTGCTCACTGGTCATTTCTACTCGTAGGCAACATATACCCGTTGATTCTTGAACAATATAGTTAGTTATAAATGCTCTATGATATGAGCTTAACAGAGACAGAGGTTTTGTGTACATCGTTTAGCTTGTACAACTTTTCTTACCCTAGCTAGTTTGTATCATAACCCATATTGTACTCAAATGTTTGTTTTTGGGTGTCATTCTAAACAGAAAATGTATCGCTTCAAAGTATGTTTCCTACTACCATGACAGGTCCATGGACTTGCATGCATGGCTGTCTGAATGTAAGCGTCCCTATAGAGATTCATCATGATGTCCCTACCAGAGGCTGGTGGGAGGAGCTATGAGGACAGGCTCATTGTAATGGCTGGAATAGAATTAATGGAACGGTATCAAACATATGGAAACCACGTGTGACTCCGTTCCATTCATTCTATTCCATCCATTAAGCCCATCCTCCTACAGCTCCTCCCACCAGCCTCCACTGGTCCCTACCTACCCCCATTTATCAGTTTACAAAAAACGTGGCAGGGTCAAACTGCTGAAATACAAAAACAGATTGTGCCTTTAATTAAATGAAAAGTACCTCTTGAAATAACTCCAGCTCAAGTAGGAGTCACAATTGTCTTTTAGGTCCAGACTGACCCCCAGCAGGTTGCTGGTGACAAGTTTGTCTTCAACCTACCAGACTATGAGAATGTGAACCATGTAGTGGTGTTCATGTTGGGCACAGTGCCTTTCCCTGCTGGGATGGGTGGAGCTGTCTACTTCTCCTTCCCGGACCCTGTCGCTGGGCAGGTCTGGCAGCTCCTGGGTTTCATCACCAACGACAAACCAAGTGCCATCTTTAAAATAGCTCAATTAAAACCAGGTAAGTATCAATCAAATGTATTTAATAAAGTCCTTCCTACATCAGTAGTTGTCACAAGGTGTTTTGTCAGTATGTGTGTGTTACAGTGACGTAGTTGTAAAACAATAGGTGGGTAAACTGTTGAGCAAAAGTTACACACCATTGGTGTTTCTGCTGTCTTCCTATAGGTGAGGGTGGAGAGCATCCATTTGGAATGATGACAGTACCTCAGCTTGCCTCCGTGGCCCAAGTTGGTGTGTCTATTGAGCCTTTGGAGCAGCTGGTCCAACAGACGCCTGTATCAGGTGCCACTGTGTGCGCTGTTGACTCCTTTATGCAGGTTAGAACATTATGGGTGGTTTGCAGTGTACATAATCAGTGAAAATAACCTTCCTTTAATAATATGTACGAGTCAATACTCAAGCTGCTTGCTTTGATTGCTGTGTATTAGCAACACGTGTGTATTTACAGGGCCTATGGAAAGTCTACACCCCCTTCAACTTTTTTCACCTTGCTGTTAAAATGATACATTTAATTGTCTTTTTTTTGTAATTGAGCTACACAAAATACTGTCAGTGAAAATAAAATGCTACACATTTAAAAAAACACATAACTAAACTATAGTTGCATAAGTATTCACCCCTTTGTTTTGGCAAGCCTAAATTAGTCCAGAAGTCAAATTTGGCTTAACAAATCACATAAGTTATATGGACTCACGCGGTTGACATGTTTTAATGACTACACCTTCCTATGTCCCCCATACATACATCTGTAAGGTCCCTCAGTCAAGTATTGCATTTCAAGCACAGATTCAACTACAAAGACCAAGTAGCTTTTTCAAAAGCCTCAAAGGGCAGTGATTGGGAGATGGGTAACAATAACAAATCAGACATTGAATATCTTTAAGCATGGTCAAGTTAATAATTATGCTGTGAATTATGTATTAAACCAGGTATTCCCAAACTGGGGTATGTACGCGCAATGCCATCAGGGGTACGCCAAATAAAAATGTGATTCACATTTAAAAAAGTAAATTTATATTTTCCAACGGGGCTATACATTTAGGTGAGGTTTTTATCTTGTCTGAGTAGCCTCTTTTCACCGCCAAAAGTCAAATTAAACCAGCTAGTGTTCAGTGAAATAACACTGTCAAATAATTAACATCCAATCATATTAACCGTTACTCTCTCGCAGGAATTCCACTAACAGTCCGCATGTAGCCAAACGTAGCTGCTGCTCATTCCGTTTTCTCGATAAATGGTTAAAAAAGTAAGGCCCACGTCCATAGACACATACCAGCTCTACTGGTAGTACTGCTACTACCAGCAGTACTACACCTGCACCTGTCAACAAGTTGGTCTGCTTCCACAAGCACATCCAATGCTAGCATCAGTAATTCTACATTTGTTGTTAGCCTAGCTAGCATGGACACTGACAGTTGTGAATCTGACGCAGCCAAAGAGCTACTGCCCCCTTACCCGGGAAAGCACCGAACAGACAGGGACGTTGGAACATCGAAGAGGCGCAAATATGATGAGAACTACATTGATTTGGGTTTCACTTATTGAGAGTAGTGTCTTTCCTCAGCCACAGTGTGTTATATGTGCAAAAGTACTATCGCACAACTCAATGAAACCTTCACTCTTGCGCAGACATTTAGGGAAAAAAAACGACAATTTGAAAAATAAGAGAATTAAGACGACTTGTGAGTAGTAAGACATGTATAAAAGCAACAGATACCATTAATAAGAAGGGGCTAGAAGAGTCTTATATGGTGAGCTACCGAGTGACTAGGACAGGCAAGCCCCATACTATTGTGGAGGACTTAATTCTTCCTGCTGCCATGGATATGGCTGGGACAATGCTGGGGGAAAAGGCCCAAAAAAACTATACAGACAATGACTTCATCAAACAACACTGTTTCACGACGCATCAGATGTTTTGAAACCATTACTGCTTCGCGTACAAGCCAGTGAATTATATGCGTTACAGATGGATGAGTCAACAGACTTGGCGGGCCTGGCACAGATCCTGGTATATGTCTGTTACGTTTATGGGGGGTCAATTAAGGAAGACACCCTCTTCTGCAAACCACTGGAAACCAGGACAACAGGAGAGGATATTTTTAAAGTACTGGACAGCTTTGTGACATTAAATGGACTTTGGTGGTCAAGATGTGTTGGTATCTGTACTGATGGTGCAAAAGCCATGACAGGGAGACATGGTGGAGTGGTAATGAGCGTGCAAGCAGTTGCTCCCGATGCCACTTGGGTACACTGCAGCATCCACCGAGAGGCTCTTGCTGCCAAGGGAATGCCTGACAGCTTGAAATACGTTGGACACTACAGTGAAAATGGTTAACTTTGTTAAAGCAAGGCCCCTGAACTCTTGTGTATTTTCTGCATTATGCAATGATATGGGCAGTGACCATGTAACGCTTTTATAACATACAGAAGTGCCCTGGTTATCAAGGGGCAAAGTATTGACATGTTTTTTTTTTAATTGAGAGAGAATCTTAAAGTTCTTTACTGACCATAATTTTCACTTGTCTGATGACGAGTTTTTCACACGACTGGCCTATCTGGGTGATGTTTTCTCTCGCCTGAATGATCGGAATCTAGGATTACAGGGACTCTCCGCAACTATATTCAATGTGCAGGACAAAATTGTGGCTATGATTAAGAAGTTGGAGCTCTTCTCTGTCTGCATTAACAAGGACAACACACAGGTCTTTACATCATTGTATGATTTGTGTGCAAATGAACTCAAGCTTACAGACAATGTCAAATGTGATATAGCGAAGCACCTGAGTAAGTTGAGTGCGCAATTACGCAGGTACTTTCCTGAAACGGATTTCCCTTTCATGCCCTGCCTCCAGTCCACTTACCGATATCTGAACAAGAGAGCCTCATCGAAATTGCAACAAGCGGTTCTGTGAAAATTTAATTGAAATCAGAAGTCACTGCCAGATTTCTGAGTTGGGCTGCGCTCAGAGTATCCTGACTTGGCAAATCGCGCTGTTAAGACACTGATGCCCTTTGCAACCACGTACCTATGTCAGAGTGGATTCTCGGCCCTCACTAGCATGAAAACTAAATACAGGCACAGACTGTGTGTGGAAAATGATTTAAGACTGAGACTCTCTCCAATACAACCCAACATTGCAGAGTTATGTGCGTCCTTTCAAGCACACCCTTCTCATTAACCTGTGGTGAGTTATTCACAATTTGATGAACAAATAAGGCTTTATATGTAAGATGGTTAAATAAAGAGCAAAATTACTTATTTGTGCCCTGGTCCTATAAGAGCTTTTTGTCACTTCCCACGAGCCGGGTTGTGAGAACTCACATGCATGTTTAATAAATGTATTGTATAGTGTGTGGCAGGCTTATAATGATGGCAAAAAACAACATTTTAGAGTGTGCTGACCCTGGTGCTAGAGGGGGTATGCAGCTGGAGGTTGAATGTTTGAAGGGGTACGGGACTATTAAAAGTTTGGGAACCACTGTATTAAACCACCCAGATACATTAAAGATGCAGTTGTCCTTCTGAACTGAGCTGCAGGACAGGAAGGAAACTGCTCAGGGACTTCACCATGAGGCCATTCCTGATTTTAAAACCGCTACAGAGTTCAATGGCTGATGGGAGAGAACTGAGGATGGAACAACAACATTGTAGTGACCCCATCATGACCTAAATTAGAGTGAAAAGAATACAAATATACAGAAGATTCCCAAACATGCATATGTATGCAACAAAGGACTAAAGTAATACTGCAAAAATACACAGCAAAGGAAGATACTTTTTGGCCTAAATGCAAATCCTTATGTTTGGGGCAAATCTGATACATCACTGAGTAACTGCCTAATTTTCAAGCATGGTGGTGGCTGCATCATGGAATGATTGACATCAGCAAAGACTGGGGAGTTTTTCAGGGTGAAAAGAAATAGGATGGAGCTAAGCACAGGCAAAATCCTACAGGAAAACATGGTTCAGTCTGCTTTACACCCGACACTGGGAGAGGAATTCACATTTCAGCAAGACAATAACCTGCAACACAAGGCCAAATCTACACTGGAGTTGCTTACCAAGAAGACTGAATTTTCCTGAGTGGCCAAGTTAGTTTACTGAAATCTGCTAGACAATCTATGGCAAGACTTACTGTCTAGCCATGATCCAACACCTTGACAGAGCTTGACTTTTGAAAAGAATGAGCAAATATTGCACAATACAGGTGTGCAAAGCTCAGACTTACCCAAGTAGATTCATAGCTGTAATCGCTGCCAAAGGTGTTTAACAAATGAAGGTATATTGGCATTTATTTTTCATGAATCTTAAAAAAAACAAAAACATTTTCCTTCCACTTTGAGAGTATTTTGTGTAGATTGTAAAAAAAAGAGAGAAATCCATTTTAATCCCACTTTAACACAAAGTGAAGAAATCCAAGGGGGGTAGACTTTCTACAGGCACACTAGCGTTGTGTTCAATTGTATTAGGTTGCACAAAAAGTCAGTGGGCAGAACAGTTATGACGGGGTATTTGAGACCATATCTAAAGGATTGTATCGAGACTTTTCAAACATGGGTCTATTGTAGACCCACTTCCTCTCTGCTTACCTCGTGTCAAAATACATCCCCCACAAGTTATTCCTTTTTTGTCCACATATGGCACACGTGCAGGACTTTTATTTTGATGTTGCTAAGAGCACCTACAAACTCAGCTGACAAACTCAACTCTCTCTCCTCAGTTCACTCAGAAGATGCTGGACAGTTTGTATAATTTCTCCTCGTCTTTTGCCGTTTCCCAGTCGCAGATGACTCCAAACCCCTCAGAAATGTTCATCCCTGCCAGTTCCATCCTCAAATGGTAAAATGATTCCCTGTTGGTGCTATTCAAAGTCAGGCCATTTAAACACCTGCTTGAATTAACCCAATCAATTGTTTTCAATTTGCCTGACCCACATTTGTGGAACCTGTGGTTATTGGGCTGGCTACAAGGAAACTAACATTTGAGTAATTCCTCAATCACTCAGTTAAGTATGGATGCTGCAAAAGATCTGAATGTGCTTCCTAAATCAAAAGCATAAAGTCATGTGCTCCTCTGGTCTTTCTCCCCAGGTATGAGAACTTCCAGAGGCGCATGGCTCAAAACCCTCATTTCTGGAAGACTTGAGTTGTCTCGATGATACCACAGTATTAAAAACCATGATAAAGGGGCATGGACAGAAGACCAAAGACTTCATTTTCTGCTCCATAATGTCCAGGAATGGTCCTCCACAGAAGACGAAAAGAGATATGCTTTTATAGCAACAATTACTAGGTGTTTTGTCAAATATTAAACGTTTCTTAAAATTCTCTCTTTCCACCACTACTTTATTCCATACATATTTAGCTTGCCTATACAAGCGGATCCTAGGTGCTTCATTTATTTTCTTGTTGAAAACTTTCATTTCTAGTGCATGAGATGCACTGTTGGGGCAGCTAACTAAAAGGTTAACACCCAAACTCTCCCTCTACTCCTATTCTCCATGCATTCAGATGGCCTGGGCTTAGCTGACCATAGATTTAAGACTTTTCAAGCTTCAGTACCTCGGAATGAGACAAGAAGCCTTTAGAAAAATAGCATTTATTAAAGCCCATTAAAAAGTGAATAGTAAGCAAAGGGGAACTAAATAGCAAGAAGGGAGGAGAAAGCTTGAAGAGCTCCAGGGTTGTAGTTTTGATTCTCCACCCTTCTCCCCAAATTGCTCACCTTTTCACCCCCCTCATGGATTTAATAATGATGGGCTGGTATAAGTGTAACCCGGAGAAGGGAAACAAAAGGAAAATAATTGGTGGGTTCCAGATACAAATGTTTCAGTGCAGACCTGTAGCACCGTTGTCATGTTGGGAGTGGTTCCTGAGATGTTAACCACCTCCATGGGACAGATCTGATGCAGACTATACACAGAAAATGTGTACCTGGAAAATGTTTCTGGTTCCTGACAGCAAAGTGACTGGTCTGTCATAATAGAATTGGCTGCTTGTTGCCAATGTGGTCTTCATCGCAGGCGGTCCCAGCGCCAGATAGAGGCGTCGTCACAGACTGCGATCAGGATACTGCTGTCACGGCTGAAGCTGGTCTGTCTGATGGCAGAGGTGCATCTTGGGAGGGTGAGGATGGTGCACCTGAAACAGAGAGCCAGGTTAGAATGTATTTGGTGAAACAACAGAAAGACGGTGTCTCCGAAGATTGTTATAACTAAACCATGATAGACCACCGCCCGTCATTTCAAATGGGAACAAATGAGTCATAGTGGGCAGAACAAGCAAGGAGGTGGGCAGAGCTAAGCACGAGCTTGCGAGATCCTATTGGCGCGTTGTAGCATACATTTACATATTGCTGTTAGGGAAAGCCTACTTTGAAGTGCACATGTGCAATAACTCAATTCGCCTTTGCACTCCTTTTAAACGATGCCATTATTTTTTTTACTTTAGCAAAGGGTAAAGTCTTTAACTTAGTCCACTCTGTTCGTAACAGATTGTAGCTTTGGGAACAGAAAACTGTATTGAGATCACAATGTTGAAAATGACACATTTTGCTCCAGCATCTCCCACGGCCGGCCACTTGGCTTTCTCTCAATACCATATTTGGTAGCGAAAGGAAACGCTAAGCGGATGCTTCACATTTATACATCGCCTGAAATATCTGTCTAATTGTTCTGTGGCGTCTCTGTCACAGCCCTGGAACATTATACATAAGGAGAGGAGTGCTCTCTACTGGCCTTCACTTCTCTCAGGCAGTCTACCATCTAGGCATGGACTACTGCTTAGGTGAGGTGTATTGGTGGGAGGTTGACTTAACTTTGCTGGTCCTCTACCTTAACGTACAGGGATGTAGTGAAATACATGTAGATCAACTAGTCATTTAAATACATTTTGCTTTAGCTTGGTGGTAGTTGAACTAAATTCAATTCTTGGTGTTTTCAGAAGTGAACTTTTTAGCAATTTCTTTTGCAAAAATAAAATATGGGTAAAGTAGGCAAAAATGTCTCTGTGGAGCGGCCATGTGCTCTCTGTTTCCACTCTCTGTGGCGCAGACTTGTGGGGTCTGAAACGTGACACTTCATGTTCAAAGGGAGTGACATGTCACATTCCCTGGCCAATCCAGGCAAAATTGATTTCCTCTGAGCAAGTGAGCCTGGGAAATGGCCGTTGTGGTTTCATTTTGCTGTGATATTCTCAGCCGGATTTAGAGCTTTCAAAATAATTTCACAGAATTGAAAGACCACGTTCTCTTGGTCACAGACGGAAGTTGTAACAAGTCTACACACATTTGAATGGTGTCTCTGCGCTGGTCAGTGGACCTTTAGATCAGATGTATTTTACTGTTAAGAAATGGGAAATCTTATGCGAAGTCGTTTAGAATTTGTTTGTTTATATTTGTACCATGTACTTGAGCTTGTGTTCTAAAAACAGTACACCTCAGCAAGTTATAACATTTACCAGACAGGCTAGTTCCAGACCTTTCTAAACTATACATTACCAGTTACTGTTTATGGCCACCATGAAAAATTATTACGTTTGGATATGTCTATTTAGGCAAAAATACAAATGTTACCCTATCATTAGGCTAAATTACAGATTGTTAACATACTGTATGATGATTTTTCACAAAGTAGTTTGGATGTAGTGAACTACTTTTTCAAAGTAACTAGTTTGAAAAAGAAACTTTAGTGTAGCTTAACTTCTTCCAGTGTGAAGTAATTGGTAGCTTGGTAAACTATATCTTCAGAGTAGCTTCCCCAACACCACCACACGTGCAGTTTCCCTACGGACTCTTACTTTGCTTTGTGGGGGTCCTCTACCTCAAGGTCCCACACGTACAGTTTGCCCACTTGGTTTCCCAGAGCCAACATCTATAGGACAAGACATGTGTTACTTCAATACAATACTTATTGAGCTTCAGACAACTTTCTATGTGGAGACAATACTATACTTTGTTTAATGTAAAACAAACTCATCTATTTAGTTAGATTTCCAACACCGAACCACTGTTTGCTTACAATACTGGGATGAACAGTAGCAGATAAGGGATTCCACAAAGCCACAGACACAACAAAAGGGGAAATATCATCTTTACCTTCTGCCAGAAGTCCATGGAGAAACGCATGTACCAGATGTCACACTGGCTGTAGTCGAAGCGACCCAGGATTGTCACGTTGGACTCGTTTGGTTTGATGCGGTCAATATCGTCCTCCATCTTCCCTGGTTTCCAACACACGATAGCGTTCTCACACGACTGGTCAGGAGAGGAACAGAACAAAGGAGTAGGGGTTATGAGGGTCACAATGGGATCCACAACCTAATAACAGAATGTGACGTTTGAACAAATCGATTCTGTCTTACCTTGGATAAAATCAGATCTCCCAGCCAGCGTACACAGTCCACATAGTTCCTGTGGATGTCTCTGGTAGAGAAGTCAGGGAAGTGGATCTTCTGAGAGACCCATGGCCTGTAAGAAGACCGAATCATCGGTTAAAGGAGCAAACAGTTTCAGGTTGAAAATCATCAGTTTGGAGCGGCAGGTAGCCTAGTGGTTAGAGCGTTGGACTAGTAACCAGCAGGTAGTCTAGTGGTTAGAGCGTTGGACCAGTAACCAGCAGGTAGCCTAGTGGTTAGAGCGTTGGACTAGTAACCAGCAGGTAGTCTAGTGGTTAGAGCGTTGGACCAGTAACCAGCAGGTAGCCTAGTGGTTAGAGCGTTGGACCAGTAACCAGCAGGTAGCCTAGTGGTTAGAGCATTGGACTAGTAACCAGCAGGTAGCCTAGTGGTTAGAGCGTTGGACTAGTAACCAGCAGGTAGTCTAGTGGTTAGAGCGTTGGACTAGTAACCAGCAGGTAGCCTAGTGGTTAGAGCGTTGGGCCAGTAACCAGCAGGTAGCCTAGTGGTTAGAGCGTTGGACCAGTAACCAGCAGGTAGCCTAGTGGTTAGAGCGTTGGACCAGTAACCAGCAGGTAGTCTAGTGGTTAGAGCGTTGGACTAGTAACCAGCAGGTAGCCTAGTGGTTAGAGCGTTGGACCAGTAACCAGCAGGTAGTCTAGTGGTTAGAGCGTTGGACTAGTAACCAGCAGGCAGCCTAGTGGTTAGAGCGTTGGGCCAGTAACCAGCAGGTAGCCTAGTGGTTAGAGCGTTGGACTAGTAACCAGCAGGTAGCCTAGCGGTTAGAGTGTTGGGCCAGTAACCAGCAGGTAGCCTAGTGGTTAGAGCGTTGGGCCAGTAACCAGCAGGTAGCCTAGTGGTTAGAGCGTTGGGCCAGTAACCAGCAGGTAGCCTAGTGGTTAGAGCGTTGGGCCAGTAACCAGCAGGTAGCCTAGTGGTTAGAGCGTTGGACTAGTAACCAGCAGGTAGCCTAGTGGTTAGAGCGTTGGGCCAGTAACCGAACGGTTGCTAGATCTAATCCTCGATTTGACAAAGTAAAAATCTGTCGTTCTGCCCCTGAACAAGGCAGTTCACCCACTGTTCCCACCCCCTCATTGTAAATAAGAATTTGTTCTTAACTGACTTGCCTAGTTAAATAAAGGTTAAATAAAACATGTGAGATTCTGACTATCCTGGCAACACTACGATTTTCCTTTTATGCAATTGTTCAGCCCTGTTATTTGAACGCGCTTTGTTGTGGGTAAAAGTCGACTGAATGACTGAAATACACATACGTTTGTTGCCCACAACCAATATTTTCACCTGTTTGTCTTGGAAGGGTTGTATTCATAGGACCCGTGAATGGCTTTCTGCATCCTCTCTGAGTTGATCGTCCAGAGCTTCAGAGAGTGGTCCATTCCACACGACATGATCTTCTCACCTAGCAGGTCAAAGTCCTGGCGCAGAGACATTTTTCATTATTATATCATTCATCTCTCATTTATTTTTTGTGTGATCCATATTGTATCCCCATTTAATGGTCACATACACATAGAAATCCCTGACTTCTGTTGATCAAGAAAGCCAGTAAGAGATGGTTGTGGTAGTGTCGTGTACTCACTGCGCTGAGGACTTCATCTCTATGTCCTTCTACACCTCCAAAGATGGCCACCAGTGTGTCTGTTTGGATGTTCCACAGACGAAGGGCGTGGTCTAAAGACAAAACACAAAGCTGATGAGATATTCACACAGTTGATTTTATGTTAAGTCATTCTGTTAATGATGTAAATACATACAGATTATAAATCAGTCCTAATTATAAATTGTTTAGTTCTCAAAAGGTCAGGTCAGTTGAGAAAATATGAAGTCCCAGCTATGGTGCAGCTATGGTGTCTAGTTGTTCTACCTTTACTGACGGATAGCAGGAGGTTGGGGTCTCTGGGGTGAAACTTGAGCTCGTTGATGGCGTTCCCATGACCCACATAGTGCTGCATTAAAAAAAACACAAAAATATTCAGAGATGGCACAACTAACCCCTCCCTTATGCACGAATGTAAATTCCATCCCTAGTGTATCGGATAAAACTACTTGGAAATTCACCCACCTTGATACACTGCATGGTGATGTGGTTGATCACCCGAATGATGCCACGCGACCCGGCCACGGCCAGGAGGGGATGGCTTGTACTGGTGTCAAAGGTCCAGGCGCAGGTGTAGAAGTTCTCATCTGCATCGGCATCCACGTATGACTGCAGGAGTCGGATCTCTCCTTGGGAATGGCACTCGTACAGTGTTACCTGGTAAATTAAGGACATCACATAGTCAGCAGTGACAGGTGGCACATGAGTCTGTATTTTACACCACACGAGTCAGCTATTACACTTTCAACATGGTTTATGTGATGCCAAAGATACTTACTCTGTTGCTCCCAACAGTAGCAAACACCAGCGGGTCCCCTTCTTTACTGTGCCAGTTGAACTGGACCCCAAACAATGGCTGGCCATGGTCCTCCTGTGTAAAGAACAAGTTAATTATGAGTTCAGCTCATGGTCAAGGTGATGAGGTAGCCCTGCCTGCGACTTCAAAATCAGTGTGAACCTCGGCCCATGTGGGAATTCCGTCTTGGTCTAATGGTCAAGACATTGGTTTCTGCTGTGGGAGACCTGGGTTCAGAGCCCACTCGAAACATTACAACACCTTCATTCAGCTGTTTACAACTCACACAGTATCATATAAACAGCACAGTTCACACATACTTATAACAGGCATGCCAAGTCCAAGGCTGAGATGATGACATTTCTGGAATCAAAAGTAGGCCTATTGATAAGACGTGACATGTCTGCAGTTGGAAATGATTGGAAATATTCTTGATAAAATGGGCTCACCCTGAGGCTGTTGACACACTTGAAGGAGTATTTGCACTTCTTTGATTTCCACTTGCCCTTGCCCCAGCTCTTCCTGCCTGGAGCGTTGGCTGTGTTGGTGGGTGTGTCTGGGCGCTCCACATTGGTCCCACTCTCAACGCTGACAGCATCATCCTACAAACACAAATTATAGCAACATGAGATGGGGTTGGTTGTGGTTGATGCGTTTGCCTGCAATGGATGTTCTACACCCCCTGTTCGACTACACTGGTGTCAGAAGTGGGGTGGCCTACCATGAGGCCATCTAAGGCGTACCTGGGTGTGAGGGGCTTGAGATAGACTAGAAAAACTAAACTGACAACTGGCTAATGATTACCTACTTGGACAATCCCAGAAGAGTCCATAGCCTGATAGCTAACACTACCTAGAGAGCATAACTAGCCAGCTAGCTATTTTAGGTGGAGGCCCTTTGCAGTTTTGCCTCGAATCCCTTGCTCGTTGAATGTTACTTTTCTTATTTCCTGTTCTGGAATGTTTGAAAGGGAAAGAACCACAACTAACGTTAACTAGGTATCTATAGTTAAAAAAATTAAAATCTAGGCCTAGTTGAAACAAAGGGAAAGGCCCAGCTATCATCACGAACTCCAAAATCAACTACCAGTCGCTTGCTAGTTAGCCTAACTTTTCATAGCTAGCAAGCTAACATTACCTACTTAGCTAGCTAACCATTTTTCATGTCCGCGCCGATACAAACAGAACAAAACCGAATTTACATTCTCATCTGCAGAGAGATCGGGATTACTGTTTTCATCACTGCTCAGCTTCTGCTTTTTTGTAGGCATCTCCTTTCCCGCTTCGGTAGGGGTCTCGGACATGTTCTCCCTCCTCATCTTCCGTTCTTCTCAGATTCAATCATAGCGCGACCGCTGAGAATAACTTCCGGGTCTTTTATTTCCTTTGGTCGTCACAATAAAAGTCCCACACATAACGGAAATAGTCAAGTCAACCCAGAGACGGAAGAGGAAGTGAGACACCCCACTCGCCGTTTTTTTCTGGTTCAATAAAAGTCAATGAACTAAGTAGACCAGACCAGCTACTATTGCATTGGTGTCTATGGGAGACACCCGTTAATTAATTAAGTAGACCGGAACCCAGTGACAATACATACATGGTCACTGTGTTGGGGCGGCAGGTTGCCTAGTGGTTAGAGTGTTGGGCCAGAAACCGGAAAGGTTGCTAGAACGAATCCCCGAGCTGGAAAAAATAAAAATATGTAGTTCTGCCCCTGAACAAGGCAATTAACCTACTGTTTCCCGGTAGGCTGTCATTGTAAATACGAATATGTTCTTAACTGACTTGCCTAGTTAAATAAAGGTAAAATAAATATCCCAAACATCCGCACTGAGTTTAAAGGCTAGAGCTGCCGCTTTCATGGGAGCAGGACACTAATCTGGACGCCTATAAGAAATCGCTCTACGCCCCCTGAACCATCGAACAGTATAAAATATAATATGAGGATTCAAAATTGAATGAATTTCATCTCTCCTTTTTTTTAGGCCATAACCATGTATGTGAGGTGTATACTTTTGTTTCAAAGTAGATTTGTTTAACACTGTTGTTTAACACTCTGTGTGACCCTGATTTAGCACATTAAACAAGTTAACATTCACAAGGCTGCAGGGCTAGACGGATTACCAGGACGCATACGTCACTGACATTTTCAACCTCTGTCTGACCCAGTTTGTATTAAATCAAATCAAAATTTCTTTGTCACATACACGTGTTTAGCAGATGCTATTGCGGGTGTAGCGAAACGCTTGTGTTTCTAGCTCCAACAGTGCAGTAGTATCTAACAAGTAATATCTAACAATACACAGAATCTAAAGTAAAGGAATGGAATTAAGAATATATAAATATTTGGACGAGCAATGTAAGAGTGGCATAGTTAGAATACAGTATATACATATGAGATGAGTAATGCAAAATGTGTAAACATTATTAAAGTGACTAGTGATTCCAAGTCAATGTATATAGGGCAGCAGCCTCTAATGTGCTAGTGATGGCTGTTTAACAGTCTGATGGCCTTGACATAGAAGCTGTTTTTCAGTCTCTCGGTCCCAGCTTTGATGCCATGGTACTGACCTCGCCTTCTGGATGATAGCGGGGTGAACAGACAGTGGCTCGGGTGGTTGTTGTCCTTGATTATCTTTTTGGCCTTCCTGTGACATCGGGTGATGTAGGTGCCCTGGAGGGCAGGTAGCTTCCCCCCGGTGATGCGGTAGCGGAGCGCCAAGTCTGTGACCAAAAGGCTCCTTAACAGCTTCTACCCCCAAACCATACGACTGCTGAACAGTTAATCAAATGGCTACCTGGACTATTTACATTGACCCCCTTTGTTATTTATTTATCTTAATTGTTTTTTGCACTGACTCCCTTGCACTGGCTCTACCCACATGCTCACATACTAGACTGACACTCCAACACACACACACACACACACACACACACACACACACACACGCTGCTGCTGCTGCTGCTGCTGCTACTGTTTATTGTATATCCTGATTGCCTAGTCACTTTTACCCTTACCTACAGGTACATACTGTATTACCTCAGTTACCTCAACTACCTCGTACCCCGGCACATTGACTCCATACAGGTACTCCTTGTATACAGCCTCAATATTGTTTTTATTGTTTTACTATTTCCTTTTTTATTTAGCAAAAATGTGTCTTACTTTTTAACTCTGCACTGTTGGGAATGGACTCGTAAGTAAGCATTT
This sequence comes from Salmo trutta, assembly GCF_901001165.1. Lineage (NCBI taxonomy): Eukaryota > Metazoa > Chordata > Actinopteri > Salmoniformes > Salmonidae > Salmo > Salmo trutta. Next base: position 3,031,072 of record NC_042995.1, on the reverse strand, counting down.
CACTGTAAAGTCTACACCTGTTGTATTCGGTGCATGTGACCAATACAATTCTATTTAAGTTGAACTGACCATTTTTTTCAATGGTTTCCTTTGGTCTAGCCTACATCCTTGTGAGCGTTGGCTACACTGGTGTCAGAGGTGGGATGTTGACTTTGATCCCACTTCTGTGAAAATGGACAATAAAGATTGTATTCTATTCTATTTATGAGGCTCTGTTCCTGTATTGGCTGCTTTTGTAGTACGTCCTCGGGCAGATCTGGAACGCGCCCAATGGGTAATTCAAGTAGGCTACAAGCGCGCTCGCTTTTGTGCGCTCCTGAAGGTACAGTAGTCACATGATCCAAACGGGAACAAACTCCGTTAGAACTCTTGACGGTGCATACACAGTGATCAAGCTCTGAGCGCAACATGATCATCGACAGAATTATCGAGAACGGCCTGAATCTTGCGCATCCAGGGACTGTTGTGACGAGTCCCGTGTATTTGGGGTCTTTTTACCAGGATATCTCACCTGCACCGGAGATCAACAACTCTCTCTGTGCGCCAAACGAGTTGGATGGCTGGGGAAATGTTATGAGCCCGACTCCGACAACTGCAGACAGTGGCACAAACGGTAAAATAAACCCTTACTTTTAGAAATCAATATACATATTTGTAATTGTTGTTAACGTTCCTCTAAGCAGGCTATTGTGTTAATGATACGCGGACTACTTTATATTATCCGATAATTATTGAAGTTAATGGTTACTTCCTTATTAGCCTCTTCCTGGAACACCGGAAAGAGCGTTGCGTTAGTGACACGGAGGATTACTGATCATTGGCAGTGGTGGAAAAATTACCCAATTGTCATACTTGAGTAAAAGTAAAGATACCTTCATAGAAAATGACTCAAGTAAAAGTCAGTCACCCAGTAAAATCCTACTTGAATACAAGTTTTAAAGTATTTGGTTTTAAATATACTGTTTTTTAAATGTACGGATAGCCAGGGACACGCTCCCACACTTAGACATAATTTACAAACGAAGCATGTGTTTAGTGAGTCCGCCAGATCAGAGGCGGTAGGGATGACCAGGGATGTTCTCTTTAAGTGTGTGAATTGGACCATTTTCCTGTCCTGCTAAGCATTCAAGGTGTAACGAGAACTTTTTGGTGTCAGGGAAAATGTATGAAGTAAAACGTACATAATTTCTCTAGGAATATAGTAAAGTAAAAGTTGTCAAAAATATAAAAAGTCAAGTACAGATACCCCAAAAAACTACTTAAGTAGTAGTTTTAAGTATTTTTACTTAAGCACTTTACACCACTGATCATGGGTAGACCCAAAATCATATTTAGACCTATAATAGCAGTGTACAATGGAAGCGCAAGGTAGATAAATTGTGTTTGCCTCTGGCATTCAAATAGTTACTGTCATTTGGTGAATGTTGCAGATAACAGTGTGAATTTGGCTTGAGCTCCGCTAGATGTGGAAATAGGGGAAGTGTAATGTCGCGTTCCAGGTCGTCTTGCCCATTTTAGAATATTTCTTTATACACTGCAGTATGAAGGTGTGTTTCTGAGCTGTTTAGAATACCTGAGATTCTGATGTTGATAAAGCCAGAGTTGTTCTGAGACAGTTCTCCAGGCATAATGAGATCTAATCATCTGTGCAGATCAACTTCAACGGCTATATGGACATGCCTCTTTTTGTAGCTTCCACGCCCTATTGAATAAAATGGACTATTTGAGCTCCTGTGCTTGAACTTGGCAGGCAGAGTTCCCAGGAACTGTATTCATGTATCCTACCACTATAGATATATCATACATCAAGGGCTTTTTGCAAATGAACATTTTATGGATTGCTGAGTGTACCTTTTAACAGCCATTTTTGCCTCAATACCAAACTAATCAAAAGTAGTGTTTATTTCAAACTTGTCTTGGGATCAAAGATTCTCATCGGTCGTATTTATACCTGTTGCAGAGTGTTCCATGAGTGAGGTGGGGTCTTTTGGCCGTTTCCAAGGAGTGCGGGTGAAGAATACAGTGAAAGAACTCATCATGCAGAAGCGCCTTAGCAACCAAAATGTACAGGTAAATTAAAATAGTTATGTTATTGTTCTGCTAATTTGTGTAAATATTATGGTTAGCTTGCATATATTTAGCTTACATCTGTCCATATTTTCATGATCTCTGTTTTTCTTCATGTCCAGCAACACTCTGAGAGAGAATACACAGGTAATATTAACGTTTTATCGACACACATTATCCAGAAATAATGTAGATACAGTACATTATAATATCATGTGCAAATGTTTTTTTTTGTTCGTTATCATGTAGATTTGACGTCCCTTCTTCAAGGGCATAAGAGGACTGCGGACTTCAGCTTGATAACCGATTCACCTGCTAAAAGACTTGCTACTGCAAAGGCAATCCTGGTAATTGTATGCTTTTGGTTATAATGTTATTTTAATTGAGTCCCCTTTAACTTTTCCCATGATTCTTTGTGTTCAAGCTAGGGTTGGTTTCATAGACCCAGGTTAAATCAATCCAGGGATATTCCTCTGGTTTAGCTAATGAAGAACTAGTGAAAACCACAAACTCTCATGCAGGTCACGTTGTTATAGCTACAAACTATATTGTGTGATATGACCGACCACTTCAATCTGTTGCCCAATTCCATTTCTCCTTTTCTGTGTAGTCTGATGTCACTTCACTTGCTCAGTTCCCCTCTGGGTAAACCCCAGTGAGACTCAGAGTTACCGCCTCCACCCTGAGGGCTATTCCAGAACTCCAAATTAGGAATACAGTTTGGCAATGTTATCGTGCATATAGATTATTATGTTTTGCATGTGTGTCTCATATAGACTCTGCTGTTTTGGAGTGAACTGAGGAAGTGGAAGGAACCCAACTACAAATATCTTTCTTCCTTATGGTTTACCTTTCATGACAGGAAATGTACTTAAAGCAGCAATCCCAATCAGCAGTTGAAACGATAACAAAGCGTTCTAAATCGCTGAGGGATTGAGCTGGAGAAATGTAACCACTCTCAAATGTATAGACTGAGCTATGGATGTAAGGACTGACCATCCATGATATCAACATGGTAGTTTAACCAGGCTGTATCACATCCGGCCGTAATCGGGAGTCCCGTAGGGCTGCGCACAATTGGCCCAGCATCGTCCAAGTTTGGCCGGTGTAGGCCGTCATTGTAAATAAGAATTTGTTCTTAACTGACTTGCCTAGTTAAATAAAGGTTAAATATAAAACATTTAAAAAAAGAATCAATGGGTACATACAATTAATTTCTAAGTCCAAAAACGGATGTATCAACTGCAGATTACCCCTTTTAAGTATTTATCATCCACTTCTCTTTCAGACTCTGAGCCCTCCAGAGGGAAACACACTGGACATTGACTTCATGGAACTTGGATATGAGTCTATGAACTCAGAGACCTCCCCGCAGGAGACCCTCCCTGACCCCTTCAGCCTCATCGACTATCAGTCCCTCTACCCTCAAACCCACATGCCACATGCAATGGGAAACTCCTATGTCCCCCAGCCTTTCATCGCCCCGCTGAGCCCAAAGGGTGTTTGGCCATTGACTCAGTTTGCTGAAGGGGAGCCGATGTCCTTCTTTCAATGGCAGATACGACAGGAAGAGGAGAAGTTGGCAGGGTTCACCCCCGAGATGCTCACAAGCCAGGATAATGATGGAGACACGTCAGTTTGTGTAGTATTCATCAACATGTTGTATACATTTGCCTTTTGTAGATCTAAGCAACTATGCATACTCAACTCAGTTATTTTTCTAACCCAGTGGCCTCCAACTCTGGTCCTGGGGAGGTACGGGTGTGCAGGGTTTTGTTCCAGCCTAGCACAGTGTTTGAACACAAACCTGCCACACCCTGTAGCTCTCCAGGAACAAGGATGTTAGTGACCACTGTTCTAATCCATCATGTGACCTATGCTTGCCAGACATTTACTCTTAGAAAAAAGCTGCTATCTAGAACCTAAAAGGGTTATTCGGCTGTCCCTATAGGAGAACCCTTTGAATAACCCCTTTTGGTTCCATATAGAACACTTTTGATTCCAAGTAGAATCATTTTCTGTTCCATGTAGAACCCTTTCCACAGAGGGTTCTACATGGAACCAAAAAGGGTTCTATATGGAACCAAAAGGAGTTCTCCTATGGGGAGAGCCGAATAACCCTTTTGGAACCCTTTTCTCTGTGTTGCCAGATTCTTGCACATAGCTGTGGCACAGGGCAGAAGGGCTTTAGCTTATGTGCTGGCCAGCAGGATGGCTACCTTCGGCATGCTGGATATGAAGGAGCACAATGGCCAGGTAAGGACTTACATCCTCACGCCCAATTCTAAATGGACCCCTAGCCCCAGAGACTTCTGCCACACACACACTAGTGCCTAGGAGCTAGTGGCTATGGGTTGATTTGGAATTGGTTACAAGGGCGCAGTTATCCCAGTTGTAATCATATCATCTGAAAAGGAGCATTTTCAACATTTGATCTTTTTTGTCTTTTGTTTTGTACCCAGAGTGCCCTTCAGTTGAGTGTTGCAGCCAATCAGCATCTGATAGTGCAGGACCTGTTGGCCCAGGGGGCTCAGATCAACACCGCTGACTGCTGGGGCCGCTCCCCTCTGCATGTGTGTGCAGAGAAGGGCCACGCTCTCACTCTCCAGGTCTTTGACTTTCCCACTGTGGCACATAATAAGAGTGTGATGTGATATGAATAGGGGCTCTGGATTTGATCTGACCACGTCATTTTCTAGCCTTATAACTTGTATTTCACAACTTCTGTTTGAGGCATCACTGCAGCCAGTCAACCTTAGCAGTTAGATAACCCAGTGAACCTCAGTGGCGCAGCGGTCTAAGGCACTGCATCTCAGTGCTAGAGGTGTCACTACAGACCCTGGTTTGATCCCGGGCTGTATCACAACCGGCCGTGATCGGGAGTCCCATAGGGCGGCGTACAATTGGCCCAGCATCGTCCGGGTTAGGGGAGGTTTTTCCGGGGTAATCCGTCATTATAAAGTAAGCTTTTTTTCTTTAACTGACTTTCCTAGTTAAATAAAGGTTAAATAAATACTAATAAAAGATAGTTAAGTCAGGGAAGTGTCATGCACATAGACCAGTGTAGGCAATACAGTGACTAAGGTCTGGTTTCAGTGATGGACTCTTTTGGTATAGAGGAACGGCCTACGTCACTACTTCATCAGCTTGAATAAAATACTAAATAGTAGCTAGCAATATGGAGATCAGAGGTTATTTTTAATGAGTGCATTTCACACGTGGCTAGTTTGCATCCACTACCTGAACTAAAACAACTGCAAGGGTTGTGCCTGAGGACTGGTTTACAATCACGTTGTTCTGGCATGTCTGCCTCTGGATTTGGGAGGCGAATCCCCAGATGTATTTTTTCCCTTATCAACGTAGGCAGTGACTTAGTTCCTCTATGCCAAAAGAGTCCATCATTGAAACCACATCCTAGTCACTGTGTTGCCTAGGGTTGGGTTTTCACAACTAAAGTGAACATACCTCATCATACAGAGACTATGGTATGAACGGTTTGAAGAAAGGTCTGAAAACATGATGATTGTTGAACACAATCTCTGTTTCTCTTATTATTATTATTATTATTATTATAATACATAAGGTTTGGCAACTTTAATCAACATCTTGGCACGAGAGGAAGTAAATAGTGGTTGGAAAAGAAGTCAGGGAAAACACTGAACCGTAGGGTTTTATAATAATAACACTGGTTGCCAATCACAGCAAATAAAGTTAACGTTTTTACCAGGAGCCTTGTGTTTGTTAATGTATGAATAGTCCTCCATTCTCCGCTATGGGATAAGAGAGTTATTTCCTCACTCTGAAGAAATAGGGCACTAAAAAGGCTAGGTTTATGATCGCCCTGAACAATGATCCACTTATGACTTCACCAGATGACCTGAACATAATCTGATACAGTATATCATCTGGACTGTGCAACCTTGGTTTTCAGGGTATTTTACCCCCGCTGGTTTCAAGAAGTAAAACCACAGGTTGGTTGTCAATGGTCGATTGTTTTAGGCTTCCAGTATATGGAAATAAGGCAGGATGATTTGCACGCTCATACCAAATGCAAAAAAAGTGTAGGGAACTCGGGTGCTGTATGCACAATCAGAAGAGATCTGTCAGCAACTTTCTGATGCCATTTTGATAAGAATCTATGCAAATTTGGCTCATGATTCAATGAATGGATTTATAGGTTTCACTGAAACTTTACCATCTTGATTATCTGTGATAAACTGTGACCTTTTCAGTGATATCTTTATCTTTCAATTGGAATTTTGTCTCACTGTGTTTGACGTTCCTCCTGACTTGGAATGTTAGAATGTTTTCTTGTGTCCCATAGCAGCAGTTGTTCTGTATCGGGTTAGATCTCAGGCAGTGACTTCCTCATCAGCTCATAACAGATATAACAGCCAGCCGATCACAGAGCATTTCCTCAAAACAACACTGGGACAAAATCCCCCTTTCTTCGAAAAACTGGTTTAACAACAGATGTGCTTCTGATAAGAGGTCACGGCAAATGCATTCCCAGCCTATCAAACATTAACCGTCAACAGAACACGCTAAACCTCCCAATCATTAACACCTATTCATCTGTTACTCAACTGGTCCTGGATGACTCTCACAACAGTTCCTGTGGTTGAATACTAATGCATTAAGGAAGAACAGGTGCTGCTGATGAATGGCTGGCATCTACTATCTCTTTCAGATCTCTAGAACTGAACATTGACACTGTCGTCGTTAGCGATGACATGTTTTACCCTGACTAGCTAATTCCACAGTTGTACCTTAATGTGTGTGTGTGTTTTTAAAAAAATTGAAATCAAAAGTTCTTCCTGTTATACCCATCTGCCCTTTATCCCCCTGTTTAACATTTTCCTTCACACACTCTCTCTTCCTGTAGACCATTCAAAGAGCTCTGAAGGGTAAAGGGCAGGAGCTTAATGTGGAAGAAGTCAACTATGATGGTGAGTCAGAGTTTCTCATAATCTGCTATACAATAAAACAGGTGAGGCAACCGGTGTCTCAACACAAGGCTGAGTCACACTACGACAGTCAACATTATTTAACCGTCATAACGGCAAAATAAATACTACCTCCCCAATGCCTCAACCTGCTTTTCTCTCCAGGCCTAACTCCTCTTCAGACAGCGGTCCGGTCTCACAATGCGGTTGTCCAGGAGTTGGGCTGTATGGCGGCGGCGACCCCCCAGTCCCCTGGGGTGGTGGAGTTGATGCAGAGAAGGAAGCTACTGGGGCAGTGTGTCAACACACTGCTGCTCATGGGAGCCTCCTGTGCAACTAAGGTGAGTTTGAGTAGCCTGGTCCCAAATCTGTCTGATGCCTTGTCAACTCCAACCTTGCCAACTCCTATGGTCATTGGAGTAGGCAAGGCATCATAAACAGATCTGGAACCAGGCTAGAGGTTGAGAATCTTTCATTTATAATTCTTGCGTATCATTCTTTGGCAGCATAGCCCATTCCATACCATCTGACCTTACCTGTGTCTTTTTCCAACAGGATCATAAAAGTGGCCGCACCTCCCTGCACATGGCTTCTCAGGAGGCCAATGTGGAGCTTTTACGCATCTTCCTCGACCAGCCAGACTCTCTGTCTATTGTCAATGTCAAGGTGAGATACTGCTACAGTACCTAATGTCAAGGTGAGATACTGCTACAGTACCTAATGTCAAGGTGAGATACTGCTACAGTACCTAATGTCAAGGTGAGATACTGCTACAGTACCTAATGTCAAGGTGAGATACTGCTACAGTACCTAATGTCAAGGTGAGATACTGCTACAGTACCTAATGTCAAGGTGAGATACTGCTACAGTACCTAATGTCAAGGTGAGATACTGCTACAGTACCTAATGTCAAGGTGAGATACTGCTACAGTACCTAATATCAAGGTGAGATACTGCTACAGTACCTAATGTCAAGGTGAGATACTGCTACAGTACCTAATGTCAAGGTGAGATACTGCTACAGTACCTAATGTCAAGGTGAGATACTGCTACAGTACCTAATGTCAAGGTGAGATACTGCTACAGTACCTAATGTCAAGGTGAGATACTGCTACAGTACTTAATGTCAAGGTGAGATACTGCTACAGTACCTAATGTCAGGGTGAGATACTGCTACAGTACCTAATGTCAAGGTGAGATCTCGCCTCTCTGGAAAACAAACATACATGATAACCAATCAGCGTGCTGGCTCAAATTCTGAGCTGACAAACAGTGTTCCCATTGTTCATTGTTTTTTGGTTATCAGGAGGTAAGTTAACTAAACCCTCTAACATGAGTTCTGTCTCTACCAGGCATTCAGTGGAAACACAGCGCTGCACTTTGCCAGTTCTGTGCATGGTCGTGTGACTCAGGTGGATGCTGTGAAGCTCCTGATGAGGAGAGGGGCCGACCCCAGCTCCAAGAACCTGGAGAATGAGCAGCCTGCCCAGCTGGTGGCTGAAGGGCCCGTCGGAGACCAGGTGAATAATGCCCCAAAATGGTTCTGTGGCTGTCCCCATAGGAGAACCCTTTTGGGTTCCATGTAGAACCTTCTGTAGAAAGGGCTCTACATGGAACCCAAAAGGGTTCTACCTGGAACCAAAAAGGGTTCTTCAAATGGTTCTCCTATGGGGACAGCCGAATAACCTTTTTTAGGTTCTAGATAGCTCCTTTTTTTCTAAGAGTGTAAGCACATCCAGGTGCAGGGTATGAAAAGTACAGCATGGTTCTACATGATAAAAAAAGAAAATGATGCCATTGCCTGGAGAAAAACATCTAAGATCCCAGCACACGGCTGAACCCTCCCTCTGTGGGAGCATTTAATCGTGTTCTTGTGTCTATCTTTCAGGTGAATATTCCCATGTCCTTGTTTTATTATCATGTAATCATTCTTTAACCAGGCAAGTCGATTGAGAACCTTTTATCAATTACTATTAAGGCCTGGTTAAGACGCAAACACAGCGATGCAGTAAAAACAGAACATGAAGAATACACAAGTTCAAGTGTGGCAGACAGACATTCAAAACACACACACTTCAACAAGATGGGACTGTATTGCAATAATGTGCCTCTGGTTGTTTCTCTTAGGTGCGGCGTATTCTGAAGGGGAAAGGCTACCAGGCCCGGTCTGCTGCCCAGTAGGATGCAGGATGTGATCTCCTGTCCAGAAACACTGTCAGTCAGACAGTCCAATCTATGTAGAAATGATTTGCCATCGTATGTATGGCAGATGTCAGTTGTTTCAATGAAACAGTGAATGTTGTTTGCTACAGTGTAGTGTATTTTGAGGTAACCATGTGATCTTCTCCCTTAAAGGGGCAATCTGCAGTTGTTACATCCATTTTTGGACTTGTAAATGATTCATATGTACCCATTGTTTCTTGGAGAATATAACTTATAAATTCATCATGAGCTTAGTTCAACTGTCGTTCCCCATCAGAACCCAAAATATATATAATCTTGTTTTACTCCAATGTTTGTAAACAAAGTACATGGAAACAAACACTATGAAAAGTAGCTTCCAAATATGGTTCAAACTATAATGTTGATATCATGGATGGTTACTCCTTAGCCGTGTCTATGAATTTGAGTGTTAACATTTCTCTAGCCCCATCCCTCAGTGTTTTACTGAAACGGGCAGGGAATACGCTTTGTTCATGTTTCAACTGCTGATTGCCGCTTTAAGGAATGACGCCTGAAGGGGTTTTCACCACTAAACCACTTTGGGTTGAGTCACAGGTTGACTCCCCTGTAATGCCGGTGTGAAACACCTTGAGCTGGAATGTGCATTGTAGCTAGAGGTTGACCACATAGTAACAGTGTAATGCAGCTAGGGGTCGACCACATAGTAACAGTGTAATGCAGCTAGGGGTCGACCACATAGTAACAGTGTAATGCAGCTAGGGGTCGACCACATAGTAACAGTGTAATGTAGCTAGAGGTTGACCACATAGTAACAGTGTAATGCAGCTAGAGGTTGACCACATAGTAACAGTGTAATGTAGCTAGGGGTGACCACATAGTAACAGTGTAATGTAGCTAGAGGTTGACCACATAGTAACAGTGTAATGTAGCTAGGGGTCGACCACATAGTAACAGTGTAATGTAGCTAGGGGTTGACCACATAGTAACAGTGTAATGTAGCTAGGGGTCGACCACATAGTAACAGTGTAATGTAGCTAGGGGTTGACCACATAGTAACAGTGTAATGTAGCTAGGGGTCGACCACATAGTAACAGTGTAATGTAGCTAGGGGTCGACCACATAGTAACAGTGTAATGTAGCTAGAGGTTGACCACATAGTAACAGTGTAATGCAGCTAGGGGTCGACCACATAGTAACAGTGTAATGCAGCTAGGGGTCGACCACATAGTAACAGTGTAATGCAGCTAGGGGTCGACCACATAGTAACAGTGTAATGCAGCTAGGGGTCGACCACATAGTAACAGTGTAATGTAGCTAGGGGTCGACCACATAGTAACAGTGTAATGTAGCTAGGGCTCGACCACATAGTAACAGTGTAATGTAGCTAGGGGTCGACCACATAGTAACAGTGTAATGTAGCTAGAGGTTGACCACATAGTAACAGTGTAATGTAGCTAGGGGTTGACCACATAGTAACAGTGTAATGTAGCTAGGGGTTGACCACATAGTAACAGTGTAATGTAGCTAGGGGTCGACCACATAGTAACAGTGTAATGCAGCTAGGGGTCGACCACATAGTAACAGTGTAATGTAGCTAGGGGTCGACCACATACCGGTAACCTGAAGAGACGGGAGCTCAGATTTTTTGGAGGTTCTGGTACGGTGGCAGTATGGGGGTCTTGCCTTATTTTATGTGTTTTCATTTACTTTATAAATAAATGAAAATAAATCATGAGTTGGCTAGTGTCACAAATAATTAAGTCATTGAGTATGATAAATATCTATGTCATTGTGTTTCTGCATATTTAGCTTTAGTACCCATCAATTATATACTGTTACCATGGAGATGAGATAATGTTAGTACAATATTCAGGTTTGGAATTTGTTTAATTATTCTCTTTTGGAATGTAACTATAGGATTTTTTAAATGTATTATCACCACATTTAACAATAAATACACTGCCTGAAACATGACTTTATAAGGGTATATTATAACCACCAGCAGTCATAGGTAAGGAAGAAGAATGCCAACACACTGGTATAACTTGGGATAGGTTTTATCAATGTACAGAAGAAAATAAACTGAATTACAGACAGGATATAAATTGAAGAGGCATTATTCAGGCAACAGTTACCCATCAGTCAACTATTTTATAATGAACTGTTTCACCGACAAACGAGAGGCCACAACATTGTGTTTGGCACGACATAGAAAATCAGGAGACAGAAATGGCTTTAGGTCTATTTGATAACGACAGACTCCAGTGATACCACACAGAAATCATATTCTTGATTAACACAAGATGAATCAGGAAAAGTCACATGATCTCGGTCTAACTCAACCAGCAGGGAGACATTGCTTCCCCCTGCCATTCATAGGCAGAACGTTCTGTTGCTCTAGTCTCTGGAATCTTGGTGATGGGAGCCCATTGTTATTTCAAGGGCAGAATTCTATTGAGATGTCCATCCATGGGCAAATGTTGATGCTGGCTACAATGCTGCTGCTAACAGCTCAGCCGAGTGTTTCTGTAGGTGCCTGTTGAGGTGTGTGCGGCGGGTGTAGCTCTTGTCACAGCGAGGGCAGGGGTACGGACGCACTCCAGAGTGAGTCAACAGGTGCTTCTTCAGATCAAACTTCCTCTTCAGGCTCTTCCCACACTCTGGACAAGAGAACGGCTTCTCACCTGAGGGACGGGACAGTATTTAGGACTATAAATCAAGATTACACAGAGTTACTTCAGATGACACAGAACTACGAATAAATTGTTTGTTTTATTATTATCATCGATCACAAATGTACAAACACACTGCATATGTCCTGCATCACATATGAAAGTACAAACGACAACTGTGTATCATCATTCATATACACCATATAGTTGTTAAATCAACAGCCCCCTTAAAGGGATACTTCGGGATGTTGTCCCTTTATCTACTTCCCCAGAGTCAGATGAACTCGTGGATATCATTATGTCTCTGTGTCCAGTATGAAGGAAGTTCGAGGTAGTTTCACGAGCCAATGCTAACTAGCATTAGCGCAATGACTGGAAGTCTATGGGTATTGTTGTGGAAATTCTTACACAGGGACTTAGCAATTGCAATAGCGCTAGTTAGCAACTTCCTCCAAACTGCTCGCAGAGACATAAAAATGGTATCCACAACTTCATCGGACTCTTTGGGCCTCATTGCCAAAATCCGAGCTATCCCTTTAACTACAAGCTCCTGGTTCTGACCTGAGTGTGTCTTCATGTGTTCTGTCAGGTGACAGGATATGGAGAATGTCTTTCCACAGTCAACACAGCTGTAAGGTCTCTCTCCTGTGTGACAGCGCATGTGTTTCTGCAAGTCCCCACCTGAGGGCCACGCCTTTCCGCACACCTCACACACGTAGGGCCTCTCGCCCGTGTGCCGCCGCACGTGAACGTTCAACCCGGCGAGCGCCGTGAAGCGTTTCCCGCAGTAGGAGCAGTGGAAGGGCTTCTCGCCCGTGTGGATCCGGAGGTGTCCCTCCATGCCGTCTTTGGTCCGGAAGCGCTTGCCGCAGTGGGCGCAGAGAAAGGGCTTCTCCTCCGAGTGGGTTCTGAGGTGGGACTGGAGGGACCCCAGAGTAGTGAAGCTCTTCTCACACTGGTCACATTGATGAGGTCTGTCCACAAGATGGCTTCTCTGGTGGATCCTCATGAGGGTCAGGCCTGTAAACGTCTCCTCACAGTAACGGCACTTGTACCTCTGGCCCTCGCTCCCCTCTGGGACCGGATGGGTCTGCTGGTGTTTGATGAGTTTGGCCTGCGAGGTGAATGTCTCGCCGCAGACAGGGCAGACGAGCTTGGGTACGCGGTGCATCTGCCGGTGGGCGTCGCGCTCCTTCGCCGAGCCGAACACACGCTCGCACTGGGTGCAGGCGAAGCCGCCGCCGGACGAGTGAGTCTGCTTGTGATTGGTCAGGCTGGAGAGGAGGCGGAAGCGTTTGCCGCACAGGCAGCACTGGTGCAGCGGCTGGGCCCAGTGGGTCTTGTGGTGTCGGGTCAGTTCCAGCTTGGTCCTAAAGCCCGCCCCACATTGAAAACAGGTGTTGGTCTTGTGGGTGAGGCGGTGGCGGTACTGCTCACGGAGCGACGCAAACCGCTTCCCGCACTGGGCGCAGTCCAAGGTGGCGTTGACACACACAGAGCGCTTGTGGTCGTTCAGGCTCCAGGGCGTTGGGAAGTCAACGCCACACTGGGCGCATTTGTAGCGGCCGCCTCGCGAGTGTGTGGTCAGGTGACGCAGCACCTGGGAACGGTAGATGAAACACTTCCCACACGTCGGGCACTTGTGGGCAACACGCCGAGGATTGTGGGATACGCTAGACGGGTGCGTCCCGGAAGACGAGGACTCCCCTGTGGGGCTGTCTGTGAGGAAACAGGAAGAGAAGGTGAGAGGTGATTGGTATTTTATTAGGATCCCCATTAGCTGTGAAAGCAGCAGCTACTCTTCCTGGGGTCCACACAAAACATGACATAACACGAACATTAATAGACAAGTACAGCTCACAGACAGAACTACGTACATTTAAAAAAGGCACACGAGAGGATAAGCAGAGAGGATATTGGGAAATGGAGTTTGTAATGGAGGATAAAATAAGAATATCTTACGCGTACACCTGATAGGGAGCTGCAGCACAGGAGGCTGGTGGGGAGGACGGGCTTGTGATAATGGCTGGAGTGGAATGGTATCAAATAAACCACACACATGGTTTCCAGGTGTTTGATGCCATTCCATTTGCTCCGTTCCAGACATTATTTTGAGCTACCCTTCCCACCAGCCTCCTGTGAGCTGCAGGTGGTTAGGAGGGTATAAGACACTCACCTGTGTCACTCTCCACCCTAATACATTCTACAGGCTTATCAGACGACTCAGGGATGATGCTGAGGTGGGAAATAACATGTCATGTTAATCATTCATCATTTACCCAATACTCACACACTTAGTTCACGTTGACACTTCAAATAATGTACACTCAAAAACACACAAGATACAATCTGTCCATACTTACGGTCACGCTACTGCATTCCACACACACACACACTCCCAAACACGCGCTGACCACACTTTCCTCCTCAGTGAGGTGTTAGACACACACACTCTCTAAACACCCACACATACTCTGTCCACACCAATCGTCACACTACCACTCACACACACTCAAAACACCCATTCTGATACAATCTGTCCATACTTACTGTCACGCTACTGCATTCCTAACACACACACACACATATACACACACATACCTCCCCGGTGAGGCCTGGGGCTTTTGGCTGCTCACAGGAACAGTGTTCCTCTCTGGCGAGGGCCTGCTCTGTCCTGGGGGAGAGCTGACTGCAGTCTGCCCCCTGCAGGCCACAGGCAGGGTGAGAGTGGGTGCAGACTGGGAGACAACAGCAAGAGACTGCTGGCCCGGCTGGGGGATAATCATTATAGATTGGCGCTGAACAATGAAACCCAGAATCCCTAGGTTGGACGTTTCCGTTTCTCCTGCCACTCTATTGGCTGATTCCTGGTCTTGACCAATTAGCTCGGCTACTTTGGATTTCTCGTCGTCCTCTCGTTTGATGCAGACCTTCTCCTGTTCTTCATCCATCCTTTCCTCAGGGAAGGGTTCTGACTCACTGTCAGAGTGGGCAGAGGGATGGTACACCATCATATTTGGAAGACAAACAGGTAGAGAGCTGAGGAGGTTGGTCTGGGATGGGCTGGAGTCTGCACAAGACAAGCGACAAGCACAGTTGTAAACAAATCAAATACATTTTTTGACCTTAAAACAACTGAGACTACAGACTGACTGGGTTGGCGATTGCTGCAGTGTTGGTGACGTACCTATATTTACCAGGTGTTCTCGGCAGCACGTTTGGCTCTGCAGCACAGACCTCAGCCTGTCACTGTGGGGGATAGACTGCAGACATTCATCCACACCACCGGGGACAGAGTCAAGCCAGGAGGCAGCCTGGGGAACACAGGGGGGAGATGTGTGGTGGTCAAAGTGTGGTTGGTAAATGTGGTCAATGTGTAGCCTGTGTATTCTCTTAGTAGTGAAGTTGGGGTTGACATGCGGTCGCCGGTCACTTTGTACCTGTTTAAAGTCTGGTACTGGCAGCAGCTCCTCCAGTCTGGAGAGGAACACACACACCAGAGACTCCAGCTCTGCATTAAAGTATTGACCAAACTGAGAGAGATAGTAGCGAGAGAAAGAGAGATATATAGTACAGAGAGAGATAGTAGAGAGAGAGATATAGTAGAGAGAGAGAGATAGAGAGATAGTAGAGAGAGAGATAGTAGAGAGAGAGAGAGATAGTAGAGAGATAGTAGAGAGAGAGATAGTAGAGAGAGAGAGAGTAGAAATAGTAGAGAGAGAGATCGTAGAGAGATAGTAGAGAGAGAGAGAACAATTCTTCACTGAACTCAGAGTTTAGTACAGTGCTGTCACTTGCTCTGCTGCATGTTACTCAAGTGAAGAAAGATTCATTTTCTTACAGCCCATCGATCTCCTGGACTCCTCTGGGTGTACGCCATGAGCCTGGCTTTGGCATCCTCAAAGGCCTTGTCACTGGACTGGAAAAACAACAGACACATACCTTAGTGTGTGTCACGGCCAAACGTCTCCCTCTCTGCACTCAGAAAAGGTGTGTCCCCATTCTGGCACTCGGTTCCCTCCCTTTACTTCACCCTATCACTCTATACATTCAGTAAAAGGCAGGCTGTAAAAATCCAGTTCCCATGAGCCCTCTCTCTCACCTTTGTCAGACAGATGGACTGGATCCTGTCCAGGTGAGTCTGGATGAGTTCTGGGGCGACATCCTCAACTATCCACTCCTGGGACATCTGCAAGACGGACCGATCAGGAAGTCCGTTTAAAATTACAACACTGTGCAACACTTTACAACAGAGGTGAACTTCTGATTTGCAGCACATGGGAAATACTGTGTAGGTTACTGCTGGAAGAAACACACACACACCTTTGCTCTGAGGCCCAGAAGCAGTAATGCTCTCTGCCTGTCAGTCAGTAGTTCTGGAACTGTCTCTGTGACCAAACACACAAAGTCCTCCAGCTTCCCATAATGCTCCAAACTCCGCCGCCCCACCACCTGCCACATGACCGCAGACATCAGACGCAGCGGTGGCACCAGGAGTCTCAGAGAGGAGAGAGGGAGGGGTCCATCTGTGGGGAAGGAGGGGGAGGTAAGTATAGACAGGCAGGCTACACAAAGCACACATTTGCCCTGTTTGAATTCTTCTGGAGTGTCCACCCTGAGATTGGAATGTTAGGAGTTTGATCCCCGAACCAAGTCACACCAAAGACTGTAAAAATGGGACCAGATGCATCTCTGCTTGGCACTCAGCAATGGATTGGGGGTAAAGATCTGCGATAGACTAGTGTCCTGTCCAAAGGGAGTACACATCAAGCTGCCTCACGCATCAGAAAACAGGAAATAGACTCATGCAAGGCTACTTACTTACTTTATAGTACAGCAGTGCTTACTTTAAAGAAGGATGGACGTTAGGTGAGATACAAGTGTTCAAACAGTACACATTTCATCATATCCAACAATCACGCCACTGGTCATCACTGTGAATAGCTCTGGTCGAGGGCATTAGAGGGATGCGCTAAGGCCTGGACCAGAGCTACACTGTGAGCTGTGCTGGCCAACACAGGCGGTTGGTGGCTCCTTAATTGGGGAGGACGGGCTCGTGGTAATAGCTGGATCGGAATCAGTGGAATCGTATGAAATACATAAAACACATGGTTATAATGTGTTTGATACCATTCCATTTGCTCCGTTCCAGACATTATTATGAGCCGTCCTCCCCACCAGCCTCCACTGCTGGCCAAGTATGACTAACTGCATACATTGATTGTTTGAAAGTGGGCGTTGCGAAATAAGTGGGAGGATCAACAAAAGTGGGTATATGGAAATATAACAGCTAATTGGGCAGTTGCCACTCAATATCACTTTGCGTGACTGCAAACTGCTTCCTTTTAGCTAAACAGGTTAGGATAAATACCGTGGCAGGTTAGGACAATTACCTTGGCAGGTTAGGACAAATACCTTGGCAGGTTAGGATAAATACCTTGGCAGGTTGGATAATTAAGGTGGCAGGTTAGGATAATTACCTTGGCAGGTTAGGATAATTACATTGGCAGGTTAGGATAATACCTTGGCAGGTTAGGATAATTACCTTGGCAGGTTAGGATAATTAAGGTGGCAGGTTAGGATAATTACATTGGCAGGTTAGGATAATTACATTGGCAGGTTAGGATAATTACCTTGGCAGGTTAGGATAATTACCTTGGCAGGTTAGGATAAATACCTTGGCAGGTTAGGATAAATACCTTGGCAGGTTAGGATAAATACCTTGGCAGGTTAGGATAATTACATTGGCAGGTTAGGATAATTACCTTGGCAGGTTAGGATAATTAAGGTGGCAGGTTAGGATAATTACCTTGGCAGGTTAGGATAATTACATTGGCAGGTTAGGATAATTACATTGGCAGGTTAGGATAATTACCTTGGCAGGTTAGGATAATTAAGGTGGCAGGTTAGGATAATTACATTGGCAGGTTAGGATAATTACATTGGCAGGTTAGGATAATTACATTGGCAGGTTAGGATAATTACATTGGCAGGTTAGGATAATTACCTTGGCAGGTTAGGATAAATACCTTGGCAGGTTGGGATAAATACCTTGGCAGGTTAGGATAATTACCTTGGCAGGTTAGGATAATTACCTTGGCAGGTTAGGATAATTACATTGGCAGGTTAGGATAAATACCTTGGCAGGTTAGGATAAATACCTTGGCAGGTTAGGATAATTACCTTGGCAGGTTAGGATAATTACCTTGGCAGGTTAGGATAATTAAGGTGGCAGGTTAGGATAATTACCTTGGCAGGTTAGGATAATTACATTGGCAGGTTAGGATAATTACATTGGCAGGTTAGGATAATTACCTTGGCAGGTTAGGATAATTACCTTGGCAGGTTAGGATAATTAAGGTGGCAGGTTAGGATAATTACCTTGGCAGGTTAGGATAATTACATTGGCAGGTTAGGATAATTACATTGGCAGGTTAGGATAAATACCTTGGCAGGTTAGGATAAATACCTTGGCAGGTTAGGATAATAACCTTGGCAGGTTAGGATAATTACCTTGGCAGGTTAGGATAATTACATTGGCAGGTTAGGATAATTACATTGGCAGGTTAGGATAATTACATTGGCAGGTTAGGATAATTACCTTGGCAGGTTAGGATAATTAAGGTGGCAGGTTAGGATAATTAAGGTGGCAGGTTAGGATAATTACCTTGGCAGGTTAGGATAATTACATTGGCAGGTTATGATAATTACATTGGCAGGTTAGGATAATTACCTTGGCAGGTTAGGATAATTACATTGGCAGGTTAGGATAATTACCTTGGCAGGTTAGGATAATTAAGGTGGCAGGTTAGGATAATTAAGGTGGCAGGTTAGGATAATTAAGGTGGCAGGTTAGGATAATTAAGGTGGCAGGTTAGGATAATTACCTTGGCAGGTTAGGATAATTAACGTGGCAGATGTGGATGCTGAGTTCGAATCAAGCAGCGCTTCGAGCAAAGTTGGTGAAGACAAATGTTCTGAATGGAGAAAATAAAAAAAAGTCTGTCGGTCCTGTTGTTTTTTTGATAAAGTGCAAATACTTCCACATGTGAAGCTTGGTTATGTAAGATACTCTGTCAGAGCTTTCCTCCCCAAACCAAGCTGTGTAAGAATTGTACATTATTTGGCCATGGCGAGGGGTACTGGTGCCAGAAGACCCGCCCGCCCGCCCAGGTTCCCTTTGAGCCTGTGCAGAGATCAGATCTGATCATTTTTTTAACAGGGGGATCAGATCTGTTTGGACGGGGGTCCTGTTTACATCCCGCACAGTAGGGGGCGGGATGCACATTCAACTGTGCGATCGCCAAAATACCATAGAAGAAGAAGACTTCCTTTACAACAACTCTGCGCTATTCCGCGAAGCGCCAGAAATATGAACACAGAACAATGAGACAGATATTTCACCGGATGTATAAATGTGAAGCATTCGTTTGGTGTTTCCACTCACTACCAAACATTGAAGTGCGAGAAGACGTAACGAGATGGATTTTGGGCGACATTCTGCAAATTTTCTCAATTTATGAAGCATTTGATTGCAATACGGTTTTCTGTTCCCAAAACTAAAATATGTTATGAACAGAGTGGACTATGTTTTGTATACTTTACACTTTGCTAAAGTTTTTTTTAAAAACCACGTTATTTAGGAGGAGTGCAAAGGCGAAATGAGTTACTGCACACGCGCATTTCAAAGTAGGCGTTCCCTAACGGAAATATGCAGATGTTGGCTAGAACGCACCAATAGGATTTCGCTAGCTCGTGCTTGGCTCTGCCCACTATGACTAATTTGTTGCCATTAGAAACGACAGGCTGTGGTCTTGGTTATAAATACACACATATATATACACACATATATGTGGCAACAAATTAGTCATAGTGGGCAGAGCCAAGCACGAGCTAGCGAAATCCTATTGGTATATATATATATATATATATATATATATATATATATATATATATCTATCCACCTTTAATTAACTAGGCAAGTCAGTTAAGAACAAATTCTTATTTACAATGACAGCCTACCCGGCCAAACCCGACGATCCTGGGCCAATTTTACGCCGCCCTATGGGACTCCCAATCACGGCCGGATGTGATACAGCCTGGATTCGAACCAGAGCCTGTAGTGACGCCTCTAACACTGAGATGCAGTGCCTTAGACCGCTGCGCCACTCAGGGCCCCGGGTATGAATGCCCTGATTTCTGCAGGGGACATATCGCTGTAAATGCTGCATGGCCAATGCAGACGTCGGATTGACCATGCCGAGTTGAGCTAAAACGCTACAAGGAAGCAGCCACGCAAAACGGTCTTGAGTGGCAACCAATCTGCCCAATTAGCTGTTAGATTTACGCGTTTGTTGATCCTCCCGCTTATTTCGCAACGCCCACTTTCAGACACGCTCAATGTATGCAGTTACCCATGACTCCTAGCAGGCAAACTTGGTGCATAGGCCACAGCACCACCCCAGTGATGCTACCAAGCAAGTACGTATGAATATATTTTACAGTTAATCCCACATTTAGCAGGAGATGCACTGAAATTGAGTGTGCAATTTTAGCTAGCTAACCTATAATATTTGATACCTAGACTAGAGAAAAGAGCTCATGTCAGCGGAAGCTAACTTTAGCTAGATAACTAACGTTAGCTAGCTACGTTAATTAAACTACACCCACAACGGCCTGCTTCCACCGACAGCTTGATTAGAGAGAGTAAGCTATATAGCTACCTAGCCACAATCTTTACATTAATGCATACCCATATTGCTTCCCCGTGGAAATCTTATATGCCGTATTTTAGTCGTATCTTACAAATGTTGATTGAAGAGGCAAGGCTAGCTGCTCGTTTCCTCGTAAACTTTTGATGAACCGGAAGTTGATAGAGCAGCAGATAGCCAGCGTGCGTTCTGCGACTCACAACAACAACAAAGCTGATGGATTTTGATAATCAACCAAATTAGGCACGTAACTATCTAACTGGCTAAACATTTGCCTACTTTTGTCAAACTACGAACTAGCTAACCATGTTTTTCTTATTTTATTTTTTACATCAAGACCGTGACTTGTCCACCACACCACCAGCGGGAGAGCCTTACCTGAGACAACACATCAGAATCCTAGAATCTCCCCCTTCACTGTGGGCCAAAAGTGGTCCTCCTTTTGACCGAATCATCAAAAGATTCCTTTCAAGTGCTACAGGAGGATACTCCAGAGACAATGGCTGATATTGAGAGGGACAATCAACACACAGATATACTGCAGGTGCAAATAAAACAGGAGGATGGAGAAGAGCCTCACGATACAGAGGACCGTCTCAAGAGTTCTAATACCGGAGAACAGAAGCCTTGTCACATCTGCCCTGATTGTGGTAAAAGTTATACCCGTTCGGATAATCTTAAAACACACCAGAAAATTCATATGACCGAGCGGCCGTACCTCTGCTCTGAGTGTGGTAAAGGTTTTACCCGCACAGACCATCTGAAATCCCACCTGAAAACACACGAAAGAAAGAAGAATAAACTTAAACACCCCTGTACTGATTGTGTGAAAGGCTTTGTCCATTTGGAGCAGCTTGAAAAACATCTGGAAAAAAATCACCTCACACACAAGGAAAAGAAACCTCACGGCTGTCCAAGGTGTGATGAGAGCTTTTCTGACCTGGAAGAACTAACAACACACTTGCCAGTACATACTGAAGAGCTGGCCCTCTACTGCTCTGACTGCGGTAAGCGGTTCTTACACAAAGGAAAATTTGAAAGACACCAGAGAGTACACAGTGGACAAATGCCATACATATGCACCCACTGTGGGGAGGGTTTTACACAGGCACATAGTTTGAAACATCACCAGCGAATACACACTGGAGAGAAACCCTACCTCTGCAACGAGTGTGGGGAGAGTTTCAGACACGATGCAACGTACAGGAGACACAAGCGCAAACACGAGCTACCACTCTCTGAAAAGAAAGCCTATCCTTGCTCAGTATGTGGGAAGACTTTTACCCGCTCCGATGGAGTGATGAGGCATCTGAGGAGGTTCCATTATGGAGAGAGAGCTCTCCAGTGCTCCTGCTGCGACAAACGTTTCTTTCAACAGGACACACTAACCACACACATGAGAATTCACACTGGAGAGAAACCGTACAGTTGCTCTGACTGTGGGAGAAGCTTCTCACAAGATGGCGACCGAAAGAAACACCAGAAGAGGCACCACACTGGAGAGGGCACTTCACCTCTGACCCTCCATGTGGACGGCACAGAGACGCACACACGCACACTATAACAGAGACATGCACACTAACAGACAATAACAGGCAGACTCAAGACACAAAAACAGCCCAGTGGGTAAACCAGGTTGCAATGAAGTTAATAAAGCTTTGGCTTTATTTTTGTGTGTGTGTGTGATAGCATGTCTCTCTCTTGTTTAATTAGAGTTCATTGGCAAGGCTAATTTTAACCCAACTTCTCACTGTTTGTAAGATGCTTACTGCTTATTGCAGCTACTTAAGTGATCATCGCCCACTCCATTACTCTGTTACCCCTCTATTCATCCCCCCACTCCGTTACCCCTCTATTCATCCCCCCACTCCGTTACCCCTCTATTCATCCCCCCACTCCGTTACCCCTCTATTCATCCCCCCACTCCATTACCCCTCTATTCATCCCCCCACTCCATTACTTGTTACCCCTCTATTCATCTCCCACTCCATTACTCTGTTACCCCTCTATTCATCCCCCCACTCCGTTACCCCTCTATTCATCCCCCCACTCCATTACTTGTTACCCCTCTATTCATCTCCCACTCCATTACTCTGTTACCCCTCTATTCATCCCCCCCACTCCATTACCCCTCTATTCATCCCCCCACTCCATTATTTGTTACCCCTCTATTCATCTCCCACTCCATTACTCTGTTACCCCTCTTCATCCCCCCACTCCGTTACCCCTCTATTCATCCCCCCACTCCATTACCCCTCTATTCATCCCCCCACTCCATTACTTGTTACCCCTCTATTCATCTCCCACTCCATTACTCTGTTACCCCTCTATTCATCCCCCCACTCCATTACCCCTCTATTCATCCCCCCACTCCATTATTTGTTACCCCTCTATTCATCTCCCACTCCATTACTCTGTTACCCCTCTATTCATCCCCCCACTCCATTACTTGTTACCCCTCTTCATCCCCCCACTCCGTTACCCCTCTATTCATCCCCCCACTCCATTACCCCTCTATTCATCCCCCCACTCCATTACTCTGTTACCCCTCTATTCATCCCCCCACTCCGTTACCCCTCTATTCATCCCCCCACTCCATTACCCCTCTATTCATCCCCCCACTCCATTACTTGTTACCCCTCTATTCATCTCCCACTCCATTACTCTGTTACCCCTCTATTCATCCCCCCACTCCATTACCCCTCTATTCATCCCCCCACTCCATTATTTGTTACCCCTCTATTCATCTCCCACTCCATTACTCTGTTACCCCTCTATTCATCCCCCCACTCCATTACTTGTTACCCCTCTTCATCCCCCCACTCCGTTACCCCTCTATTCATCCCCCCACTCCATTACTTGTTAGCCCTCTATTCATGCCCCACTCCATTACTCTGTTACCCCTCTATTCATCCCCCCACTCCGTTACCCCTCTATTCATCCCCCACTCCGTTACTCCGTTACTCCTCTATTCATCCCCCCACTCCGTTACCCCTCTATTCATCCCCCCACTCCGTTACCCCTCTATTCATCCCCCCACTCCGTTACCCCTCTATTCATCCCCCACTCCGTTACTCTGTTACTCCTCTATTCATCCCCCCACTCCGTTACCCCTCTATTCATCCCCCACTCCGTTACCCCTCTATTCATCCCCCACTCCGTTACCCCTCTATTCATCCCCCCACTCCGTTACTCCTCTATTCATCCCCCACTCCATTATTTGTTACCCCTCTATTCATCCCCCCACTCGTTACTCCTCTATTCATCCCCCCACTCCGTTACCCCTCTATTCATCCCCCACTCCGTTACTCTGTTACTCCTCTATTCATCCCCCCACTCTTGTTACCCCTCTATTCGTCCACCTCTCTGCCACCTTTTTATTCACCCTTTCTTCATTGGTCTCCCCATTCTCCTTCTCTCTACTCAAAATAATCATTTTTGTGGATTCATTTCTCTATTTCTAAGCTCCTCCCCTGCACCTCCCCCTGTCAGCCCCGCTTTAACCAGATTACAGAGGATTCTCTGCTATTAACATGCTATTGTGGCTGTGGCCTGGCAGTGTATTGTGGTGTTCAGCTTAGCCACACACACCAAACAGATGGTAGGTACAGTATGAGAGAGAGAGAACTACCTCACCACTGATCTGGGTAGAGGGAAACAGGCAGCGATGTGATCAAACAAAGGCGCAGCAGCAAATCCTTCTTCTATAGCCTTAGCCTATCTATACTCCTCTCTACCTCAACCCAGCCCTCTGTCCCAGCCCTGCCTCAACCCAGCCCTCTGTCTCAGCCCTGCCTCAACCCAGCCCTCTGTCTCAGCCCTGCCTCAACCCAGCCCTCTGTCTCAGCCCTGCCTCAACCCAGCCCTCTGTCTCAGCCCTGCCTCAACCCAGCCCTCTGTCTCAGTCCTGCCTCAACCCAGCCCTCTGTCCCAGCCCCGCCTCAACCCAGCCCTCTGTCTCAGCCCCGGCTCAACCCAGCCCTCTGTCTCAGTCCTGCCTCAACCCAGCCCTCTGTCTCAGTCCTGCCTCAACCCAGCCCTCTATCCCAGCCCTGCCTCAACCCAGCCCTCTGTCTCAGCCCTGCCTCAACCCAGCCCTCTGTCTCAGTCCTGCCTCAACCCAGCCCTCTGTCCCAGCCCTCTGTCTCAGCCCTGCCTCAACACAGCCCTCTGTCTCAGCCCTGCCTCAACACAGCCCTCTGTCTCAGCCCTGCCTCAACACAGCCCTCTGTCTCAGCCCTGCCTCAACACAACCCTCTGACCCAGCCCTGCCTCAACACAACCCTCTGACCCAGCCTCTATTCTACTTCAGCCCTCCTCCAGTACTCCCTGGATCCTGAGTGAGCCTCCACTCCCCCTTGCTCCCCATGGCAGATATCATGGACCCTGAGGATACAATTGTAATGGAACCTGAGGATACAATTGTAACAGAACCCAAGGATGAGGATATCATGGAACCTGAGGATATAATCGTAATGGAACCTTTATATAATCGTAATGGAACCTGAGGATAGAATCGGAACAGAACTGGAGGATAGAATTCTAATGGAACCTGAGGATAGAATCGGAACAGAACTGGAGGATAGTTAGTGTTCATTTATCCAGAAGGTTCTGATGCTGAGGAGCCAGATGGGATTCTCATTGAGCCAGAGGAGCAACAAGAGGGAGATGATGATGAGGAGGAGGAGGATGATAACATCTTTGCCACATGGATGGGCCACTACAAGAAAGCAGCAGAACAGGAGGACAAGGATAAAGAGGTGGAGAAAAGAGAGGCAGTGATAGAGGAGATGAAGAACAGCTTCGAACGACAAGCTCCACCACGGGCAGACCGGCGGCAATCACTACCCTGTCTAGTGAGTCTGTGTACATGTGAGATGCTGTTGTAGAGGAATCTGCTTTGTCTTTGGGAGTTGTATACACAGACCAGTAGGAGTGAGTTTTCAGGGGGAGGGTCAGAGCTAGGGCTGCTGGGTTTGACCTCTGACACTCAAGATAACAGTCAGTCACTCCGCTAGGATCCCCTACCACACCACACACCGACCCACCACAGGGCTCTTTAGCTCCTAGCCTGAACCCCAAAGTACAGGTAGATAGCTGTTTGTTCTTTCTCAAGCTCAGTGTTCTAGGAATTTCCAGGAGAACAAACAGGAGAGCAGTCGTAGGGTAAAGTCAATCAAAAATCTTACCGGTTAATTACAAGTTGCAACAGGGTGACACCACCCAGCACAGAAGCAGAGGAAATGTCTAACTGGCCTCTTGGAGACAGGTCCTTTTATATCCCTATCAGACAGCACCAAATGTTCTGGAAACAGCAGCCTCTTGGAGACAGGTCCTTTTATATCCCTATCAGACTGTACCAAATGTTCTGGAAACAGCAGCCTCTTGGAGACAGGTCCTTTTATATCCCTATCAGACAGCACCAGATGTTCTGGAAACAGCAGCCTCTTGGAGACAGGTCCTTTTATATCCCTATCAGACAGCACCAAATGTTCTGGAAACAGCAGCCTCTTGGAGACAGGTCCTTTTATATCCCTATCAGACTGTACCAAATGTTCTGGAAACAGCAGCCTCTTGGAGACAGGTCCTTTTATATCCCTATCAGACAGCACCAGATGTTCTGGAAACAGCAGCCTCTTGGAGACAGGTCCTTTTATATCCCTATCAGACTGTACTAAATGTTCTGGAAACAGCAGCCTCTTGGAGACAGGTCCTTTTATATCCCTATCAGACAGCACCAAATGTTCTGGAAACAGCAGCTAGAGATATTTGATGGAAGTCAGAACAAAAAGGCAGTGACTGTCAGCCAGAGAAATAAAAGTTGTTACATTGCTTTGTTGTGCCTTAGCTACAGCCAGGGGACAGGGACTAATGGGATTATAATAGGCTACAGAGCAGGAGCATACGTCATTTACACAGCAGGGTGTGTGTGTGTGTGTGTGTGTGTGTGTGTGTGTGTGTATGTTTACTTGAGTTCCTTGTGTTGGGAATTCAGATTAATTTACAGAATTACCTGTCACTCAACCCCCCCACTCCCCCCTTCATCTCTCTGTCTGTTTTTCTTTCCTCCTCTCTCTCTCTCGTGCACTTTTTTTCTCTCTGTCTCTCTGTCTCTGTGTGTGTGTTTCTCTCTCAGGCTCAACTCATAGCGATGATGCAGTTGTCTCGTCTCCACACCACTACTAGGGCCATGTCTCCCGCCAGGCCAAACTCCCTTCAATGCATCTCATCCACTGATGATCCTGGCTGCCCGATACCAGCCAATACGGAGCGACGATCCTCCATCATTCCATCCACCATTCCAGATTGAAATGCAAACGTGGCTCCGCAGGCAGAACGTCATGTCTTCGGGGAGCTTGCTGTGTGTGTGATGGCCAGGTGGGAGTCTTTCTGAGAACACTACTTTAGTCTCATTCCATTCAATTAACACTTTGTTAAAAGTAAATCTGTGTGTTTGTGTTGCAGAGCGACGCTGACCGTGTGTGTCTCATCTGCCATGATGACCTGCACAGAGGAGGGAGTGGAATCAGGGAGCTGCACTGCTCTCATATCTTCCACAGCCAAGTAAGAGCAGCTTGAAAACACACACACACACTGTTTCTCTCTCTCTCACACACTCTTTCTCTCTCTCCCTGAAGTGTATATAGGAGTGGCTGTGGAGGAAGTAGGCGTGTTGTGTGCAGGTGGTGCTCTTGCCAGAACCACTCTACTGGAGCTCCACTCAGGTCAAAGTACCCTGAGAACCACGTAGAACAGCCTAGAACTGGACAGAACTGCCTATAACAGCCTAGAACTGGACCCAACCTCTCACAACTGCATATAGCTGGAAAGAACTGCCTAGACAGAACTACAACGAACCGGGGCGATTTACCCAGAACTGACGAAAACCGGTGAAGAATTGCAGAAAAACACAGAACTGCCTAGCGTTGTAATGATCCGTGCAGAACTGCTTAGATAAGGACAGAACTTATCCCTTAAATCTCTGAATATAGAGTGCTGTGCTGAGAGAGCGACCTCTGTATTCCCCAAAATCCCAATAATCCAGTATCTTTTAAAATTGTTTGTGTGATAGTGAATGAGTGAAATGTATGTATGAGTGAAATGTATTGTTTTTCCCAAGGTTTTACTTATAAGAATCAATTCAAAGTGTTTTATTTCAAGATTGTGTTTGTTTAGTCAAATAAGGGCATTTACATTATTTACATTGTATCCCATCCACGTCTTTGTTTTCCCCTAGTCATTGAATAAAATACTTGGTTGTTCTATTTGTAAAATGTATACTAAATTGTATCATCTTTATTACTGTGTACTCCTGTGAAGGTTTCCACCACAAATATAAGGCTCTGCTGCCCCCTTTTGTGATTGTGGTACTGCAGTTAGCCCCAGCCCGCCTCGTCTCCGTGGTTACACACTGGCGGAAGTTACCGCAATCCACCTGTTGCACTTCGAACAGCAAAAATACCTCGACAAAATCGATATTTGGCCTTGTTAAAAACTAAGCCAATCGAAGCCACGGTAAAGTTCTAGAACTAGTAGATACATTCTATCCGTGTCAACTTTAATGGACAAACTAAAGAAAGTTTTGAGTGGCCAAGATAATGATGACGGCGACATATTGCAAGTAGGTACGTTTTCTAGCTAGCTAGCTACTGTATGTAGTTCGCTAATATGTTGTTTACCCTAAATAATATCTAGTTAACTTTGGATTTATCGCTAAGCCGTTTGCAAAGCATGCTTTATCTACGTTACGAGTACAGTTGCTTAGCGTAATGTTAGCTAGAAACACTTGTCTAGCGAGGTCAATGATGATGTTTTCTAGCTATGTTGTTTCTAAATGGTCCGGTGTTGAAACAGGCGGCGAACCAAGCCTCCACCCTGGGCTGGGGCACGCGCATGAAGGGCTTTATCGCGTGTTTCGTGCTCGGGGTCTTGTGTTCCATTCTGGTGAGTCGTCATCTCTCTCCCATCATTTCAGCATTGCTCTGACTGTCAATGACGTGTGTCACTCAGTTGTGTTTCCCAAACCTCTCTCAGTAAGCCAGTACACACAGATATGTATTTATTCCAGAAAGTATGGAGGGGTTGATCTCGGAGAAATTAAAATCTGTGCATAGAGGTCTAGACACTAAGGGCAAGTTGATCGTGTCTACAGTAGAATAGGAGTCATTTGGGACCAATTGATAGTGTCTACAGTAGAATAGGGGCCGATGCTAAATTGTTCATCCTCTCACCTGGTGGCAGGGGACATGCTTGCTGTGGATTCCAAGGGTTGGTCTGATTCTGTTTGCCGTGCTGTACACATTCGGCAATGTTGCCTCTCTGTGCAGGTGAGTAGAGCGTTGTTGAGTGTGAGTGGGTGTATGTGTGGCTTATGTGGGAATTTACAAAACAGTTAGGCCTATTTTATTGTATCCCTGGGACCCTCCCCAGATCAAAGCTGACATTGTCCTTGTCCAGTTTAACACCTAAGGTGCACATGATACAGCAATCAAATTTGTAGTGCATTTGAACATTACTACAATAAAGTAAGTTTAGTAAAATAATGTGTGTATTCTCAGCACTATGTTCCTGATGGGACCCCTTAATCAGCTGAAGAGGATGTGTGCCAAAGAAAGAGCGCTGGCCACAGCTATCATGCTGGTGAGACCACACAACACACACACACACGTTTGTTTTACTATCCTTGTGGGGACCAAAACACGTATTCCCTTTCAAAATACTATTTTCCATAACCCTAATTCTCACCCTAATTGTAACCCCTAAGCCTAAAATAGCTATTTTTCTTGTGGAGACCAACAAACTATCCCTACTCAAAATTGTCCTTGTTTTACTACGCTTGTGAGGACTTCTGGTCCCAACAAGGATATTAAAACCAAAAACACACTGTTTTTCTGTTCATTAATTACATGCTGATTGTGTCTCTTCTGACAGACCTGTCTGGTGCTAACTATGTGTTCTGCTTTCTGGGTGAGTAGGCCGCACACATGATGCATATCCTGCACCTGTTGTGTTATCTGCAGGCCTTTTTAGCTAGTATGTTACTCATTTAAACTTTGTCTTACATTGTTCTACCTCAAAAGTATATCTGAGTCCTGAGTGCTTCTCTCTCTCTCTCTACAGTGGAAGAATAATGGTCTAGCCTTACTCTTCTGTATTCTACAGTTTCTGGCCTTTGCTTGGTGAGTGGCGCACACGTGCCTGAGTAATCTCCTTCCTTTAGTGTGTGTTTGTGTGGTATTACATCCCTACAGTCTGAGTCTCACACACACACACACACACACACACACACACACACACACACACACACACAGAGTTGTTCTGTGCTGAGGGCTTTTTGGCAGGCAGCTCAATGCCAGGTCCTTATTTGTAACTGAAAACAGAGTAATTATGGCCATAGCTTTTAGCCTGGCTAATCACACACGACTAATGCAGCTATCTTTGTTCTCTCAAGCACCTCCTTCACAAAGACAGGAGATGCATACACACACACTCTCTCTCTCTCTCTCTCTCTCTTGCCTACATACACACACACACACACACACACACACACACACACACACAGGGGTACACACAGATGTGCAATTAGTTTACAGACATACATAAACACTATTAAAATAACTTACACTGTAACACAACAAACACTCATGCATAAACTCTGTTTTCACAGACTCTGCCACTGACACATTTCAGATAAAGACCTATACAGCCCTTTGCTGTGTGTGATGTATGACGCTGACTTATGCTATACTTCTGTGTTTCAGGTATGGCCTGTCCTACATTCCATTCGCAAGGTTAGTGTTGTTTTACAGTAACTGCCGGTCCACCTCTGTCCGTAGCCTTAACTGCCGGTCCACCTCTGTCCGTAGCCTTAACTGCCGGTCCACCTCTGTCCGTAGCCTTAACTGCCGGTCCACCTCTGTCCGTAGCCTTAACTGCCGGTCCACCTCTGTCCGTAGCCTTAACTGCCGGTCCACCTCTGTCCGTAGCCTTAAGCCCTATTCACAGTATTACATCTTCCCTTCCCATTCAGTGATAGTTCAGTCCTAAAGCAAAGACTTTGAAGTTTTTGAAACTTGACTTTGGAGTGTTTATTCTTTTACTAATTATTATTGTTTGTTCACAGGGATGCTGTGATAAAGGCCTTCTCTGTCTGTCTGAAGTGAGGCTACAAACCTCCCTTTCTCTCTCCCTCTGAGGGGTAGGATGTGTGTGTGTTTGGGGGTTGGCTAAAGCCCTCAACTCTCTGGCAAACACACAGACTCCACACAGGTGTGCTGGACTGGTGCCCACTGAGTAAACACTCGTCAGCGAATGCTTTCCAGAGTAGAAGTGTACCTGAGGTATGATGTTGTGTTGAGGAATCTGTTTGTGAGGGATGCCTTATCTTCTCTGTGGGTGTGTGTGGTGTCTGTGTCCCTTTTAAGGTCGGTGTATATGTGAATTTTGTGTGTTTTTCTACATGGTGAGTCCAGCTCCTCTTAATTTACTGTAGGTGGAGGGTCAATGCACCACCTCTGTCATTTCTCTAACTGTAAATCAAACCAGACCAAAACTATTCAGATCTATGTTTAGGTGCCAACATGGGGTGTCTTCACTAGTTATTTGTGCTGTAGGGGTTTATTTACATGTGTTCACAATGTACAGCTGACTACTGATCATTTCACCTGCTCAGGTCTGGAAATCTGTACAGTCAGATGACCTTTTGCACCTCATCCCAAGTGCACTTACCAGGAGTCTGACTCTAAGGTCCTGCTGTTAAACGTTCTTCTAGCTGGATAGATATACAGTTGAAGTGGGAAGTTTACATACACTTAGGTTGGAGTCATTAAAACTCGTTTTTCAACCTCTCCACAAATTTCTTGTTAACAAACTATAGTTTTGGCAAGTCAGTAAGAACATCTACTTTGTCCATGACACAAGTCATTTTTCCAACAATTGTTTACAGACAGATTATTTCACTTATAATTCACTGAATCACAATTCCAGTGGGTCAGAAGTTTACATACACTAAGTTGACTGTGCCTCTAAACAGCTTGGAAAATTCCAGAAAATGATGTCATGGCTTTAGAAACTTCTGATAGGCTAATTGACATCATTTGAGTCAATTGGAGGTGTACCTGTGGATGTATTTCAAGGCCTACCTTCAAACTCAGTGCCTCTTTGCTTGACATGGGAAAATCAAAAGAAATCAGCCAAGACCTCAGAAAATACATTGTAGATCTCCACAAGTCTGGTTCATCCTTGGGAGCAATTTCCAAACGCCTGAAGGTACCACGTTCATCTGTACAAACAATAGTACGCAAGTATAAACACCATGGGACCACGCAGCCGTCATACTGCTCAGGAAGGAGACGCGTTCTGTCTCCTAGAGATGAACGTACTTTGGTGCGAAAAGTGCAAATCAATCCCAGAACAACAGCAAAGGACCTTGTGACGATGCTAGAGTAAACAGGTACACAAGTATCTATATCCACAGTAAAACGAGTCCTATATTGACATAACCTGAAAGGCCCTCAGCAAGGAAGAAGGCACTGCTCCAAAACCGCATAAAAAAGCCAGACTACAGTTTGCAACTGCACATGGGGACAAAGACTGTACTTCTTGGACAAATGTCCTCTGGTCTGATGAAACAAAAATAGAACTGTTTGGCCATAATGACCATCGTTGAGTTTGAAGGAAAAATTGGGAGGCTTGCAAGCCAAAGGACACCATCCCAAACGTGAATCACGGGGGTGGCAGCCTCATGTTGTGGGGGTGCTTTGCTGCAGGAGGGACTGGTGCACTTCACAAAATAGATAGCATCATGAGGGAGGAAAATTAGGTGGATATATTGAACAACATCTCAAGACATCAGTCAGGAAGTTAAAGATTGGTCGCAAATGGACAATGACCTCAAGCATACTTCCAAAGTTGTGGCATTATGGCTTAAGGACAACAAAATCAAGGTATTGGAGTGGCCATCACAAAGCCCTGACCTCAATCCCATAGAACATTTTTGGGCAGAACTGAAAAAGCATGTTTGAGCAAGGAGGCCTACAAACCTGACTCAGTTACACCAGCTCTGTCAGGAGGAATGGGCCAAAATTCACCCAATTTATTGTGGGAAGCTTGTGGAAGGCTACCCAAAACGTTTGACCCAAGTTAAACAATTTAAAGGCAATGCTACACTCAAATAGTATTTGGTATGTAAACTTCTGACCCACTGGGAATATGATGAAAGAAATAAAAGCTGAAATAAATCATTCTCTCCACTATTATTCTGACATTTCATATTATTAAAATAAAGTGGTGATCCTAACTGACCTAAGACATGGAATTTTTACTAGGATTAAATGTCTGGAATTGATAACTGAGTTGAAATGTATTTGGCTAAAGTGTATGTAAACTTCCGACTTCAACTGTACATGCTGGAAAAAAAAGAAGGGAAGAACTGCTTCAAGTGCTCCTGAATCTTTCACTTTTTATTTAAAACGTCTGTTTTTGTTTTAATTATTTTTATTTCAACTCTGTTTCCGGGTAAACATATCTAACTGTTGTTTTCACAGTTTCATGGTTAGTTAGTAGTACTATAGACAATTTTGGTTATTTTCTTCCACAGGTATTTTGGTTTACATTTCTGTGTTTTTATAATTTCTGGGGGACTTGGTTATTTTATTTCAATAATGTTTCTTGTAAACACTTCTCTTTAACTGCTGTTTTAACTATTTCATGGTTAGTACTATAGCTGTTTTCTGGGCAGAATTAAAATATACATTCTGGCTTCAGCATGCCCTAGTCACGACCATTAAAAAACCCTCTCACTGGGGCTGTGTGACTTATGTTAACTTGCAAAAAAGAAATGCCTTACTTCACATGATTTAAACCAGGGAATCACAGCTTTTTAAAATATATATATACTGTACTACTGTAACTCCCCTGAGTGGCCTCTGTTTCATAAAACCCTCCCTATAGATGGTTGTTTCATCTGCAGAAAAACATGTATGATGCTATTAAACACTTGTTTTATAGAATAACATATGTTCTATATTCAGGATACATTGTTTTAGGACTATGGTTAGTCTACTTGTCTAATATGAGCGCAGGTAGTTACAGGTTTGGAATAAATACTTTTTAAATCACGATTGTTTTTGTACCATCTGGAATCCATTAAACACTAATGTTTTAAAGGGTAACGATCATTTAGCGATGTTGTAGGCTAATAATGTATGACTATGAATCATGTTTCATGTGTTCTTGTCCTGTTTGTGTGACACCATTTTACAACAGAAATAAACATTTTCAAACTATATTGTGGAGTGTTTTTAATGTGCAAGAGTGAGCGAGTTGTACCAGCTGTTTTGCCTTCCTTGGCTTTGTATTTTCTGATGGGGTCTCACCGGGGTCACAGCCACACACACAAACGCATTCCTTGTACAAAAGGTCTGAGGTATGTATCGTGGGATTATGATTTGGTGCGTTTACCTGTGCTTTGCTTCCCACCTTTTGATATTTGCCTCGCGCTCAGTTAATGACGCTCCTTTATGCGTTTTAAATCAGTAAAGCCCCTAATCTCCGCTCGCCGCCCGCCGCTGATTAAAAAAAATCTTTCTCCAAACACACACAACGCTGCAGCTGCAGCTGCGAGCTCACAAGGCCGTTCGGTCACACCGCCAGCTCGCGGGGATCGGGTGTCGCTATAGGAGCCCTTCTGGACACTGACCGTTCCGTGTGCTCTTGTTCTTCCCTCCTCGGGTGGGGCACGGAGCTTCCACTGTGCACAAACTAGTTGAATCAACAGCAGTTCGAGAGCTTGGTTCTACCTGAAAAAGATGATTCTTAGATAATTGGCTTTAAAGTTCCGAACCCTCATTGGTTTGAATGGTGTCAGAAATAAATAGTATTATTTTGAACTGAATTGTCATGAGGTATTTAGACTACTGTATAGGTAGAGACCATTGAACTGAACATGTCATTGAGGTATTTAGACTACTGTATAGGTAGAGACCATTGAACTGAACATGTCATTGAGGTATTTAGACTACTGTATAGGTAGAGACCATTGAACTGAACATGTCATGAGGTATTTAGACTACTGTATAGGTAGAGACCATTGAACTGAACATGTCATGAGGTATTTAGACTACTGTATAGGTAGAGACCATTGAACTGAACATGTCATTGAGGTATTTAGACTACTGTATAGGTAGAGACCATTGAACTGAACATGTCATGAGGTATTTAGACTACTGTATAGGTAGAGACCATTGAACTGAACATGTCATGAGGTATTTAGACTACTGTATAGGTAGAGACCATTGAACTGAACATGTCATGAGGTATTTAGACTACTGTATAGGTAGAGACCATTGAACTGAACATGTCATGAGGTATTTAGACTACTGTATAGGTAGAGACCATTGAACTGAACATGTCATTGAGGTATTTAGACTACTGTATAGGTAGAGACCATTGAACCGAACAAGGCTGTGTCAATAACTACATGTTAAATAAATGCAGATAGAACCATATAGTCCCAAACTCCAGATTTGTTTAGACAACACACAGTAGGCTACATTAGTGTAGTCCACATGGACTGGTCTCTGAGCCCAGTAGGTCGTCAGACCAAGAGCAGAGGGAAATGTTCTGGGAAGCATTTTACGTTTTCAGTTGTTCAAACTTTAACAACATAGTTTCCATTGTATATGCTTAAGAGCAGGAACTTGAATTATTATCCGAAAAAATAGCCGTATGAAATGACCTAGGCTATATTTAATTTTCTTCAGAAGCTTTTCTGTCGTTTTGGAAGAGAGGGAGGCTTGTTCCGTCCGTGCGCTAAAAGCATCTAATTCCACTCCTTGCCAGGAGCACCGGTAGTTAGACCATTAACCGTAGTCACGGATAATGATTTATATAATAAGGCTATAGGCCCACGACAGCGACGTTTGTCTTTTTGTGGAATTGTGATCATTCCGAACGGAAAAGCCAGTCAACTTGTCTTCTGGCCCCCTCCGGCATGGTCCATCGCTGTCCATGGTGCTGAAAGTGTGCGCCTGAAAAGTCATCATGCTGACAAAAGTGGTAAAATAGGCGTGTGGTATTTCAATGCAAGTTGAGAGAGAGACTGGTATTATGGCCTGAAGACTTAAAGGGGCTATCCTTAGCCTTGTTGAAACAATAACAAAGCCACATCCTGCCTCTGTTTTGGTAAAAAGCTGAGGGATGTGCCTGGGAAATGTAACCACGCTCAAATTCATAGACGAAGCTATGGATGCAAGGACTGATCATCCAATATATACAAATTGTAGTTTTAAGCATGTTTTGAGGTTATAGGCTACAGTGTTTGTTTACATTTACAATGTTTACAAGCTTAAAGTTTGGGTTATGTTGAGGTTTTACCAGTTGAACTAAGCTTATGAGGCATTTACACGTTATGTTCTTCAAGAATCAATGGGGTATGTAACATTCATTTATAAGTCCACAATTAGATTTAGCAACTGCAGATTGACCCTTTAAGGTCTAGGCTAGCTCGTCAAAAAACTCTCTCTTCCTCTCTCTCACTCCCTCTTCCTCTCTCTCGCTCTTCCTCTCTCCGTCTGACAAATGACGCTCTATAAATGGTAAATTAGTGACAGTTGATCACATGACCGTCCGGCCGAACCTGTCTTGTGCTCGGCACCAGTGTCGCATTGCTTTTCAACTGCAGTTTCTAATCCTCATGGCTAAAACCCCCACATGGGAATTCATTTGTTTTGTTTCAATTTAACCGATTCTAACGACGTTTTTTTCCTCATCACCTGCTCACTCTATTTGCGAGTAAGATATTTGTTTTAACTCATTTTAAACTTTCCTTAGAGAAAACATCAGTCTTATTTGAGAGGTAGCCTTTAACCTCGTTGAGGTCCCCAAATGAAGGTTGAGGGTTTAGCTGAAGGTCCTGGTCCTGCCAGCCAGTGCTGTATCTCGCGACTGCTAAGCGTGGTGGAGAGCGAGTTGCAAGCGGGGCGCGAGAAGGGGGACCCCACCGAGAAGCAGCTGAAGGTGACGCTCGAGGAAGCGGAACTGTGGCGGAAGTTTAAGGAAGTCACCAATGAGATGATAGTCACCAAGAGCGGCAGGTGAGCTCGAGCTAATTATAAATTTTTTACCTTTATTTAACTAGGCAAGTCAGTGAAGAATTCTTATTTACAATGACGGCCTACACCAAACCCGGACAACGCTGGGCCAATTGTGCGCCGCCCTATGGGACTCCTAATCACGGACTGGATTCGAACTGGAGTGTCTGTAGTGAAGCCTCCAGCACTGAAATTCAGCGCCTTAGACCGCTGCGCCACTCGGGAGCCCCAGATAGTGAGATAGACGATAATTTTTGAGTAGTCAAAAATATTTTATTGATCCTCAACCGCAAGAGGACATTTATTGAGGAGAGGAGATTCGCAGACAAATATACAGACAATACCAAATGCAAGTTTCAGGAGTTTGGTCATTTGATCACCCATTATATGTTTCCACCCATTGTTAAATTCATTTTATGAACACATGCAGCATAATTCAAACCTATATTAAAACCTATATTTCTCTGTCACACATATCATTCTAAAACTTCTAACACGTATGTTATATTAGAGGGCTTTGAATCAATTACCCAATTAAGAGACCATTCGATTTCAATTGATAATTCCTTTTTCAATTACGCACTTCTTCCAAAACGCATCTTGATCGAATCTTTTAATTCAGCCCTTTTTTCAACTTCAGCTTTGTGTGAAATGTATATAGGCCTAGCTATTGCTCTATTCCTATATAATCATTACGATTTCATAAGAATTAGATCCAAGCGAAAACTATTAATTACATAGGCCTATCTGTAATTTAAGACCAAGTGCTATTGAATAATATTAGTTATTTAGGAATAGGCAGAATTTTTTTTTCTTAATACTTATTAGAGCTGAAAAGTGTAACAGCCTACATTTTAACAAAGGGGTAGCGTAATACATTTTAACAACCAGAAATATTGAGCTTATGTTAGTTAAGTTTGAGAAAGTTCAGGTCAAATATTGTAAGCCAGAAAATATTTTAAGACAAGGAGAGTCATAAAAATGTGTTTTGAAAATATCAGTGACATATTCCTTTATCATGATCCCATAGAGGCTATAGCCTAAGGCTTATGCAGAGTGGCAGAGTTATTCAAATTTTTCTGTTTAATTGTATAGTCTCGTGTCTTTCATGTCATTTGATATGTTAATAGTCTATTTGATTCGTCTACAATACATTAGTTTGGAAGACTGTTCCAAAAATCCGACTGCAAACCTCGACAAGCTGGTTATTACTGGCTATATTTATCGCCACATTCTTAAATTAAGAAAATATATTAGTTAAAAAAAATCTGCATTCTATACTTAGTATTGCCCGTAGTGTATCGGACGGTTTCATAGATTTTTATGGCGCATGGCCACTTTTGTGCCGACCCTCCCATGCTCTGAGGGGCGGCTTGACCGGTCCAGCGCGCGCTGTAGTGGCAGGTCAGCTCACCTGGTGGGAGTCTGTCCATTTACACGTTGGCCACTTCAGAACGTTTTTATTGGGGGAAAACAAAAATTAATTTAATAAAAGTAAAATGAGTCAGAAAAAAAGTCAAAAAAAGTCTGAAACAGCGAGTTTAGAGTTGAAGTGTGTGTGTGTGTGTGTGTGTGTGTGTGTGTGTGTGTGTGTGCATACTGCGTGCCTGTGTATGTGTATTAATTTGTGCGTTCCTACTGTGGTGTTCCAGGCGGATGTTTCCGGTGCTGAAAGTGAGTGTATCGGGTCTGGACCCCAACGCCATGTACTCCTTCCTGCTGGACTTCCAGCCAGCTGACAGCCACCGCTGGAAGTACGTTAACGGGGAGTGGGTTACAGCCGGTAAACCGGAGCCTGTCGGTAATGGTTGTGTGTACATCCATCCCGACTCACCCAACTTCGGAGCCCACTGGATGAAGGCACCTGTCTCCTTCAGCAAGGTCAAACTCACCAACAAGCTCAACGGAGGTGGACAGGTAGAGCGCACACACACACACACAGTCCGTCCATAGTCTCTAGCTTTCTCTACAGTTCTTCTAAAATAAAATATATAAATAGACAGAAACATAATGTTCCCCGTCCTTCCTCCTCTAGCAGTAGACTGCTAACCACTCTCCAATTTTCCTTTCTCAGGTGGTCTTCCTTGTATGCAGCGGGTGAATTAAAGGCCAGCCAGACTACATTTACACAGGCAGTCCAATTCTGATCTTTTTTTTGTAATTGGTCT